>NC_080540.1:66106810-66733060 GCF_028640845.1 Ahaetulla prasina | reverse complement strand
TTATCTGAACAGCTACAACAAAATGTCTGTGGGTTTTGTGAATAAACTCTCAGTGACTTGTAAAGCCAAAGGTTTATTTCGCATAGATTTTTCAGGATGAGTAAGAGATACAGAGACTGATTATTCATGTTTTATGTTAGTCAAAATCCATATGTATGCAATCATACTATTGAAAATACACTAAAGTCTTCTCCAAACTAATGCCGTCAAATATATTTGAACAACAGTTCTCAGAATTCCTAGTCAAAGAAAAAAAAAACCAGAAAAGGAAGCATTTGATCATTAAGGATAAACATGGAAGATGGCTTCAAACTAGACTTTCTCAGGTACTGTTGCAGTATCAGGTTGAACCCAGGAGTTTTTCAAAGGCTGCCAGGGTAAAGAATCAAGTATTAACAAAAGACCCATGTCTGAAAAATGTAAAATCCAGTTGTTACTCATCTAGTTCTTCAGAAGTGTTCTACATCTGTTCACCTTTCCAAACATATATGAACAAATGTCTGGAATATTTACAGCACCAGGAAAGAAAAACAAAATGGATTTGTGGAAACCATCTGTTCACCTTTTTTTCAGCCGAAATATCCATATGATTCCAAAGAACTAGATGCTCCTAGTTTATACTACTTTTATGGTTTTTTGGCATATTTCTTTACTGAGAGTACTGCAAGAAACAGAGATTTGCCAAATACTATATGTATGATAATTGTTGGACAGCAGCTAAATGATCTGAAAGCTATATTCAAAGTTTATGTACTTTCATTTTGGTTATACCTTAAAACAGGGGTCCCCAACCTTGGGGCTGTGGCCCATTACCAGACCATAGTTTGTTTGGAATTGGGCCACATGAGCGGCTGGTGGAGCGAGTGCAACTTGTGCAAGTGGTGGGCCAGCAAGCATTTGCGCACATGCATGTGTGTGTTGGTCTGCCACCTATGCAAGTTGAGCTGCGTGCTCATGCGCCAGCCCCCTGCTCGCACAAAGGCTGCGTACATGTGCGCCGACTTGCCACTCACGTGGTCCAGTTCCCTCCTCCCCCAGCTGGGCCGCCAAGCCACAAAAGTTGGAGACTGCTGCTTTAAGAGATCCTCACATTTTCTTGATATTCATATTGGGAAATAAATTAAATGAAATTTGTTTTGCCACTTCCGAGAATGAGAAAAAAGTTACAAAATAGAAAAAGTTAAACTTTCTGATATTTTATGAACATCTGAGGATGAACTGTGTAAAGAATGCAATTATCTTAGCTCTCTTAGTAGTTTCTCTGGTACTATCTCTTCCTTTATTTTCTCTGTCATGGTGTAGAAGAAGAGCAGGCTAAATTAGAAGGCAGAGTTAAACGTGTCTTCAGTTTGGAGTCATTGCATTGCCACAAGTCCAGCCTCCCATGAATTCTGTTGAGCCTCATTTAATGCCAATTTATACTTGACTGTATTAAAGGTAGCAATAATAAACTCTTCTGTGTTTGAGTTCTGTGTTTTGAACTCAATGAATGCTCCTGATTATTTGTGCCTGACACACTGAGTCTGCAAGAGAGTTGCCCTCGAGAATGTAGCACTCCACATGGCATGGAGACATTCCTTAGTGAAGGTGAACCTCAAAATATCTGAAGTATTAATTTTCAGACAAATGTGAAGAACATATCAGATTATTAAGATTCAGATTACTACTTGGAAGGTATCTGAATTGGAAAAGTAATATTTATAACAAGTACCAGGGTTTTAACATCACTATTAACCTGATTGAGTACTTGGGAATTTATTTTAAAAAATGCAGAAAACATTGATTGATGAAATTTTAATCAATTTTATACATCTAAATTATATAAATTTGATTGAATGAATGCCTAACTAAAGAAAATGTGAAATCTTTCAAGATTCTCCCTTCGACTGATCAGAAATGCCTCATTGGTTTTAATATATTCATATATATTCTTTAATATATTCATATATATGCTCCAACACGGGAAATTTTTAAGAAAATGTTGGATAACCATTTGTCTGAAATGGTGTAGGGTTTCCTACCTGGGCAGGGAGTTGGACTAGAAGACCTCCAAGGTCCCTTCCAACTCTGTTGTTGTTGTTGTTGTTGTTATTATTATTATTCAATATATTTAGTAGTGCAGTTCAAAACAAATTGCAAAACTAAGGTGGAACATTTAGAAACTTAGTTGAATTTGAAAAGCTTGTAAGACAAAATTTAGAACAGTGAGTAAATTATTATGGAATTGTGACTCAAAAATTAAACATGTCAAAGATTGTATAATTAAATGGATTCATAAGCTAAGCATGACAATTAATATGTAACAATGAGAATACTCATGAAAGATAAATATTATTTACTATGAATATTACAAATGTCTATGAAGATTCTGTTATCCAGGTCATAGTTGCCTCAAAGCTGCTTTTTTCAATTTGAATATTACACTTCTTTTATAATAGAGATCTTGGATAAGATAGAAATTCACTGTTAATTGTTTATTCTGATGACTCTTATTATACTGCTAATTCTGTTAATTACTGAATATGGATTTCATATTAACAATGATTTTTAAGTGCTTCTTTGTTAGAAAAACATATTTATATGCAGCATTAATCCAATGCAACTTTGAAAGTTATTCCATTTGATGTTGCTTGTAAATCTCTTCCATTTTTTTCTTGATTGTGCTTTCAAGTTAAAGAAAATAAATAATAAAATAAAATAGGATAATAAGGAAAGACATGTTGAGATATGTAAGCCGCCCAGATTTACCCTATATTAAAATGGATGGCCAATAAATTTTATAAAAAGGTAAATAACAAACAAAAAGATATGCAAATGAATAAATAAATAATTTTAAGCCTCACCAAAAAAAACCCTTTGATTGGCTGACCAAATCTTACACCATTCTTGAGACAAATCTATGGAAAGTACCTTTGGCAGCTGCATTATTCTGTGATGATGATGAGGCTCTCCGCTGTGTGAGAAAAACTCCCGGGGCCATGGGCTGAGGGCCTCTGTTCATTTGGGCCACCCCAAGTGTGCTGGCACCAGCTGTGTACTCATGGTCTGCTAAACTACTGCTATGGCACTCCAGCCGAGGTTCAGGAGAGCTGCCTTCCTGAGGGATTTTATTGGCATTGTTGGGAGATAGTTTCTTTTTGGTATTCTTTTTCTTCTTGCCCTTTTGCTCCTCCTTTCACATGATGAAGGAAGGGGAGGGGGAGAGAGAAATAACAATCATTAGCTTTCAAAAGTGATAAATTGCCATTAAGGAAAGTGTCCTGACATAGGAGAAGAGAAGGCAGCGCTGCGGGTCAGACTTAAACAAATCATTAGCCTAGAGTCCTTACATTCCCAGAAACTATGAGTCCAACCCCTCTTGAATTCTGTTGAGCCTTATCTGACGCCAATTTAATACTGAACTTTAGTTGACTAGATTCTTGCTTATAGGCTAAAGCAATAAAATCTTCTGAATTGCAAAGTAAAATATGGCCCCGATTCTTTGTACCTGACACCTTCTCAAACAATATAGGCAAGAAAAGTGATGAGCATGGAGAAAAATGTGCAGACCAAGAGGCATAATTGAAGATTTTAAAAAAATACATGATTTTCTAATCTCACACCAAATTATTTGTCAATAATTTGATTTTCCAGAATTATTCATGGGTCTTGATCCTAAAATGTGCCACTGATATTTGCCTGTTGTGTAACTTTTTCCATGGATTGTGTGTGTTGTATCTCTGTAAGTATTTTAAGGTTGCTGAAAACATATTAATGATTAGAACTTTTTTTAGAAATCATGTGATTCCTTTGGGATACACTGACAATATATTAAGACATGAAATGTGCTATTTAGCTTTTAGATATCATGTGTATTATCAAATCAAAGCCACTACAATAATATCACACACAAAAAAAGTGCAGAATTGGTTTCTGAAAGGACACCACCTTTACTGTCCATAAATCCTCAATGCAGATCAATTATACAATTTCAAAAACTGATTCAGCAGAAAAAAACCAAGATGGTCCAGTTGCCTTTTGGGAAAAAAAATCACCTTTGGGACTAAGGTTTACAGCAATCCGAAATCTTACTTTGCTTTACTTTACTTTGCTGCCCTGTATGTAGTCCTCTAATAGGTGCATTAGAACAATGCATTGTGATGGGGTTGGCAAGTTTACCTGAACTGGGCTGAAGGCAACTCAGAAGGACACTTCTAGGGTGGCCACCTGGAGAGTAAGTTTGTGCAGTGAACTGCCTCATTGGAGAAGCAGTGAGTAGAGGGACTGTGCGGAGAAAAGGAGGGCCAAATGGCAACAGAGGCAGAGTGGTAGAGGCAGAGGAGAGCAGCAGATCTGGAGCTGCCTTCAAGAATCTGCATTATCTTTTAGGAGAGGGGTGTCCAAACTTGGCAACTTTAAGACTTGTGGACTTCAGCTCCCAGAATTCCTCAGTAAGCAAAGCTGAGAATTCTGGGAATTGAAGTCCACAAGTCTTAAAGTTGCCAAGGTTGGAGACCCCTGCTATACATATTTCCTCAAAATTAAATCTGACTTAATGTATCATTTTCATTTAGTTAAGTATAACATAGCCAAAAATTTATTCTCCTGAAACCTAACACAAAATTTACTCATTGTAAACAAATACAAGAAAATACTAGAAGAGTGGAAATGATCCATTTCATAATATTATATGACCGCAGTTACAGTAATTGAACAATGTTCAATAATGTTGTTTCTTTTTTAAAATAAAATAAAATAAAATGGTTCTAATAAACCTGGTGCAACACATGAAATAAAAATACAGGAAAATGCTATACACCTTTCAAAGCAAAGCTGGCTGAGGAAATCTAGGAGTTGAAGTCCACAAGTCTTAAAGTTGTCAAGATTGGAGACCCCTGCTTTAGGAGGTGAAATCAATATCAACTCCAAAAAGTCCTTCCATTTGAAAGACTAACATGGCATTCCAAGCACAGTTCTCAAAATGATTTAGAGAGACCACGTTCAGCATTGGCTGGTTTTCCGAGGATTATAGAATAGAATAATTCTTTAGAAATTAAAAGCAAGGTCTCCTTTGATAAATCTTCTCATTAGTAATTTATTCATGGAAGACAATGCTCCATGAAATGTTTCCCAAAAGCAACATTTGGGGAAAGCGATGGCAGGGTCCTGTTTGGAAACCTCACCTGCTGAGATAATTTGGCAGCAGCTGCTGCCAGTCCAGTTTCAATAGAAGCAACTCTTGTACCTTCTCGGACTGGTCTGTCCTGCCGTGGTACTGATGGACCAACTCTTGCTAAATGCAGAAGAAAAAATAAACAGTAAAGTTAACAGGTAATGGAGTGCATATACAATCCACATATATTGTTAATGTCAGGAATGTAACTATTTCAGGCACTACAAAGAAACAAACACAAACCCTGCAATATAAAAAATAAAGCCTGAGCCCTGGTAGCACAGTGGTTAGAATGCAGTATTGCATTCTGTCCACAATTTGGAGTTCAATCCTGATGGGGCTCAAGGTTGACTCAGCCTACCATCCTTCTGAGGTCGGTAAATGAGGACCCAGATTGTTAAGGGCAGTGGTGGGATTCAGCCAGTTCGCACCTATTCGGGAGAACCAGTTGTTAACTTTTTAAGCCAGTGGTAGTCAACCTGGTCCCTACCGCCAACTAGTGGGCGTTCCAGCTTTCATGGTGGGCGGTAGGGGTTTTGTCCAATACTGAAGCACTTTCCTTTTTTTTTTAATTTAATTGACTTTTTAAAAAAAATTCATAGCATTATTTAAAAATATTTTCATTAGGTTTTCATAAAATTCCCCGTGACAATTTAAATTTCAGAAAATATACTATTTGTAGCGCCCACACATAAGTTTAGTTCACGTTACGTGAGTGAAACTAAATGGTGCTATATTGCGACCACAAACAAAAGAGCCTCGTCCCAGAATAGCTCGCGCATCTCCCCTCATACCACCCAGCTGTAACAGACAAGCAGAGCTGGTAGCTGGCGCCCCCGTCCCAAACCCAATCCACAATGTGCGAGAGCCATGCGCACACGACGCTTCACGGCACATTACTGTCGAACTGGTGGGTGGTTAGAAAATTTTTACTACTAACAGAGATACAAAAGTGGGCGGTAGGTATAAAAAGGTTGACTATTCCTGTTCTAAGCAGTTTGGAGAACCAGTTGTTGGAAGAAATCTTATTTTGTTTTTTTCCACTTTACAGGGCTAATCCTGTAAGGAAGGCTGGAAGGAAACATTCTGGTGTTGTTTCTAGCCTAAACTTTATTGCCCTGCTTACAGAAACTGCCTCTCTGGTTAACCCTTATTACATTGTAACAGCTAAAGCAAAGCGCCCATTGATGTGAGTGACATTGAGTTGGCCATGCCCACACGGTCACGCCTAACTAGCTGGTCATTAGGGCAGAGAACCGGTTGTTAAATTATTTGAATCCCACCACTGGTTAAGGGCAATATGCTGACTGCTTAGAGAGGGCTGTGAAGAACTGTGGGGGCAATATGTAAAAGTCTAAGTGCTTACGCTATTTCCATAAATATATAGGTTGGACTCCCATACATTGTTAAACCTAGATTAAGTGAACATATTTCTATGATCATATTATTATCTTCTTGTAATTAAAGCAAACTTTACCAAGATTCCCACAATTCCCCCCCAACCCAACCCCCCCAACCCCCACCCAAGGAGAGGGAACTAGTTGGGTCCCGAGAACAATTTTGATCCTCAGTGTTTCAAAGCATTTGAAATATTTGGCCCCAAAACTTCTCAGAACATTAAAAGAAAAATGTAAAAGCAGGGACATTGTATGATTTCATACACAAAATAAAAAATTGGTTTGAGAAGATCTTAATTAGATCCAGAAAACTTTGTAGAGGTTCTTCAAGAATGCTATGGTTCTGATCTCCAAAGTCCAATCCTTAAAATAATCATGATGTACAGTTCTCTTCTCTCTATCTTTGTATTTTGTAATATTAAAAGGTAATATTAAATAAATTAGATTGTAATATTAAAAGAAAACAAACTGGAAACTAACAGGCCAGGACAAGCTATTCGGATCAAGATATTCTCCATATTAAAATGTATTTATTTGTAGTTCAATGTATGCAATGTACACATATCACTGAAATCTATCGAGTTTTTGTCCTGTATGAGTTTGCATTTAAAATGTCAAAAATATTACCTGTGGTAATAATTGTTACTTATTAACAATTAATACTGTTATTATATGATCACTACTAATGAACATTATGACAATTATGATGATGACCATTGCTCAAATTAACTGTAACCAGACGACACACTGTTTATATAGACATTGAAACTGTTGCTCTTTCTTTATATAGTAAAAATTTAAAAAAATATTTTTTAAAAAAAAATTACCTGTGGGGCTGTATGGGGCGTCATCAGAACTTTTCCTCTTTTTTGATCGAGATTTGAACACTGGATTATCTTCATCTGATTCAAGGGAGGGATAAACTAAACCATGAAAAAGAAATAAAAGTTAGAGTTGTCTTGCATTGCATTAAAAAAATTATTTTTTTTAAAAAAAAAAAAGATGGACCAATGTCTCAATTTCCATAAAACAATTTGCCTTGCAAAAAGTCTTTGGCTTTTCCATGCTATGAACCTGAAGCAGCCACAGATTTAGCTATTGGCAGAGTGAAGCTTTTTCCTGCCTCTTCTATGTTTCACAGCTGGGTGGTCTCCAGAGTTGAGAAAACAGTGCAATAAGGCTACTCAGATTATAACTCAGGATGAGACAAAGTTGAGTAGGAAGGAGATAGAGACCAATGTGATTTATGTTCTTAAACTTTTTCAAAAATATTTTTTGCTGACTTTTAAAAATATTAAACTATCTCTTACAAACTGTTATTCATAATCACATATAGGTGGACCAAAGTACTACATGCTTTAAAAGAAAAAACAAAAAGAAAGGAGCATTTTCCATTAGAATGACAAAAACTTTAATCCTACTGCAAAAAAAAAAAAAAAAGGAAGAGAGGGAGGAAGGGAGAGGGATAGGACTACAAGAGATTCCTCAATTTAGGACTACAATTGGGACCTGCAGTTTGGCTTCCCCATTGATTTTGCTTGTCAGAAACTGGATGAAAAGGTCATAAATGGTGGTCATGTGACCCTAGGATGCTGCAACCATCATAAATGTGAGCTGGTTGCCAAGCACCTGATCATGATCAAGTGGCCATCAGGACATTGAAACAATTGTAAGCGCAAGGATTGGTCATAAGTCACTTTCTTTAGTTGCATTGTAACTTCAAATGGTCCCTAAATGAATGACGTTTAAGACTACCTGTGTGTGTGTGTGTAGGTGTGTATAAGTGTGTGTATGTATGTGTTTTTATAGGTAGCCTTTGCTTACTGACTGCCTTGTTTAGGAACTATCTGAAGTTACAACAGTGTAAAAAACAACAACCCTTATATTTATGATCACAGTGCCTCATGGTCATGTGATTGCCATTTGGGCACTTGTCAACCTATGTCCATTTATGCCCATGTTGATCATTTGAGTGTTTTCCAACCAGTTGGTGACAAGCAGGATTAATAGACAAGGTGGACGTTAAATGCAAGTCAGAGACACATGATGTTTCACTTTACAAGCGTGGTAACTCACTAATAACCTAATGGGAAGTTACATTGTAAGTCTGTCATGGACATGTGATTTTTCTACTTTGCAACTGAGGTACTTAGCAACAGAACTGCCGGTTTCAATTCTGGTTGCTAAGTGAGGCCTGCAAGTGTGCCACTTTCTCTACAACAATGCTCCCTAATACTACATTTTTACTTTGTAGGGACATTTCTCTTTTCCATTCAGTATTTCCCAGTTTGTAGTCTAAATTGCATTAAAGTTTGAAGTAAATCCAAGTTAACCAAATAACCTATCCAAAATGGAGACTTTGTTTTCATTTCTTCTGTTAGGCCAATAATGTTTATACACCAGAAGTAATTGCATCAGTTTAACCGCTGAATGAAAATGTGCTGACCAGATGTGGCACTAACGGAATCTTGGTGGACTAACCATCTTACAACAAAGCAAACCTATTAAGTGGTAGCGTAAATACATAATTAGCAAGAATGTTGATCTCCCCAGAACAAACTTCTCTTCTTTCAGGATGTCACATTTAGAGCGTGTCTCTACATTACACTTTTGCCGAGTTTTAAAGTTAATTTAACTTGAGTGATATGTCTTCAGGTAATGTAATTTTAACATCTGTTTATGTTTTGTCAAATCTGTATAACGAAGAGTCACGTTTTCATTTAATTTCAGAGAATTTCAATATGTATATATTCATCGCATCATATATTGAAAGCAGAAATTACATCTTTTTAAGGATTTGGACCAAGGGCAGCTATTTTAATGCAATGTTGTGCATGTCCCTAATATCTATATATTTATTAGAAGCTAAATAATACTCTCTTTCTGCCTGCCTGCCTGCCTGCCTGCCTAGCTAGCTAGCTAGAAAGCTAGCTAGCTATTTTATATATATATTCAAAGTTTGTCACTTTTTTTAGTTTATTTTAGTTTATTTTTTGCTGCCTTTGAATCAGTCTTGATTCCTGGTGATTGCCTGAACTAGTCTGTAAAGTTTTCTTGACAATATTTTCAGAAGTGACTTGCTATGACCTTCTTCCTAAGACTGAGAGAATGATTGGCCCAAAGTCACCCTATTGTCTTTCATTCCTAAAGAGCAGGGGTGAAATGTAAAATTTGTTACTACCGGTTCTGTGGGCATGGCATGGTGGGGGTAATGTGACTGGGTGGGCGTGGCCAACTTTTTTTTTTTTACTTTTAAAAGCATTTTTTCTACAACCTCTTCGGCAGAAGAGGTTGTAAAAAACATGCTTTTAAAAGCTTGTGATGATCAGGCAACTCAGCTGGGATCGTCAGAGGAAAATAAGCTTTTAAAGGGGTCTAATGATCCCACCTGAGTTGCCTGATCACCAAAACCTTTTAAAAACATTTTTTCTACAACCTCTTTGGCCGAAGAACTTGTAGAAAACATGCTTTTAAAGGATTCTGGCGATCAGGCAACTCAGCTGGGATCGCCAGAGGAGCTTTTTAAAAGCTTTTTTTTTTACAACCTCTTCAGCTGAAGAGATTGTAGAAAAAATGCTTTTAAAGGATTCTGATCGTGAGGCCCAGCTGAGCCACAGGATCATCAGAGGCTTTTAAAAGTAAAAAAAAAAAACCTCTGATGATCGTGTGGCTCACCTGGGGTGGGGGGAGGCAGAGATTTTTGCTACCGGTTCTCCGAACCACCTGCCACCATCGCTAGCGGATTGGGTGATCCGGTCCGAACCGGGAGCATTTCATCCCTGCTTAAAGAGAGGCTAAAATTCATAGTGTTCCATGTTCTAGACTGGTGCCTTAATCACTACACCAAACTGGTTCTCCTTCTACTGTTAAGCGGTAACGATAAAGGTTTCCCCTGTCCACTTGTTTCCAACTCTATGGGGTGGTACTCATCTCTGTTGCTTAGCTGAGGCAGCCAGCAATGTCTGTTTCCGTGATTCATGTGGCCAGCATGACTATATGCCGAGCCACATATTGGTTACCTTTCCACCAAAGTGCTACCTATTTGTCTACTTGTATTTGTATGTTTTCGAACTAATAAGTGGGCAGGAAGTGGGCCAAGTAATGGGAACTCACTCTGTTGCACAATTCTCGGTCTTGAACCTGGGCTATTAGCTTTCCAGCTGACAAGTTCAGTGTCCTTAACCATCGGTCCCTCCTTCTACTATTACCATTCCATTAAAAATGAAGTTATTCTATCTTTGATGAAGCACTACACTAATAAGTGCTTTGAATCACTCAATCATTAATTTTAAAAGGTAGTACACAACTTTCCCCTTTTCTTCCCCTTACCCCAGAATGTAGAATTTGATACTGAATGGACTGAAAACAGAAAGATGAAGCATTAATTGATAGGATGATGAAGAGTAATACTGGGGAATCTGTCTACACATTTCTAGGCTGGGATTTTATGATTGATAAGGGCAACAACTTTCTTGACTAAAAACTTGAGAAAACAAATTTTAATTTGCATAGCTAAGATAAAGTGATGGTTCTGAACTTAGAGAGGCCTAATTCTTGGAATTTGCGTTAATCAACATAAACAGAAAATTTTTATGCAAGGTATCAGAAATTATCCTTAACCATAGGAACATAAGGAAAAATCATTTCAATCTTTACCCAATGTTGTAACAGTATACAACATATGAAGTCCTGGGTCCAACAGCCTTTATTACACTATCCATGTGAGCAAGCTATGCAGAATTAGCTTGCTACTTACATAATTCTATACAATTTTCCTAACAATTAAGGCAGAAGATAAGTATGGGAACTGTCAATCAGATATTATGCAGATCTTACTTACACCTTGGAGCTGATATTCAGTTGCCTTCAATCAACCCATGTATCATAGGCCTTAACACACATTCAAACGTAAGTTTTGGCTAGTCTTACTTTGAAAATTTGAAATCTCTCAGCTGAAAAATTTGTAGCAAACTCTCCCTATGTCACAAGGAAAAAGCATCTGAACTTTGCAGTCAGACCACTGGCAAACATCTGCTTCAGGAACTTTGACAAAGAAACAGGGTGCTACTCTTTTCAGCTTCAAAAGAGCTATCTTTGGAAATTTCACTGCCTTTCTATGATTACTATCCAGGAGAGAACTTAAGTAGGATTTTCATACCATAATCAGAATCTTTAAAACAAGCATCTAAGTGATCCTGGTCTTCGTCATAATCTTCAATATCAATATTGTTTTTTGCAGTCTTTTTCAACAATCGTTTGCCCGCATTTTTGCTATTGCTGCTTCCAGATTTTTTGGAGTTGGTGGCAGAGATGGAATTATTCTTAGCTTGATTGGAGCCCCATGAAGGCTGTAGGCAAGAGTCTGAAGACTGGAGATTTGCCATTGATAACATTCCTTGGATAGCTTCCTGTGTGCTGGGAGATGCAGGTGGTTGACTAAAAGAGAAGGAAGAGGGAAAAGAGAAACCTTTCAAATTAAAACAAATATAGAAGTTATAGAATACATATATAATGTTATAAATTGCTAATTATATTATCCATTGTAATATGTGTGGCTTTTTTCCACAAACAGGTCAAGCTCACATGGGCAAATGTGGCTTTTTTCTGGTCAAACAGGTCAACCCCACATGGGCAAAGGTATAGGATAAAATTGGACATTGTGGTCAAAAACATACAGAAACCAAGCAGACGGGGATTTCAGAGGCACATTTGAAACACTTCCCATCTGAAGTTATAATAACTTTCAACATTTCCTTCTTCCAGGAGAAGATAGACTTGTTCCCTGTTGTTCTGCTGAAAGAAACAATTTTATCAATTGAATATTTTAATTGGATCCATCCATTATATTTAAATACAAAAGACCAAGGGACAATTGTCATGAAAATTCTAGAATGGATGTTGTGATGTTACATTGCACTGCTAAATTAGGAATTGTGGATGGTTCTTTTCAATTGATTCAAATACTATTGTATTTTTTCTTACAAGGTAAGTTGTTAAAAGGGATAAAATAGGTAACAAACAATCCCAGAGAGAAGCACATGTTTCTCTCTTTCTAATCTTTCTTTTTTTGGTTGGCTGTAATTGTTGTTGCTTATTTTTAACAACAATGGGCTCCATCAATTTAATCTAACAAAGCAGGGGAAAGCATTAAAAAAGTATCTAAATACTTCCAATTAGTTTTTTTTTCCAAGTGAAAAACACTGTAAGGAAATAGAAATTTGTATGCAATACTTGAAAGCAAAACAAGACATGAAATGAAAGTCCAAGAAAAATCTCTTCTGGAACTGCCTGGGACATGATCAAATCTGCAACACAGAATCTATAGATCACTGAAGATGACAATATAATTCTAGATGACATTGGGGTAGCTGTTTACAGTTTCACACCACAATGTTGCTGATTCCATAATAATCTGCATGAGTGAAGGAAACACTTTCTCCGACTTCATCATAAGAACCATCAACAAAATATGAAACATAAAACTTTATAAGCCTGGAATGTTTTCAAGCAAAGTTCCTTGGACTGACAAAACCATAACTGATTTGGCTACAATTGCACAAGGTACACTTTGGGTGGAGGGAGGGAAGGGTGGATGAAAATGGCTCTATTATGCTTTGGTATTGTGTGGCAGCCATTGCCATAGAAAATGCTGGGAGGGGGATTCAACTAAATGTCAACATATCCTAGAGAATCTAATGTCTCACAGTCAGTGAAGAAACTGAAGTTGACAACAAGATGGCTATTTCAGCAAGAAGGCAAACCAAACGATGGTATATCTCCAAATTGACCATGAAGTATTGACAGAAAAGAAAAATAAATGTTTTAGACTGGCCTGCACAGCCTAAGAATATTATCAAAAATTGTGGGTTTTTTTTTTTATTTCAATGCGTACAGGAGGTCTATTTTTGAGCTGGAAGACCTCTGCAGGAAGAAAATTCCAAAGGCTCAACTGGCTACAAACAATATTGTGAAGCAACTATTTTCACCAAAGGTGCTGCAAATTACTGACTGGAAGGGAGTTTTGCACCTGCTGTGATAATTGTTTATTTTGAATGCATAAACAGCATGCCTTCATATTTGCAGAAAGATGTGTTGTTGAGCTTTGTATCTTGCTAATGTATCAGCGGCCATGCAGCTGTATGTATAAGTCAATTTTCTTGTGAGGAGCCCTGAAGAAATGAAAACAGCAACGGTAGCTCTTTTTAGTAGTACAGGATATGGGTGAGCACTTGCTTCCCCTCATTAAGAAAATGAGTTCAAAAGAGAAATTTGTGAAAAGAGAGCCAATACATCAACCTATTCTAAAATATGTTAGACTCTGGAAAAACACCCTATGATGTTCACAGGTTATGTTTGGATCAATTTTGGATGGAGTTGGTGTTTTGAGGAATTTTGTCCCTTTTGTAGTGCTATGCCAAAAATTAGCAAACCTGATTTTATTACTATAGTCAACTCCAAGAGCATTTAAGACATTTCTTTGTGTTCTCCAAGAGCTCTCTTAAAACCTTGAACCCTGAATCAAATGTAAATGGACCATCAAAAGTTGCCTGCCAAATGGGAAAATTAGAGGGGAACTGCCTAGAGGAAGGTGAGTGTTAGCAAATAAATTGTGGGATCTGATCAAAACCAGTGGCTGGGCTGGCAGAGGGAAATCCAAGTTCTTCCCAAACTCTTAAAGCGACAGAGCATTCAAGCACGAACTCAAATGGAAGTCTCCTAAAGGACTGTGTTTTTTTAAACTGAATTGCCTGTCACTTTGCCTTGGGCTTAAAGATTCTGTTGATCCTACTCTTGAACAATTTCCTTAATATCAATAAGATCTGTGCAAGAAATGTTTACATTGGATTGCGCCCAATGTGTTTTTCATTAAGGATATTTGCGTGTTAGTAATTCTGGATCTGCTCAACGTGAAATATAAAACAGGAAACAATTATTAAACCCTGGAAAATCATATCCTCTTTTTGTACTTGTAGTGATTATTAGCATATATTTTTCTTTAATGAGAGAAAATACCGAAGAAAGTTTTTTTTCCCCATACGTAGTGAATGGCTGGTGCTGAATTCTACACATCATTAAGATTGGTTCTCTGGCTGAATATAACAATAGGATTATCATAGATCTCTTTGTTCTTTTAAAAATGTATGTATGATAAGTCTTGACTATCAACATTTGAGTAAATCTTTTTTTCAAAAGAAGGTAAGGAGGAGGATTTTTGATCAATTTGTTCTGTTTATAACATGGTTCCCAGGCCTACCCAACCCTTTTTATTCTTATGTTTATCAAAGTAAGGTTATGTTGATCCTTTAATGTTTTTGTATATAATGCTGTTGTGCTAATTAATTAGTACTAACTAAATTTAAAAAGGTATCTAGAGAGGTGAAGTATGCAAAATGCATGTTGTGTAGTTAAAAAATAGGTAAAGGTAAAGGTACCCCTTGCACATATGTGCTAGTCGATCCCGATTCTAGGGGGCGGTGCTCATCTCCGTTTCAAAGCTGAAGAGCCAGCACTGTCTGAAGACGTCTCCGTGGTCATGTGGCTGGCATGACTCAATGCCAAAGGCACACGGAGCGCTGTTACCTTCCCACCAAAGGTGGTCCCTATTTTTTCTACTTGCATTTTTACGTGCTTTCGAAACTGCTAGGTTGGCAGAAGCTGGGACAAGTAACGGGAGCTCACCCCATTACACGGCAGCACTAGGGATTCGAACCGCTGAGCTGCTGACCTTTTCAATCGACAAGATCAACGTCCTAGCCCCTGAGCCACCGCGTCCCTAGAGTTAAAAAATACTTATATCTAATTTAATCTAATATTAATCGTTTCATAGCTCCCATCACCAATCTCTTTCCACTTATGACTGTATGACTATAACTTGTTGCTGGCAATCCTTATGATTTATATTGATATATTGATCATCAATTGTGTTGTAAATGTTGTACCTTGATGAACGTATCTTTTCTTTTATGTAACACTGAGAGCATATGCACCAAGACAAATTCCTTGTGTGTCCAATCACACTTGGCCAATAAATTCTATTCTATTTTATCTGTTATGTGTCAAAACTATGATTAGTTCTGTCAGCCTGCCAGTTTTGTTTTGAATAAACAAACTTTAACCATTCAGTGATTGCTACATATGTAATTTTTTAAAAGTTCTATATATACAATTACAAAAAGATTTCTCTATGAAGAAAATATAATTACAATATAAATTCCAGTGCATTACGAATAATAATTATTTCTCTAAAAGTGAGGACCCAGATTGTTGGGCGCAATAAATTGACTTTATATATAATATACAAATGGATGAAGACTATTGCTTAACATAGTGTAAGCCGCCCTGAGTCTTCGGAGAAGGGCGGGATATAATGCAAATTAAAAAAAAAGTATAAAAGATAACTCCAGTTCTTTTATCCAGACACAGACCGTTTGTTTTTCCATTTCTGCTATTTCAAGAATCCACTTAATTCAGAATAATTCAGAAAGACAACATGGTTGTGATAAAAATATTAGAAACCTTATTGGCGGGGGGGGAGGGGAAATTTGGCGAACCATTACTCTGTACCTTGATGTATTATTTCTATAACATAGGTCTAGAAATTTGTCCCTGTTTGGAGATTCTCCAAATACAATTCCAATTTGCAAAGAATAGCTTGATTCTACAGAGAGATCTAGCATCTCTCCAGCTATGAATCTAGTATCAATATCTGCATCTTTGCATATGATATTACTTGTGATTTCAGAAGGATAACACTGATATAGATATCTATTTAGATAAATAATTTGTCTCTGGTGCAATGATGAGTACTAGGCAGCCAGATCAACTGCTGTATTAGTTTTCTGAATTGCTCTAGAACAGGACTACTCCCATAAATGGTGAAATAATACAGCGCAGCAAAGCTCAGCCACCAGACACATGTGCAATTCAGAAGATTGTTCCAACAGTGGAAGGGGTATTTTGTCCACAATCTTCTCAAAAATAGATTTGCTTGACCAACTCCAGATTGAAGAGTTGAGAAGACGTGCTTCTCAATGAAGTACTGAATGATTTATACCTTGAGTTTTTCTGGAGTTTTATTTATTCCCAATTCTTTTGTTTGAAGCAAACTGATAATATTCTACTTTGAAATTAATTGTAAGATAAATTCAGTACGCACCTCTAGCAAAGTGTCCATTTTGTTAAAAAAATATGTATTAGTCAAATTTATTGATCCCAACAAAATCAGAGAGCATCAATTCAATGGATTACTAATGGTTGCACATATCTGTCCTAGGGTAATGCCTTATGATAGATAACTTAGACTAGGAAGTGGAGGGAGCTAAGATTTGCATTTGCCTTTTGGTGGGATATTGAGGGTGAATCTCAAAAGGTAGACAGGATCAGATGAGTCTCCAAAATTTGATTATATTAATGTAAAATGAATTGTACCAAATGAATACATATACTCATACTCTTGCATATTTAATCATTTCCCCCTACAACTATATTAAATCATGTAATATTGTGGTGAGCTTTGACGGTTCTGGTTCTCAGGGCCATGGCATTTAGGGGTCGCATATTGTAAAAAACATTAACATTGGTTAAATCTTTATATTTACCCAAATCTTTCTCCTTTCTCCTTTAACCACTAAACAACATTATGTGAAATATAATTAATAAGAAATAGATTTTAATTATTCACTGAAGAATTCAGGTTACTTTGCACAACCTTTAATGGACTAGTGAAATGGAAAGTATCTCAGGAAAGCTTCTGCCTTAATATATTTACTAATCTTTAAACTGCCTCCATATTCTCCATCATTGTCTGTATACACAGACAGAGAAAATGCAGTTTAAATGTGAAGAAATAGGTTGTGCATCTTGATTGGAATAGGAAAAGGAGATTTAGATTTCCTTCAGGAATCCATGTGCACCTTTTAGCAACTCCTTCAAAAAGAAAAAATAGATTTCTCTAATTTTTCTCCTGAGCTTTCAAAGCCAACTTTATCCAGTGCATCCTTTCAATAAACCAATAATTAGAAGAATGAGCAATTTATGCAATTTTTGTGTGTGTGTGTGTGTGTGTGTGTGTGTGTGTGTGTGTGTGTGTGTGTGTGTGGAGAGAGGGCGGGGGGAGAGAGGGAGAGAGTGGGAGAGAGAAAGATTCTTATATTCTCTTAATTAAATTATTTAAAAATATAACAGGATTTTTGTTACCACAATGTTAGAACAGCACCTCCCCAAAGATTCAATCCCAACCCGGCTAGTCTTTCACAAGGCACTGAAGACCTGCCTGTTCACCTAGGCATTTAAGTCTGTAGTGATGGATATATTCTTAGTTTATTCTGAGGTGGACTCACCCACATGGGGTGGGTTCTCTGTGTTTCAACCTTTATAAGCTATATAAATCAAATACATATTATAAATACATATCATGTAAAGAAAGAGGTTAACCGTCCTTATGCATACCTGTTGCTGTTGTACTCTAAACCCCCAACTTCCTTGCTTGCCTGCAAAAGATCTAGAATGCCAGCTGAACTTGCAGCCTCTTTCTTCGCTTTAGAATTGCGCCCTGGCTTGGCCTCTGTGTCAATGTGAAGAGAATCTTCATCAGAGGAGTCATCACTCTGCAAAAATCAAAGGAAGAGTATAACTCACAGTCATTCATGCCCTGATCTCCTCCAGAGAGGATTACTATAACATGCTTTAGGTAGGGCTGATCTTACAGAGCATCCAGAAGCTGTAGAGTGGCTTCATAGTGTAGGGTGTGGCAATTTTTTTGATTTCCAAACATTAGCGGTTCTCAAATGTTGTGACATGCCTTGGGGATTGTAAAGGTATTTTGGTTACTTTAATATCATTTAGATGTCCTTGATAAGTAACCACATAAATATCATAACTTTTAAACATTTTGTTTGTTTTGTTTGAGCCGCCCCAGTATGGTGCATGTCTTTGAGCTATGTGGGCTGCCTGTCTGCTTCTGGATGCAATTCAACCTGCTGGTTTTGACTTTAAAGCTGTACATAGCATGGGACCAGGATATATGAAGGAGCACTTCTTCCCAATTATATCTTCTGTCCCATTAGGGCCAGCAGCTGTGACCACTATGGCCACTGTGCAGACATGTCTTCTGGATCTCATTAGATGGAATTCCTTACTAGATGGGTATACTGTGGTTCCCATCTAGTACGGAATTCCATCTGGTGAGATCCAGAAGACATGCCTTCTCCACAGTGGCCTTTGCTATCTGAAGCATCATCCCACCCCCATCCCCCACCCTGAGATTAGCCCCACCGCTTTTAGCCTTCCAGAAATGCTAAAAATGATTTTTTTTCCAATGACTTCGGGGAGGGGCACTTGGAAGATGGTTATAAGCATTATAAGAGTCGATTAGTATTCTCCCACAGTCTTGGTTTTCTACTTTTTATTTTTATTTGTACTTTAGTATTTTAATGATTGCTATACCGTTTTGGTTGTACGTTGCCCAGAATCGTGTTCTCTGAGATGAGCGGCTATATGAACCTACTAAATAAATAAATAAATATTGTACTAATTGGACTCAGCGGTTATTTGATGGATATTATTAGAAAAATGATTTTGCCCAATAAAGACTACTTTTACAATAGTAATCTAGAAAGACATCCTGAACAATTCTGTTGGATTCTGCTGATGTATTAAGAAGAAGACAATTCTGGTTGCACCAGAAAGAGGAGAAAAAGAAATATCCTATGTTTGGTGAAGGCCACCAGAGGGGACTAGATTCCAGATGGAAGCTGTTTCCATAAATCAGTCAAATCACTCATCCAACTAGGATAACATAATTAACAAATGACTTGCAATAGATACCCAGAGTTTCAGCAGAAAACTTCCTCTACCCTTTTTGGAGAAGTTTTTTTCCCCCTGGGTAACCAAATGATAAATACAGTATTATGTCAAAATGTATTTATTCATCACTGGAAAAGAGACTTGGTGGAATGGATTCTTTCTAGAGCTCTTAATACATTCCAGAGGATTGAACAACCAATTGAAGATTGCAAGGAATTAAAGAGAAATGAATAGAACTCTCTGCAGCATATAGACAGATGTTAAGATTTCTTCTGGGAAAGAAATGTGCATTACTGTAGGGAGAAAACACTTTTCTTGTCAGTGTATAAAAAGCAATAAATATGCAATGTATGTCTATGATTTTGGTAAGTGGCACAAATCCTATTAGGCATGAGAGTAATTATATACTGACAGAATACCTTGTATAATACTGATTCCACTTTTGGCTTCTTCACTGGAGTGTGCTGTGTGGTTTCTTTTTTATCTGATAAAACTAGGAAGAAATTGAAATAGAGTTTTTAGCTTTACTAAATAAAAAAAACAGCATGTAGGCAATCCATCTCATTTTTAAAGTGTATTTCCGATTACCCTGGTAATATTTCATTTCTGCACATGCACTCTTAGCTAAAAGGCCTTCATGCACATGTACTGAATCACCCCAAAATATAACAAATCTGCAAATAGGTTAAACAAAGCTGGGGAAAAAATAATACTGTCCAAACAATTAGGCTCACACCTGCAACAGTCTGTGACTCACCATTTGCAACTTTAAGGGCCACACAGAAACTTTGCTAGTCATTACTTTGAACAGCAAGTTATCCTCAGCTCAGTTTGTTTTGGTTTTGCTTTGCTGTGATGAATAGCATAATTTATACAAGAGTAGAAACAGTCTTACATGATAAATCTCTTTTTGTGGTGTTTTTCTTCCTTCTAATTGGAAATTCATCTATTTTCAATTCTCCATCATCTGAGACATATTCATATTCATCTTTCACAGGTTTTGCTTTATCTTCTTTG
This sequence comes from Ahaetulla prasina, assembly GCF_028640845.1. NCBI lineage: Eukaryota > Metazoa > Chordata > Lepidosauria > Squamata > Colubridae > Ahaetulla > Ahaetulla prasina. The sequence goes on along the minus strand of NC_080540.1, from coordinate 66,712,690 downwards.
AAATTTTGCTGTGACCCAAATATACTAGGATTCAACTGAGTTTTCATTCCCTTTGATCTATGAAAATAAAGGAAATTAAATCAGGAAGGGCAATACTGAAACAAGTTTTAAATAAGGAATGTCATCATATTAGAGCCATTTTGATCTACAATAAATTACAAATACTTAGAATCCACAGATGGGTATATGTAGACAAACAGTGCACTACATAAATACATTTTCCAATATTACCGGAAAGTAGCCAGCAAGATATACAGTATGACCAAAATCCCTTCTGGGGATTTTTTTAATCAACTAGGTATCTAAACCCACCATCGTTACAATCGCCATCAGCAGCAGCAGTATCCCAAATCAACCTAGTGCAGAAGGAATCATCACTGAAGATTATAGACAATAATCTACCACCCTTGTTCAGTGCTGACTGAGTTTTTCACTTCCCAATCTAAGAAGGAAAGACGCTGACCAGCCCAAAGATAGTCAGCCAGTTTCTGTGCACAAGGGAGAAATAGAATGTTAATCTCATGGCTTCTAGTCCAGCATGTTAACCACTACACCACACTACCTTTAAATATATTAATGGTGTGAATAATGTTCTACAACAGGGGTGTCAAGCTGGATTTCTTCGAGGGCTGGATCAGCATTGTAGTTCTCAGTGGGCTGGCCGGTGGTGGGGGGAGGGGAGGGGAGATGGGCCAGACGCCTCCTGCAGCACTTTGCCAGCCAACCAATATGTTCATCATCAACTTTTATAATCCATAGGTAGCCTAGCTGAGAAACTTTGGGAGTTGAAGTCTAACATATTTGCAGGGGAAGCCAAACTTCAGCCAATTGGAAAGCTGTTAGCACCACATTTGCAGTGGTAGAAAAATCCAAATGAGATCCAGGCACTCTTGTGACATTGCATAAGTCCACTGCATAATGTTAATAATGCAAGCTTGGGCACAAGAGACCCATTTTGGCTGCCAGAGGCACCGTGGGCCAGTCTTTTGCTATTTCCAGGCTGGCCGTAGAGGCTAGATTTAAGCACCCCTTAGGCCAGATCCATCCCGCAGGCCTTGAGTTTGACACCCCTGTTTTAGAAGGAAGTATTTTCAATATTAAGTAAAAACCAAGAACACGGGGCATAACCTCAAACTGACAGGAGGGAATTTCAAAAGTAACGTTAAAAAAAATTACTTTACAAAAAGAGTAGTAGAAGCTTGGAACCAAATTCCAGCAGAGTTAGTGGGTCAATCCTCAGTAACTGAGTTTAAACATACTTGGGATAAACATATGTCCATCTTCTGTCAAATAATTTTTTTAAAAAAAAATCCCTCACAGGGCAGACTTGATGCACCACTAGGTCTTTTTCTGCCATCAGTTTCTGTTTCCACCCCTGGCTTTCTCTCAAGCATGCACACATACATGTTACATGGTACAGTTCAGAAACATACAACCTTTACTAAGGAAGTTACTAAGTGGATAAAATTTATTCTCATTATAAAAAAGATACAATTTCAATTTGATTATTAAAAATGAGACATTATTTATTTTGGTTATTTCATTTTCAGTCTTCAATTCGTTTGCTAAACTACAAGTTTTATCTGTTCATGCACATGATTGCAATGTATTCAATTGTATTGATGTCATTAATGTATTATGAATACATTAATTATTATGAATACATTAATTATTAATATTAATGTATTCAATTGTATTGATGTCAGAAATGCAGTATGGGTTCCAAACAGTCGAGCTGTATTCAAGAATTGGTCTAGCAAAAGTTTTATATGCTCTGGTTAGTAGTGTAGTGTTTTTGGAGAAGAAGCTACGCAAGAAGAGTTGTAAACCTAATCTTGCGTAGCTTCTTCTCCAAAAACACTACACTACTAACCAGAGCATATAAAACATTTGCTAGACCAATTCTTGAATACAACTCGACTGTTTGGAACCCATACCACATTTCTGACATCAATACAATTGAACGTGTCCAGAAATATTTTACAAGAAGAGTTCTCCACTCCTCTGAATACAACAAAATACCTTATGCCACCAGACTTGAAATCCTGAGTTTAGAAAATTTAGAACTCCACCACCTTCAATATGACCTGAGTTAAACTCATAGAATCATCTATTACAATGTCCTTCCTGTTAAAGACTACTTCAGCTTCAATTACAACAATACATGAGCACACATAGATTTAAGCTTAATGTTAACCGCTCCAATCTTGATTGCAGAAAATATGACTTCAGTAACAGAGTTGTTAATGCTTGGAATACACTACCTGACTCTGTGGTCTCTTCCCAAAATCCCCAAAGCTTCAACCAAAAACTGTCTACTATTGACCTCACCCCATTCCCAAGAGGTCTGTAAGGGGTGGGCATAAGACCACAAATGTACCTACCGTTCCTGTCCTATTGTTTCCTTTCATTATATCCAATTAATATAGTTATTACATACTCATACTTATATATATGCTTATATATTGTATAGTTATTTCATGCTTATGCTTATATATACTGTGTGACAAAATAAATAAATAAATAAATAAATAAATAATAAATAAATAAATAAATAAATAAATAAATAAATAAATAAATAAATAAATAAATTTAAATAAATTTTATGTGAAATAAATTCATGGATCCCTTTGTATACATGCTGTGTCTGGATCCGTGTGTCAGATAAGGGTCCATTGCCTTCAATAAAGAGGCCTTATCCTACAGTGGATTTATTTGAGATAATAATAACAATGGTAACATGCTTTGGAAGTGTATGTTCCACAAACCATGACAGTGAATTTGCAAAAGTAGGTTAAGTTGATAATAATCATTGAAGCTCTCTGGCACTGAGTCATCAGCAGTTATGCTTAGGAAACAATCATTTGAAAAGTTATTCTCCACAACTCCCCTTAGAATGAATGAGAATTGTCTAAGGGCACTTCAAGTGGACACACATAATGGAGCTATCCAAGCCAATTTGGTGTAATGGTTAAGGTGCTGGTTTAGAAACCAGGAGTCTGTGAGTTCTAGTCCTGCCCTAAGCATGGAAGCCCATGGGCCAATCACTGATCTGTAAATCCAATCTACCTCACAGGCTTGATGTTGTTGGGAAAATAACAGGAGGAAGGAATATTAGGTACATTATAAAGTAACAAAGGCAGCATAAAGGACTTATAAATAAATACTCAACTTGTGGTACCTATTTTCTCCTTGTTTATAGTTTGGTCAATATAATAGGTCTATAACAAAATAAATTATATGTCCGATTTAAATAGAAGTATCAAAAATAGATTACTAGAGAATCAAACAAATAATTATGAATAAAACTTCTATCTCTTCTATGTGGCAGATGGTATTTATCTTTCTGCTAAGAGAATCAACTTAAATATAATTATCAATGTTTGACCAGCATTGGTTTACTAATATTAAGTGGTTTATTTTAAAACTCATATGATAGACTAGGTGTTCATTTGCTAGGAACTGATCTTGAAAATTAGAAAAAATATACTGAATTAAATTCAAATGCAGCACCATCTGGTTCACAATATAATCATATATAAAAACTCTGAAATAAATAGTTCATATGCATTCTACAGACATACCCATTTATGCAGAAAAAATAATATGAAAAATGAAAGATGTTATCAACCAAGTGTTCTATTATTAATATCTACTAGTACTATTGAATTCAGTCTTTGCCAACTGAGCAGTATCATTAGGATCACTAAAATGAGATTTTCTTACTTCTGAAGAAAAATTTGAACAAAGGTAGCAAAAATGAGTTCATTTATCTTAGTTGTCAAGACACAGCATGAAATAATTACTTTCAGGTTAGACTGAATGAAATGAAATGTTATTAATGATGGTGATAACTTTGATTAAAGCAGTTGCAGATGTTTAAGATTGTTAAAAATTGAGAGGGAGGGTGGTGACATGGGACTGTACCAATATGAAAGTACATGTTTATGGTTACAGATAAGTAGCATCCATTATGACTTCTATATTCCTATCTATCCTTTCCCCCAAATTATAAATCGGAAGGATAAAGGTACACTGAAGTCAAGAAAAAAAAGGAAAAGGAATTTATAATGGCTGCCCACTCCAGTAAAAGTCAAATGACTAGGCAAAAAGAACAGATGGAAGGTCTTCTTAATAGCAAGTCAGCACCTGTAGCATCATGCAATGGCATATGTAGATTTCCAAATTAAAATATTCTTGAAGCTGTTCTTGACTACTTCACACCAGGCATTGCTAAGACCATTCTTTCCCCATGTCTTAATGAAGAACCAGGTTCTTCATTATGTAACAAGGATCCTCTCCTGCAACGGAAAATCTTTATCCTAACTTTGAATCAGTCATGCCTGACTCAGTATCATGCCAATATTCTACTAAAGGCAGGGAATCTGGGCCTCCTCATCCTCACCACTGTGAGAAAAAACATTGGAAATCACCAGGATTTCAAGGCTACACTGTCAAATCTGATGCTGTAAGCTACCAAGACTATGTCAAAGGTTTATCTTTAAGGGATGGGCCTGCCATCTTATCAACTCTTCAGTTCGCCTCCTACGCTTACAATTTTATCCCAAAATGAAATATTTATTGACAGTTTTTTTAAGAATCAGGTTTTAATTAAACTATAGCTCTAGCACGTCTATATTTCCAAAGAGATTAATCATTTCTGGGTACATTACTCTTTTCTAATTAAAATCCAAAAGGCCTATAAGTGTTCCTTTGCTTATTTAGTCCTTAATTACACAGGCTTTTATGCTCGTTTTGGTCATTGGGGCTCTTATCAGCTTATAGTCACCAATAAAGTACAATATAAATAATGCATATTATAACATAATAGAAATAAATCATACCATTGAATATACCTTGCATGATTGCAACAAGAATTCAGTCTATGATCATCATGAAAAATAGCACCAAATGTCATCAGAACATTGTCATGTTGCAGGCACCTCCCATATAACCTCAGATTCTAATGCTTTTTTTAAAGAATCAGTTCTTCCCTCCCTTTCTGATTGAGAGAAATGAGGCCCTTATCTTTTGTTTGTTTGCTTGTTTTTCCCATGCTATAGGGCTGTGGGCAAACAAAGCTTCCTTGCCTCCTCGCTTCCTTCTTCCCTCTCTCCTTCTCTCCCTTAACGGCCTGACTACTGAATCAACTTGGGCTACTTCTGAAGTCATTCATTTCTGTAATTTATTTATTTATTATTTTATTTATTTATTTTGTCACAACAGTATATATAAGCATAAGCATGAAAATAACTATATAATATATAAGCATATATATAAGCATAAGTATGTAATAACTATTAATTGGATATAATGAAAGGAAACAATAGGACAGGAATGGTAGGCATGTTTGTGCTCTTATGCCCGTCCCTTACAGACCTCTTAGGAATAGGGGGAGGTCAATAGTAGATAGTTTTTGGTTGAAGCTTTAGGGATTTTGGGAAGAGACTACAGAGTAAGGTAGTGTGTTCCAAGTATTAATAACCCTGTTACAGAAGTCATATTTTCTGCAATCAAGATTGAAGCGGTTAATATTAAGTTTAAATCTATTGTTTGCTCTTGTATTGTTGCGATTGAAGCTGAAGTAGTCTTCAGCAGGAAGGACATTGCAATAGATGATTCTATGAGTTAAACACAGGTCTTGTCGAAGGTGGTGGAATTCTAAGTTTTCTAAACTCAAAATTTCAAGTCTAGTGGCATAAGGTATTTTTTTGTATTCAGAGGAGTGGAGAACTAGTTCTAGCTCTAGACTTCGATTTGCTGAGAGCAAATAGCCCAATGGAATAAAAGTGTGGTCTGGTTGTTAAGGCGTTAACACAGAAACCAGGAGACTGTGAGTTCTACTCCTGCCAGCTGGGTGACTGGTCCAATCAATCTCTCAGCCCAACCACTCAGGATTGTTATTGTGGGGGAAATGGGAGAGGGAAAGAGTATTAGGTATGTTTGCCACCTTAAGTTACTAATGTGGTAAAACAGGTAGGATAAAAATCTAACAAATAAATAAAATAAAATGTTAACAGCAGTACAAATCTACGCTTAACTCTGGGTCATCATGTTTTCATACAAAAGTTCTTCATTGAGTTCAGGGCAGCAAAATCAATACTTTATATCCATCCTCCTTTTTCTTCCCTTTCATTCTACTACATCAAATACAAATATGTTTAGACATATGTACTTATACCTATATTTAACTGGGAATAATATGGGACATATCTAGTAAATTATGAAATGTGGAAGGCTTGCAAAAAACAGAGCAAGTACTGTTTTTATTAGTCAGTGTTTACCTACCCCAGTATTTTCTTGTTGGAGAAAGAAAACATAAATTTATTGTCTTTATTTCCTGATAATGGTGTCTTCTCCAGTTTGTGCTCCTCTTCCATTTTCAGTAATGAATCAGGTTTACTGTTCTGAAAATTAGAGGGCAACAGTTATTATCTCAGCTGCGAGACTATTTGTTGCTGCATAGAATCAATGGCATATAAATAGCACAGTGTACATCCCAGCTTTCCTCCCATAAGAACTGTTCTGAGCCATATAATCTGTTACAAAGTGAAAATACATATGTTGACTTAATTGGTAGTAGGGCTGCTCAGGAAAACCCTAAATAGTTCAGTAACACAGCAACAAGGGTACTGAAATGGTCCTCATGGTTGGCTGCTTAAAACAATAATGTTCTTTGGAGCCTTAAAACTGCCATGGAATTTTAACTGCAGACTAAAACATTCAGTTCAATTTTATGTGACAAAACTAAGAGGAAAACAGAAGGAAATTGGGGGTGATAGAAAACAATTACCATTCCACTGGTTATGTATGTAGGGGCACAAGATATTGGTTAAAAAATGTGCTGTATCTTAAATTTCCAGCCACCAAATCCAATGGGCCATGACATTTCACAGACATGTGCAACTGGATCACACAGAATAGCTCACATCTTACTTTGTATGGATGTAAAAATATGAATCAGGCTTCAGTGAGATTTATGATGAGACAGGGCACAAGAGACAGGATGGAATTGCACACTAGCTCTGTGCCTCTGCTGTGTTGATGAAAACTATTTTCCAAATTGTGAAATAAATGTGCATCTATAGGATCAATTAAAGATACATCAGAATGATACAAATGGGACTGTACGTTGGTCAAATGATTATACTAATTGCACAGTAAACTGAATTCTGAGATCTCTTTTGTGAATAGAAGAATTTCAATTTACAAAAAAAAATTTTTTATTTACATTTATATCCCGCCCTTCTCTGAAGACTCAGGGCGGCTTACAGTGTGTAAGGCAATAGTCTCATTCTATTTGTATATTTACAAAGTCAACTTATTGCCCCCCCAACAATCTGGGTCCTCATTTTACCTATCTTATAAAGGATGGAAGGCTGAGTCAACCTTGGGCCTGGTGGGACTAGAACCTGCAGTAATTTCAGGCTGCTGTGTTTTAATAACAGGCTCTCTTACAGCCTGAGCCACTCAAGGACCCTTAAAATGAAATCCAATGCACAATATAGCTGAAAGAAGAGAGTCAGGGTGCATTGTTCACTTATTTTCCTGCCTCATTGAAGAATCCTATTCAAATCTCCTCTTCAAAACTACACTGGTATTTCAAAATTATTTGGAGAAAGAGTATCAGCAAAAAAATTGCTTTTTTCCTCACCTTAGCAGAAGTTTCTCATAAGTAGAACTATGCTAAATAAATATTTGTGCAAATATTGGCAATAATTAGTATTTCTCATACATACTCTATGATTCTGAACTCCAAATAATTTCTTGGACTAATTTATTTCATTGTTAATGATTTAATCAATTATTATTTTTTACATACTGTGTTTCATATGCTGTATTAATTGCAAACTGTCTTTAAATATTATTTATTAACAAATGGGCAGCATATATGTCAACAATTAAATAAGTTGACTTTAGTTGAATTGAATCAGTTCAATTGCAATCATTTTTGGCAACGCAATCCTACCCCAAAACAGACAAAAAACCATCAGTAAATAAGTGAAATAGTTTTCTAGTACTGAGTTGAAACAGCAAAATATCCTTTTTTTCTGAAATCTGCCCCCTCCCAAAAAAAAAACCCAAACAGAGAAACAAAAAACATTTTTTTTTCAGAAAAGAAGAGATCAAAAGTGCTAATGATATGCAGGAAATCTTGCCCTCACTCTCAATTAGCTTTGTGATAATCATTTCTGAAATAAAAAAAAAAGCGCTACATATCTGAAAAAGTTCACTAAAAAAAATCTTAAAGAAGCAGTTCGTTGAAGCTAAATAGCACCAAAAAAACAAAACAAAAAAAACACCAAAAACACCAGGAGAAATTTCAGAGAACGTTTCTCCAATTGGCATCCCTAATGAGCACTAAACTTAAGTATGGTCCTTACTAAAACGTTTATTGAAGCCCAAGATATGAGAAGCTATACCTTATATTTCCATTTTGCTTCTGTTTTGGATTTATTCTGCTCCCGAACCTCAAGCTTTTCCACTTCATTTTGTTTATCAACAGATTCTTTAGTAGGGGTGTTCAAAGCATTCTTGGCAGCCTAGTTAAAAGTAATAAAGAGATTGGCAGATAATTTCAAATGAAAAGACAACAAAACATGTCTCTCTCCTACTAATTCCCATATGTCAATTTGGCTAGTATGAATATTCAAAATAATAGGAGCTGAGATTTGTCTAGAGATAATATGACACCAAAAGTCAGCGAAGAAAAAAAACATTTTTGTTTATTTTAAAAGCACTACAAAGTGCAGACAATAAAGAAAATGGGTAAATCCGCTAGTCTAATATTCTATTTGGCATATTATGAACCAATTCTCACAATTTGTGCAATCCATAGCAATCTCCAACATGTGAACTAATCAAAAACAAAACTTCATTACTTCATTAATTCTTAATGAATTAATCCTACAAATTCTTAATGATGTAATGGAGTTCTGTTTTTGATTAATCTACGTGCTGGAGATCTCTATGGATTGCACAAATTGTGAGAATCATTGCAAATTCTTCATATTGCCCATGACCTTCCATCTTAGACACACACACCCCAGTGTGATCATCCATTGATTTATACAATAAAACAAACCAACAAACTAGTAAAAAGCACAGACAGAAAACTGTCGTTGTCACCATGTCTAATTTCATGAAGGGAACCCATATGAAACCAGGGCAGCAGGAAGTCAAGAGCACAGACTGAGCAAGGTATATCAATTTTGGAAATTACGTTTATAAATTATGCTTGGATATCGAGAATTTGGAAGCTCGCCTATTCCCATGAGCTAAAGGGAAGAGCAACTACCAAGAGATCTCTGACCCCAAATTATTACTGAATATTAACTCTGCTCACCTTTCCCTTCTTTGGTGTTTCAATCTTTGTTAGAGCCTCTTTTGTGTGGGCCTCAAGAAGGTCTAAATTTGGAATGGCAGGTGGAGGCGGTTCTTTAACTTTCTTGCCTTTTTTCTTCCCTTCCCCCTTTACTTTTGGGGTTTTGGGGGGCTTGGGGGGCTTAGGGGGCTTAGGGGGCTTGGGAGGTTTAGATAGCTTGGTGGGTTTTGGTGCTTTTATTGCTTTGGGAGTCTTTTTCTTAGGGACTTTTTCAGCCGGTGGTGGTGGTGGTGAAGGTGGTGGTGGAGGCGGCGATGGTGGCGGAGGAGGTGGCGGAGGCGTTTGTGGTGGAGGTGACGGTATTTCTTCTTTCTCCACAGGAGTGATTTCCTCAACATTCACATTAACACTCACTTCAGGTTTGCTGACTTTCAAAGCATTCTTCAGGAAAAAGAGAATACGACATATTGTCAGGTCAACTTTCAAATTTTTGTTGCTACAAAATAGCTAACCTTCTACATTATTTTCAGAATTTTCCCAAAGATTTCTAAAGATAGTTCTACTGAAGATTGATAGTACTCAGAAAGAAGGCCAGAGTTGCTTCATGGTTTTATAGTATCTTGCTCCTCTTATGACAACTATAGAAAACTGAGGATATTCTGTGGTTAGTCTCCTATAGTTTATTCTTAAATTTCATGATGGGACTGAGAATTTTGAACCCAAATGGTATGATTCATTGAAAAACAATTTATACCACTTACTATTCACTTTGTAATTTGGAAAGTGTACATTATACAGGAACATAAAATGTTACATACTTTGGTTCTGAGCATTAATGTGGCAAGTTGCCTTTATTTCTTCGTATGTGTTGTATAGTTTCTATAGACTCTTAGAAAAAGAGTCACTCAACAAATAGATGGGCAGCATATAATTTAATAAAAATAAATAAATCTGAAAAGACCTTACTTAGACATGTCTAGATAGTCTTATACTATAAAAATGTTGTTTTTATTACCAAAACATCACCACCAATATTTGATAACAGCAAAATATAATCATTTTAAAAATAGAGATTTGTTAGTTTTTTCTATTATTCATTTGGTTTTTTTTAATCCTAGTTTTTCCCATTTTTCTTTTTTACTAAAACAATAGAAATAAAAAAAGAAAGGAAGACAGCCTCTTATTTAAACTGCTAATCAGTTTTAAAAGAATGCAGTTCTAATTAATTTGAAAGAGATACAAGAGAGAATTTTATTTTGCTGTCAAGGTAAAATGATCAGTAAAAGAGTAAATTTTATTGAGATTTTATCTACTATTCTTTACAGTAAAAGTTGCATCTGAAAGCTTCATGGAGGGCTGCAAGGATGACAAAGCATCTCTTCAACCTGGAGTTCCCATATCTCTTGGCAAACCTCTCCTATTTCATCATTTACTCTTTGTTGCCCTATCAAGTTGCCAAATTAAGTCCAAACTCAGCGTGCAAAATAAACATATGTGTTGCTTTTATGTGCAGATAAAAGAGAGGTATCTAATAGAAGTTATATATAGGCAGCCTCATGACTCATGACAGTTGTGGAGCCTGCCGTAAGGATGAACAACTGTGGGATGCTGCCGCAACCATAACTTTGAGACCAGGTTGTAAGTAGCTTTTGGAGGGTCAACTATAACTATGAACCATCTCTAAGTGAACAGTCAGTCATAAATCAAGAAGTACCTGTAAAGGTGTATTAGATAAAGCAAACTGTAATGGAATACATACAGTTGTTACATTTAAACACATACATCATTGATATGTGGTCTAAAATGAATACTTTTTCCTCACATTAAACTACAAGCCATTGCTGTTGTAATTAAAGGAGAAGGAGTTTGACTGATCATACAGAAATGAGAATAACTTCTTCTGGTATTTTATGAGAAAATGCACGAGGTATTTTATTCAATAAAGGATTCTTACTTCGCTTAATCTTATTTCTTTGGCAAGGTCCTTAATCAGTTGTGCTGGCTTAAAATGTTCTGGGAGTTCATCTTCATGGTCCACTAAAGCCTTCAGTTGAATAAAACAAAATACAAAAGGTTAAAACATCATCAAGATATCTTATAAGGTTATGCTATTTAAAAATCATGCAGTATTAACTTTATGGAGCATTCAAATGAGACAAAAACTAGTAGTTTAGAATTATGAAAGGACATTTATGCATTCACAGCAAGATACTAGATATGAAAAGGGCCCAGAGCCATTTATGGAAAGAAAGTGGCATTTTAAAAAATCTGTTTCCTTCCCAACCCAAATCTTTTATGTGATCTTCCACTTTCTTGTGCTTCATTCTGCCATGTCCCCCGCTTAGAATTTCAAGTGCATTTCCTAAACATTCATTTCAGTGCTATGACACAAGTACATCTGAATGACAGTACAAGTCTGGATGTAAAACTGTTCTGCTCTTACAGAAAGAAAATTCTGTTACCCTGAAAGTTATTCACTTCTTCTTTTTCTGAATTGCCATGCAAACTTATACAACGGAAAGATTCCTACCTGCTTTTTAGTCCAAGACCTGAAAGCACCATTTAGAATTTTTGCTCCCTGGACTAAATGGGAAGGAGGCTGCTTTCCAGCTTTGTGCAATCCTTAATAGAGGGGGGAAAATAAAATTCCATTCAATGAATGTGACCAATTGTTTATTGATGTAGCTCAAAAAATCATATATGTAAGAGATTAAAATCTCTTGGCTACCAAATGGCTATCAAAAAGCTTGTGAATTGAACTTCTATGATCATAAATCAGTAGTTCCAAAGCTTGAAGATTAGTTTTGAATCTGAGCTTGAACTTCCTGAACTTCCCATTTGTATTTTGCTGAGCTAATTTCCGGCTTCACCACAAGCGAAGTCAGTGATTTAGTGATGATATTCTAACTGATAAAAGCTGTGCTGACCCCAATGGGGATGCTGGTATTCGAAGACATAGAATTGAAGCCAATACTGCCTTAGTGGAGACACCATTCCCAAGTTCTCTATTCCATGTTGCCCCCTCTCTAAGTCCCTAGCTAAAAATTGGGCAAATGAAATTTACATGAGCAACATCTGATTCATGCAAATTCATCCTCTATCTACTTTATCAATATGAGATTCCACTTCAGTCTTCCTTACCCAACTCACTGTGTTTCTCTACAGGGAAGTTGTGGATTTTGAGAAAATCATCATTCAAGTAGGCTTCTCATGCTCAATACTGTACCTTCATATTTTTAAAAGTAAAGGATTTAAGCAAAACATTCATTTCCACTCTGTGAGTCCTCATCTGTTGATTCATTATTATACTTATGTTCATATGCAAGCATCTCAAAAGTGCATCAACAGACTAGTTAGACAAAAATTGCCGTATCAGTCCAAATTCAGCTTTTCCTATACTCCTTGCCTACTAAAGTCCAATGTTTAGGATTTTGGACAAATGCAACCAATATCCAAATTGGCCATTTATAGTTAAGAAATTGGCCATACAATAGTTAAGAAATGATGAACAGTTTCAATATTGTAGTTTTAAAAAATCATAAGAAGATGAAAACCATGTGACCAAAGTAAACAATAATTCCAAGAAAGAAGAAAAGAACAAATAGAATGAATTTATGTAGGAAAAGTTAGGAAGCTTTGGAAAGTTGATAATAAAAAGTTATCTTCAGAAGAATATAAACCAAAACTTGAGATTGAGACCAAGTAACAATTTGTCTAGTACAGGAGGGGCCACCAAGTATCCTGCAAGCTACTCCATTTGTAGCTACTGGCAAAATAGGACAACAAAATGTTAATTTTGGTGACACAATATTTTCTTCCAAAATAAAAGTTTGGACAAAGCTAATCACTTGCAATTCCTAAGTTCCCTCAAACAAGCTTGGTGAAATTCACAATTTTTAATTGTGAAAGGGAATTGGGGATTGAAGGACACGATGGGTGTCATTATAGCCCTTAAGAAAGCCCTAAAAGAAAAAAATATGCAGGAAAAATGGTATTGTCATTCCTGATTATCTGAGCATCATTCCAATGACAGAGCCACAAGCTGTGAGCCCCCCACTCCACAACATTTATTTCCCACTCATGATACAATGGGTGGTGAAATTATGCGATTTGTTACCACAAAATACAGTGATAATGTTAAAAGGCAGTTAGGCAAATATGCCAAGGATTCACCTGTTAATCTTTGCTTCTAGATTGCTACCAATGACTTATGAACATTAAGGTCAGTTTAGAGATAGTGTATTGTAGTATTGTAGTACTGCAATTCAAAGGTCTTGGTCTTAAAGCAAGAGGATATAGATTGAAAGTTCTATTCAACCACAAAGATCAACAGGGATATGTGGACCAATCTCGACCTACTTCATATTGTTGCTGAAAGGAAATAAAATTTTGGAACACCTCTATATATGTCACTGAGATCTTAGAGGAAAGTGAGATATGAACACATAAATAAATACATTATTAGGATTGAATCTGAATGCTTCATTGGTGAAGTTTATCCCCCCCCTCCAAAAAAAAAGCATGCAGCTTATTACAACAAATGGCTGCCAGCTTAAATATTAATGGCAAGTAACACTATGGTATAGAGCAGGAGCAGGAAAGGTACTTTTATTTACCTTTAAATGATTCCAGCAGATGCCTTCCTGTATACCAACATGCTGTTTCATAGTTGGGAAACTGGGTTAAGCTGACAATTTTTAATCGTCTTTCAACTTCATATGCTCTAGGAAACACAGCAAAAAAAGTTTCAATTGCCAAGATCACAAAAAGCCTTTCCTCCCCACCAAAAAAATACCATCATTGCCCAGAATACATCTGGTATGGCTTTAATTTCCAGGCACTTATCTGGAATTGTCAGTTGCTACAGAAATACACAAATTTAAAACAAAGTGTGTCTTACATGATCTTTGCTGATTTTAAATGAACAGCTAGCATTTATATAATTCAGTAAAGGAGTAACAGACTCCAAACAAATGTACAGCAAAATTATACAACATGTACAGTGTTGGACTAATAACACAGGAGGCACTATAATCCTATACATCAGGGGTCTCCAACCTTGGCAACTTTAAGACTTGTGGACTTCAACTCCCAGAGTTCCTCAGCCAGCAAAGCTGGGAATTCTGGGAATTGAAGTCCACAAGTCTTAAAATTGCCAAGGTTAGAGACCCCTGCTATACATAATTCCTCAAAATTAAATCTGATTTAATGTATCATTCTTATTTAGTTAAGTTTAACGTAGCCAAAAATTTGTTCTCCTGAAGCCTAACACAAAATTTACTCATACTTACTCAGAAGACTTGAAAATTAATTGTGAAGAAATACAAGAAAATACTCAAACAGAGATTAGAACAATGGAAATGATCAATTTCATAATATTATATGACCGCAGTTACAGTATAATTGAACAATGTTGCAAATAATGTTGTTTCTTTTTAAAAAATAAAAGAAAATAGTTCTAATAAACCTGGTGCAACACATGAAATAAAAATACAGGAAAATGCTATACACCTTTCAACTGTGCTTTAGAAAATTGTAAAGTGTGATATGATAGCAGCTTGGAAGAACAAGTTGGGAATCTATTTCAATATACATGTTCAGGCATGTGCCTAAAGCTGTAACCAATTTTCATCTTTTTTTTTTAAAGAAAAAGGAATATCGTTAATTATCCACAATTGTCTTACCTCATCTGCATCTCAACACTTAAACTATGTAGAAAATGTCCTGCAAAGGCCAGGCAATCAACAGGTGTTAAAGTTGCATAAATCCATCCTTTAAAAAAAACAAAAAACAAGGAAACTTATAAGATTTTTTTGTTAAACATTTATTATAATCACCAATTTAACTACATTGTTCATATTTTCAATTCACTGGGAACTCCTTTCAACTCAGGAAGTTTTTGGAAACTAGTTTATGTTTGTTCTATGGGAAATACTTCTACCTTTCGAACAGTCAAAGCAGGTTATAATTCCAAAGCTTCCTAGGTAAGAAAGACCCAATGCTGGAAGCAGGTTTCATTCTCAAAGTTTCCATGATATATGGAATTTTTGCAACAGAAAGGGGTTGGGTGGGAAGAAGGGCAAATTAGCAGGACTGTCCTTAGATACTGATAAAGAACCTAGAAGGAATTAATTGAACATCCTGGGGCAGAGATATACAACTGTGTACCCTTAGCTTATCAATGTTACTTAACAGATGTTAAACAGAAGTTAGTATAGAGTAACACATGGGGACCCCACCATGTAGGGTTAAGTGTTAAAATGGATTTCTTTCCTCCATCAACACCAACTAGAATCAGTTTCAAATGAAGGAGAAGACCTTCACGGTATTAACCCTTCCTTCACCCAACCCATAAACTAATCCAGAAGGATATCATGATCCAACAAGGCTAGACTGGATGTACCACCCTATCTCGGGTTTTTCAAAGGTCATAAACAACTGTAATGAATGACATCTCAATCTCAGTCTAAAATTCTAAATATCATGTGATGTATCATCTCCTCAAGTTTCTCTAAAAATCTGGTAAGCCTCCAGGATTTGCATACTGTCCAGATTACAGATGCAATCTGATCCAAAGTGCCATTACCTTGTCATTCCAAGCAACAATCAGTCAAATCTTGCAACAAGACCCCTCCTTCCAGTAGGGTTCATAATATAACTGGGGCAAACCAGTCAAATAGTCCTTCCTCCCTGTGGCAGGGATCATATTGTACTGCTTAAGACAAAACCCAAAAACTAACATATGATTTCCCCGAAAGAGGTTGTGACACAGGGATCAAGTCCATGGTTGCCAAGAAAGCCATGAATTATTTGTTAGACTTATCTCTAGTTTTCCAGTTGAGACCTTAATGATGAAAAATTCAATGAGGCATTTACAAGGTGACTCAACAAGAGTTAAAGATTGAGACGCAGTGGCACAGTGGTTAGAGTGCAGTACTGCAGGCTACTTCTGCTGATCACCAGCTGCCAGCAGTTTGGCAGATCGAATCTCATCACGCTTAAGGTTGACTCAGCCTTCCATCCAATGGTGAAATGCACTTACCTTCGCTACTGGTTCAGAAATGTGAGCGTGCGTGTCTCTTCTGCACATGTGCAGAGTCTTCTGTGCATGCACAGAGGGTCAAAAATGGGACATAAGAGCCTCCCACCACTGGCCCTACTGGTTTGTGTGAGCCGGATAGATCCATCCGGATTTCACCGCTGCTTCCTTCCTTCCGAGGTCAGGACCCAGATTGTTGGAGGCAATATGCTGACTCTATAAACCGCTTAGAGAGGGCTGTAAAGCACTATGAAGCAGTATGTAAGTCTAAGTGCTATTGCTAAATATGGAATTATCCATTCTACCACTCATATATTAGAGTTGTACATATGAATTTCTGACTCTTGTAACATCTAGTCTAAAAATCTGCACCCCTACCAATATTGCTGAACTAAAATACTTAACAGCTGAACAAATATGGCTAATTGTGAAGGATTCTGGGAAATGTAGTTCAATAATGTCTGGAAGGCTATTTCTAATTGAGATTCACCCTTTAAAAAATCCAAATCTGGTTTACTAAAAGATGACATGGAGGGTGCTACTTATTTGTTGTTTGGAATGTAGTCTCTCCACAGATACATAACTGAATATTGCATGTTGCAGAACCAATGGATTCATATTCTAGGGAAATTAACTGGAAATTTTATAACTCTATTTTACCTCTCATCATTTCCGATTTGTACTTCCAGGATTCAAACCAACAAATATGTTGAAAGCAAGCCTTTCACTTTTATTTTTTAACTGCAACCACTTCCTTACCTGATGGAATGAAGAGTGTTTGTCCTTGTTTAACTGTGCATTTGTAACATTTATCCACTTGATCAGCAAAAAACATCTCACTGTTATTTGCTGCTGACTGCCAACGCTCATAGAGGGAGATATTTGCAGAAGTTGGTTTGATGAGATAAAATATCTTTTCTCCCTGCAACAAAAAAATTGTTTTATATCAATTCAGATTTAGTTTCTTATCTTCAAACCTTCCCGGGTCTGTCAGCCTTTGAAGAATGGAATCATGAATGGTAAGCTGTTTGATCACATGAACCCAAACCCTAGACATTTTTTTCTCTTAAATCATTTCTCTATAGTAGAAAAGCAAATTTAGGAGTAATAGCTAGGGCACTGACTGTATGTTTATCCTGGAGAAAGAAAATATATAGAGACATAATAGCTGTATTTGAAGGGTTATTATAGAGAAAACAGGACAGAATTTTCAGAATTTTTCCAGAAAACAGACTAAGGAATAGTAAGTTTAAATTCCAAAAGTCTGTTTTTTTTAACCCCTCTGCTCATAATCTGGAGTTCGATCCTGATATGATTGAGGTCGACTCAGCATTCCATCCTTTCAATGTCAGTAAAATGAGGACCCAGATTGTTGGGGGCAATACACTGACATCTGTAAACCACACAGAGTGTTGTAAAGCACTACGAAGCAGTATGTAAGTCTAAGTGCTATTGCTATTGTATTTAAAAAAGGGATGCGATGGCTTAGTGGGTAAGACACTGAGTTGTCAATTAAAAGGTCGGCAGTTCAGCGATTCGAATCCCTAGTGCTGTGTAATGGGGTGAGCTCCTGTTACTTGTCCCAGCTTCTGCCAACCTAGCAGTTCAAAAGCCCGTAAAAAATGCAAGTAGAAAAATAGGGACCATCTTTAGTGGGAAGGCAACAGTATTCCGTGCGCCTTTGGCACTGAGTCATGCCGGCCACATGACCACGGAGACGTCTTCAGCAGTGCTGGCTCTTCGGCTTTGAAATGGAGATGAGCACCGCCCCCTAGAGTCAGGAACAACTAGCACATATGTGCGAGGGGAACCTTTACCTTACCTTTATTGTAATCAAATGTATTTTTGACCCATCACAAAACATGTATACTTGCACATTAGAATTAGTCACATTTTAGATATTTAAACAATGTAATTTATTACTCCATGCTTCCCCTTCCTTATATTGAACAATTTTTTTGATGATCTTATCAGACAAGATCACTGCCAGAGCTGCATGTCAACATATGCTGAGTCTTAATTTTTCTTATTTCTACCTTCAAGAATTGCAAACTCCAAAGTTTAGTGTGAATTTATTACACTATTCATTGCTCATGATTAATTGGAATAGAGCATCTTACTTTTAAGATGTGATACCAGGCGGAGGCTCCACCAGAGTCAATATGGAAATCTGTGTAGCTGTCCTTCACACAAATCAGACAGTATTTGGTCACTTTTGGTTTTGCCAGCAGAGCATCATCAGGCCAATAATTCTCCACCCACGAGAGCTTTTTCACTATTTCAGGAGACTCTACAAAACTGGACATTCTGTTTTAAAACGGGAAAGAAAAATTAAAGCATCTGAACTCAATTAAAGGACATTGAAAGAGTTTTCTTGATTCACACTCCTGTTTCTCAGAAAATGTCAAGATCAGGAAGAGGCCTCCCTGCCAGGAATGCATTGCATTCCCTGTGGAATTGTATTTGTTATTGCTGTTAAGATACAGCTCTTCTACCAGGCATTTAACTGTTTATTACTGTATTTTTTGAACTATAAGATGTCCTTTATCCCTCAAAAAAGTGGGTGGAAATGTCTATGCTTCTTATAGAATGAATGTTGCGGCAGGGGGAGGGACGGAGGTTGGTGCAGTGGTGGTAAATGCCGCTGCCGGGGAACGCTGAAGCCTTCACTGTCGAGCAGCTGATTGGCTGATGAATCGGCCTCCCAAAATATCACTGATCAGCTGTTCTAGGCAGCGGGGATTACCTGCCACCGCCATTCAGCGGCGGCGAACGGCAGCGGTGAATAGTGATGGCAAACAGCGGTGGACAATGGTGGTGGCAGTGGCAACTGGCGGTGATCCCCATCATCTAGAACAGCTGATTGGCGGTATTCTGGGAGGCCAATTCAACTGCCAATCAGCTGCTCAGCAGCAAAGGCTCCAGGGTTCTGCGGCGGTAGCAGCAGCTCAGTTCAGTTGACCAGTGGTGGGCACAATGTAGTGGAGCCCTGATGGGCCACATGCTGGGGCTGCAATAACGTGCTGAAGCTGACCAGGCTGTTTGCTGTTTGTTTGCTGCAAAGATGTTAGACAGATGAATACTGGATAGATGCTGGGAGGCAGAGTCAGATTTTTTTTTTCCTTTCCAAAAGCTTGGTGTGTCTTGAGTTCCAGAGAGTCTTATAATGCAAAAAATAGGGTAATTTTAACTTTAACATTCATATATATTCATGGGATTCAAAAACACTGTGCATTTGGCATTTGAATTACATTTAGGCATCTTGAGGTGAAAAGCAAGCAAGAAATCCACTGAGTTTAAATGGGGTACCATAACTTTTGAAAGAGCTTATATTGGGAATTCCATGGTTTAAAATAATCCAGTTGTAAGTACTGTTGATTAAGTATCCAAACCAGTGCCATTGATATACAAACAGGTCTATTTGAGGAGGTAGAATGAGAAGATGTGAGAGGGAGGGACAACCCATAAATACATTCTATTTTCTGAAACACAAAGGGAAATTCAGGAAAGTGGAATAAATTAAATGGGGTGGATAGAATCTTATTCATTTCTAAATTCTACAAGGGTAGTTATCGTGTAAACAAACTAATATCACCTGTAAAAAAGAAAGAACTAATTGGTAAGCTTGGGAAATTCACAAAGTCGTAGAAGTATAGAATTTATTTATTTATTTTTGAGGAAAAATGTTTAGAATGGGATTATACCTCAGTTTCACAGGCATACTTCTGAGCTATTAGCTATTTGAAATATAGGGGTACAGGGAAATGTAACAAACGGTGACGCTTCCTAAAAAGAGCACTCTACAGTGGAACTTTTCTTTATGGGTCTCATGTTTCTTCTACTTAAATTATTTTATTTTATTTATTTATGTATCACATTCATAAACTGCCCATCTCACTCTCAGAGCATCTCTAGATGGCATACAGCAAAACATAACAGGATAAAAACTGTAGATAAATATTATGTTTGGCAACAATTAAATATACAGTTTCATAGTCTTTTATATTTTTTAATTTGTTTGCATTTTCCATTTTTGTCCTTTTTAAACCTCCTTAAAGTGTACAATAATGGAAGGCGGTGCACATATATATTAAATATAAATAAATAAATCTGACAGCCTTCTTTTAATATGACAATCTTTTCTAAATAAATCAGAACAGAAATTAAATGAAGACTGTTTTAGCAAAGGATTTATTATTCCAGATGCATACATAATTGAAAGAGCAAGCAAATAGCACTTTCTGAATGCTTATTTATTCAAAATGGATAGAAAACAACTTAATTAAACTGAGATGGAGATGTGAATTTACTTTTGAAATGCCTCTTTGTGTGAGGTATTAAGTGTAAAATGCTCTCATTGTAAATCTTATTTTTTCGTTATCCTCATGTCAAGACAGACCTTGAGAGCTTATTAAAATGCTACACTCTTTGGTGAAGAATATATTTGCTAACCAGTTATTAAATCAGTAGTATATGAGGCTACTGTAATATGCACAATTCTCTGCAATAAAAATTGCCTTTCTTTACAATAATTTCTGAAGGCTGGGAAAAAAATTAAATGCCTAAACTGTAATCATGCTGCTTAGAAAAAAAATATTTTATCTGTGCAGGAAAGGGGATTATATTATTAAAATAATAAATAATAGAAAGATGTGGACTTTACAAAATAAATTTTGCCATCAACCTTCAGCCTTTCTGTAATCTGCATTAATTATCACCGCAGTCTCTTGACAAATAAAATGGAGTTCTTTCCTTAGCAATCTTTTTGTTCAGTTGTTTGATTTTCTGAACTCCCACTCCACACAAAAAATAAATTATATAGTTTGTTAATTTGTGAATACAAAATTTAAGCAGGTGGAGATGCAGATTTGAATAATTTCTCTGGAAAGCATATTCTTATCTATAGAATAAAGTCAAACTCCGTATTCTATCATTCCACAGCTACATATGTTACTATTCTTAAAAAATATTCTAAACATGATGGGAAAAAAGAAGACCTTTATAATCTGTGGCTTCATGTACTATCTCACCTTGTATCTGAAAACTCCAAGTTAGTTACATTCAGGACTCTTTTTCGATTTGTGCTATAATAGTAATCAACAAATTCTTTTAGTTTCATCTTGCAGTCCTTCTGTTTAGTGACATCTGTAACATCCACACTCCTTTCTGGTCCTAAAGAAAAACAACCAAGCCAAGAAAATGGGAATGTAAACATGGATACAATGCAAGTTATAAAGCAAAGTATAATTCACAGCGGTTCATTTCATGCAACCATGAAAATGTACCCATGCAAAAAGTTTGCTCTTTGGCACAAAAAGAACTGGACTTGCAAAAGGATATTAAGAAATAGGAAAAGCTATTTTGGAAATTGAGAAAGTAAGACAGATCACCTGGCAACCCAAGCCTATGGTTATGTTTATGGTTGCTCTGTCTGGCACTTTCAATTTGAAGACCCCAAAAGAGTCTGAAGAGAGTAGGAGAACAAATATGTACCTCTCCTTAAGTCAACTGTCAGTTCCCAGGATTGTATGAGAGCTGCAGAGAGCAGCTAAGGAATACTGGGAAAATTAACAACTATTCTATTATGCTGGTTCAGAAAACATTTTCCTAATTAATTATTTTCAGGCTAATTTATTTTTTATTCATTTTTTTATGTTGATATGCAAGGGTCATTTAAAAGTGAAATGCACATGACTTTTCAAGTAATGTATTGGAGGCATCTGCATCCCTCCCATCTTTTCAATTAATGTTGTAAAAACATATGTTGATTGTAAAATTCATTTGCCTGTGTATCTAAATCAATATTTACCAAACTCTCTGGTCAACCTCCCTTAGGGAAGTCCAGATACAGTCCAAGAATCTTATAGCCACATTGTTAAAATAAATCCACCAAAGTTTCACTGCACTGTTTCCATTGTTCATTTGTGTTCATTTCGATGCTTGGCTTTATAAGGAAGGTGTATACATTAAGATTACACTAAATGGAGGTGCAATGAGAAAAAGTTTCTAAATCTAGAAAAGTTTTTAAATCTAGAATGTGTAATCAGCCTCTCATCAGTAGTATGCTAGTAATGATGATGTTGCCTCGTTTGGATAATGAAACATCTGCAAGAGCAACCAGGCTCAGAAAGCACAAAACCTCTTTGCTTTGCTCTCTTGTTTATGATAACCCTCTTCCTCATACTTCAGTTGATAGACAGAGAAGCGGATCCTACATACTGAATGTCAAATTTATTGTATCAGTTTTTCTTCTTCTTTTCTGTACACTTTTTTCTTTCTTTGTTGTTGCTAATGTTGAATGTATGTTTTCGTTTTATTTAATTTTGGTTGTTTGTTCTTCTGTTTTCTGTTTTACTTTTTACGATAAAACAATGAAATAATATTTTTTTTAAAAAAAGAAGCAGACAGCAGAGATTAAACACATCCAAGTAATGCAGCAAAATCTGCCAAGGACAGGAGATGGATCAGCAAACATGATATTCCCATCAGGTACAAATTGGATGGGACCTGCTATAAAATTATAGTTGAAATTTTTATGCATACATCAGCATAATAACTTTACAAAGGAGCAATGTAAATATCATATTTGCTTTAAATTATTGTGGTGTTCATAAAATAATAATACATGATAAAACTAATAAAATGCATTGATTGTTATTTAAATACCACATATACTATAACATTACAATTTGGGGGGGGGGGTCTGAATGTTTAATGTTTGTAGCATAGGAAAAACAAGGTATGATTAAGTTCCTTGTCATCAAATTAAATTTTGGTTGACCTGGGAATCCTAAAGACAATAATGGAAATCAAAGGGTAGATAGTAACAGAATATTACACAGATTATCAGTGGTGGAATTCAAGTAGCACCGGCTAACAACCGGTTCTCTGCCCTAATGATTTCTTCCAACAACCAGTTTGCCAAACTGCTCAGAAAGTTAACAACCGGTTCTCCCGAAGTGGTACGAACTGGCTGAATCCCACCACGGCAGATTATATACAAACATAATTAAATATAAAATGCTGTTTTCAAATCACTAATTAGTCCAGACTATACAAAAAGATGTGAATGATTCTTGCAAGTAACCTTTTGGATTAATATAGGAAAAGAAATCATCACATTGTCAACAGTGCCAATAGCCTTCTAAGATTCTATCAACTGCATCTCTAGAAACTGGCATAAAACAACTACTAAAATATTCCAAATTTGGTGATCTCACAGGACTCAATTCATTCTAAGGGTATTATCATTTTATTTAATTTTAATTTAACTTCAGGGGTTATAGGTGTCATACTGTATATTGCATGACAAAACGACAATAAAATAGTAGCTATCACATGACTTTGTGGAGCTGCCGTGACAGTCATAAGTGGAAGAACTGGTGGCCATAAGTCACTTTTTTCAGCATTGTGTAACTTCAGACAGACAAAAAATGAATAGGGACTACCTATTTTATCAAAAAGTCATAAATATAATTGGTGGGTTCATTTTTATTTCAGATCAGATTCATTAAATCAGGACTGCCTTTTTGAGTCATAAATTAAGTCTGAAAGAGAGGACCGCTGGTAAAAAAGAAATCCAGGCTGCAATGTACAGTTCTTGCAACAGGGCCTGATATGACCGTATGACTTGAGAAACATGAAGATACATTTTTAATTGGAAATTAGAAACAATGTAAACACGTAAAACTCCCAATCCGATAACTTTCAGACTACAGATCCTATGAATAGCATGCTTGCTACTAACCATTTGATAGGAATTTGCTCAAGTTGAAAGCTCCAGAGATTATTCATATTTACAGTAAAACACCAACAACAATACATACCAACATAGTTTTCAACATCACTAACATAAAACGTTGGTGCCGGTACTGATAAGCCCAGGCCATCCTTCTTCGGAATGAGAATAGGCTCTGTGAATCCGTTTTCTTCCAAATATTCAACTGTTAGTTGGCTTCCAGTCACTTTTATTACCACATCTTCAGCACTAAAAATTCAAAACAAAACAAAATTGCAGTCCAATTATACAATAAATTCACACCAAAGTCAGTATTTTCTTTTGCTTTAAGACTGAAACTCCTGCTTTGACCCCATTGGCTTTATTTAATCAGACAACTACATAGTTGTGAAGAACCTCAAAATAATAACTTTCCTTTCTGTTATATGCAAGCTAATCCCTGAATTTATTGCTTCCTGGTTTGAAATGCAGGCTGTTCCAGGTCATAAAGTTTGATTGTATTTTAAATAATTCATAATTTGCTGAGAAATTGTTTTCTGGTTCAGGATTGTTAATGGAACTTATGAGCAAATGCAAATTAAAAGAGCTTTGGGACATGTAATTTTCCAAAGCGTTAGCTGCCCTGAAATTACGTGTTCTAGGAATCCTTAAGCTCAGGATGTCCTCATAGTCCCAACTATGCTCCCAATAACTTATTTAACAAACAACATCCACAATTTTACCCAAAATATCACCATAAAGACAAAGGAAAAGCGTACTTCTAAATTTTGATAGAAAATTGGTTGTTTTCTTTTTTAAAAATTGTGTTGGTCAGTTGAAATCTCAGTTTAGTTGTAATGTCATGTAATAGTCAATCTTGGTTGCTCTTCAAAAAGCTAAATAGAGTTACAGTACATCTGCTTAGTGCATAGAGGAACAAACAGGAATTCTCAAGACTATAGAGTCAAAATCTAAAAAGTATTTAAACAAAAGCTTAAAGAAGTTAAGTCTAAGAAAATATTACTGGTCATAGATATACCAGATGGCTTATTCATATATAATTTGATCCTATATTCAGATTTAGAACTGTTGAACTGATTTAAATCTCTTAATATAAATGAAACACAAACTTACTTTCTCTAGATTACAGCTTGGCAAGCAGTTTGTAAACTGAATTGTGCTACATACAGTACAATGGAATACAATATTAATATCCAAATAAGCCTTATCAGTTCTACAATATTTTAATCAAAATACAGTAAAGTAAATTCATCAGTATATTCCATATCCATAATTTTTGTTATGGCCAAAATTCATTAGGCTTGTTCACTGCACTAGGAAAACTAATTAACAGAGGGTAGCCACTACAGAGCTGGCCTATTATTTGAAGCCTTTAACATTAATATTTATTTTTAAATAGAATAGAATAACAGAGTTGGAAGGAACCTTGGAGGTCATCTAGTCCAGCAGTCACCAACTGGTGGTCCATGGACCACTGATGGTCCACGAGAAAATGTTGGTGGTCCGCAGAAAAATTATTTGCATTTTTTAAATATTGTACTAAATCAGGTGTCCTCAAACTATGGCTCCTGGGCTGGATACGTGTAATGAACATTTGTGTTGCTGCAGAGAGTCGCCCCCTTCAGGGTCTTTTTGTGTGGGTCAGAAATGCCGACTTGGGGTCTGCTTCAGCCTCCTGGTGTGGGGTTTTGGGTGAAGGCTGGTGGCAAGGAGCCAGAGAGCCTTGTTCCAGTGGAACTGCATCATGGCCTGGAACTGGCTGACAATCTCAGCCCGCTGAGCCTTGAGGCACCGGTACCTGGCCTTGCTCTCCCACAGGTCTTCCCTCTGCTTGGAAAGCCTGTGCTCATAGTCCTCAGTGAGCTGCTTCTGCTGAGCCTTCTTCTCGGTCAGATCCAATTTGAACTGAGCCAGCTGTTTTACCAACTCTTTCTCGTGACTTCCAAAGCTGACAGGTTGCTTAGCTCCAACAACTGCTTCCTGTTGGGGCCCTAAGGAGGCCGGGCGGGGAGGCGAGGAGTGGCCGGCAGGAGAAGAATGAGTAGAGGCTTGCGAGGCGCCCCCCAATGTTAGTGACATCGAGTTGGCCATCAAGTTGGCCACCCCCACCAAGTCACATGACCACCTAGTCACGCTCACCCAGCCGGTCATTAGGCAGATCATATTAGTGGTCCGAGGGATTTAAAATTATGAATTTAGTGGTCCCTAAGGTCCGAAAGGTTGGGGACCCATGTTCTAGTCCAATCCCCTGTTCAGGTAGGAAACCTTATACCATTTCAGACAAATGGTTGTTCAGTATCTTCTTAAAAACTTCCATTGTTGGTGGATTCACAATTTCTGGAGGCACATTATTCCACTGATTAATTGTTTTAACTGTCAGGAAACTTTTTCTTAGTTCTAGTTCTCCTTTATTTCATCCATTGCTGGATATCCCCCCTGCATTTTCTCTTCCATGAAAATATCTTGGGAGCTAAACATTGGCTTCCTTTTTATTCCCTCTTTCTTGGGCACCCATGGCAATCCTCAAAAATGTCTCCAAAGGAAGAAACTGAAGCATTATATTCAGATTCCACCATGAGATCACACAAGCAGCGAGGTCTTTAGAAAGAAAAAGAACAGGCTGATTATTTGCCAAAGAAAAGAGGGATGATAATATACTTTCCCCAAAGCCCAGTTTTCTGGCTGCATTTCTTGACATACAAAAATTTTCAAATTGAATCACAATTTTTACTCTTGATCCATAGGCATCTTAAACATTTAGAGGCACAATCTCTTGATCATTAAAACCACTTCCTCAGACCATTTCTGTAGCACAGTTTGAGTGAGACCCAGTGGTGAAATCCAATTTTTTTTACTATCGGTTCTGTGGGCGTGGCTTGGTGGGCATGGTAGGGGAAGGATACTGCAAAATCTCCATTCCTTCCCTACTCCTGGGGCCAGCCAGAGGTGGTATTTGCCAGTTCTCTGAACTGATCAACATTTCTGCTACCAGTTCTCCAGAACCTGTCAGAACCTTCTGGATTTCACCCCTGGTGAGACCCATTTTGACACTTGTGATTTTTAATCTCCCCAGTCATTCTGCTGTGATCAATCCAGAAGCCCTTAGATCAGAGGCCCTTCAACTTTTTGCAATCACGCCTCCCTTTAGTGTAATCTTAATACACCAAAATGAACACAAGTGAACAATGAAAATAATACAATGAAACTTTGGGAAAGATGGATTTATTGTAACAATGTACAACTGATATGTTCTTCACAGCCCTGGGTTCTATTTGCACCTCCCCAAGGGACCTTCATGTCATGGTATGGTAAACTCTGCCCTAGATAATGATGGAAAGGCAAATTTTGAAGATTCATTAATCACAGGATTACAACCTGCTGTGACTCTCAGGAATCTATACTATAATTCCTTTAAGTACCTATACATCTTCCTTGGGGGGTTTAGCTCAAGTGTTATTATTATTCCATGTTTGTAATTTTCCGCCTAGCAATGAGATTGAAAACCACCATCAGATACATCCATATTTGCCCCTGTTCATGTTATATATGGCAATATGTTGATTTAGCCTGATGACATTTCTTTAGATAGAACAGCAAACTATAATGCTCCATTGTCATACCTACTTCCCTTGGCTCATATTCTTCTCCATTCATAGAGCTAAGATTTCCAAATGATTCAAAACAGCAATAGCAATAGCACTTAGACTTACATATCGCTTCACAATGCTTAAAACCCTTTCTAAGCTGTTTACAGAGTCAGCATATTACCCCCAACAATCTGGGCCCTCATTTTACCGACCTCGGAAGGATGGAAGGCTGAGACAACCTTTAGCCTGGTGAGATTTGAACTGTCAAAGTGCAGGCAGCCAGCAGGCAGCAGAAGTAGCCTGCAGTACTGCATTCTAACCACTGCACCACTATGGCTCATCAAAACCATCCCAATTCTCTTTACAGAAATACTATCTACTGCTAGAATTATGAAGCTTGACATTACAGTTATTAGGAATTATGCCAGAGCATTAGGTCTACAAGTCACTTTGCTGCATCCTCTTCTTCAGCAAAAATATCATCACCATTTTCCTTAATCACCCTCTCCTCTTCCAGTGCCATGGATTAAAAAAACTAAGAATTTTTCTTGGCATTCTTTTCGAATTATTCCAGGGTGATGGTGAGTCTCCTAGTCATGCTGTTACGAATTCTTCTTTCTTTTCTACATTTCCAGAATAGTACAATCTTCTGTATTAAAAGTGAACAATAATTAAGCCAAATACTGGCCATTAATTTTTTAGGGAGAGGGGTCCATGACACCTCCTCATGAGAAAAGTCAGACATCACCCTTCCTCTACCTCTGTCTAATCACCCTTAAAGATACGCATGTGAGTAACAGATGAAAGATATAAGACAAATAAAGAGAGTCAAATACACAAAAGTATAAACCTATTAATAGGATCAATATGGGAAACTCTAGTGATAAAGACAAGCAAAGAAAGCAAACACGTACATATTAACATTCTGTAATAATTGTTTTAATTAATTACTATAATTAATTATTCTGTAATAATAACATTATTACAGAATGTTATGATAGGACGCGGTGGCTCAGGGGCTAGGACGTTGAGCTTGTCGATCGAAAGGTTGGCAGCTCAGCAGTTTGAATCCCTAGTGCTGCCGTGTAACGGGGTGAGCTCCCATTACTTGTCCCAGCTTATGCCAACCTAGCAGTTTCGAAAGCACATAAAAATGCAAGTAGAAAAAATAGGGACCACCTTCGGTGGGAAGGTAACAGCGTTCCGTGCGCCTTTGGCATTGAGTCATGCCGGCCACATGACCATGGAGACGGCTTCAGACACCGCTGGCTCTTCGGCTTTGAAACAGAGATAGCACCGCCCCCTAGAGTTGGCAACGACTAGCATGTATGTGCGAGGGGAACCTTTACCTTTAATAATTGTTTATGGAATCAAAAAATCAGAAGTGAATATAATAATTTAATGCATGACTAAATGAAGAGGAAGCCTTAATTCAACTAAAAATGAACAATCTAATCAATGTGTCTAAAAAACTAATTTAAAAAAAAAAACAAATTATTATCTTTAAAAACAAAATGAAGACCACAGGACAAGAAAATGAGAGAGGGGGAGGAGAAATAGAAGGATAAGCAGGTAGTTGAGGGAACTAATTATCTAAGATAAATTGAAGAAGAAACAAGGAACATGGAAATGAAGATGTGGTTTGAAAAAATGTTCGAGGTGATCCTTGCAAGAGAAAGAGTCATTACACAGAGTCCGACTACAGCATCAGTGATTATATACTCAGATCTTTTCTTATCTTTTCTACCACACAGGATCTCGAAATCCATCCAAAAAGAATGAGATGACACAGACTATTGATCGCTCTTTTTTGTAAATAGACCTTCCAGTCTTTGAAGCTAATACTTCCTCCTTTGTCTGATGAATGATAACTCTACTGTAGACAAAGACCATATTTCTGGCAAATGACAATATGCAGTCTATGACTTTCACGAAAACAACTTTTTTTGTCCTGACTCTGCTGTTAATATTTGACTCAAATGACCACCAAACACTGCAATTAAGAGTTCTTAAAAATGTTCAGACTTCATATACTAGAATTATACATTTTAAATAACGACGTTATGAAAATATTCATCTACACAACACATCAGACTTTAAATAAAGATGTGTAAACTAGCATGATCAAGACTCATTAAATTTTGGCTGTTAAATCCTTCAATGGAATCGTTTACCCAATGATTGATGATGTGCTTTTTGCCCTCCAAATTTGTAACCAAATACAAACTACCATCTTAGTTTGACAAATGCTAACTTAAATCCTGTTTGGGTGTTCAGAGAAAGGTTAGATGTAATATTCCAATCAGCTACTAGTTTGTGAAGTGATGCAAAACAAGTTTAATAGTAATATAGTGTCAGAATAGTCAGTTTTGTCCACAGCATCTCATCATCAAAGGCTACTCAAAAATATCCGAATATTGTGGTCAAAGCTTATTCTAAGGAGGCATGTTACTTTAGCCAACTTTATTAAATTACTTTATGTATTCTATATAATCTTTTTATATATATTTTATATATATTTTATATATATATATATTATATATTTATCTGCACAGGACTGGACTAGAATTTTAAATTTTAAATTTGGTTTTAATGGGGTTTTATTATTTTATTGTGGTTTTAATATTCGGCCGTATTTAATAAGTTTTTTAAATTGGGGTTTTAACTTGTACTTATATGTATGTTTTACTAGGCTGTAAACCGCCCTGAGTCCCTTGGGAGATAGGGCGGTATAAAAATATGATAAATAAAAATAAAATAAATAAAATAAATATATTTTATATATATTTTATATATATTTTATGTATTCTATATAATCTTTTTGTATGATACTTACATATATTGTTGTGACAAAATAAATAAAATAAAATAAATAAAAAATACTTACACCTAAAGCACAGGATTTCATTGGGATGATAACATGCATCCATAAAGTACCAAAATCTTTTTAGGGTAAGGCATGAGCGCCCTCTTCTGTGCCTCTTTGAAACTACACCTCTTATTCTAAGCACCCAAGTGGCTTACAAAGGGGATAGCCAATGAAGATATAAATTAAACTTTAAGAGATACAGAATTATTCATTTTCATCTACAACTGGGGGAAGTAAATTGTTTTTTTTAATATGTCTTATTAAGGATCCTGTTAGGAAAATGGGTTTGCTTTGACTAATTCTGGCATTTTTCCTACCATACTGTTATCACTGATTTGTAACATCCAAAACAGAAATTCCTTTAGTGCAACTCTTGTTAATTACTAAAAAAGTATCATATAAGTCAATATAAGACAATAGGGAAAGGTTTCATTCTGTCTTCTTGTTTGGTAGCAACTTTTCTTCAGTTTAAATATATATATTACCAGTGGTGAAATCCAAATTTTTTTATTACCGGTTCTGTGGTCGTGGCTTGGTGGGTGTGGCAGGGGAAAGATACTGCAAAATCTCTATTCCCACCCCATTCCTGGAGGAAGGATACTGCAAAATCCCCATTCCCTCCCCACTCCTGGAGGAAGGATATTGCAAAATCTCTATTCCCACCCCTCTCTAGGACCAGCCAGAGGTGGTATTTGCCGGTTCTCTGAACTACTCAAAATTTCCGCTACCAGTTCTCCAAATCGCTCAAAACTTCCGCTACCAGTTCTCCAGAACCTGTCAGTACCTGCTGGATTTCACCCCTGTATATTACTCAAGTGAAGGCAGTCCTAGGATTATGATAAATGGCCCTGTCCTCAGCATAATATAGAAAGCATCCTGCCTTTGATGTTCACTCACTTTGGACCTCCAGAATAAGGAAACCTGTATGAATGGAATTCTAAATCCGCTTTAGAAAGTCTAGTATGAGGATGGATGGATGAATAAATAAATTAGTTAATTAATGATCAGGTATAAATTTGAAGAAAAAATACATAGAAAGGTGTTATTCTCCTATCTCTCTTTTCCTCCATTCACTAACAAAGGTACAACAGCTTATAGCTTTCTCCTTAATTTAAGAACAATCACAATAGAAGGTCTTCTTTGCTGTATAATGCAGGTAGCAGTTGAACATTAACGACCTGAGTCTATAAAGACAGATAAGTCCTGACTGCTGTTGAAGGAAGCAAGTTTTTTTTAAAAAATGCTAACTGTTTTGTTATGCCTGCCAATGCACTCAAACTCCACCATTCAGTTTACAGAAATGCCACACCGTTATCCATACTTCTGATTTTAATTCCAGGTCAAAACTGTAAAAACAAAGAGATCAAAACTTTTACAGCCCATGATACTTCTATCAAACACTTAGCCTGGATTTTTCACCTTTCACAGCAGGGGTCCCCAACCCCCCAGGCTGCAGCTCACTACTGGGCCACAGCCTGTTCGAAACCAGTGGTGGGAGAGCACATGCGCAGCTCCACTTGCACAAGCAGTGGGCAAATATGCTTGCCTACTGCTTGTGCATAACCATTCCCTCTCCCTCCCCCCACCACACCCCATTCCCCAAAACCGGAATAGTTGAGGATTGCTGTTTCACACCATTGCAGTCTGTCTAATGAAGACTTTGACTTTTGATCTTTAATTTCTTCTTGTTCAGCTCAATATTTGTAATGAAGAATTTCATGAATAACTTTTAGTTTATGTTCACTACGTGGTGAGGGATTAATTGCAGCTCCATTCCTCCCTCCCCCCCTTTTTTTTTTTTTTAATATTATGGAATTGAACTATAGTAGTTTGTTTACCATTAGGGTGCTCCATGTGAACAAAAGATTCAAAATAATCTAATTAAAGATGCAAGAGATTTTATTGAACAATATTTTTGCAAGTATATAGAAGGATCTTCACGTGTATTTAATATTGCAAGATCATTATATTTAATTAATCATAGAAGAAACTTGGCAGTTGATAAGGCACTGTTACATAATTACATAAAATGAAATCTCTTTGAAGAACATATGAATTTTAGATACCTTAATAAAACGACATAATCACCACGTTAATTTTGTTTCTTACTATGGAGAAGTGATGTCTCAAGAGTGCTAAATGTCCCAATAAGTTGTGAAAACAACTTTTGCCACTTATTTCTTTTAGTTGTACTGTATACCATATGCTGTTTCCACCCACCATTGTGGAGCTGTTCCAGGCTTTCTAAGGATCAAATACGGCCTAGTGCTTGTCAATAAGCAGAGCGAGGGATTTGTTTGCATCAGGAAATTATGCAGATTATGAGGCCAAGATCTGTAAATTTATAAGCTACAAAGCTATTGGCTACATACACTTTACCCAAGAAAAACCTACCTGCTCCCAAACTTTCCTTCTAATATCAATGACACAGGAATAGGGATAGCAACTTACCTGGGGAATGTACGACTTCGAAGTTCTTTGATAAACACTTGACTACCATTCTGGACAGGCTTTACTTCTGTTGCTTGACCAGTGTCATGTTTGTGCCAATTTCTTTTCTTTTTTACTGAAAGAGAACAAATTTAAGGGGATTAACAGGTGTGGGAGGATGACAATGAAGAAAATTGGCATTCTTTTGCCTGTAAGGTTGACAGGACCTCTTGGGTGACATAATTATAATCATGCTAACTCTAACAAAATAGTATAAAGTTAATTTTTGTTCTGAAGAGACATTTGACTTTTTTTTCATCTGTTTATAAATGTTAATACTATGACCTATATGAAGTAAGCTGAACTGTGATAATTTAGTAACCCTGAGAACAAGCCAGCCATATAATTAAGTAGTGAGCTATACAGTTTTTATAAAGTGAAATGTAAATCCTGGATAGAGTTCAAGTTTACTAAACTACACTTTTAATCTCCACTGTTAAGAGCGGCACTTCAAATTGCAATGTAGAACATATCATACATGTCAAGGGCTGATGCAGGATAAAATTAAATCATAGTACGATATATTATTTACCTAGCCTTTGAATCATGTATGAAGGAAGAAAGCCAGCCCAGGCAGATAACAAAGGCATAATCCGTCTCTTTTCATAATGTTTATTTTATTGATTAAAATGTGCAATTGAAAAATTGATGAATTAAATCCTAATGCCACATTGAAGGCTCACCGTTTAGCTGCTTTTCAATAAGAAACAAAGGATGTGTCGGATCAGATTAAGTGAAGACATGAAAACTTAACTCTACATTTATAAGTCCTCCTGATGCAACCCCTTCAGTTATTTATCATTCATGATTATGATACTTAGCTGGTAATGCAAGTTTAATTATATCAACATTCATGGCCTATGAAAAATTACAATTTAGATATAATGGTTCTAGTGTGTGAACTGGATAGGGGCCGACAGTCCTTTTCAGAGAAGAGTTTCTGTATAGAATTCATGTTGAGGTATCTTCTCATCGTCAATGGATTCTGATTCTCATTTTATTTAACTTTCCTAAGATAAGTCCCAAACTTCTCTGCTTCGGGTCAGGAAAAAAATGAGCCATCTAATAGAACATACACAGGTTTTAAAGCAAGAGGTAAGCATCCTTAATTTTCTATACAGAAAATATATAGCTATATAGCTATACAGAAAATATATAGCTATATAGAAAATATATATATAGCTCGTGTGTTCCATTTAACTAGAATTAAAATGGGGATTCATTGTAAAGATTTTAACTTTACAAAAATGGTGAGGAAAGTTTTGCTGAAGGGTAATGAGTAGCCTAAAGTCACAAGTTTTCTTTGTAGCAGAACATGGGACTCTGCACTACACTTTAACCAATTTGCCACATTGATTTTCTCTGTATCTATATCTATAACCGAACGTACCTCAGTTCTAATTTACATGAAAGCTGGGACATGACCACTGAAGTAAAGACAAGGATAGAGAAAACTCAAACAGCATTCTTCAAAATGAAAAAGGTCTTCTGTAGTCACGACATAAGCCTAAGACTGAAAAGACGTTTGTCAGATATTACATCTTTTCTATCCTGCTCTACAAAGTAGAGAGTTGGTCTCTAACAGAAATCCACTTGAAGAGACTAGAAGCATTTGAAATGTGGATTTACAGACGGCTAAAACATATAAACTGGATTGACAAAATCAGAAATGAGGAAGTGATAGGCCGCCTGGGAAAGCCAAGGGAAATCATAAAAACCATTAAAAAGAGAAAGTTAGAATATTTTGGACATGTGATGCGACCCCCGGAAAAACACGGCATACTTCCCTTAATCCTCCAAGGAAAAATTGAAGGCAAATGAGATCCAGGCAGAAGAAGAACATCAAAATCTAAGGGACTGGTTTGGACAAAACTCAGAGAATTTTTTTGTGCGGCTGCTGATAAAAATAAGATCGCCAACATCTGATGACGGATATGGCACAAGAAAAAGAAGTATCTATATCTGTGCCTGTGTCTACATATGTGCCTATTCACCAAGCCTTTTGAGAGAATGAGCATTATACAAAACAAAGAAAAAAGTACCAAATAAAAGAAACGGAAGCCAGGAAATAAGAGAAAAACAATCTAATAAAATATAATTTATATTAATATCATTTCCTATACATATTTATATCTTTCTAGACTTTCAAATCATTCTTGTCAACCTCTTGTCCATACATCTTTCATATATTGCATTTTGTTTCTACCACTCTTCTTGATATAATTAAATAAACTACAATTCTATAGCAATGCCTACCCTATGAAACAGTCCCTTTCCCAAGATCTAGAGAGCTTCTGCGCTCCTGGCCTTCTAAAAGGCCATTAAGAACTAGTGTTTTTCCCAGATATTGGCACAGAATGGGAACTGAACTCAGAATATGTGTATTTGGCATACAAATGTTATGAAGCCTTGGTTGTGTGAAATGGTTTTGTATGTGCTGGATTTGGAGGAGGGGGGGGGTTGTATGTTGTTGGAAGCCATCCTGAGTTATGATGAATAAGATGGACAAATACATCTTTAAAATAAATAAATAAACAAACAAATTTTCATATTCAACTTTTGTAAAGAAATTTCACTGAAATCACCATTTGATATAATAATTTGCTAAAAGTTTTGCTAAATAATTTACTATATAGAAAATTATCCCTTGCATATTTACTAAATCTAATTTTCTTTTTTCTTCATAAAGCAATTCTCCTGCATAGAAAACATACAGAATCAAATGAAAGAGCCATGAGGGATACAGTGTTTTTCCTCATCTGTTAGGACATGTAGGAATACTAAACTTTTGCTTGATTAAATGAAAAGAACACATATTTAGGAAATGTAGAAGTATGTTAGCTAGCAAAACATGAAATATTACATCTGACAGATTATTTGTTAGATTTTAATCCCACTTTTCCTTCCCGAAGCTCGAAGTAGAACTTCTTACACTCAGCTTCTCTGATAACTTTGGGAGTGACACATTTGCCATGCCCAGATATGAGCTTCCATGGTTGACAGTAGACCAGTACTTAGATCTCCCTGATAATTACACAATGCCTTAACCATTACTCTAGTGTCCTCACTATTTAAAAAAATGTGGAAACTTGTGATAACCATCTTGCTATGGCTACTAACAAAGGTTGCTAAGACGTAGAGTATTATCCCAACATGCTTGTAATGTAGCTGTAGACCGTCTTTCTAATGTACGAACAGTCCCATAATTTTGTTCAAGAGTTAAACCACTAACAATCCAGCTCTCAAAATGTTTGCCAGAGGTCTCATGAATTAAGACCTCTTTCAGGAGAAAATACAATAAAATTCAGATGCAATTCTGGCTTCCTTAGGGCATTTTGTTTTTCCCAAGTTATTCAAGAAATACATTTTTAACAAATGCATATTTCTTCTACAAACCAGTAGCCTTCCAAAATGCCATTAAATCAAAATTACTGTTAATGTTGTATAAGGAAAACATTTTCCTAAAGTAGCAAGCCAGCAGGCTACAATGGCAAAGTAGAAAGCACAAGAAATTATTTTTATATTGACATTTGGAAGGCATCCATCACTGAAAGTGTGTGCCAGACATTCTTTCATCATTTTTTTTAAATCCTATAAGTTGCATAATAAGAACAATCAGCCCTTATCTTTTGTACCTAAAATTCTGCAATAAATAACAGTGAGCTGACAGATATGAGAAGACAGAACATTTTTTCTGACTTGCCCCCAAAGTACATTAATTTCTTCATTAATTTACTTCTACATTCTAATAGCAATAGGACTTGGGCTCATATACCACTTCACAGTGCTTTACAGCCCTCTCTAAATGGTTTACAGAGTCAGCATATTGCCCCCAACAATCTGGGTCCTCATTTTACTGACCTTGGAAGGATGGAAGGCTGAGTCAGTTCTGAGCCTGGTGAGATTCGAACTGCCAAATTGCAGTCAGTCAGCAGTCAGCAGAAATAGCCTGCAATACTGCAGTCTAACCACTGCACCACCACAGCTCTTGCTTAATGTTAAGCAAATCCTTTTATATACACCAGCCAAAATGTCATGAAAGAGGGAGCATCATTTGAAGCCCTTCACAGCCTTCTTCAAGCCAATCAAGTACAAAATATATAAGCCTAGATGGACAATCAATTTAGTATGCTTTTCTATAGTCTGGGAGGTAGCACAAAAGTAATGTATCATTATCTTTTTCTAAGTAGACACCATCTCCTTTCTGGAATGAAGATGAAGAGTAGTGCTATCCTCACAATTTTCTATGGGGTATTTAAGGCATAGAAAGGGGCCATTAGCTGTGGGGAAAAACATTCACCAATTGTTCCCTCTCTGGGCTGGGGAAGGCAAAAGTTCCTCCAGAGATGTGAATTTCTTGGCTGCCCACCTCCATAAGAAGTCAGATCCTTCAGAATTATTTTTTTCAGGATTTAATGAAAGAGCTAGGTTGAGATGTAATTACAGAAATCATAGCAACAAGATTGTCTTCCCTGTTTAGAATTCAGTTTATGTTCAAGATTCCTACG
The DNA here is from genome assembly GCF_028640845.1 of Ahaetulla prasina. NCBI lineage: Eukaryota > Metazoa > Chordata > Lepidosauria > Squamata > Colubridae > Ahaetulla > Ahaetulla prasina. The sequence goes on along the minus strand of NC_080540.1, from coordinate 66,675,134 downwards.
GTAGGGATTCTCATCTCTTATTCAGCTCCTGTGTCTCTTGAAAGTGCTAAGTTTAGAATGTGAATTGATTTTAAATATGCCATCACAGGAGTTGTAGCCATTTGTCAGAACTTTTTAAAAAAAATATAAGTGCTTCTGTAGCAATCTTAGTGCAAAGTGCCTGTCAAAGGAAGTGGAAAAAATCTTGGCTGGCAGGTCGGCCACTTTAGAGAAATCATGGTTTACAGGACTGTTGTGAAATCCAATTTTTTTTACTACCGGTTCTGTGGGCATGGCTTAGTGGGCATGGCAGGGGAAGGATACTGCAAAATCTCCATTCCCACCCCACTCTGGGGCCAGCCAGAGGTGGTATTTGCCAGTTCTCCGAACTACTCAAAATTTCTGGTTCTCCAGTACCAGTCAGAACCTGCTGGATTTCACCCCTGGTCTGGTGATCTTGGAGTATCGTAGTCAACAGAGAGGCTAAATCTATTAACTATTGACAAAGTAGCACAATATCACTAGAGAAAGCAGGTTCCCTCTGATAGGTAAATCCCTTTAAACAAATGGGGGTCTCCTAGTATTTGTAGCAATATTGATAATGATAATGACTGATGAGATTATGATGACCCTCCAACATCATCCCAATCCATCAGCACTAACTAAAATGCCAGGAAAGGCAACCATTGCACAGAAAGGCTGAAATGACTGGCAGCTGAAAAGGATCAGCAAGTCATTAGTGCAGCTGCAGGGACACAACCATTTATACAGCAGGCTTTGTTAGAAGACAGAAAACACGGCTTCCGTATTGGATCAGGAAAAAAATCTTTGATTAAACTAGCTATGGATTAGGAATTAAAAGAAGGCTGTGACATATAGATACATTTTTAAAGAATGATTAGAGCATTGTTGTGCCACAGTTAGATGTGAGAATTTTTTCCTATGTAAATTCTCAGAGCAAATTCAGACTAAGGTTTGGGTTTAGCAACATGACTTTTATAGTATTAGGTTAGACTAGAATATTCTTTATTGGCCAAGTGTGATTGGACACTCAGGGAATTTATCTCCAGTGCATAAGTCATAAGTCAGTTCATAAAACCGTAAAGTAATATAATCGTAAGATACTAATAGCAGAAGGTAGTAGGAAAAAGAGAAGAATAAAAGTAATACAGTCCTATCCTTAGACATATTATTTAAAGTTGTTGTATTTTATAGTACGAAAATTTATCTCAAATGTTTCCTGACCAAATAAAATGGAAATAAAAGGGTTGTGCAACATTGTAACACGTTAACATTGCTTTCAGCTTTAATTTATAACCTAGAAAACTTATTTTTACTGACATGAGACGCTTCTGCAAACCAGCCATGTTGTCCAATGTTCTTTCAATCTCATCAAAGCAATGTTATAGCCGAATTCAGTTATAATATTGTGCAGATCATGACACCAAATGGCCTCCAGTCTTCCTGAAAGTAGTCAAAATAATTCTAAATGTCTCAATTCAGGAAGTACCAAGGCTGTAGCACACTGTGTCTAGCCGAGAGTTGTTTAGTGCTTGAACTGCATATTTGGCTTCAGTTTACAGAGATTCAAGTGCTTTTGCAACCATGAGGAAGTTATGACAAAGTTATAACAAAGTTATAATTATTGCCCAGTTCTAATTATATTTTTTGCAGTGCAATATCAGAAGATGTGGAGAGACTTGGCCCATAGAATCGTCAAGAACTGGACTGATGATGAATGGATAGCATCATCACCATCAATTATATTTTAGCCACATTTCAAAATATAGTGCTTATTAGTGAATGACGATTAATCTCTGAGGTGCCAAGCAATTAATGGTTAAATAGTTTTAAACAGATATATGTCATATTTAGATTTCCTATATAATCTATTTGTATAAAACAGCTTACAAAAAGAAGCCATCTGTTGTGAGTCATATATTCAAATGCTGGAACACTAGCTATGTATGTATGTATGCATTAAGTTTATGGACTATTCCAATCCTCAGTATTGCGAGACACGATGGCTCAGAGGCTTAATGACACTGGAGATGGTCTCAGCTCCAGGAGTTTGAGCCCTAGCACTACCTGTCAGTTATCACAGTTATCACAGCTTCTGTCCACCTAATAGCTTGAAAGCATGTTCTGTGCAAGTAGATAGATAAGTACCACTTGAGCTGATGCAGGCAGTCTGATTTCTAATGGCTCTGAACCTTCCTGATTGTGCCCCCAGTTTGCAAGGCAGCTCTGGCAAAGAAAGGAGACCTTGAGTGACACTGCAAGAAGAGCCACTCATCTTTCTCTCTGGTGCAAAGGCAGCTCCCCCTTCTGCGATGCACCTTGGGAAGCGCGCAAGCGTTTCCTGTAACAGGGCTGGTACCTTGGCAAGCCAAACTACTACTCCGTGGTCTTCTGGCTACTGTAACAATGACATACACTAATAGTTATAATAATAATCCCCAATATGCTTGGCATAAACACTGAAATAGTATAGTTCAGGGGCAGTCAACCTTTTTATACCTACTGCCCACTTTTGTATCTCTGTTAGTAGTAAAATTTTCTAACCGCCCACCGGTTCCACAGTAATACGCTGTGTATCGTTGTCTGCGCATGTCTCTCATGCATCGTGGATTGGGTTTGGGACGGGGGTGCCGGCTACCAGCTCTGCTTGTCTGTTACAGCTGGGTGGTGTGGGGGGAGATGCGTGAGCTATTCTGGGACGAGACTCTTTTGTTTGCGGTCGCACTATAGCGCCATTTAGTTTCACTTACGTAACGTGAACTAAACTTATGCACTGATGATACAAATAGTATATTTTCAGAAATTTAAATTGTCACAGGGAATTTTATGAAAACCTAATGAAAATGTTTTTAAATAATGCTATGAATTTTTTTTTTAAAGTCAATTAAATTAAAAAAAAGGAAAGTGCTTCAGTATCAGACAAAACCCCTACCACCCACCATGAAAGCTGGAACGCCCACTAGTGGGCAGTAGGGACCAGGTTGACTACCACTGGTATAGTTGGTCATCCTTTCAAAAAAGTGTACGACTTTTTATTTTGAACATCAAAAGTATGGACGAAGTTTTTCAAAAGTAACAAGATAGATGGAATTTGTTATTTCTGAAAATATGCTGCAATTGATAACAGTAAAACATTATCTGAGATACACAGCTAATAGAATTGTACCAGCAAACCACATACCATTTTGACAAAGAAAAATAGAAAAAAGGGCACCCAAATGTTAACAAATTATTACTTCTTTATGTAACGTATAACTAGGGTTGTTGTTGTTGTTGTTGTTGTTGTTGTTGTTGTTATTCCCTCTTTATTTAACATATCACTAGGGATACAGTGTCTCAGTGGCTAAGACACTGAGTTTATTGATCAAAAAAGTCAGCAGTTCAGTGGTTCGAATCCCTAGTGCCGCATAACGGGGTGAGCTCTTATCACTTGTCCCAGCTTCTGCCAACCTAGCAGTTTGAAAGCATGTAAAAAATACAAGTAGAAAAATAGGGACCAGCTTTGGTGGGAAGGTAACAGTGTTCCGTGCACCTTTGGTGTTTAGTCATGCCAGCCACATGACTACGGAAACGACTTCAGACAGTGCTGGTTCTTCGGCTTTGAAACGGAGATGAGCACTGCCCCCTAGAGTCAGGAACGACTAGCACATATGTGCGAGGGGAATCTTTACCTTTTTAGGGTTTTCATAGATATAATTTTAAATTGTACCATAAGCAATCCAAGAAAAGTATTTTATATAATAGTATCTACCTGTTTTTTCATTCTTGCTAGCATACTTATCTTTAAAGTGCTGATTCACATTCATTCATTCAATAGCTGAAGTTTATTTTTCAGCCATAATTTTAAAAATCACATGTACTGCGTGTGGAGCGAAAAGAAGCCAAAAAAGAAAATTAACATTTTATTCCTTATAAGGAGGTCATTATTGACAAGGGAGATTTTCTGCCACAATGCTTCTTTTCCAGATTACTTATTCAATTTGAAAATTATTCCCTTGACATGAATCCTTTTAGATGTTCACATTCTGAAAGAGCATTTACAATTTCAATCCTATTTTAAAGAAGATGTAAATGTTGAGACTTTATAATATATTCTTACTGCTTGCCCAAAACAGTTTGCTACATTATGTTAAACACAAAATTATTATTAATATAATCTTAACCATATTGAGTCACTCTTATGAGCAGCCGAATCCTATTCATATTTATCATATTGCATTGATTGTGGTGGTTCCCAGTTAAGGCAAAGAGATAGATAAGATTATTCATGTTGTCCCAAAGGTTCTTTTCCAAAAGGCAACTGGACTTTCTTACTTTTTTATTTGAAAATATTTGGCTTCTAATCCAAGAAGCTTCTTCAGTTCTATTCAAGTTGATATTCTCTCTCTCTCTCTCTCTCTCTCTCTCACACACACACACACACACACACACACACACACACACACCCGTATGAACCAACTCATATCACATTTGCACTGAAATATTAAAATGCCTGATTAGCTTCTCTTTTTTAATACTTGTAAGTAATACCATGAATTCTAGTAAAATTTATATATTCAGGATAGCAAATACCATAAAGACAATTTTTCGAACAAGGGAATGATCTGACAAAGGAATATACTTACAAGTAGATTTTCCATGGGTTTTCTCACAATTTGGACAGTGGTAAATATCAATATCTGGTGCTTCATCTTCCTCTACACCAACACAGCTGAAATTTATAAAAGAACAAGTCGTTATTAAACAACAAGGTTAAACAAGTAAAATAATCAGATATTTCAAGACGTAACAACTCTTGTGACCAAGGTCCAATCTTCTTAAATTCTATAACAGGACCTTGGGTGACTTTTTGTGACCTTTGTCAGTTTTGTGTGGTACTGAAAAATTAATGTACTTCAGTCTCCCTACTAAGATAATGTGTCAGATTGCAAGTGGATCTGGATCCCATGAATAGAGTGCAATAGCATAGTATAACTCTATTTCTTTGTTAGAGATAAATTGTCAAAAGTCAATAACCAAAGACATACATATTTTCCATCTGAGTGAAGATAGGCACTAGGGACCACTAATTCTTAGTTTAAAGTGGCATTTTTTTTATTTAAAGAAGAAAGCCCCACTCCCCAAAAATTATACAGTGAGTGCCATTGGATGCGAATTAATTGGAATTGGTCCTATCTTGTATTTTTCACTTGTTTTACAAATGCCATTTTAATTCATGCTCTGCTCCATATGGATTATCCTTATGGGGTATAGGAAGCTGTCATCTATGACTTGGCTACAAATACAGAATTATGATGATGTTCTAAAATTATGGTGGTTCCTCCCATTTTGCTTTCCTTTACTAGATTATAACTGCAAAGGAAAGCTTGAAAATCAAAAGTTGCTTCTGCTGAATAGTTAAAAATTGCTAAAGCGACCACATTCACAGCAAATAAACTCTTAACATACTCCAAGAATTATTACTGCAGTTATTGTTCAAAATGTTTATAAACACACACCCGTATAGTTACACTTTTTCTCTGACTACATCTCTCCATCTCTCTCTCTCTCTCTCTCTCTCTCTCACACACACACACACACACACACACATACACACACACACACGTAAATCTAGCAATATCCAAATAATTTGAGCAATGAATTTTAAGTATGAACCTTCATGCACATACACCTATTCTATATGATTTGCCCTGAATACCAAAAGTGAAGTTTTATAGAGCAAAATTCTATCAGAGCAGAATAGAATTGTATTCTTAATAACTTTATCAATTCAGCCCTTTTCTGACACCTAATCATATATAATTTGGGATATCTGACTTGTATGGAGTATTTTGCTACCAAAATCAATTTCTGCTGCAGAGATGGACATAAATGGATTTTGAATGCCAGAAACATATAACATATTCAGAACACCCACTGAAGTTAGCAGCATACAGTATGATGCAACACTGTGCTGTCATCCGAATGTAGGCCAGTAAAGAAACAAGACTGCAAAGGAACCACATATCCAATGCTAAGACCTTTCTCACGGGGTATCGGGTTAAAAATCATCTTGAGGAGAAAGAGTGCAGCTGACCAAATAGGTGAAGGAACTGGTAGCCTTCCAGATGTTACTGTGCATCTAGCAGCCACGGTCAATATGCCCAGAAGTAGGAAATATTGGAATTTGTGCTTCAGTGATATTTGGAGAGTTCAGCAATGCAGGTAGTCCTCAACTTACAACAGTTTGTTTAATGACCATTTGGAGTTACAATGGACCATCGCAGAATCCCCAGGGTCACATGATCAAAATTCAGGTGATTGACAACTGACTCTTATTTATGTGTTGCAATGTTCTCGGGGTCATATGATCACCTTTTGCGACCTTCTCACAAGCAACTTTCAATTTCCAAGCATTAGGGGTGCTCAACAGTTGTGACATGCCTTGAGGATTGCAAAGGTATTTTGGTTACTTTAATATAAGTACGTATGTTATGTACTTTAATATAAGTAAGTATATTATGTATACTTACATAATCATAAATACCATAACTTTTTAACATTTTGTTTGTTTCATTTGGGAAGCTAAATTCACTTAACAACGGTATTACTAACTTAACAACAGTAGTGATTCACTTAACAACTGTGGCAAGAAAGATCATAAAATGTAACAAAACTCACTTAACAATCATCTTACTTAGCAACAGAAATGTTGGGCTCAATTATAGTTGTAAATCGAGGACTACCTATATTTATTTTAATAGTATAGAATACTGCTATTCCTGATAAACCAACTAAGCAAAGCATCTAAATCAGTGGTGAAATCTAAATTTCTTTCCTACCAGTTCTGTGGGCATGGCTTGGTGGGCGTGGCTTGGTGGGGGGGGTCATGTGACTGGGTGGGCAAACTATGTGACTGGCGGATCAAAAGTCAGAAACTCACTAACAATGTCCTGCTGGAGCAGGGTTGGACTAGATGATTTACAGGTCCCTTCCAGCCCTGCATAATCCCCTGGATTATCCCCTATCTAGTGCCAGGTTTGTAGTCCTTCCTTCCTCTCCTTTTTCTTCCCTCCCTCCCTCCTTCCTTCCTTCTTCCTTCTTCCTTCTTCCTTCTTCCTTCCTTTTCTCTCTCTCTCTCTCAAACGAACCCCCCACCCCTACCCCATTTTTTGCCTACACCACCCATTTTTTGCCTAGCAGGCTTCAGCTTTTTTACTTTTTAAAAACGCTTTTAAAAGTAAAAAGAAAAAGCCTCTGACGATCAGGCACCTCAGCCGAAGAAGTTGTTAAAAAATACTTTTAAAAGTAAAAAAAAAAGGCTCTGACGATTGTGTGGCTCAGCTCTGCATGGGGGGGGGGCAGGGATTTTTGCTACCGGTTCTCTGAACCACCCGCCGCCATCACTACCGGATCAGGCGATCTGGTCTGAACCAGCAGCATTTCACCCCCGATCTAAATCTTCCTGTGCAAAACATTAAAGAATAGCAAGTGTCTATCTTCCATTCTTTTAGCTTTGTAAATTGTTGATGCTGCACAAATTGTGTGATTCTGCTGTCTTCTTCCATTATCCCCAAAAAGAAATAGCAACAGAGCTGAAACTACTACATTTTAGGAGTGGTCTCTTATTTCTGCCTCCACTGCATTGCCCTGAAGCACTTTCACAAAGCTTAATCTCAACTGATAATGTGTCTTTAAACTAAAAAGACTGAGACTAAAATATTCCAAGGAATTAATATTACTTTTAAGAGATACTATCTTCAAAATACTTTTCTTAACTATTAAATTATTGTTATTTGATCACATCTACGAGTAAGTCGCACTGGCGCAGTGGTTAGAATGCAGTATTGCAGGCTACTTCTGCTGTCTGCTGGCTGACTGCAATTTGGCAGTTTGAATCGCACCAGGCTCAAGGTTGACTCAGCCTTCCATCCTTCCAAGAAGGGTAAAATGAGGACCCAGATTGTTTGGGGCAATATACTGACTCTGTAAACTGCTTAGAGAGGGATGTAAAGCACTGTGAAGTGGTATATAAACATGGCTATTGCTGCAACTTCCAACAGACACATAATTCTATTAAAAGTTAAAATTTTCAGAGTGAGTTTTTGATGCTTTAATGATGACAACTTTTTGTCAATGTCTAATGTGAGTTTTGGATGTATTTGTGTGTGCACATGTAGCTGCAAATACTTCTATCTCATAGTAATATTCACATTATCCTAGACTAGTTACTATGGAAGCAAAATGGATCCATGAACAATCAATGGATCCAATCTACAAAACATGTTTAAATACTTAAGCAAAATCCCAATTTACACAGAAAAATATTTAGTCAAATAGTTATTCATAAGATTTTCTCCAAATAGTTATCCATGGGATTTTTCCCATGATGATTAGGTTCCACATGCTCTGTCCTTCTACATGCAACATGAGGACAATGCATATGTTGTTCTCTCACTTTTGATAGAAAATCTACATCCAATTTCTGGGATAAAAAAGTGGAGATTAATTTCCAGCTATATAATGTGACAGCTGCAGTTCTTCCTTCTTTGTCCAGAATTCCTGAATTAAGTTTGCCATCATAAAACACCATCTTCTTTGGTGATTGGCAGGATGCAAATAAATAGATAAATACTGTATCTTAGTTGTGACATTATTTGGTTATTCAAAACCTTGAGATGAGATCAAAACCTGTCCAAATTCTTCCCACTATTACTGTTACCTGTGGTCCGTAGTATTTGTAACTATAACAGAATAACAGAGTTGGAAGGGACTTTGGAGGTCTTCTACTCTAACCCACTACTCAGGCAAGAAACCCTAAACTATTTCAAACAAATGGTTGTCCAATCTCTTCTTAAAAACTTCCAGTGTTGGAGGAACCACAACTTCTGGAGACAAGTCATTTCATTTATTAATTGTTCTGTCAGGAAATTTCTCCTTAGTTTTAGTTTTGGGTTGCTTCCCTCCTTGATTAGTTTTCATCCATTGTTTCTTGTCCTGTCCTCAGGTGCTTTGGAGCATAGCTTCTTTGTGGCAGCCCCTTAGATATTGGAACACTCCTATCATATCACCCCTAATCCCTCTTTTCGTTAAATCATACCCAATTCCTCAACCATTCTTCATATGTTTTTGTCTCCAGTCCCCTAATCATAATCATCTTTGTTATACTATAAAAAACATCCTTGTTATATTAAAATTCCAACCTCAAAACCAAAAATATAACCCTAACCCTAACCCTAGCAAGGTAATCCATGCAAGGTAATCCAGACAGAAAGCACAACCAGATGGACTAATTCTACTTTATTATAAGATTACATTAGCAGAATCTTGAAAGTCTGAAAGTATATTTCTATCCTATTGCCTTTAAAGACAAAAAAACTAGAGAATGTCCCTTCAGAGATATTTGTCATGCCCAGATTTCCTTTACAGGCAAAGCTGCCTCCTATCCAGCTATTCTTCTGTGGCACTTCCCCCTGTCTCCCAAGATCATTCTCACATACCATTACTCCTAGTGAATATGATACCCATTACAACAATGAGGGCTTCAAGAAAGAAAAAGCATTACTTTTATATTATATATCATCCCTAGAAAAAACTGATATAGGAACTTTTACTGCTGGAACATCACTCCATTATTGATTGATAAAATGGACAGTTCATTTTTAAAAATTGTTGGCAATATACAGGTAACAATCAGGTTGGATCGCTTTTCCTCTTTAGTGGCTATGTTGTAAGGCTCAGCAATTTTGGAAAAAAGATTTAAAATAGAAGGAAACAAATTCCAAAAGCTGAATTTCATTTCCAATCTATTTTAAAAACTCTTACTAAATCTTACGTGCCCAGAAACTAGCTTTACACATAGTAACTGCTGCAAGAACATTTTATGGTTTGTATCAGAAAACACCTATAATTCCTTAGAACAATAGCTTATGGGACTTTGCTTTGATATCCAAAATAACTTCATGTTTGAAAAGCGAATCTGACACAGAATCAGATTTTTGGGGATTTACAATTCCCTCCCTCTTTCCTTCCCTCCCTCCCTCTCTCTCTCTCTCTCTCTCTCTCTCTCTCTCTCACACACACACACACACACACACACACACACACACACACACCCTTAATGTAGATTTTATACAATTATTCTGATATTTATATACTATTAGGATTTTAACAATGATGTGTTTTTAAAATATGTTCAGTTATGTAAAATTAATCAGTGCAATATTTAACATTCTTATCTAATTCTATTATGCTTATAAAAGTGCTGTTTATTCACATCATGTTTTCATTTTTTTATCTGTTTTTGTCTTCTCTTTTTTCCCTTTTCAAGAATTTAAAGAACAGGGCCGTGGGTGGCTCAGGCTGTAAGATAGCCTGTTATTAAAACACAGCTGCTTGCAATTACTGCAGGCTCGAGTCCCACCAGGCCCAAGGTTGACTCAGCCTTCCATCCTTTATAAGGTAGGTAAAATGAGGACCCAGCTTGTTGGGGGGGCAATAAGTTGACTTTGTAAATATACAAATAGAATGAGACTATTGCCTTACACACTGTAAGCCGCCCTGAGTCTTCGGAGAAGGGCGGGATATAAATGTAAATAAATAAAAAAAAATTCTTAATGAAAATATAACAATTTATTTAAAAAGATGATTGGTGGCATTGATCAAGAGACTGCAGCTTCTGTGCCTGATTTTGTTAGGATTATAGCAATTAACCATCAAATATTTACCTCAACAATCTGTGATGGGCTGCAGATTCACTCTAAAAGGAACTCCTGTATAGCTCCAAACCAGCCAATAGGTTCAAGGTCTACACTGCTGACTAAATAGTAGGTCAAGATTGCAAGATTCTGCTTATTGAGAGAAGGCTGGATGATAAGAAGTCAGCATTATCTTAACATCATTCCTGACAGCACAACAATGAAATCAATGGAGCTTTTCTTAGCAAACTAGTTGTATTGTTTTACATCTATTTTGCAAGTACAGTGCAGAAATATTTCCTGCAGAAAATAAGGGAAGAGGTTTAAGGGTCTTTTGTAATTTGGTGGAAAAATCATCCAACATATTACATTTTATTTATTGCAAGCACAATAAATAAGAAGTATTACTTAATGAATTCCTTAAATTCCTTTTTTTATAGGTGCCGGGAGACACACTGTTTTCTTCTGTAAGGTCAACTAGAGTTGAAACGCTTCCTCTATTTTTATTTTTATTTCACACAAGAAAATCATTCATTCATTCATTCACTCACTCCTTCCTTCCTTCCTTCCTTCAACTAATCAATCAATCAATTTATATAGCAACTCATCTCCCATACATGATTCTAGGTGGCTTACAATAAAATAAAAAGACATAAATATAGAATATAAAAATAAAACTAAAACACATAGCAGCCGAGCCTCAATTATCCACAGAGCCTAGAGACAAACTATTAATATTTGCCAGTGACCAGGGTTTTTTTTTTGACATTCTCATTCTTTCTGCCATGCTATAATAGCAATAGCTATAACTTAGACTTATATACCGCTTCGCAGTGCTTTACAGCCCCACTAAGCAGTTTACAGACTCAGCATATTGGCCCCAACAATCTGGGTCCTGATTTTACCCACCTCGGAAGGATGGAAGACTGAATCAACTTTGTACCAATAAGACTTGAACTGCCAAACTGCTGCCAACCAGCAGTCAGCAGTCAGCAGTACTGCATTCTAACCACTGTGTCACCATAGTTCAATGAGAGTTGGAAAAGAGACAGTTGTGAAACAGAAATGAACAGACCTAGAAAAGGAAGTTATAAGCTTGAGCATATATCATAGCAGTAAAATTAACTATCTAATGGTTTTCATTAGGTAACGCTCTTAATCAAGACTTTCAGAATTCCTCTCATTATTCAAATTGCACATACAGAACCAAAGAAATGAGACACGTCCATATTCTCATTTACTCATCCCTCAAAAGCTGTTTGAAACCCAGGGTCATCTCTATTGCCACCATTCAAACCACTGAGAATACCAGTTTTTCTCCCAGTTGTCCAATAAGGAATGCTGTGTCACCCTGTGTATTATATCTTAGCAAGGGTCAGCATGAATGAGGAGACGGCTTGTACCACGAACCATTTATTGACAACAAGGCAACTCCAGAACAGAATCAACACTAGAAAAAGAGTTGACAGCTCTTAAAATACTGAGCTGTCCAAAACAACAACCAATAGCGAAGCCTTAATTTTCCCACCTGAAAGGATGCGGAAATAAACCAATCAGATCGCATCGCGTGAGCATGCTCAATACTCCTTCGGCAGCTCCACAGACACAACATTGTGCATGCTTTTAGTTATATTTTTTGCATTTATCTAGTGATTTCTTCTTAAAAGCAGTGACTGCTATTGGGGGGGGGATGTTGCTGCAAAGCCAACAACACATTCATTTTATCCTTTGCATACAGCAGGTAAACATGCCTGGGGAGGGGAAAGTGGCTGGCTCAGCTCAGGAGCCCAGAAGTGGGTTAGGGTGATTTCTGCCTGTGAAGAAATGATTATGCCTATATAATATATAAAGGTATGCCTAAGGCCTACACTGCAAATGGAAAGATTTTTTTTCAAACAATTCATGACATGGTACTGTAATGATCAAAAACAGATACGGCAACAAATACTCAAGAGAAAGAATGCACATAATGAAAGTAAGCAGGGACACACTATTACTGGTTTGCCGCATATTGCAGCAATTAGTGCAAGTATTTTCTTGATGCTACGCTCTGTGGCTAGACATTAAAGGTCATGAGTGTGCCTACCTTCATTTAATAGAATGAAAGAGAAAACCAGTCAAGGATTTTTAACCTTAAGATAACCTCATATACTGCAATTCTAAAAGAATTCCCCATCTGGACTTGTTCTGGTGCAGAAAATTGGTTCAGAAAGCAGCTCTCCCTTTGGAATTGTTAGGAAGTGTAAATGAGCAAATAAATGGGGCAGTAAAAAGGGGTATTTATTTATTTTTGGTTCTTTCCCCAATATTTTATATATTATATAATATATTAAAAAAATCTACTTGGCATGAGATCAGATTATTTGCTGGATTCCCTCTGCCCGAGATTGAGTGGATTAGGCATGATCCAAGTCCCTTAGATGCTGCTATCTTGCAAGAAATGGCAAGGAAGCGTGCCTTTTCTGTCACAGCCCCTGCCCTGTGGACCACTCTTCCCCTTGTGATCAAATAATTCTCCTTGCTTTATATTTCAGAAAGCCTTAGAAAGATCTGGCTTATTCCCCAACGATCTCGAAGAGAGATTTGTGGGCTACATTGGAAAAGTTTGATTGTGGTGCCAGGTTTTTCTGTTTATGGTTTTATTCTTTCCTGTTGTTGCTGTTCATACATAATTGTTTTTATCCTTTGCTTGTGAGCTACCCAGACTTAAGTTTTAAGAGGGGCAGCCATAGAAATATTTTAAATGAATAAATAAGTAATCCGTTTAAAAATAATTTGAGAGCAAGAAAAGAGCACATAACAATCAGGATGGTATTGGCCAAAGCTCTCCAGACTTTAACCTCTTCCAAAAGGCCATTACACAGGGGGAAAGCTTGATATCCAGTAAGACTCTAGCAAAATCTAGAGGCTATAATTGAAAACCACCATCTCTTTTGCCTTACCACAAAGCAAAAGCTCTCTGGGCAGCTTACAGTAAATACACCAAAAAGAAAAAAAAAGTATATTACAGCTGGTCCTCACTTACAAGCCATTCATTTGAACTCACGACGTCTCGGGGAAACATGCCTTATTACTGGTCCTCACATTTATAACAGTTGCATCATTCCCATGCTCATATGCCAGATTTGGGTACTTGGCAATCAGCATATATTTACAATGGATTCAGCGGCCCGGGATCACCTGGTTGCCACTTGCGATCTTCCCAGCCAGCTTCTGACAAGCAGACTCAATAAGGGAAACTAGATTAACTTAACAACCATTTGATTCCCTTAACAACTGCAGTGATTTGCTTAAGAACCATGGCATAAAAGGTTATAAAATCGCAGTTGGTTCATTTAACAACTGCCTTGCTTAGCAATGGAAATTCTGGTCTCAATTGTTTTCGTAAGTCAAGGACTACCTTGACTTACGAATTCAGGTTAAAACATACCGAGTTTAATCAAGGCAAACAAAAATAAGGACACCATATGAACTTGAAACCAGCATGGCAGCCATCAAAATGTAAACAATATGGATTAGTATAAATTAGAATACCATTGATACCATTTTCAGGTAGTGCTGAAATGATGCTTAATATGGCACTTCTCTATGGAGAGCATTCTATAAATAGGGTCCCACCAGAGAAAAGAGGCAAGGCTGCTGGACAAGGTGGAACAGTTGGAAGCTTCATGCTGTACATTGCCTGCACTACACAAAGCAAAGCTACATGAAGAAGGTGCCAACCTTGAACACCCCCAAGGACCAATGGGAAACACCAGTAGCCTGACACCTGCTACTGAAATCAATGATAAAAATGGCCTAGCAAAGAATTGTTGATTTGTCTTGCTGCTTAATTCATTTCTTGGAAGAAGGAGGACAAAAAGACACTGCTATGTTTGTATCTAATCCTAACCAACAGAACTGGCATGCACAGTGAATCTAACAAGTGCATTGGAGAAGAGCAACAAAGATGATTAGGGGATTGGAGGCGAAAACATATAAAGAACGATTGCTGGAATTGGGTAAAGTTTGATGAAAAGGAGGACTCGGAGTGACATTATAGCACCGGTGGTGGAATTCAAATTTTTTTATTACCAGTTCTGTGGACGTGGCTTGATGGGCATGGCAGGGGAAGGATACTGCAAAATCTCCATTCCCACCCCACTACAGGGGAAGGTTACTGCAAAATCTCCATTGTCACCCTACTCTGGGGCCAGCCAGAGGTGGTATTTGCCCGTTCTCCAGAACCTGTCAATACTCAAAATTTCCACTACCAGTTCTCCAGAACCTGTCAGAACCTGCTGAATAGTACCCCTGGATAGCACTGTTCCAATAGCTCAGGGGCTGCCACAAAGAAGAGGGAGTCAAGCTATTCTCCAAAGCACCTGAGGGCAGGACAAGAAGTAATGGGTAGAAACTAATCAAGGAGAAATGCAAACTAGAATTAAGGAGAAATTTGCTGAATTAATTGTCCAAAATTAATTGTTAATTGTTAAAAATTTAGAATGTTATTCTAAAAAACGAATTAGCAATTCTAAGTGAAAAGTGAACATGTTAATTTGGAAACTTAAAATCTACTGTGAAATCATGGATAAGAGTTTGGATTCAAGATTTGGGTGAATTTTAGACAGTCACCATCTCTAATACAAATACAATTCAATATGGTTGCTATAAAGAAAAAAATAGAGAAAGAAATGCTGTAGTATATTTCCTGATCTCCTGAGGAAAGGAAGGATATAATTGCAATAAATAAATAAATAATATCAAGATATGATCTACCAGATTAACTGGATACTTACTATTCATGTTAATCAAGCAGATTTCAAGAAGTTACTCAGAAAAAATTGTGGTGGATTGCTATGCTAGAAATTCTGAAGGAAAAGATTTTTCTGGACAGTATTTTTCTCCCATATTTACTAAGAGTCTACCTAAAATGCCCTGAATAAATCAATGTTTTTCCATTAGTTGATGATGTTATGTGCAATTACACAAGCATCTGCTTACCTAATTAACTGTTCTGGTCTCAGGAGTCTACCTAGTACTTTCACTAATGTAGGTCTGACCACTTCTGTACCTTTAAAGCTGAGAGAAGTAGGACATATAACCCAGAACACAACAGTAGCAATTTTACTCCAACCAACAACCATCCTGGACTCTTACTCCTTGGTTCTTAACAATGAAACAAAGTCATTAAGGTATGATCGCAGTTCCAAAAGATCTTTGTGATACAAACTAAATGCCTGTAGAGCAGGGGTATCAAACTCGGGGCCTGTGGACTAGATGTGTCGCGTGCTGGCCATCCCCACCCGTTTTAACAAAAGAGAAAAAAGTTGCAATACGTCACGTGATGACAACATGTCACTGCGAGTTTGACACACCCCTGCTGTAGTGCATTAACTGCCTATTTTATACAGCATCCAAACACAGTCATGTGGAAAAGAAAGTCTACTCTGAGTTCTCTGGTTTTACATGTCTGGACACAGTAAAAATCATCTGGTGCTTAGCAGTTCTTAAAAGTAAATAAATACAACTTTAGATGAACAACAACATGATATTACACCATGTCATCATTTATTTTACAAAAGAAAAGCCAAAATGAGAAGCCATGTGTGGAAAAAATACGTACATCCTATAATTCAGTAGCTTGTAGAATAATTTGAAGTAATAGTTTTCTATATGACTCTCTCATATCATGGTGGAGGAATTTTGGCCCACTCTTCTTTACAATATTGCTTCAGTTCATGGAGGCATGTGGCCATTTCTCTTGAGGTCTCTCCCCAGCAATTCAATCTGGACTTTGACTGTGCCATTGCAACACCTTGATTCTTTTCTTTTTCAACCATTCTGTTGTAGATTTGCTGTGTGCTTCAAGTCGCTGTCCTCTTGCATGATCCAATGTTGGCCAAACTTTAGCTGTAAGATAGATGGCCTCACACTTGACTCTAGAATACTTTGGTATGCAGAGAAGTTTATGGTCGACTGAATGACCGCGAGGAGCTCAGGTCCTGTAACTGCAAAACAAGCCCAAATCATCACTTCTCCATCACTGTGTTAGATGGTTGGTATGAGATATTTGTGCTGAAATGCTGTGTTTGATTTTCACCGAATAGAATAGAATAGAATAGAATAGAATAGAATAGAATAGAATAGAATAGAATAGAATAGAATAGAATAGAATAGAATTTTATTGGCCAAGTGTGATTGGACACACAAGGAATTTGTCTTGGTGCATATGCTCTCAGTGTACATAAAAGAAAAGACACGTTCATCAAGGTACAACATTTACAACACAATTGATGGTCAATATATCAATATAAATCATAAGGATTGCCAGCAACAAGTTATAGTCATACAGTCATAAGTGGAAAGAGATTGGTGATGGGAACTATGAAACGATTAATAGTAGTGCAGATTCAGTAAATAGTCTGACAGTGTTGAGGGAATTATTTGTTTAGCAGAGTGATGGCCTTCGGGGAAAAACTGTTCTTGTGTCTAGTTGTTCTGGTGTGCAGTGCTCTATAGCGTCGTTTGAGGGTAGGAGTTGAAACAGTTTATGTCCAGGATGCGAGGGATCTGCAAATATTTTCACGGCCCTCTTCTTGATTCGTGCAGTATACAGGTCCTCAATGGAAGGCAGGTTGGTAGCAATTATTTTTTCTGCAGTTCTAATTATCCTCTGAAGTCTGTGTTTTTCTTGTTGGGTTGCAGAACCGAACCAGACAGTTATAGAGGTGCAAATGACAGACTCAATAATTCCTCTGTAGAACTGGATCAGCAGCTCCTTGGGCAGTTTGAGCTTACTGAGTTGGCGCAGAAAGAACATTCTTTGTTGTCCTTTTTTAATGATGTTTTTGATGTTAGCTGTCCATTTGAGATCTTGCGATATGATAGAACCCAGAAATTTGAAGGTTTCTACTGTTGATACTGTGTTGTCTAGTATTGTGAGAGGTGGAAGTATGGAAGGGTTTCTCCTAAAGTCTACCACCATTTCTATGGTTTTGATTGTGTTCAGTTCCAGATTGTTTTGGTCGCACCACAAGGCTAGTCGTTCAACCTCTTGTCTATATGCGGATTCATCATTGTCTCGAATGAGACCAATCACTGTTGTGTCAAACAGTAGCTTAACAGATGGATCGTTGAAGATGCAGTCATTGGTATACAGAGAGAAGAGAAGCAGGGAGAACACACAGCCTTTGGGGGGGGGGTTGTGCTAATTGTACAGGTATTTGATGTGATCTTGCTTAGCTTCACCTGCTGCTTCCTGTTTGTTAGGAAGCTTGTGATCCACTTACAAGTCTGTTTCGGTACCTGTAGCTGATTTAGCTTAGTTAGAAGAGTGTCTGGAATGATGATATTGAATGCTGAACTAAAGTCTACAAAGAGGACCCTTGCACAGGTCTTTGGAGACTCAAGATGTTGTAGGATGTAGTGCAGAGCCATATTAACAGCACATCTGTTGATCTATTTGCTCAGTATGCAAATTGCAAGGGGTCTAACAGCGGATTCGTGATGGTTTTCAGGTAGGAAAGCACTAGCCTTTCAAAGGTTTTCATGACTACAGATGTTAAAGCAACTGGTCTGTAGTCATTCAGTTCCTTGATGGTGGGCTTCTTCGGCACTGGGATGATGGTAGAGCGTTTGAAGCAAGAAGGAACATAACACATCTCTAGTGATTTATTGAAAATATGGGTGAAGATGGGGGCCAATTGGTCAGCACAGACTTTTAAGCAAGAAGGAGTTATCTTGTCTGGGCCTGGAGCTTTTCCTGGCTTTTGTCTGTGAAATCGGTCCTGCACTTCCTTTTCTGTGATCACTAGGGGTTGTGAACCCAATGAAATGGGGTCAGTTGTAGGAGGCTTGGCTGTTGTTGTGTCTGAGATGGGGGTTGTGGAGATAGGTGGCTGTAGTTTCCTTTCAAACCTGCAGTAAAACTCATTCAGGTCATCTGCCAGTTGTTGATTACCTTCAGCCTGGGAAGGAGGTTTGCCATAGCCGGTGATATTTTTAAGAGTTTTCCACATGTTTGCTGGTTCATTTGCTGAAAAGGAACATTGGCTTACCTGAATGTTCCTTCTATGTACGCTGCGTGAGAGTCCAAAGCAATGGGTTGTTAACTTCATCTGATTGGCCAGAGACTGAGTTGAATTTGTTTAAACACACCTCCTCTTCCTGTTTAGCTCCAGTTTATTAACGAAGAAGCGGTATTGGAGAAGACAAACTCAATGTGAAAACTGGAAAAAACGGAACAATAACCTCCAGATCCCTGTATATAGACAAAAACAATAAGTGAAAATAGGGAGGGGTTGGACTCTCACATGGCGTACATAGAAGGAACCTTCAGGTAAGCCAATGTTCCTTCTCCTGTACGCTGCTAAGAGAGTCCAAAGCAATGGGATATACCCAAGCTAAATATCCCTAGGGTGGGAAAGGAAAGATTAGGAAGATTCAGCAACAGGAAGAACTCGCTGCAGGACCCTCCATCCGAATGAGGCCTCGGCTGAGGCAAATTGGTCAATCTTGTAGTTTTTAATAAATGGCGAAGGAGAGGCCCACGTGGCTGCTCTGCAAATGTCCAAGATAGAGGCCTGGGTGGCCCAGGCAGCTGTGGTGGGCGCGCTGCGGGTGGAGTGTGCAGTGATGCGGCCTGGAAGATGGTGTTTCTGCTGGTCGTAGGCCATGGAAATACAGGCTTTTATCCACCTGCCTATGGTGGATGGGGAGACTTTGGTGCCCAGAGCCCTTGGTTGAAAGGAAACAAATAGGGATTCTGTCTTCCTGAAAGGAGCTGTTCTGTTGAGGTAAATACGCAAGGCCCTTCTTACGTCCAGCGTGTGCCATCGACGCTCCGATGGATGCTTGGGATGAGGACAAAAATCCGGTAAGATGACTTCTTGAGATCTATGAAAGCTTGTGTTTATTTTAGGAAGAAAGGTAGGGTCTAATCGGAGAATGACTCGGTTAGAGTGAAAAATCAACAAGTCCTTCCTGACCGAAAGGGCAGCGATCTCAGAGATCCTGCAGGCTGAGGTTATGGCTATGAGAAAGGCGACCTTAAAGATTAAGAGCTTGAGACTGGAGGAGCTCAAGGGTTCAAAAGGGGAAGACGTAAGCTTCTGAAGGACAAGGGTCAGGTCCCAGGTAGGGTATCTGTGTACCGGAGGCGGTCGCAGATTGTAAGCTCCCCTCAGAAAACGTCGGATACGGGGGTGTTGAGAAAGTGTGGAGGTCCCGTCACAGAATAAAACAGTGGCAAGAGCTGCAACCTGCCGGCGGATGGTGTTGGTGGCTAAACCCTTGTCCAATCCGTCCTGGAGGAATTGCAGGATATGTCTAATGGAGGCAGAGGTAGGTTCTATTCGATGTCTAAGACACCAGCGATGGAATGATGACCATGTGGCCTCGTAAATACGTGTTGTGGATGGGCGTCTAGTAGCCAGAAGGGTGGAGATGACCCCCATGGAATGCTTTTCTTTCTTTAGTATCTCCCTGTCAAGTGCCAGATGGCTAGTTGGTAACATTGAGGTTCTGGGTGGAGAATGGCTCCTTGGCGTAGGGAAATCTGATCCAGTGGAATTTGCCAAGGTGGATTGATGGACAGGCTCACCAGATCCGCAAACCAACTCCGTTGAGGCCAGTAAGGGGCTATGAGGAGAACTTCTGCCTTCTGTTCCAAGATCTTTCGTATGACCCTTGGCAGAAGGGGAGTTGGGGGGAAGGCATAAAGAAGGCCCCGGGGCCACTGACATCGTAGAGCATCTGTTCCTTCTGCTCCTGGGGTTTGGAACCTGGAGAAGAACCTGGGAAGTTGTTTGTTGGTCGGGCTGGCAAAGAGGTCTACTATGGGTTGCCCGAATTTGATCGTGATTGTGAGAAACAGATCTGGATGCAGTTGCCACTCTGATTGATCGATGGTCGTCCTGCTCAGCCAATCCGCTTGTGTGTTGGCGACTCCGGATATGTGGGCTGCCTGTAGTGAGAGAAGATGTTTTTTCTGCCCACAGGCCTATGGCTGCAGCCTCCTTCATCAATATGCGGGATCGGGTGCCTCCTTGACGGTTCACATGGGACTTTGTGGTAGTGTTGTCCGTCAGCAGTAGCACATGATGGTTTGATAGCTGCGCTTGGAAGTACCTGAGAGCTAGATGAGCAGCTCTCATTTCCAACCAGTTGATGTCGTTCTTGAGGTCGTTGGGGACCAACGACCCTGAGTTACCTGGTCTGATAGGTGGGCACCCCAGCCGAGAGGCTTGCATCCGTGGTGAGGACGAGGCGGCAATGTTCCTGGAATGAGCAGCCCTTTGTCAGGGCTGGAGACAGCCACCACTGTAGAGACTTTCTGACCTTTGGGGCAGAGGAATTCTGATATCGGTATGGCTGTTGCCTGTTCTTTGGTGTGGGAGAAGTAGCCATTGTAGGGGTCGTGGTGAAGACGTGCCCAGGGCACGATCGACAGACAAGAGACCATCTTTCCCAATAACTGTGAGAGCAGTGAAAGTGGAACCCTCTTGAGTGCCTTTACCTTTTTGTCGTGTCTCTCATGTTGAGGAGACGGTCTCGGAAAGAAACACCTGGCAGGATCTGGTGTTGATTCTTGCTCCCAGATGGACAATTTCGGTCGAGGCACTAGATGGCTCTTTGCTTTGTTGACCGAAAAGCCGTGAACCTGTAGGGATTGAATTGTTACCTGTAAGTCCCGTAACGCCTGCTGGGCGGAGGCGACAGAATCAATATATCGTCCAGGTAACATTGCATTCTTACTGAATTGTGCGGTGGGCCACAGCATCCAGAATCTTGGTGAAGGTACGAGGAGCGGAAGATAGACCGAAGGGCAGGGCCCTGAATTGAAAATGGGCTCCGGCATAACTGAACCTGAGAAAGCGTCTGTGGGCAGGTCTGATGGGTACATGTAGATAGGCCTCCTTGAGGTCGATGGATGTTAGATAGTCCCCTCTTCTGATGCTTCCTAAGATTGAATTGAGGGAGTGCATCTTGAATCTGCGATATTTGATGTGAAGGTTCAGTTGCTTCAGGTCTAAGATGGCTCTGGTGCCGCCTGATTTTTTTGTCCACTAGGAAAAGAATTGAATAGAAGCCGGTACCCTGGTGAGGCATGGGAACTGGTTCTATGGCACTGATGGACAATAGGTGTTGAATCTCGTCTTCCATTTGAGCCCTCTTGGTGGGTTCTTTGGGAATTTGGCATTGGATGAATCTCCTCGGAGGATTTGAATTGAATTCGAGAGAGAGACCAAGGGTGATGGTTTGCAGTACCCAGGCATCGGTTGTCGTGCGGGACCAGGTAGGGACGAACTTGGTGAGACAACCGCCGATGGGATCCTGGCCGGGATAGTCATTTGTTCCTGCGATAAGGTCGGAAACCGGATCCACGGTAGGGACGTCTGGTCTGGGATTGCCTGGTCCTGTCACGAAAGGACTGTCTGTCCTGAAACCTGTCAGGGGGAGGTTGGAAGGAACGTTGATAGGCCGGGGATTGGAACCCGGGATCCTGGGTGCGAAAAGGCTGTCTGTGGTAAGGAAGAGAAGGACGTCTATCTGAACGTCTAGAGACGTAGGGAAGGATCTTACGTTTGTCTTTTCCCTCAACTAAAATAGGGTCTAGGGCTTCACCAAAGAGAGATCCACCCTTAAATGGGGCAGCCGCTAACTGCCATTTGGTCTTCATGTCAGCTTGCCATTGTCTGAGCCATAACAGCCTCCTGGAGGTGATGCTGGAGGCAAGGGCTCGGGATGCAAATTTTGCAGAATTAAGGGTGGCATCTGCAGTGTATTCAGCAGCCGCTATCAATTTATTTATGTCCTGATGTAATCTGGAATCATCCTGAGGAATCCTCTCCTGCATTTGTCTGAGCCATATCAAAGAGGTTCTAGCAAAGAATGAGGCTGCTGTGGCAGATCTGATAGCCCAGGCAGCCGCTTGATGGGTTTTGCGGGTGGAGAGTTCCACTCTGCGGTCTTCCGTTCGGAGACCTTCTGCTGCATCTGAAGGTATAATGTTGGAGGAAGAAGCCAAGGTGGCAATTGGGGTGTCTACTGTAGGAACCTTGAGGAGGTCCTCAAGATTTTGATCCGTCGTGTACATCTTTTTGTCTGAGCCACTAGGAGTAGGAATGGCACCAGGGTGACCCCATTGACGTTGGATGGTGTCCAAGAAGAGCTTGGGTGAAGGAATTACCCGTTGCTCTGAGACTGGTTCAGTAAAGAGGAATTTGTTGGGGTCTGACAGATCTGAAGCTCCCTCAGATTGGCGTAAGGCAACCCCCATGTTGGCCGTAACTTTTGCCTTGTGTAGTAATGTGTAGAAAAGCTCATGGCGAAAAAGGCCGGTGGGAGCAGGTTTGTCTGGGGCAGACTCTTCATCTTCAGACAGATTATACTCTGCTATGTCTTCCTCCCCCAAAAAGGAGTCCTCACTATGGTGTGAAGGAGTTGGAGCGTGTGCAGCGCATAGTCTGGGTGGGTGGCTATCAGAATGGGGTCTTTGGTCAGAGCTGCCCAAGGAGATGGAGCTGGGAAACCTCTCTGAGTGAAGGCATTGTCAATGCCTTGAGAAATGGTTTGCATGATAAGATGACCTATATCCTGAGAAATGGCAGGATTACTGTCCTCTCTGTGGGAGACTCCGCTGCTGTGGGAGTGAAGGTGGCATAAGGTGCCTGATGTCAGGGCTCAGGCATGGCTCTAGAAGAATCTCCAAAAACTGTACAAATTGTTTCCTGGTTTTCTCCTGAACCACTAGGGATAGTGGGAGACCATCCAGGCTGATTTAATAAAGGAGAATCTTCACTTAATGGAACAGAAGTTTCCCTGCCCTCCTCTGCTAATCTTTGTTTTGCTTTATCAAATTGCCTATCCAAGGCCCGTTGTCTTCTGGAGGCATCTCTCTCTGCAGCAGCAGAGGTTTGGAGAGAAGTAGAAGACTTAGATTTGGTGGCAGAAGCCCTTGATTTGGATCTGCTCTTGTGAGGGGGAGGAGCCACGCTAGTAAGGTGTCCTTGGGAGGGCGAGGCAGAAGCCCGGGAAGGAGATCTGCTGCGATCCGCCATCTTGGAAATGAGGCCTAGTGGTTATCAGAGGCCTTGGAATATATGCCCAAATAATATAGTGGCCCTGATCTGAGAATCCTGGAATAAGATCAAACAATAAGGGCCAGTTAGCACCAAGCTGACACCACAGCTGGATTCAAAGCATTCAAAGGCTGCATGAGGGGTTGCTTTGGGGGGGAGGTCCCCAAATGGCGCAAAGCAGGCACCACTGCTCCTATAGCGCCCTTTTTACTGCAGCGTTGGCAGGGGGAACTAGCCTCCGACACCACGGATCTTTTTCTCCACCCCTGCAGGCGTGAAGCCGACACCACGGCTTCTCCTGCATCTGAAGGTATAATGTTGGAGGAAGAAGCCAAGGTGGCAATTGGGGTGTCTACTGTAGGAACCTTGAGGAGGACCTCAAGATCTTGATCTGTCGTGTACATCTTTTTGTCTGAGCCACTAGGAGTAGGAATGGCACCAGGGTGACCCCATTGACGTTGGATGGTGTCCAAGAAGAGCTTGGGTGAAGGAATTACCCGTTGCTCTGAGACTGGTTCAGTAAAGAGGAATTTGTTGGGGTCTGACAGATCTGAAGCTCCCTCAGATTGGCGTAAGGCAACCCCCATGTTGGCCGTAACTTTTGCCTTGTGTAGTAATGTGTAGAAAAGCTCATGGCGAAAAAGGCCGGTGGGAGCAGGTTTGTCTGGGGCAGACTCTTCATCTTCAGACAGATTATACTCTGCTATGTCTTCCTCCCCCAAAAAGGAGTCCTCACTATGGTGTGAAGGAGTTGGAGGCGTGTGCGCAGCCTGGGTGGCCCAGGCAGCCGCTTGATGGGTTTTGCGGGTGGAGAGTTCCACTCTGCGGTCTTCCGTTCAGAGACCTTCTGCTGCATCTGAACGTATAATGTTGGAGGAAGAAGCCAAGGTGGCAATTGGGGTGTCTACGGTAGGAACCTTGAGGAGGTCCTCAAGATCTTGATCCGTCGTGTACATCTTTTTGTCTGAGCCACTAGGAGTAGGAATGGCACCAGGGTGACCCCATTGACGTTGGATGGTGTCCAAGAAGAGCTTGGGTGAAGGAATTACCCGTTGCTCTGAGACTGGTTCAGTAAAGAGGAATTTGTTGGGGTCTGACAGATCTGAAGCTCCCTCAGATTGGCGTAAGGCAACCCCCATGTTGGCCGTAACTTTTGCCTTGTGTAGTAATGTGTAGAAAAGCTCATGGCGAAAAAGGCCGGTGGGAGCAGGTTTGTCTGGGGCAGACTCTTCATCTTCAGACAGATTGTACTCTGCTATGTCTTCCTCCCCCAAAAAGGAGTCCTCACTATGGTGTGAAGGAGTTGGAGAGCGTGTGCGCAGCGCGCATAGTCTGGGTGGGTGGCTATCAGAATGGGGTTTTTGGTCAGAGCTGCCCGAAGGAGATGGAGCTGGGAAACCTTGGTCTGGGAAACCTTGGTCTGGGAAACCTCTCTGAGTGAAGGCATTGTCAATGCCTTGAGAAATGGTTTGCATGATAAGATGACGATATCCTGAGAAATGGCAGGATTACTGTCCTCTCTGTGGGAGACTCCGCTGCTGTGGGAGTGAAGGTGGCAGAAGCCGGGAAGGAGATCTGCTGCGATCCGCCATCTTGGAAATGAGGCCTAGTGGTTATCAGAGGCCTTGGAATATATGCCCAAATAATATAGTGGCCCTGATCTGAGAATCTTGGAATAAGGTCAAATAATAAGGGCCAGTTAGCACCAAGCTGACACCACAGCCGGATTCAAAGCATTCAAAGGCTGCATGGGGGGTTGCTTTGGGGGGGTCCCCAAATGGCGCGAAGCAGGCACCACTGCTCCTATAGCGCCCTTTTTACTGCAGCGTTGGCAGGGGGAACTAGCTGCGCGCGAAGCACGAGCCTCTTTCCTTGCCGCTCCGGCTCCCAGCAGTCAAGAAAAAACAATTGGGCACTTTAAAACTTTTTTTAAGAATTTTTCCTAATTTATTGAAGTCCTATGAGCTGATAAAAGAGTCAAAAGCAATGGAGCTAAAGGAGGTAGTCTCTCTATGGCCGACTGAGTTAATAAACTGGAGCTAAACAGGAAGAGGAGGTGTGTTTAAATAAATTCAACTCAGTCTCTGGCCAATCAGATGAAGTTAACAACCCATTGCTTTGGACTCTCTTAGCAGCGTACAGGAGAACTGATTCTTTAGCTTTTCAGAGTAGCTTCTTTTTGCTGCTCTTATCTCCCTTGTTAGTACATTTCTGGCCTGATTGTACAGCATTTTATCACCTTTTTTGTAGGCTTCCTCTTTGGAATGTTGTAGCTGCTTAAGTTTAGGTGTAAACCAAGGTTTGTTGTTACTGTGTATTCGCAAGTTCCTTGTAGGTACACATAGGTCTTCACAGAAGCTGACATATGATGTTACAGTATCTGTGAGTTCATCCAGGTCTGCAGAGGTATCTTTAAAAATATTCCAATCAGTGCAGTCAAAACATGCCTGTAGCTTTAATTCTGATTCCTCCGTCCAGATTTTCACTGATTTAATTATGTGGTACTTGTGCATTATGGCCAAACACCTTTGGTCTGGGAAACCTTTGGTCTCATCTGTCCAAAGGACACTGTTCCAGAAGTCTTGTGATTTGTTCAGATGTAACTTTGCAAACCTAAGCCATACTGCCACGTCATTTTTAGAGAGAAGGGTTTCTCCTGACAACCCTTCCAACAAACCATATTTGTTCAGTCTTTTTCTAATTGTACTCTCATGAACTTTAACATTTAACATGATAACTGATGCCAGTAGCGTCTGAGATGTAACTCTTGGATGTTTTGCAATTTCTCTCAGCATTGCACAGGCTGACCTTGGTGAGAATTTGCTGGGATGTCCACTCCTGGGAAGATTGGAAACTATACTGAATATTTTCCACTTGTGAATAATCTTCTTCACTATAGAATGATGAATTTTAAATTGTTTGGAAATGGCTTTATAAACCTTCTCAGCTTGCTGGGCAACAATAATTGTTCCTCTTATGATCCTTGCTGATGTCTTTCCTCTTTGGCATTGTGTTAAGACAAATAGCTAAACTGCTGGCGATCAACAAACTCCTAAAACTTCAGCTTTTATAGAGAAAGTAATATTTGGTGATGAGCAATTGATCAAGGGAACTTGATTAGCAGCACCTATTTACCCTATGGAAGCAGTGATGGTTCATACCTATGGAAGCATACCTATTCTAAATCTGACCATCTGATATGGTTAAAGCTGACCCTCTTTCCACTACATAATAGGTACTGATATTGCAATTCCAAAAATATTGAAAGGAGTATTCTGGCATGCCTTAGATTATGATGGCAGCGATCTTTTTAAAGGCTATACAACAGAAAAGTGAAGCAGTTGATTGTATTTCTTCTTCCATCCCAAGACTCCTGTTAAAAGCTATTATATGAAATACTTTAATACTAATAATAATCCTCTAATTATATGCTTTAATAGCTGGTTCATTATGGAAATATGTTCCTGATCTGTTTATTTTCTTTTACACACTGAAGCTTGATTAAAAGCCTAATAAAGATGATGATAATGCTCTCTTCTATTCCCAGTTCTTGCTGGAGCAAGCAACTCTTACACGTAAAGTCTGAGGGAGCCGTAGGGATTCTGAGGGATTCTAAAATTCACAGCTGAAATCATTTGCAGATCAAACCCCACATACTCCAGTTTTAAAATGGATCCGCTACATAAAACTTCAATTTTTAATATTACACTCAACTCACTTGGCAATAGTGAATAAATATAATGTAATATAATATAATATAACAACAGAGTTGGAAGGGACCTTAGAGGCCTTCTAGTCCAACCTCCTGCCCAGGCAGGAAACCTTACACCATTTCAGACAGATGGTTATCCAACATTTTCTTAAAAATTTCCAGTGTTGGAGCATTCACAACTTCTGCAGGCAAGTCGTTCCATTTATTAATTGTTCTAACGGTCAGGAAATTTCTCCTTAGTTCTAAGTTGCTTCTTTCCTTGATCAGTTTCCACCCATTGCTTCTTG
This sequence comes from Ahaetulla prasina, assembly GCF_028640845.1. NCBI lineage: Eukaryota > Metazoa > Chordata > Lepidosauria > Squamata > Colubridae > Ahaetulla > Ahaetulla prasina. The sequence goes on along the minus strand of NC_080540.1, from coordinate 66,647,395 downwards.
TTCTACTCTCAGGTGCTTTGGAGAACAGCCCGACTCCCTCTCTTTGTGGTAACCCCTGAGATAAGAAGAGGGAGTCGGGCTGTTCTATATATATATATATTGGATTATACTATATAAATATATTGGAGTATTTCATAATGTTTGTTTATGTAATACAATTGTTAATGGCCTATATAATACTATACTTTCTTGCAGAGTAAGTGTGTTCCAGGTCCTTCTATCAAATGTTGTCATCTAGTGGGGCCGAGATACTAGCATGCCTTCTCTGTCATAGCCTCCTCCCAGAGATACAGATCGTACCCACTCTCCTAGGGTTCTGGAAAGCTCTTAAAACTGGCTTTGGTCCCAGGCCTGTTAATATTTTGTATTTTTATTATATTTGTGGGAGGGTGTTTTTATTTATTTTTAATCCCGCCTTTATTATTTTTATAAATAACTCAAGGCAGCAAACATACCTAATAGTTCTTCCTCCTCCTATTTTCTCCATAATAATCCCATAAAGTGGGTTGTCTGAGAAAGAGAGACCGGTCCAAAGTCACCCAGCCGGCTTTTATCCCTAATGTGGAACTAGAACTCACAGTCACCTGGTTCTTGGCCTGATGCTTTAACCTTTAGACCAAACTTTATGTTGTTTATGATTATTATAGTCTGGGATATATGTGTGGTTTTATATTGTATCTGTTTTTAGGAACTTTTTAGTTTTATATGCCACCCAGAGTCTGCTGGCATTGCAGTTGAATTTTGAAATTCTTTAACCATATAGTCTTTCCTAAAAGTTAGAAACATTGTTAAACCTAAAAAAAAAAAATTAGGGTCACTCTTGAGCTAAACAAAAATAATATTTTTTACTCAGTATCAAATTAACATAATTGGGTTCAAATTTATCAGTCAGTCTTATACCATTATGAAAATTTAGCCCATTAATTTTTCAGATGTTGCAGTAATTTGTATCAAACATAACAAATGATATGGTGCCTCAACACATCTTTATACTTAATGCTTATATTTCATCATATTAAGCAGTATAGTAGTTTCTGATTCTTTACCTTTCAAATTTGCTTAGATTATATATAATCTCTCATGGTTGAAATATTCTGAAAATAAATTACACTGATGCTTTTATTTAGAAACTTATTTATACAGTAGTATACTATTTTTGGTAATACAGATTGACTTGATAACATACTGTAGTAAGGTATAGATTCTAATTCTGCCTTATATAAGAGTTATATATTATATTGTGCTGTTATTTCTTAATTCATAAACAATATTATGCTCTCACCAATAGAATAGAATAGATGTAGTTCAGGATTGATTTGTGGAGCCCCTGGTTCTCTCTGAGCTTGCCTGTTTGCTTGCAGACATTTCATTACCCAACTAGGTTGCTTCATCAATGCTAGTGAGCATGGGTTTCGCTTAATGAACAAACCCCACACTCACTAGCACTGATGTTATCTAATCTGATAATAAAATGTCTGTAAATTATCGACCCTTTGTCATGGTCAGATCATTTTCTCCTTCGTCTGGACTTTCAGACCGCTACCCACCGCCGCAGGGAGACGGAACCAATGCGTTGGTTCCGTCCCAGGAGCCTGATGGACCCTGAGAGGTTCCTGACAGAGCTTGGGCCGTTTCCCAAGAACCTGGCCCACGGCATGACTGAAGAGCTAGTCGCGGCCTGGGAACGGGCTGGAGCTTTGGACCGTGTCGTGCCTTTGCGGCCTCTGACCCGGCGTCGGTCTCAACCAGCTCCTTGGTTCTCCGAGGAGCTGAGGGAGATGAAACGCCGGAGAAGACGCCTAGAGAGTGTCTGGAGATCCAGCCGTTCTGAGGCTGACCGGACACTAGTTAGGTCCTATAGCAGGACCTACCTAGTGGCACTGAGGGATGCGAAACGTTCCTACGTTTCCTCCCTCATTGCGTCGGCATATAACCGCCCGGCCGCCCTGTTTTGGGTAACCCGTTCTCTCCTTCAACAGGAGGGGCGGGAGGACCCCCTACAAGGGCGTACTGAGGAGTTTAACGGTTATCTATACGATAAAATCGTTCAGCTTCGGGACGGATTGGATCAAAATTGGGTAGATCTAGACGAGAGTTCCGAGACCCGTCTTGTTGAGGTGGTTTGGGATGATTTTGACCCTGTGACTCCCGAGGACATGGACAGGTTGAATGCCACCACATGTTTACTGGATCCGTGCCCCTCCTGGTTGGTACTGGCTACACAGGAGGTGACACGAGGCTGGCTCCGGGGGATTACAAATGCTTCTTTGCGGGAGGGGGTCTTTCCCGCTGCCTTGAAAGAGGCGGTGGTGAGACCTCTCCTCAAGAAGCCTTCCCTGGACCCAGCTGTTTTAGGGAATTACCGGCCAGTATCCAATCTTCGCTTTACGGCGAAGGTTGTAGAGAGTGTGGTGGCATGTCAGCTACCCCAGTACCTGGATGAAGCTGTCTATCTAGACCCGTTCCAGTCTGGCTTTCGGCCCGGATACAGTACGGAGACAGCTTTGGTCGCGCTGGTGGATGATCTCTGGAGGGCCAGGGATAGGGGTTATTCCTCTGCCCTGGTCCTATTAGACCTCTCAGCGGCTTTTGATACCATCGACCATGGTATCCTGCTGCGCCGGTTGGAGGAGTTGGGAGTGGGAGGCACCGTTTATCGGTGGTTCTCCTCCTACCTCTCTGACCGGACGCAGACGGTGTTGACAGGGGGGCAGAGATCGACTCCGAGGTGCCTCATGTGTGGGGTGCCGCAGGGATCGATTCTCTCACCCCTCCTGTTCAACATCTATATGAAGCCTCTGGGTGAGATCATCAGTGGCTTTGGGGTGAGATACCAACTGTACGCTGATGATACTCAGCTGTACTTTTCCACCCCGGGCCACCCCAGCGAAGCTGTCAAGTGCTGTCCCGGTGTTTGGAAGCCGTACGGGTCTGGATGGGGAGGAACAGGCTCAAACTTAATCCCTCCAAGACGGAGTGGCTGTGCATGCCGGCACCTCGGTACAGTCAGCTGCAGATGCAGCTGTCTATCGGGGGCGAGTCGTTGGCCCCGATGGAGAAGGTACGCAACTTGGCGTGCTCCTGGATAGTCAGTTGTCCTTTGAAGATCATTTGACGACTGTCTCCAGGAGAGCTTTTTATCAGGTTCGCCTGATCCGCCAGTTGCATCCCTTCCTGGACCAGGCTGCCCTATGCACGGTCACTCATGCTCTCGTTACCTCTCGTTTGGACTACTGCAATGCTCTCTACATGGGGCTCCCCTTGAAGAGCACCCAGAGACTTCAGCTAGTCCAGAATGCGGCTGCGCGGGTTATTGAGGGAGCGGTTTGGAGCTCCCACGTAACACCTATCCTGCGCAGACTGCACTGGCTACCTGTTGTCTTCCGGGTGCGCTTCAAGGTATTGGTTACCACCTTTAAAGCGCTCCATGGCTTAGGACCGGGCTACTTACGGGACCGTCTACTGCCGGCCTCTATCTCCCAGCGTCCGGTGCGTTCCCACAGAGAGGGACTCCTCAGGGTGCCGTCAGCCAAACAGTGTCGACTGGCAGCCCCCAGGGGGAGGGCTTTCTCTGTGGGGGCTCCTACCCTGTGGAACAAGCTTCCCCTCGGGCTTCGACAACTACCTGACCTTAGGACCTTTCGCCGCGAACTTAAAACCTATTTATTTCGTATGGCTGGACTGGCCTGATTTTAAATTTTAAATTTTAAATTTTAATTGAATTTTGATGGGTTTTAAATTTCTGTAATTTTATGGGGTGCAATGTTATTTTAAATTTTCTGGCAAATTTGAATCAGTTTTTTAAGGGTTGTTTTAATTATGGTGTATGTTTCTGTTTGTATTTTATTTGCCTGTTCGGGAGAAGGGCGGTATACAAATTAAAACATTATTATTATTATTATTATTATTATTATTATTATTATTATTATTATTATTATTATTATTATTATTATTATTTAAACCGGGGTGGGTTCTACCGATTACCTTTACTACCGGTTCGCAACGGGACTGTGTGCACGCTTCTGTGCATGCACAGAAGCTTTCTGATGACGTCCGAGTCAGTGGGCAGAGCCTCCCGCCGGTTTTACTACCAGTTCTTGCGAACTGGTTAGAACTGGGGGCAAGCTACCACTGAAATAAACCATCAAGCTCAGTGAGCTTCAAGGACTCCACAAAGTGTTCTCTGTAACATATTTAGAGGATTCTTTACCTTCCCGTCACTCTAAATTATCAGATATTTAATTTCAGAAAAAGACTTTAGCTCAATAAATATTTTTAGTAGAAATTAGTTTTCAGCCAAAAGTTATTCCAGAATCTCAGAAGATCTGATATATATTTTAAGGTCAACCTGAAAAGTGACATTTAAACAATATAACTATCTATGAACCCTTAACCAGGTTCTGTTAATTGGATTATAAAGTGATTTAAACTCTGTGTAGAGGAATAAAGACAGTAAATATAAAACTAACTGATGAGGCAACTAAGGGAATGAGATGTTATCATTTTCACTTTCCTAACAATGTGACTGTCTTAAATCTTAATAGCATTCAGGTATGCAGATGAGATGTTTGTTCTCTTAAACCAGACTCTTGATAGGTACAAAAGTAGGAATAAGCTTTTTTTGAAGAGAAGGAAAATATTGTCTTGGCATAAAAGAGACCATTGTTAGTTCCCGTCCAGAAAAGCTATCCTTGACTAGGGTGCCTTGACGAATCATTGGCCAATTCCAACCTGTCTTTTAAAGATAAATCACTTGATAGAATGTTTTGCTTCAAACATCTTCAAATTATGCAGGACAGGGGTGTTAAACTCAAGGCCTAGGGGACGGATCTGGGCCACAGGGTGCTTAGAACTGGCCGTGGGCCCAGCCTGGTTCCTCTTTCACCTCTGCCAGTGAAAATGGAGCTCAGGAGGGCTATGTGCAGCCCTCTTGAGCTCCATTTTCACTGGCAGAGGGTTGCAGGAGTCCGTCACAGCCAAAAATGCAGTTTGGGAGCCTGTTTTTACTGGCAGAGTGCTCAGGCCACCACAGGTGACCTCTTGAGTGATGTTAAGCTGGCCACACCCACCCTGGCCTTGCATACCTGACCTCTCCAAGGTCAAACACAACCCTGATGCGGCCCTCAATGAAATCAAGTTTGACACCCCTGATATAGGTGATTTAAATCTCTCTGTACCTTATTTCAAACCAAGTTGAAACCATTACAAGGAAACAAGCTACCAAACTCACCATCTGTTAACTGCCCTAGTTAAAAAAAAACACAATTCATTCTATTCTTGTTGAATGCTCTTTAGGTGCTAGGCTGGGCTTCTAGTTCTAGAAGTGGGTTTTTTGGAATACTGCTGATAACTGCCATTATCCCTCAAAAGATGTGCCTTATTGGATTCTTCACAGTTCTGATGTTAATATATAACTAAAACCATGCTAAAAGAAGCGACTAAGTATATTTTGTTGTTGTTGTTTTTTATTTGCATTTATATCCCGCCCTTCTCCGAAGACTCAGGGCGGCTTACACTATGTTAAGCAATAGTCTTCATCCATTTGTATATTATATATAAAGTCAACTTATTGCCCCCAACAATCTGGGTCCGCATTTTACCTACCTTATAAAGGTTGGAAGGCTGAGTCAACCTTGGGCCTGGTGGGACTTGAACCTGCAGTAATTGCAAGCAGCTGTGTTAATAACATTGTCTTAGCAGTCTGAGCCACCAGAGGCCCTTATTCATTCCACGTTTTTATTCATTCCAGGTGAGAACAGGAAGTTCCTGAACAAGTGGCTATGATCAATATGCATCTGAGTAAGGGGAGAACATCTAAATGAGGGAAAATTGACTACACTTCAGTAGGAAAAGAGTTCAGCCATTTGGGTAGGATAATATTCTCCTGTAAGGACACAATTTACAATATGTCTAATCTTGCTATTGAATTTCCAGGCTGTGTTAGAAACCCAGACTACTCTCTATGATTTGCAAACTAATTTGTTGGCTGTCTGCTGAGCTTCACACTTCAATTACTTTGAAGTTGAATTATCGTAATGCACTCCACATAGGGCTGCTTCTGAAAACTCTTTGGTGTTTAAATGTGTTTCTTAATTTTGTGTTTTATTTTGCTGCATAAGTTCATTTTAACTAAAAATAATCTTTATGTCAAGTTTTCAAACTTAAAGATATTGCTTCATCTAACTCAACTGTAGGATAGTTTGTTTAGAAATGCATGCCACTTAATGTAAAACAAATAAATAACAGTAGCTTATGTATGTATTACAGGTAGTCCTCGACTTACAACCGTTCATTTAGTGACCATTCAAAGTTATAACAGCACTGAAAAATGTGACTTATGCTCATTTTTCACACTTATGACCGTTGCAGCATCCCCGTGGTCACATGATCAACATTCAGACACTTGGCATAAATATGGTTCATATTTATGATGGTTTCAGGGATCACGTGATCAGCTTTTGCGACCTTCTGACAAGCAAAATCAATGAGGAATCCCGATTCACTTGACAACCACGTGTCTAGCTTAACAAATGCAATGATTCACTTAACAATCCTGGCAAGAAAAGTCATAAAATGGGGCTTAACAAATGGTTAACTTACCAACATAAATTTTGGGCTCAATTGTGGTTGTAACCTGAGAACTACCTGTATATCTTTCCTGCACAGTCTAGTCCTCAGCTTACAATAGTTCATAGTGACCATTCAAAGTTACAACAGCACTGAAAAAAGTGACTTATTTTTCGTATTTTCAACCGTTGCAGCATCTCCATTGTCACATGATAAAAATTCAAAATTCTTGGGAACTGACTGACATTTAAGATGGCTGCCATATCCCAGGGTCATGTGATCACCTTTTGTGACCTTCTGATAAGCAAAGTCAATGGGAAATTCAGATTCACTTAGCAACAGTGTTACTAATTTAACAACTGTATTGATTCACTTAACAACTGTGGCAAGAAAGGTTGTAAAGTGGGACAAAATTCACTTAAATGTCTCACCCAGCAACAAAAATGTGGGGCTCAATTGTGGTCATAAATCGAGGACTACCTGTATTGGGATGTTCCTACAATATCTCTTTGCGATAGGTCAGGAGGAGAAACAATGAGTGGTTTAAAGTTACCAGCGTCAACAGCTAGGGATGAACTACTGTAAAAATTAGATATTCCGAATTCTAGTCCAAAACTTCATATTGGCTTATTTTTTATAAAAGAGGGAGAAATTAGCAAATGTTTTGGTTTACTGGTCCAAGTAAAATATATTATACTATTTGTGCTTTTTAGCCTAATTAAATAACACTGTAGTTTGCAAAGTTTATCTAGCAACAATCTTTCCTAAGGACTGAGCTGTATAGATGGAATATATAGCTGATTGGAACTCTAGCTGATTGTTACAAAGTCGTAAAATTGAGAATTCTGTGTCCTGTTCCATACAGCATGCCTGTAAAAAGAAGCTTCCATTTTTAGATTGATAACAGCAAGTTGTGGCAATTGCATATTTATAACTGAAGATCAGTATTATCAATACAGTATAAGATTTAGCAACCATATTAAATGGAATTAATATAAAGGGAAGTTTTGAGACCTTACTTGAACTATGTTGGAAGAGAGACAGGGCAGAATAAATTTAGGCAAAGGGTCACTGACATTCATTCCCAATACTTTAGATTTGAATTACATTCAAATACAACCTATGCAGAGATGGGTTTCAGCAGGTTCTGACCAGTTCTGGAGAACCGGTAGCGGAAATTTTGAGTAGTTCAGACAACCAGTAGTAAAAATTATGACTGGCCCAGCCCCATCTATTCTCTGCCTTCCAAGTCCCAGCTGATGGAGAGGAAATGGGGATTTTGCAGTATCCTTCCCCTGGAATGGAGTGGGAATGGAAATTTTACAGCAACCTTCTCCCCTGCACACCCACCAAGCCACACCCACAGAACCGGTAGTAAAAATTTTTGAAACCCACCACTGAACCTATGTAACCTCATAAACAAGTGCAAGTCCATTTATATGACTATAAAAAGCTATCTAAAAAGCTACAGAGGACATGGGCACATTCTGTACATTTCAGTATACTGTATATCATAATTTCAGAATTCAGAAAAGATTATAGGTAGATTGTCTTTGAACCTGAAACGTCCAGCCAGAATTAAAATGTGCTCAAATTTAAAATACTTTCAAACATTCAATCAAATGGTTGGTCTTCTGAATTGCTCCTATTTGATCCTTAATTCTAATCCTTAGGTTGCTATTAAGCTTGTCAACTAGAATCAAAAAGGATCTTTATGCATTAATGCAGATTATAAAATAAAATGTGGTCACTGGGACATGTAATCCATCGCAAATGCAGTTATTTCATGGGCAATTTCAGAGTCTGTGGATACAAAAGGAAATATGAGTGAATATATGGTTTGCCATGGTAGTTAGCATTCAATTACAGATTTTACTTTTAATCTACCTATTTTATCCTACTCATTGCTGTCTCTGGTCGTTTGGAGATTTGTAGTTTTAATGGCAATACATACTCTCTGGCAAGCTTTTCTTAACAAATGAGGATGTTCATTAAATTAATGTTCAGTTATGACTGCTATAATTAAGATACTTATTTCAAAGGCAGCACATCTGACTCAAAGATTGTACTCTCAGATGTTCCTCTTCTTATAAAGATGTAATTTGAAGACTTACAGCGTAATATTCATACCTCCATAACATGTATCACTGATATAATGAGTGGGCCAAAGACTAGCTCCTACTAATATTTTATCCACAGATTTATTGTGGGGAATATTTCTTCTCCTTTGTCTCCCTCTTTTTCTTTCTCCTGCTCTACCCACTTCCCCTGTTAAACTCATATGCATTTCCAGCGCTATCAAGCTATAGAAGATGCAGTGTAATTCTTGTTGAAAATTCAAGGCAAGTAAACACACACTACCAAATTCTTCAAGAATGACATTAGCAAGACTGAATGAAATATCTGTGTGCAAAACAAGCATGAGTGTTACTTGAATCAGGTCACAACACTGCACAGTGTTGGCCAGAGTTGCCACTTGCCATATTTGCTACTTCAACTTCTGCTATCTACCTCACTTCTTGGAGACTTTTCCATTGTATATCTTAATCGCCATGTCAACATTTTGAAAGTAAAAATAGTTATGAGCTTATGCACAATTTGATCTTCCAGCAATAGCATTTTTGAAAATAGCAAAATATTTGTGAAATAAATTCATGTCTGAACACAGTTCTGAGCATGCTGTGGTCCTGTGCAGTTCAGTTCTGTGCATGAAACATATGAAATTCCAGCAATTCAATAAAATTGTATCTTTATGGTGTCACGTCTTAGAGTTTAGAGTAAGGAGAAAAGTGGGCTAAAATTCCTTTCCTAGGAAATTATAGTATTTGTTGGGCTTCAATCACTAATAAACTGCTTGCCTGACAGAATGCCCACTTTAAACATATCACAATATCTTTTGGTATAAAATAAAGTTTTGTCTGCCCAATAACAAAACGGAAGGATTTATCAGTATATATTCTAACTTACAGCCTAAATACAGCCTAAATTCTAACCATTATCAAATGTAAAACTCAATTCCTTTCAGAGTTCTATACTTTTTTTAAAAAAAACCCTAAAATATCTTAATAGACTGAAAACCACAAATTGGTAAACCTTGATGCAATGAGCACTTCAAATAACAATACTCTCATTGTATTTATTTTAGTTAAGTTAGGTTATTTAGTTATTTACATATACTATACCTTCATTTTTCAGATTGTGTCATTTGCATCTTATGTAATTTGCATAATGATCTTCTTGCAGAAATAACACCAATGGAGGCAAACATAATTTGAGAAATAAAGTTGCCACAGATGACAGACTCTGTGAATAATGGATATTCAGGAATAAAAAGCATTTCTTTCCCCAAATTCATCCATTATGATAAAGTTACACTGCAAGATAGTTTCCGAACTCTGAAATAAAAGTCACTCTCTGTTCTTCCTCGGGCCTCATTTACCCATAATTAATTTACACTAAAGTTATAAAGTAATATCCTTGATTAGATAAGATTTTGATTTTATTATTTCAATAACCAGGCTTTGATCAAATAATCATTCTTTTGTCCTCCACCTGACTAAAATTGTGCCTTAGAGATTTGACTGTTATTTAATAATATCTAATTTTTAACTAGTTGGTTGACTAAGCATGTGATAAATCCTGCCTCTTATCCAGCACTTCAAGTTATTGTTTATTCTCAACACTAACCCCTTTGATGATATCTATTTACAAACGGGTGTACCTAGGTATAGACAACATTCCAAAATACATTCCTTTAAATTGACTGGACATTCCAGCTATATTTGGCAAACAAGCTCATCAGCCTTGTTTAGTCCTCCATATACTACTTCTTTCTTCTGATATTTTCTATGAAACAAATAAATATAATTTTTCATATGTGTGTGTGTGTGTGTATCAGTTTAATTAAAGATTAATACACTCCTTAGAAGAGAATGAACATCTACTTCTAAATTATATGGTAGTCATAAGAAAACATGATCAAGGACATGCATTTTCCATATCTTGATTGCCATATTTAATTCCTGATAGGGTCAGTTAAAAAAAAATCATGTATTATTTCTTCTCAGAATATTCTCAGTAGAAATATTATTGAATTGGAAATGCCAAGACTGATTCAGTCTAAATTGTACTAGACTGTCAGATTAGAATATTGTCTTAATTCCAATACAAAAATGATTTAATGAGGTTTCAACAATGCTAAATGGTTTATGCTTTAATCCACTTCCATTCAAGTAAATTACTTGTCAATAAACAAGTGCACTTACATACAAATAATAAGTTATGAGAGTGGAGATTCGTCCTCCGAGCTTGTGGGTTGGTTTCCAATGTTTCATTATCAGGCTAGGTAACATCTACAGCAGAATTTAGGGAACGTCAGTGTTGGTGTTCTTCTGCTTATAAGGGCTTTGTGTGGTTAGTAGGTCTTTATTTATTTATTTATTTATTTATTTATTTATTGAATTTTTATACCGCCCTTCTCCCGAAGGACTCAGGGCGGTGCACAGCCGGAGATAAAATACAAAATATGTACAATTAAAACAAATTAAGGCTTCTGGGTGGCGCCACCTTTCTCGCTGGGTGCTAATTTATGGCACTCCGCATTGAATATGGTAAAAGCCGGACATAACAACTGATCCCGGCTTAATTTCTCTCTCTGGTTGAAAGAGAGAGAAAAAGCAAGGGGGGGGATTGTGGTAGATTCCCCTAGGGGCTTTGTTTTTGTAATGCAAAGTCCTGAAAGGTCGAATCCCCTTGAACCCCTTCCCCAACCTCCAGTATTCACTGCGCTCCTGAAAAAGCAGGAAAAGAGGAAGGTGTCCACTTCTGCTAGCAATTGATTTCTTTTTGTGGTTACTAAAAGCAGACGGAACAAGCGTGAGTGAACAATTATTGGTTTGCAAGTATTTTTGATTTTCTGACTTCTACCTTTTTTTTTAAAAAAAAGAGAAATTTCCGCCCCCCCTTCAGTTTCGTTTTAGAGAAACTGAAAGCAGAGCGATACATCAAAGGGAGCTTTGCTGTTGAATCGAAACTGAATGGAGATTTTATCTTATTGTGTTTGACTGTGGACTGTTGGATTATATTACGTTGTTTAAGTACTTTACAAGGGGATTCTCAGCAGGAACTTTGTCATAGAGGTTCTTTCAGAAGAATGGATTTGTGACTTTATACAGGACTACACAGAAAGTATGTATTTAATTATTTAAAAATACGAATTGATAAAAAATGGGGACGTTTTGGATGAGAGCTTGGAGCAAATTAACCAGTGCAATCATTCGGAAAACGGAATGCAGGAGATACAAATAAAAGTGGATAAATATGAAGATTTGATCGTGAAGAAACAAGGTGATGTAAAGAAGTTTTCTTTAAATAGTTTGGATGAACTGCCTGAATTTGTGCTACAGGAGATTGTCCCTCAAATGGAAAAGACTCACAAGGTAATGTTTCCCAAGAGTTCTCTTTTTGGACTGATGGAATATACGGCAGTAATTTTTGGATTCTTGGACATAAGGAATTACTAGGAAATATGGTGATTGACTTTTTAAAAGGAGTAATGAAGAAAGACAGAGATTAATGCACCAAAAAAATGGCGAGAGACAAAAGTATTATTCTTGAAACAAGGTTTTTTTAAAATATTAATAGACAAAAATATTAGTGTCCCGGAAAGACAATTTGTGAGGAATCTGGAAGAAATGGGTTGATTATATGTTTTATATCTATCATAAAAGACTAGATATTTGGATCTATACTGGATTTTGATGAGGAAGGACTAAAGTTGAATAGATATTGTAATTTTCTGTATTGAAATTTTATAAGGTGTTGTACTAAATTTTAAATAGAATATTTTCAAAAGATCTTATGTAAGAAAGACATGGGGGGAAAAATTATATGGTTATAGAAGTTATAAGGGACATATTTTTTGAATTGGATTGGATTTTTATGCTTTAGTTGGTTTTAAATACTTTAGGATTAATTTGTTCTATTGATTTATATATTTTACTATTGTTAATTCTTAATTTTTATTTTTATTTTTTATTTTTTTTTGAAGGATTTTGGTTATGTTAGGAGGAAGTCAGAGCTAGAGAAGGAAAATTGGTATAATAGTTTTGGGAGAAAATTTTCTTAGCATATGTTTGTTTTATTTTTAACTATACCTTGTGCTTGTTCCGGGAAGCCAGGGGGGAGGGGGGAGGGTATTAGTGAAGGGAGGGGGGTTGGGGGGAAAGGGGGGGGGAATTTTTTCTGTAAAACTTTTTGAATAAAAAAAAAAAAACAAATTAAAACATATCAAAATTACAAAAACGGCTAATAATTAAAATTAAATTTTAAATATTTAAGAATATTAATAAAACCCCAATTTAAAATCAAACCATTATGCCAGTCCCGCTTGAATAAATAAGTATGTTTTTAGCTCACGACGGAAGGTCCGAAGATCAGGCACTTGACGTAGGCCAGGGGGGAGTTCATTCCAGAGTGTCGATGCTCCCACAGAGAAGGCCCTACCCCTGGGGGCCGCCAGCCGACACTGTTTGGCGGACGGCACCCTGAGGAGACCCTCTCTATGAGAGTGTACGGGTCGGTGGGAGGCAGGCGGTCTCGTAAGTACCCGGGTCCTAAGCCATGGAGCGCTTTAAAGGTGGTAACCAAAATCTTGAAGCGCACCCGAAAGACCACAGGAAGCCAGTGCAGACTACGGAGCAGTGGTGTTACGTGGGAGCCACGAGCGGCTCCCATTACTCCCATTACTACTCGCGCAGCCGCATTCTGGACTAACTGCAGCCTTGTGATGATAGGGTGACATCAGGTGACGTTCTTGTGTGGGATCTTGTAAGGAGTCAGGTATGGCTCATGTCAGGTGAACATCTTGTGAGGGGTCCTATGAAGGGGTCAGATGTGAGTCACGTCAAGTGAGGGTCATTGGGAGGTGAAATGCTGGTTGGGGTGTTGAGGGCTGGTTGAAGGGTGGTGCTGTCACTGTTTGGTTGTACAGTTTATTTGAATTCTCAGGGGTTCGTAAGCTGGTTGTAGGTGACTGTTGATGGAATTGCTTGTGAAGTGCCAAGCTTCAACAATCCTGAAATTCCCACCAATCAAATACTATATGGGGTCAGAACAAAAGTATTTCTATTCTTATTCTATAATCATGTATTTTCATAAACAGTATGGTATTGGAAGTTTTATTTTAGATCCCTTTCCTAGTGAGTATGAGTTTGGCTTTTCCACAGCTTCTCCAACCTGAACTGACAGGTTCAGGAAATGACAGAGACAAAACAGTAAAATCCAATGACATTGGACAGCTCTTGACAACTCCAATAGCAAATAATTCCACTGATAACACTTGGAGTTAGTTTGCACTCATATTGCTCCTATTTCAATAGACAGTCTTATCATTCATGCCTGCCTTTCTAATCCCTGTCATGGCCATTGGATGTTATCTGGAATTATCTTCTTAATGTTTACAAAAGAACTAAGTTCTCTTACCCCAAAAGAAACCATGACAGCAAAAACAAAAAAAGAAGACAACTCTAAGCTTTCTAGGTCAATGATATGTTAGCATTCATGGCCAGAAGCTGGAGGAGAAATAGTTTGAGTGTAAAGCAATCGTAGTACACCAGCTTCCAAAATGTAATCACTCTGACATAGCTATTTTTCAACTTCACTGAAGCACACTTTTTCATTCTTATGAACAACAAGGCTATACATAGTACATGTATGTCCTTTATAGCTCACATTTTTTAATCTCTGGAATATAACATTTTTACAACATAAACAATGGATCATGTTACGTCCAAATATATATATCTGGACGATCACACATTGATTGATCACACATTGCTCCTAGAAGCACGAAGCAGTAAACACCAGGCTGAAGATGACGAATGAGACTTCGTCGAAACGTCGCCAAGACACTTCCAATTTTACATGGGAGAAAACCCGAACAACCAAAGATTTTATATATGTGTGTGTGTGTGTGTGTGTGTGTGTGTGTGTGTGTGTGCGTGTGTATATGTGTATGTGTATGTGTATATGTATATGTGTGTACACACACACACACGCGCGCGCGCACCCACAAACACTACTTAAAAGTGGGAAAGATATACACAGTCCACTGTAGTTGAGTGGCCAATAAATTTAAATAAATAAATATTTGTCATGTAAAAAAAAAAGGCAGATATATCTGTATAATTACATTTTTTTAATTTGTGTCTATTGATGAAATGAGAGATCATTAACATTTTTATAAGATCATTCGTGTAACTGACATTAGTCTCTCTAGTCCTTTCTATATATTTTTTAGCTAATTTCATTATCTTCATTTTCTGGAAATGCTCTCATTTGTTTCTGTTATTTATGCATTCTTCTGTATGTTTATAAGGCTTTCCAAATTTCCAGCTCTGTTTTTATTTCCAACTGTACAGTTGTTTGCCAAATTCTTGGCCTTGCAAAAGTAACACACATTTAGTGGAAGGGAAGAAGAGGGACATATTTTTACTTCCATCATTCCATACTAATATTTTTTTCTTTCTTGTTCTTTTTCTTTAATCCTTTCCCTTTTATGTATTGATATACATTTCCAAATCAATTGTTCTGTTGTTGAATAACCTGTTTTGCTATTCAATTTAATATTAGATTTTTATTAGTGCATCACACAGACCTTTGTGTGTGTTTTGAAAATAGGCCAAAAAACTATACATATGTATACATACATAGAAGCTAAGTACTTATATATGATGATATATGTTTTGTTATTTATTTTCATGATTTTTCCTCACAAAAAAGCCCCAAATGTTAATTCTGATGTCTTCAATCTTTTGACATTCATACTTTTCCCGGCTTTAGTAGGGCCTGAATATATTTAATGGGAGAGTGATGGCATCTTATCTTCATACACCTAAATATTATTAGACTTTCATAAAGGCAGTTTTCAAAAGCCCTCCCCTCTGCACTATTTTCAGGGAGATATCACAATATTCCTCTATCTTGCTGCCTCTGCCCCGATGGGGGAAACAATCACGCACTGCTGTATTTGGATATCGTGTCAAAATTTCATTCTCCCTTTTCTAGCAGTAATACCAGAGCAGTCAGGTGATTACTTCATAACTTTCCTACAAGCTGAGAAAAACATCCAGATCACCTAAAATGAACTAGGTTTTGCTATTTAGCTTCCAGTCAGCTTCAGATTCTTGCTGAATACAAAGTTCCACTCACATGGAACTTATTTGTTTCTTTATTTTCTGTATGTTTGTTTTCTTCTGGCCATAATAAAAAGGGCTGATGCATAATACGTTGGCTGTGTTCCGAACCCTGGGGCACTGTGTTAAAGACCCCATTTCTTGGTTTTACTGTTAACTGGTTAATTATCTTGGCTGCTGTGTATATTTATTTTGGATATTTTTATTGTTTTCAATGTTTTTATAGTTTTGGAATTGTAAACCACCCAAAATCATGTATTGAGATTGGATGGGGGGTGAGGGTGTGCTATAAAAATTGAATCAATACATGAAAATACAGTGCAATCAAATCTAAACCAGCAGGAAAACAGTGTTTTCCATCTAAATATACTTTTATACATATTAATAAAATCCAGAACCCCTGCTTTGGGGCCCAGATTGAGACTTGAATACATGAAGAGTAAAGGGGATAGATTGTACCCATAATCCTGATTTCTTTCCACTTTAAGCCAGCCATACATTTTGGTAAATGTCTCCATGCTAATATGTAGAAGAAAAAAATTGCATGCAAAACAAAAATAAAGCCATATACACCTATGCACAGATTATGTGAATGAATTTACAGCAGACAATGGGGAAGCAGCATTAGAACAGTAGAGGTGACAGTAAAATTCTAAAAACAATAACAATAGTGAATCCTAATGATTTTTTTTTTTGCGTTTAAATGGCTAAAGGCAGGGAGATGGACAGTCAAAAAGTATGAAAAACAAACAAACAAAACATGTGAATAATAGATAGATAGATAGAGATAGAGATAGAGATAAAGATAGAGATATAGATACACATACATCCATATCCAAGCTAATGTTGAAGAATTTAACATTAAATGGATGCTGAATTTGGTGCACTGTATTGGTACAAAATATTTGAGGAAAATTTGGACTAAACATATTAAATTATTCTGTGCATTAATTTAAGAAGAAATAAAACGATGCACAGAAGGCATTGGACACCTGTGAAATCTATAAGAATGTTTCTAGGAAAAGTTAGAAATGTAGAAAACAGGATAGAACTTACATATGGTGGACTTGTGCAGTGGCCAAAAATTTTTGCTCTGTGATACACAGGACATTCTTGAAAATAACATGAATCCCTTTTCAGATGAAACCAGAACTGGGCATTAAAGGTTTATGAAACAAGAACTGAGCAAAAGCACGCTATCTTAATATTGTATATAAGATCACTGCATTATATGCAGAAAAATGGAAAAATTGCTTCAAATGTTAAAGATTGGATAGTTAAAATTTAAAGACTTAGTGGAGATGTCATAACTGACATGTTTCAAGAGAGACAAATCTACAGAGTCTTTTATTAAAGACTGGAGTCCATGTAAGGGCTATGTTATAAAAGAAGAGAAAAATAGCTGGATGATAAAGAGTTTTATAGATAACAGAGAAATAACAAAAAATAATAATAATGAATACAACAGAATAAACCAGAAAGAAATAGTTAATGCATCCATTAGGAAAGTGAAGGACAGAAGTAGACTATATGTTTTTTAAATATTTTAGATGTTTAGTTGTCCATTAGCAGGTTTATATTTTTATATATGCTTATGTCTTGTGTTTCAATGTTTACTGTATGTGTACAATTTTAATTTTAAATATTATTTTTAAAAAACTTTACATAAGTAGATGCAAGTATGACATGTATATCTATATAAAGTCTGTGCAAACATAATGATTAAATTAGGAGCAGCCCAGAGTTCATTTTAAGAAAGGTAACTATAGAAATGTTTGAAATAATTTTTTAAACAATTAAACTGTTTCTGAAAAAAACATTTCAGATTTTGGATACAGTATGAGAGGAAGCCTGATCTTGGCCACCATCTCTCTTCATAAGCCAGAGCACTAAAAAAAAGTTTCAGATTACTTTGAAACAATTTACTTTAATTAAAGTAAACAAAATTTACTTTGAAATGAAGTAATGTTCCACCCCCAACACCAAGAAGGCATTAAATTGGGGAAGGCTGTTTTCAAGACTGGGCAAGCTAATACAAAAACACACAATTGTGGAAACAATTTGCAAAGCCCATCACAACTTGGCCCTGGTTAATAATCCTTTGAACTGAACACAATAATGTGCAGGAAGCAAAAACTATTGTTTCAAAATGTTTATGCTTTGTTTTGAATGATCTCTGACAGTTTGTAGCCTTCAACAATACTATTCCACTGTGTTTTGAAACATTTGAAGTTTCCTAATATGTTTAAAGTAGATTAGACAATCTTGTGACCCACTGGGTCATGTTTCAACAGAAAGATAATGCAGACTGATATGACAGAATGAATATTTTTTTACCCCAATGCTGGATGGTTCCATGATCATCTAAGACAGCGGCCCCCAATCTTTTGTGCACAGGGAACCGGTTCCATGGAGAGTGGTTTTTCCATGGACTTGGGGTGTAGTGGTATTATGTGCTACCTGCATCCTGCACATGTGTGGTTGGGGTTTCGCTCATTTCTGCAGGCTAGTTCTGGGCGGGCAGTGGACTATTGCTGATCCATGGACCAAGGGTTGGGAACCCCTGATTTAAGAAGTGTGTATAACATAAATAGAAAAAATAATTGCAGTGGCATTCCTAAATTGGCAGATTTTTGGTGCCTGGATGCCTGGATTAAAAAAATTGTTGCAGCATAATGCATTGTTTGTGCTAACTTGAGGGTACAATCAGATAAACAGATAAAGAACAAGAGTTTTAGTAGTTTATTCCCATGATAGCAATAATATTACCAAACCACAGATGACTATAGGCAATCATATCCAAGTTCCTGATCACATCACATACTTGGAAATTCTGATGTTTCTATTTCTAAATTAATGCACAAATTTGGGAAATACTAGGAATGCCTGAATTATGATTATTGTGTTATATTTGGCTTTTTTTCATAGATGAAGGATATGTGGTTGAATATTCTGTGTGTGTTTATAAATATGCATACATATGTACATACACACAATAAACACATACATACACACAGTACCATGTTGAGAAATGTTTTCTATGCAAAGCAGTACTAAACATAATGTTAATGTATTATGTTAAATCATAGTGCGCAATTGCTTTTAAGCTGTCGTCCCAAACTGCACTGTTATGATGCACAGATAATAACATAAAGTCTCTCTTAGGTATCTGAGATCATGTAACTCCCATTTTGACAGAAAAATTGGAGCCATTCATTTTAGCTTCACATTGAACAATAAAGTATGTCAGTTTTTACCCTGAAAGTGGTATCATGTACAACCACATACCACATTATTTTTTCTTTCCTTCAGTGATGTGCAATTTTAATGTGCATTAGGCAAGATCATCTTAGCTGCACTACTTGTCAGAATTATGTAGAAAAATACTGTTTGCTGTACGGCCAATAGCATTTATGTGTTTTGAAGACATAAGATGATGCTGTTTTCTAAATGAAATACATACATAGCTTCTAAATCACAGCAATTTAAACCATACCATCATTTTATTTTGTTTTGTGGCAGCAGAGTTCTGCTTAGTAGTAAATTCTGGAGACACAGAACGGTTTTCTTGAACATAACTAGAATTTCCAAATCAGCATCAGCATTATTTGTTCAGTGGGCTTAGTTTGGTCTTAGTTATGGGTAAGCAGTAGCATTACTCGAGGCAGTAACTGAGAAATATTTTTTTATTTAAAATATGTCAAACCATTTTCATTCTTGCTACTGATAAAATAAAACCTACAGGAACTTCATTCACTGATTCCATTTGCAATACTGTTGATCCAAATGGCACCATTTTAAGAGCACAAGCAACTGCAATATAGAAAGCTTCTGTTTAATTTTCAAAGAAACTACAGAAGCTAGCAAGATCAGGGGTGTACTATGCATATCATAATGATGCCAGAACCTGGTTGATGGTTTTCCAAGAAACTGATCTACTGATTTACTGATGATCTACTGATCATCAGTAAACCAGAAGCAAAAGTTTGTGAGGCAAATCAAGCAAAAAATAATGTAGTACAAAAGGAGAAAAGGCATACAGACCGAAACTGTTTGTTTTGTTGAAAACCCATCAAGATCACACTAATGGCAAACTGATTTGGAACTGACCTATCTCACCATGAGAAACAGGAGAAACTTTTAAAGTTTCCAAAACTTGAAGAAAGTGCTTCTTCCTCAGTCCAACTCAAATATTAACAGTTTACATTGTTTCATAGCCATCACCACTTAAAGTTTGCCCAGCCCAATGCTAAACCTAGCCAAGGCAGAACTTCATACTGCCTGAAATTGGAAGGCTCAGTATTATATTCTCTATGAAACAGAAGTGGCTTTAGATGGAGGGGGGGGGTAATGTCCCCTGAACACATTTATACCACTGTGGGTTATTGTAAAAAACTATGTTTCTCTCGAGTTGAACTCAACACAAGTACATATGGTTTTCATTAGCAATTTACAAGGCTTTAACAGTTTGCCACTGCTTTCTTCCGGAATTTTTTTTAAAAGTTGCATTGTTTTGTCTGGAAAATTCATTTCACTTTCAATAGTTAAAGATTCTATTTTCTACCATAACAGGATCCCTTTTGAGGGTTATTTAAATATTTGGAAAAATTCACTACTTTCTATGCATAATTTCCCCATTTTTCGTAAGGTTAACAATTTGTGAACAATTTAAGGAATATGGAATGTATATTTTTGCAGATTCTCCGCACCCCACCTCTCTTCCCCCTCCAAAAAAAGTTAAATGTTCCGGTCTTTGCCAGATAGTCAGTTGGGTCTATGCAGTGAGGGAACAAGTGCAGACACTTCCATATTGCAACTTAAGAAGAATGCAGATAAACTGAACTTTTTGGAGTTTCAGATTGGAACAAAATCATCAACATGATGTTACTAATTCTTTTATTTCTGAGAAAAGGCAGCCCAAAGAACATTTGCAACCTATTTGAATATTTTTCCACACAGTTTAGGTAGAGGCTCAGAAAGAGACAATTCTGTCTGTCCTGAGTTAGTAGAGCCCATTCTAGCTATTATCTCTCCTAAAGGGCATAAAGATTTTAGTATAGTTCTTAAAAGTATTTTAACTTTATATTGTTTTCATCTTTTAACCTGCAAGCCGCCTATAGTCACCTTGTAAGGAGCTGGTGGCATAAATATTAAATAAATGAATAAATAAATAACATCCTCCTCTCTCCTCAGACCTTTTGAATAGAATAGAATAGAATAGAATAGAATAGAATAGAATAGAATAGAATAGAATAGAATAGAAACTATAACAAATAGCTATAGCTTATTGTTTCCATAGCTTTTTTTTCAGTCTAGTTGTTGTGTTTTATAAATTTATTTTAGTTTTTTCAGATGTATATGATTTCATGATATTATCTGCCTGACTCTAAATCATCTAGGGT
Source organism: Ahaetulla prasina (assembly GCF_028640845.1). Classification (NCBI taxonomy): domain Eukaryota; kingdom Metazoa; phylum Chordata; class Lepidosauria; order Squamata; family Colubridae; genus Ahaetulla; species Ahaetulla prasina. The sequence goes on along the minus strand of NC_080540.1, from coordinate 66,626,232 downwards.
TTATGACCGAGATAAAAACAAACAAAATAAAAATAAATTATTGTACTAAATGGCAAAATTAGTGTAATTTTTCTCCCTGGAGTATTTTGTCTCATTTTTAAAAAAAAAAAACTTAGCTACCATCACACCAACTTTCCAAGGAAAATCTGCAGACTAATTCTTGAAACCTATCTTCCTTGACTTACCATCTTCCAAACATGAGGACTGCAATCAGACAATTCCTAGACAGCTTGCTTCCTGAAAATTCTTGATTTTCTTTCAAAAGAAAGAATTCTTGATATTCTTTCAATAATTAAAGATGCTATTTTCTACCATAACAGGATCCCTTGATATGTGGCAATGTCAGGTTGGAAAGGCTGATATAAATCAAAACAATTGCCCTAATTTTTAATGTATATGGCATTTTTTTTCAAGACAAGTTCATAATATAAGAAGAGCAGACAAGAGAATATCACTAGAACATATCATTTTATTTTGAAATACAATACAACAAACTACTCATTTTTTAAAAAAACTTAGCATCATAGCCTTTTAAATCTATTCACCTAATTGACAATATCAATCATCACCATACAGAGCCAAGGGCACTTGTTTATGAATAATACAGAACCAAAAATCAAATATGCCCAAACTTTCTGGCGCTGTGAGATATTAGTAGGCAATATAAACAGCAGTCAGTTCATCAACAGTGCCAGGTGCAGGAACCAACATCCAAGTTTCGTGCAGCACATAACTTTGGCCCCTATTCCCTCATTTTATTTTAGTTCTTCAAGTAAAAAAACCAAAAAGAACTGAGCTGGAAGTTTAGTCTATTCCCTCTTGGCACCAACTATTCCTGCTTTAATTGTTTCTACCACTACGCATAATAATTTCTTTATTTGCAAGTTTGCCTCCACTGATGCAATAATGTCCGATGTGTGGTATAATATCAGAGAATTCCACTTCCATTAATAAAGAAACAAACAAAACCCCAGGTCAGATAACACTATAAATTACCCATTTGGCCATGACAAATTTATAAGAACTGTCTTTGAATCTTCAGGAAGACTGTGAGAATAGTAAAAATATCAGCAGCAACAACAACTTCAAAAATTTTGTGGGAAGGGAGACCATTAGGATTGAAAATAAGAAATCTGCCCCTCCAGATGTTTCTAAATCCCAATTCTCAGGATTTGTATCCAACAAGGCTTGCTGTGAGGTGTAGTTTAGCTAGTTTTTGCCAGCTTGGTCTGGGCACCAAGCTAGAAACCAGGAGAGTGTGAGTTCTAGTCCCTCCTTGACATAAAAGCCTGGGTGACTTTGGATCAGTCAGTCTCTTTCAGACCAACCCACCTCACCGGGTTGTTGCTGTAGGGAAAATAGGAAAAGGAAGGAATATTAGATGTTTGTCATCTTGAATTACTTATAAAAGATAATAAAGGCAGGGGTGAACAAACGAACAAATGCCTGGAGACTCATATGTGGCCTATTTTGCATAATTGCTAAATTAAAAATATGAAACTTACAGAATATAACATCTACTCATAATATCCACTGGTATAATTTCTACACTGATCAGTGATTTTTCATCTCAGAACTGACACATGAATGGCAACATGACATGGTGTAAGATTGCTACCCTTATTATGGCATGATGGGACCTAATCATGTGAATAATTCTGTCATGGTCCAACAATATAACGATAGCAAGCATATTGGCCTTTGCACCCTTGAAAATACTGGTTCCACTGATAATCAAGTTATTAACAGTTTCTTGCCCTCCTCAGCAAGCACATTGCTAACACTTCAGGATTCATACGCTCAAAAGTTCCCCCCAGGCAAACTATGGAAATTAGAGCGTCTAACGTCTCTTTCCATAGGTTGAAAAGGCCCCAGTCTGCTCCATTTGCAGTGTTCGAGGGGTAAACAAGCCTACAGCAGATCAGTTTTGCTGAGACTTTAAAAGACTGGCAAGAATTTATACAAATGACTTTTAGAAGACAAGAGGACTTCTTAGGATGTAGTTAATTCCAAACTGACAGAGTTAGGTGTATACACCCACACAGCATAACATAGTTGGGAAGCATACTTAAATTATTCATAAGGATTCCTCTACTTTGCAGCACGATCATAGTATTTATTTTTATAATATTTTATTCTCTATAAAGAATTTCTTATTTTCATATTCAGTTCAATGGCAATGGTAGGCAGGTGAATTTATCTGGTGATTGATACATATTAATTAATTAGTGGAGCTAGAGGTCATTAATTGAATATTTTACCTATCACTGCCTCACAATAGCTTGTGAACAGGTGATTTAACCCTACTGCCCCTCTCTCTTCCCCAAAGTAATTTCCAGCTGCAATATGCTATTGAAATAAGTTTCCATATCTGGGCTCCAAATATCCATCATGTGGTAGCAAACAGTTAGATATTTCTTTTTTGCTTTATTTCTGTATTTATTTTTATTTCTTCCATTTCTATAGCTGCCCACCTCAAATAAGTGACTCTGGACTTGCAAGCAATCATAAAATCATGCTCTGCTGCTATCAAATGGTCATTCTAATTTTTGAAATCCCAATAAGGCATGCCTATGTTATCTAAATAAGAAATGAAAAACTAAATATTTAAGATGGCAGAGAAAAGCTGTTAACAGATTCTAAAAGAATTTTTAATGCATTGCCCCCCATGAAAAGCAGTGAAGAACAGAACAGGTAAGAACTGACGGTGAACTCAACAGATGAAACCTACTGACACCAGTGCCCGTCTCATGTAAGACTGTCAATTACATTTCAACCTCTATGTCATTCAGTGTGTCTAATAGATGACAATACTGATTCAGTATTATCTTCAGTAAAAGATCAGATGATTAATTCAGATAAACCTTAGCTTATCAGGAACAGAATTAGCAGTAGCACTTAAATTTATATACCGCTCTGCGGTGCTTTGCACACGCTCTGAGTTTACAATGTCTGCATATTGCCCCCAACAATCTGGGTTCTCATTTTACCAACCTCAGAAGGATGGAAGGCTAAGACAACCTTCAGCCAGTCATGATCGAACTCCTGGAAGTCAGGAGAATTAACCTGCAATATTTCATTCTAACCACTGCGCCACCACAGCTCAAGGTTAAATTTTTCTTAACCTAATGGTTAATATCATTAAACCCTTTCTCTTCAGTCAGGCCTTTAAGTTTTACCAATTATAATTTTTGTTATTTTACAACTTTCTAATTGTGTGTATTTTTGTTCATATCATTAACAGTGAGTTGATATACTGAAACAATAAATTAATAAATTTTTTTATTTTTATTTTATTTTATTATTCATATTTGTATACTGCCCTATCTCCCGAAGGACTCAGGGCGGTTCACAGGCATATAAAAACATTTATATACAAATTAAAATAATCATTAAAAAGCTTATTCTAATGCCCAATTATTAAAATAGAAATATAAATATTAAAACCAATTTAAAACCCCTATAAATTTAAAATCTAAGCCAGTCCTGCACAGATGAATAAATGTGTCTTGAGCTCGCGACGGAAGGTTCGGAGGTCCGGAAGTTGGTGGAGTCCTGGGGGGAGTTCGTTCCAGAGGGTGGGAGCCCCCACAGAGAAGGCCCTTCCCCTGGGCGTCGCCAGACGACACTGCCTAGCTGCCTAGCTGACGGCACCCTGAGGAGTCCCTCTCTGTGAGAGCGCACGGGTCGGTGAGAGGTATTCGGTAGCAGTAGGCGGTCCCGTAAATAACCCGGCCCTAAATATTACATACAACATAAATTAACACATATTTCTAAAATAGGATTCTTAGCTTTAAGCTTTATTTATTTATTTATTTATTTATTTATTTATTTATTTATTTATTTATTTATTTAATTAGATTTTTATACCGCCCTTCTCCCGAAGGACTCAGGGCGGTTCACAGCCATATAAAACCACAATAATAAATATAATAAAACAATAATTAAAAAACCTATCAAATACGGCCCTATATAAAATACATATAAAACAATAAAACCAATTGAATTAAAACCCCAATAACAAGTATTAAAATTCTAAAATCCTATGCCAGTCCTGCTTGACGAAATAAATATGTCTTCAGCTCATGGCGGAAGGTCCGAAGGTCGGGAAGTTGACGGAGTCCCGGGGGGAGTTTGTTCCAGAGGGTAGGAGCCCCCACAGAAAAAGCCCTTCCCCTGGGGGTCGCCAGACGACACTGCCTAGCTGCCTAGCTGACGGCACCCTGAGGAGTCCCTCTCTGTGAGAGCGCACGGGTCGGTGAGAGGTATTCGGTAGCAGTAGGCGGTCCCGTAAATAACCCGGCCCTAAATATTACATACAACATAAATTAACACATATTTCTAAAATAGGATTCTTAGCTTTAAGCTTTATTTATTTATTTATTTAATTAATTAATTAATTAGATTTTTATACCGCCCTTCTCCCGAAGGACTCAGGGTGGTTCGCAGCCATATAAAACCACAATAATAAATATAATAAAACAATAATTAAAAAACCTATCAAATACGGCCCTATATAAAATACATATAAAACAATAAAACCAATTGAATTAAAACCCCAATAACAAGTATTAAAATTCTAAAATCCTATGCCAGTCCTGCTTGACAAAATAAATATGTCTTCAGCTCACGGCGGAAGGTCCGAAGGTCGGGAAGTTGATGGAGTCCCGGGGGGAGTTCGTTCCAGAGGGTAGGAGCCCCCACAGAAAAGGCCCTTCCCCTGGGGATCGCCAGCCAGCATTGCTTGGCCGACGGCACCCTGTGAGAGCGCACTGAACGGTGGGAGGCAAACGGCGGCAGAAGGTGGTCCCGTATATATCCTGGTCCTAAGCCATGGAGCGCTTTAAAGGTGGTAACCAATACCTTGAAGTGCACCCGATAGACCACACGCAGCCAGTGCAGCTGGCGCAGGAGTGGTGTTACATGGGAGCCGCGAGCGGCTCCCTCTATCACCTGCGCAGCTGCATTCTGGACCAACTAGAGCCTTCGGGTGCTCTTCAAGGGGAGCCCATGTAGAGAGCATTGCAATAGTCCAAACGAGAGGTAACTAGAGCGTGAGTGACCATGCATAGGGCACCCCGATCAAGAAAGGGGCGCAACTGGCGGATCAGGCGAACCTGATGAAAAGCTCTCCTGGAGACGGCCATCAAATGGTCTTCAAAAGACAGCCGTCCATCCAGGAGGATGCCCAAGTTGCGCACCCTCTCCATCGGGGCCAATGACTCGCCCCCAACAGTCAGCCGTGGACTCAGCTGACTGTACCGGGATGCCGGCATCCACAGCCACTCTGTCTTGGAGGGATTGAGCTTGAGCCTGTTTCTCCCCATCCAGACCCGTACGGCTTCCAAACACCGGGACAGCACTTCGATAGCTTCGTTGGGGTGGCCCGGTGTGGAAAAGTACAGCTGGGTGTCATCAGCGTACAGTTGGTAACTCACCCCAAAACCACTGATGATCTCACCCAGCGGCTTCATATAGATGTTGAACAGGAGAGACGAGAGAATCGACCCCTGCGGCACTCCACACGTGAGGCGCCTCGCGGTCAATCTCTGCCCCCCTGCCAACACCATCTGTGACCAGTCAGAGAGATAGGAGGAGAACCACCGAAAACGGTGCCTCCCACTCCCAAACTCCCCAACCGGTGCAGCAGGATACCATGGTCGATGGTATCAAAAGCCCCTGAGAGGTGTAACAGGACCAGGGCAGAGGAATAACCTCTGTCCCGGGCCCTCCAGAGATCATCAACCAATGCGACCAAAGCCATCTGTGCTATACCCAGGTCAAAAACCGGACTGGAATGGGTCTAGATAGACAGTTTCCTCCAGGTACTGGGGTAACTGACGTGCCACCACACTCTCTACATCCTTCGCCACAAAACGAAGGTTGGAGACTGGACGATAATTTCCTAAAACAGCCGGATCCAGGGAAGGCTTCTTAAGGAGGGGTCTCACCACCGCCTCTTTCAAGGCGGCAGGGACAACCCCCTCCAACAAACAAGCATTAATAATCCCCCGGAGCCAGCCTTGTGTCACCTCCTGCGTGGCCAGCACCAACCAGGAGGGGCACGGGTCCAATAAACAAGTGGTGGCATTCAGCCCTCCCAGCAGCCTGTCCATGTCCTCAGGAGCCACAGGGTCAAACCCATCCCAAACCGTCTCAACAAGACGAGTCTCTGACGACTCGCCTGGATCTACCCAATTTTGATCCAAACCATCCCGAGCTGAGCGATTTTATCGTGCAGATAAACACTAAAATCCTCAGCTCGCCCTTGTAGGGGGTCATCCCGCTCCCCCTGTTGAAGAAGAGAGCAGGTCACCCGAAACAGGGCGGCTAGGTGGCTATCTGCCGATGCAATGAGGGAGGAAACGTAGGAATGCTTAGCGTCTCTCAATGCCACTAGATAGGTCTGAATAAATGACCTAACTAGTGTTCGATCAGCTTCCGTATGGCTGCATCTCCAGACACTCTCTCGGCGTCTTTTCCGGCGCTTCATCTCTCTCAGCTCCTTGGTAAACCAAGGAGCCGATTGAGGTCTACGTCGGGTCAGAGGCCGCAAAGGCACGACACGGTCCAGAGCCCCAGCCGCAGCCTGTTCCCAGGCTGCAACTAGCTCTTCAGCCATGCCGTGGGTCAGATCCTCAGGGAACGGCCCAAGCTCTGTCAGGAACCACTCCGGGTCCATCAGGCGCCTGGGACGGAACCAACGCATTGGTCCCGTCTCCCTGCAGTGGTGGGTAGCGGTCCGAAAGTCCAGCCGAAGGAGAGAATGATCTGACCATGACAATGGCTCAATAACTAAATCTCCTAACTCCAGATCATTCAACCACCGACCAGAGATAAAAATCAAATCCAGTGTGCCTCCCCCAGTGTGAGTAGGGCCGCTAATTACTTGAGTCAGGTCCATGGCCGTCATGGAGGCCATGAACTCCCGAGCTGTCGCAGATGCCACGCCGGTCGATGGCAAGTTGAAGTCCCCCATGACCATAAGTCTGGGGGTCTCAACCGCCACCCCGGCTAGCACCTCCAACAGCTCAGGCAGGGCTGTTGTCATGCAGCAAGGAACCAGGTACATGATCAACAAGCCCATCTGACTCCTACGACCCCATTTCACAAGGAGGGATTCACATCCAGATATCTGAGGTACAGTGGTCTCCCTCAGCTCCAGACTCTCCTTAATAACGACCGCCACCCCCCCACCCCTACCTTGGGCCCTCGGCTGATGGAATGCTCGGAAAACCGGTGGGCACATCTCAACAAGGGGAACCCCCCCTTCCGTGCCCAACCAGGTCTCCGTAATGCCCATAAGGTCCGTGCCCTCCCCCGTATAAGGTCATAGATCAGAGGGGCTTTGTTTACCACGGACCGTGCATTGCACAACATCAGCCGGAGGTCCAAGCTCTGAGGAAGCTGACCACTCGGGGAACGGGAGAAGCCTGAGGGGCCGGAGCGCGTGACCACTATCAAACAGCGAGCACGCACCCCCCAAAAACGATACGGCCCCCCGCTTCCGCCATATCTGCCCCTTCAATGTGAAATAGGAGCCCACAGTCTGGGATTGCGATCTACCAGTGAGAATAGTACAGAGGTACAATTCTATATATAGTTATCTAATGCAATTATTATTTGTGTGTGTGTAATGGATTTATATTAGTATTATGTTTTAATCTATTGTATTTTGTACAAAATATTCTAATAGTTCATTATATTTGCATATTTAAAATCTACACATACAGGAAATCTGCTCATAGGTGGCAAATATAATCAGGTCCTCAATCCATTGAGTGAAAGGGGCCGTTCATGCGTCTTTTCAATGCAGCATTATCAGTCTTTTGATCATAATAAGGACATGGAAAATCCATGTATGTTGTCCAATAGCCAAATTCCAAGTACTAGATATGTAATTCAGAAGAATATTATCAGCAGTGATTTTCTATACAAGCAAAACAGAATCCCAAAGTATTTTAAATATTATTTTTATTGTGAGAGTCCACTGATACTCTTCTCCTGGAAGTTAAAAGTCTATCCTTGTGTAAGCAATATAGGAACCTTTAATTCTTTATAGCACTCATTTCTTAATATCAGCACAGTAAATTTATTTATTAATAATTAATATATATAGAAACTAAAAGTAAGCTTTTAATTTAAAAAAATATCACAGGTAGTGGATATATCTATTTTTCTTTGTTGGTTTTTCTTTTTTAAAAAAAAGCACTTTCTACGTGTGTGTTTTTCATTGTATGGTATGCATATTTATGTTTATAAGATTTTTTTCATTATTTTAAAAATAATAAAACAACTGAGTTTTAAGAAATGATCTAGCAGTGAATGTTGCTGGCCATAGGATAATTAAAGAAGATGAAATAGCTAAAGAATCTTGTTTTCCTAGTTGGGAACACAAATTTAAAAACTTATCCAAATTCTAGATGAGTCAGTAATCAAATTCTTCTCTCCTTCCTCCTTTTCTCTTTGCCATGATCTTCTAAAACCAGAGATTTATCTGAATGCAAAATTGGAAAATATGTCTACACTAAAAAAAATGGACTTTTTTCTTAAACTAATTTCATAAATATTATTCACAGTGGTTTCAAGATTAGGTTTGTGATAAGAATAAAACCACTGTTTCTTCTCTCTTTGACAGCATTTTTTTTAAAATGTGGCTTTAGGTCAGTCTTGACTTCTGGCAACTGCTTGGAGAAGTCCCTGGAAGCAAATTTTTTTAGAAGTAGTTTACCCTTACCTCCTTCGTAAGGCCAAGAGGAGGTGGCTGGCCCAACTAGCAGCTAGTCTCTTCATTTCTAAGCCTGGTGCCTTAACCACTATACCAAACTTTCACCCTAAAATGGTAGCCCTAAGAGCAAGCCAACCAAATTCAAAGCTTCTTGTGAAGTCAGTCCAAATTATTTTAATGTAGCTCGCAACAGCATTCAATTCAGGGTATGAATTACCTTGTAACACTATACTGTATATTAAAAACATTTGGTGCAGTAAAAGCATTTGGGTATACATTTAAATCATTAAAAAAACAATTTAAAACCAGAAATATCCTCAGTATGTTTTTTTCTCTTTTTTCGTACTCCGTGGGAGAGCTACACCATTTCATTGGCAAGTACAGTATGCCAACAGCTGAAGCTAACAAAAATTACTATCTCTTGGTTAGGCATTTAGTTGTGCTCCTCTGTAAAGGAAACAGCTGCTTTTCTCAAAACCAGACAACACATCAGTTGCACTTTTTCTTTTTCTTTTCTTTTTTGTTAAAAGGGAGGCAGTGAGAGCAGTGCAACACTGACATATTTGTTTTTGGCCCCATGAATTTTTTGCGTTCAGTACTTTCACTGTAGGCTGGAAAACCTATCCCAGAGCAAACCAGCATAAAACTATGGACTTTAATACCAAATTCACGAATGCAAACATGTATACAGTGTTAAGAAGAAGGCAGAAACTGCTTTGTCTTTCATTTGCAGACTCGTTACCTATAACTACCAGCCTAATCTGTCACTATAGAAATGGTGAATCTGGCTTTCCCTGTTCACTTTGCTTGTCAGAAGTTGGCAAAAGAGGATCACATGACCTTAGACCACAGCAATGGTCATAAGTGTGAACCGTTGTCAAGCATCTGAATTTTGATCCCATGATCATGGGAATGCTGCAAAGATCGTAACTGTGAAAAAAGGTTATAAGTTATTTTTTCAGTGCCATTGTAACTTTGAAGGTCACTAAGTGAACTGTTTTCAAATATTTTGGCCACCTAACGAGAAGGAAGGACTCACTGGAGAAGAGCCTAATGATGGGAAAGATTGAGGGCAAAAGAAGAAGAGGGCGACAGAGAATCAGACCACAGAGGTGGCTGATGGCGTCAGTGAAGCAGTAGGTATGAGCTTAAATGGACTCCAGAGGATGGTAGAGGACAGGAAGGCCTGGAGGAACGTTGTCCATGGAGTCGTGATGGGTCGGACATGACTTCGCAACTAGCAACAACAAAACAAACTGTTGTAAGTTGACTACTACCTGTATTGTCTTCCTTTCAGAATCTGCATGGAATGACAAATTTAAAAATGTAAATTTAAAACATTTTTGAACTCTAGATCTGGAACATAAATGGGTTTGCAAAGAAGTCACAAACATACATATTTGTCAATGTTATTTTCAACATAAGACCATTTCTGCTTATAACTGGAGGAGATCTTCCAAACAAGGTTTGGAATTGTGACAATTATACATAGAATTTCAACTTTCATCAAGGAAGAAATGTCCAGAAAAATTCTTAACAACCATAGGCTCTTCTTCATAGCTACATTAATGTACACATTAATTTTTCCCATCCTAGAGTGAAAAGGAAAGTATATTAATATATATTGGATCGCTACCACATCCCAGTCTCAATAATAAACTAGTGGTTCTACATTTACACAATTTAATTTTGTGTAATCTGCACAATGCTGAAGATGCTACTTGTAATCAAAAGATCTGCAAGTTTACTAATAAAAGTCAAGGAGATTAAAATTTTTAAAAAGAATAATATAATCACAGAAAGTATGACAACCAGCCTTACAACTGACAATGAAAAAACAAAGAAGTAGATAGTTTTTGCCTTTTAGGATCAGCTGTCAACAGAAGAAATAAGCAATGCAAATACCTTGTCTCTTAAGCACACCCAAATAGCCCAGGAACTGGTCCCATAACAGATTTGCTGGATTGACTCTACAGCTGAACAGATTTCTCTCCCTGACCAAAACTGATTCAAGGATTTTTCTATAGGTACACCCTTTATTGATGGCCTGGAAGAGTCTGCATAAAGTTAACAGAAAAATTACACTTTAATATGGAAACCAGCTTCAGAGTAAGGAACATCTTCATTTCACAGCAAGCAGGATGAGCCCTAGTTGTATTTCATGTAAGAATAAATAATGTTTAGTTCTTTCCTCCTAATTACGATCTTTTGAAACTTGATCCTTACGGGTTTCCATCCTATTTGGAGTGATTCCATCTTCTCTACCAACAAAAAGTCTCTACCAACAAAAAGAAGTCTTGGAGACAATAATCTTATCAAAAAATCTGTACATTGTGTATTTCCAAGCAGCACTCAAATATGAGATACGATTTCAAATGGATGTGCCTTGTTTTAACATTTTAGTATTATCTTTTTGAGTTATTCCTACAGATCCTTGCCTTAAAATTTTGTGAGATACTTTCAGAGTAACATTCCAATGTAAGTCAATTAAAACAAAGAACCAAAATAAATAAATAAACTTTTCCTGGGCATATCATATAGAAGAGACATACTATAAATGAGAAGATGAGAATAGAATAATCATTTAAATTCCAATAAGTAAAAACTTTATGCAAAATAAAATAACAGTACATGTTCTTCAGTTGAAAATGTCATCTACGAAACTAAATAATAATTAGAATAGGCCGATAAAAATAAATACTCTGGTTATCTTTCAATATTTCTAATAATCAGATATAAGATTGTTTTACATCTGGAATTCAGATCAGGTAACTGGGATACCTGAAAAAAATTTATCAGAGATCATTATCTGCTAAACAATTATATAATACAAGCATTAAAGACAACAAAATGTACTAAACTAAAATGTTCAATCATTTCAAAAGTTATTTCTGACAGGGCAAGCCACTAGAATTGCACTCCTTACTAGCACTGATGAGATTACCTGGTCTGGGTAATGAAATGTATGCAAGAAAACAAGCAAGCTCAGAGAGCACCAAGGACCCCTCATGTCAACCCTAAGCTACAAATATTCTCCTTTTAAGTTTTCAATTTTCAATAAGACAAGTAATTTCTTTCAAAAGCAATCCATACGTATATCACAGAAACTCTTGTTTAGAATAAAATTATTTCTGCTTATAAATGTCTATGGAACTTATTAGTTATCCAGGTCATGGTTGTTGCAAAGGTGCTTTTTCCAAGAGGCAACTGGACTTTCTTGTTTTTCTTCGAAGATATTTTGCTTCTCATCCAAGAAGCTTCTTTAGCTCTTGCTGGATGGCAGGGAATGGAAGGATTTATACTCCTTGCAGACAGCTGGTCATTTGCATTCTTTTAGAGAGCCATTAAGGCCACTTGAAGGTTTATACGGTTATAAAATGAATACCTTCCTGATCAATCCTCATATTTACCTGAGATGGAAAACAGTAATCAAATGGAGGGAAAGATCACCTCCCTGCAGGATGCACATAATTTAAGCTAAGCAAACATAAAAGAGAAAATAGAAGAGGTGGATTTTGTAATGGCTGTGCACATTGCCAAGAAACAAAGGTCAATTCCACAAATAATTTTAATACTTAATAAATATCTCCATCACATATTTTACTCTTCATGAACCTCATTTCATTGGGCTGTTCTAGTCTCCTGATTACAGTATTACAGTAATATACTGTTTTATTTACAAATGGAGAGGTGGAGCAGAGTTAATCAAAATTACAGAATCACTTTCCCAAAATAACAGCACACCACTGCAGGTCTCTAAGGCAGGACTAAGTCACTAAAAAAAACCCATAAATTATGCTCGGATGTGCATTTGGACTAGCTCTGGTGTAACAGATGTTCTTATTTTTTCATCAAACTCTTGATATCCTGTCACAGACAGGTGGATTAGAATTTACATTTAGAAAAATACATTGTGCCATTTCAAGGAGTAGTGCCACTTAAAAAGTAAAACACCACAAACCACAGACTTCCTGCTACACCATTCAGGGAGAAAGCTTATATGCCAAACATCTCCCTCCTGTGCTAAGCTTCACTTGCAAAGAAGTTTTCCCATAATAAAACATAGATATGTGACATTGCAGGTGTGTATAGGAAGCCCAGGAAGAATACCAGCTATGGTGGGGGGGGCTTTATAGAACTGCTCTTTGTTCTTTGTTCCCTACCTAGTGCTCAGTTCTCACTTGTGGCTCCAAGTAGCTGTAACATGTGCAGCAGCCACAACCCAATATACTATCTCGGCAGACAGCCCAAACTATGTGAGTGTGGTCTTTGACCCTCAGGGAAGCTGGAGATCTTCTATCCCAGGCTGTGAAGTCAGGTCCTGGCACACTGAACAGGGAAGACTGACAATCCAACAGTCAAGAAGGCAGACCCAATAAACGGGGTACATAAAACGGCCCAATCTATTGCATCATGTCAAGATTATGCTACCTCATTCCCATCTCATTTGTATTCCAAGCAGAGAGGGCAGAGGTATTGCACTATATAAGTATTTGTGTCCAGAATGAATTTGTTAGGACACATCAGTACGCAGAAAGGCTACATCAGATGAAATGGAAACAAATGCATTTTAAAGACAATAAACTAAGAACCACAGTTTGTGTTTCTTAAGAGTACAAATTGTTCCTTGAATTGAAAAGAAATGTTGTACTCTATTCTGTACCTGAACTTCTCTTCTCAAAAAGATATTTAAAAATAGAGACAAGGACAGAAAAGGAACTATCATAATGAAATGTTGCATCCTTAATATATTGTCTCGTATTTTTCTTTTTATCAAACCAAACTGATTTTTTAAAACCCAAAGATCTTCCTGTTACACTCTAGAAGCAGAAGATTTTTTTAAAGTCCATAGAAAAGAGAACAAGGGACAACCAATTCAAAATTCTGTTGAGCACATTATGATCAAAGCAACACGAAGGGGGGAAGTGAGGAAGTAAACACAGTTCTCCCTTCCATGATTGTCTTCTAATCCTCAGCTAGCAATCTGCTACAATTTTAAAAGGTATATGGCAACAAAGAACATCTTCTGCAAGTACTGTCCATTGCTAGACCTTGTCACTTCTATTCTGTTCATCATGCAGAAAAAATGTGTAAGAAAGACACTCTACTAAGAACAATACAGGATCCAAATTCTTAGCAGCAGGGCTATTTATTGTACATATGGTATTACCACTTGGGTTGGCCCATTTGATCACTTTTCTAAGTTTTGTAAGGGTTTTTTAAGAGTCTATGAAGTAAAAGGGGAAAAAAGTGCCTTGGGATTACTCAGTGATGACCAGAACTGACTGGAATACAACCACAATTTTTTATTATTATTACCATTATGTCGTTGAAGCGAATGGTGCTATAGCTTAGTGTAAACCAGAACTTTAGTCTTCTTAGTCCCAGACCAACTCTTTAATTACAACATTTGCATTTAATTTTTCTTTCTTTTTTTCCCATTCAGGTAATGATGGACTTTGTTTCACTTTTTCAAGTTACGTTCAACAATAATAGGTTTTCATATGGCTTCATTGTTACTACTCCCGTGCCAGAAACCAAAAAAATCAAAGTAGATATTGTCCATTGACTTTCTTTGGAATTATTATTCCAAAGATTTGGAATAATAATATATGATTTACAACAAAAGCTCCACAATCTGAACTACTACTGTAGAATTCAACTGACTATTTACTAAAGATTTCCTTTAGTATCTCCCCAAATATCTTACTGATAATTCATACTGACTTGCAGACAGCAGTAGGATTCCAAAATCATTGTTAAAAGGTAATAGTCCAGGAAAGTATAACTTTATTTACAGAATTTAACAGTTAGAATAGAATAGAATAGAATTTTATTGGCCAAGTGTGATTGGACACACAAGGAATTTGTGTGCATATGCTCTCAGTGTACATAAAAGAAAAGATACGTTCATCAAGGTACAACATTTACAACACAATTGATGGTCAATATATCAATATAAATCATAAGGATTGCCAGCAACAAGTTATAGTCATACAGTCATAAATGGAAAGAGATTGGTGATGGGAACTATGAGAAGATAAATAGTAGTGTAGATTCAGTAAATAGTTTGACAGTGTTGATGGAATTATTTGTTTAGCAGAGTGATGGAACAAGTAGTTATGGAATATGTATGAAAAGTAATTATATATGGTAATTCTATATGATAACCTTATCTATTTAGATGACTATTAGACAAACATCAAATTATTATCTATATAATAATAATTCTATATGATAACCAACCGTTACTCAACATAACTTTAAACAATGCTACTTACAAACCAATCATTTACCTATGACTACTATTTTGAGTTCCTCTTCCTCCTCTTCCTTCTAGTTCTTCTCATCCTTGCCCTCATTCACTTCTCAGCAACTTCTTCACATGAGTTGCACCCATCACCTCTCACATTTCCTTGAAGTAATTCTTCCATGCACATTCTTAACATTTCTCAAAAACATTCAACCAATTTTAGTTAATAAAAATATTTTACTAAGAGGACGTGTAATTCTTCTTCTGGACTACTCATACACAACGACTCATTAATATTCCAGATACACTCTTTTTCAGCTTATATGGAGAAGATGCCAGGTTTGAACTGAGGTTTTTTTAGGGTAAAGGGGGGTTATGTATGGTATAGTGCTCTATCACAGAACTGTATTATTATTATTATTATTATTATTATTATTATTATTATTATTATTATTATTATTATTATTATTATTATTATTATTTTGAAAATGCATTTCTGTAATGGGTGTGTGACACCACTTTGAGATTTTTCAAGCCTAGAGGCATCACCTTTCTCTTGTTAGAAAAATATGTTTGACAATTAAAGATAAAATCAGGGCATGTGGATGTTCTCATCCATGAACACATTGCATTCTTAGTATTTTATACAGAATGAATTGTAATAAATACAAAAGAACAGCAACCATTGAAAAGTGAATGGTTATTATTATTGAAAATTACTGAGTCTGAGCTTAGTACTACAAATAGAAAACAAACACAATAGATTCTATTTAATATAGTAGTAGATATTAAACCACTACAAAGTACTAGGGGTGGGAGAACTATTGCTTTGTTCTGAAATCTAGGAAGTGGATATGACTAAAAGATATTAAGTTAAAAATCTGTGAAGTCTATACCTTCATTTAAAGCAGTGCTTCTCAAATAGTCCTTCTGGGGCGCGAGGTTCGAAGGGGGCGTTTGACCTCGGCAAACAAGCTAAGCCCCGTGTTTATGTCTCTGTATCCAATCAGAGAACAACGGGAGCATCTGATTGGCTGTCCAAAACCCTTGTGACACGAGCCTGTCGGAGCCATCTTTAGTGTGGGACTGCCAGTACATGTGACTGCGCATGCTCCTCCCTTTCAAGGAGAAAAACGCCTGAAAGAAAGTCGCGCGGGGGGGCACGAAAAATGTTTTCTTCTTCCTAGGGGGGCATGACAGAAAATAATTGAGAAGCACTGATTTAAAGTTACTTGTCTGTTAGCGAAATAGAAATACAGGTAGTCCTCGACTTACAACCACAATCTGGTCCAAAAATTTCTGTTGCTAAGGCGGCAGTTGTTAAATGAGTAACACACTATTTTATGACCTTTATTACCATGGTTGTTAAGTGAAACTGCATTTATGAAGTGAATCATGTTGTTGTTAAGCGAATCTGGCTTCTCCCATGGACTTTGCTTGTCAGATATCAGGTCGCAAATGGTGATTACATGACCCAGGGACATTGCAACCATCGTAAACACATGCCTGTTGTCAAGTGCCTGAATGTTGATCATGTGATCATGGAGGTGCTATGATGGCTGTTAAGTGTGAGGACCGATCATAATCACTTTTTCAGTGACTTTATAACTTTGAATAGTCACTAAATGAGTGGTTGTAAATCGAGACCTACTTGTACCAATCTGACCAGCTGATAATTCTACTAAAGTTTTGTAACATTTCAAGTCACAGGAATACTTTATAGCAGGGGTGTCCAAACTTGGTCCCTTTAAGACTTGTGGACTTCAACTCCCAGAGTCCCTCAGAGCTTTGCTGGCTGAGGGACTCTGGGAGTTGAAGTCCACAAGTCTTAAAGGGACCAAGTTTGGACACCCCTGCTTTATAGGTATCATCAAGTCAGGGATGGGTTTCAAAACCTGTTGCTACCAATTCGCTCACGGACACGCACATGCTCATACACACGCGCAACGCTTCTGCACATGCACAGAAGCATCCGGGTGGGTGGGCGGAGCCTCCCACCACCGCTGATACTGGTTTGTCCGATCTGGGGCAAACCAGTAGCAACCCTCCACTGCATCAAGTGTTATCTTCCAAAACCCTGTACATACTTAGCACAATGCTGTCTTGAAGAAGAAACTTGGATTAAAGGGTTAGTTTATAAATCTCTTAATTATCAGTGTGGAGCCTTATTTTCTATTTCAAAAAATAATCAGCATTCATATATACTATATCTCTCTGTGTGTGCATGTGTGTGTATGTGTGTATGTGTATATGTGTATACACACGCACACATATAGTACAAAGCCAACCAACCCACTTACAGCAACAAAGCCAGCACTCCCCACCTCCACCAGTATTTATAGAGAGACAGCAGCTCCAACCACGCTTTGCTCGCACAAGCATGAAGCCGAAAGCACCAGCCTGAAGATGCCGAGTAGGACCTCGTCAAGAGCTACATATCTATACCTGTTAAAAACTACATACATACATACACACATATATATATATATATATACACACACACACGCATGCATGCATATGCCTGCCTTCAAAGGGTATCTGGGCTACATGTCATAATGCATTATTTCATTTTACATCTAAACACAGCACACACTTCCAGAATTTGTGTTTTCAGCTGAGAGTAATTTTAAATTATTGAAGTATAAGGCACCCAAAGGGAGTTTCTGATATGAGCTTAATCAAAAACTCATTTAACAGAAATAATGAATTTCATACAATTTATAGATTTCACTTTAGCATTACAAATATCATAGTACTACTATTATTCTATATAGTTTTTTTGGAGACATAATTTCCCAGTCCACTGATTTCCAAATATTAAGTAGACATACAGAAACTTTACTCAAGACTGATCCACAAAAGATTTCCACTCTCTATGTCCTAAAACGTTAACTTAGCAAAAAAAAAAAAGCTTTAAAATTATATACTAATTATACCTAACCTTGTAATGTTTAGCTATATTAAAAAAATCCTATATCCTAAATATTGTGTGGATGAAATAAAACTGAACCTTATAATCCATTTGACATTATAATATACAATGCTGGATAATTTCTGAACAAGATAAATCCAAGAAAAATACCTTTTTTTAAAATTTGAATTTATATCCCACCCTTCTCTGAAGACTCAGGGCAGCTTACACTGTGTCAAGCAATAGTCTTTATCCATTTGTATATTATAT
This sequence comes from Ahaetulla prasina, assembly GCF_028640845.1. Lineage (NCBI taxonomy): Eukaryota > Metazoa > Chordata > Lepidosauria > Squamata > Colubridae > Ahaetulla > Ahaetulla prasina. The sequence continues at coordinate 66,608,070 of NC_080540.1, read as the reverse complement.
ACAAAGTCAACTTTTATTGCCCCCAACAATCTGGGTCCTCATTTTACCTACCTTATAAAGGATAGAAGGCTGAGTCAACCTTGGGCCTGGTGGGACTTGAACTTGCAGTAATTGCAAGCAGCTGTGTTAATAACAGACAGACTTAGTCTGCTGAGCCACCAGAGGCCCTTACTGAACATTTTAAAAGAAATACCAAAAGTAATGAAAAAATAGTTTTGATAATGCATACAAAACAAAATCTCCAATAACAAATTAGCTACTTGTAACAGCTAAATAAGTGATATTCACATACTAGGGGTGAAATGAGACAAATGTTTCAAATGCTTTTTTAATCACAATTCTGAACCATTGCTTTTGGAGAAAAGTTGAACAAAGAAAAATAAGAAAACAGAGTTCCTTGAAATTTACTTCACTTTGAAAGTAAAGTCTTACACTTAGGTAAGAAAAACCAAAAGCACACATATAAACTGGGGGAAACAAGGCTTAATAGTAGTGACTGTGTGAGGGATATTGGGAGTCTTAGTGGACAATCAGCTAAATATGAGCCAGCAGTGTGCAGCGGCAGCTAAAAAAGCCAACACAATCCTAAATTGCATTAACAGGGGGATACAATCAAGATCAAGTGAGGTACTAATACCACTCTATAAAGCCCTAGTAAGACCACACCTGGAGTATTGCATCCAGTTTTGGTCACCACACTATAAAAAAGATGCTGAGACTCTAGAAAAAGTGCAAAGGACTTTGGTCCTTTGCAACTAGGATGATTAGGGGATTGGAGACTAAAACATATGAAGAAAGGTTACATGAACTGGGCACGGCTAATCTAGTGAAGAGAAGGACCAGGGGAGACATGATAGCCATCTTCCAATACTTGAGGGGCTGCCCCAGAGAAGAAAGGGTCAAGCTGTTTTTCAAAGCACCTGAAGGCCAGACAAGGAATAATGGATGGAAACTGACCAAGGAAAGATTCGACCTAGAAATGAGGAGAAACTTTCTGACAGTGAGAACAATCAACCAATGGAACAGTTTGCCTTCGGAAGTTGTAGCAGCTTCAACTGTATAAAATTAACAAAACTGCTGTTGCAAAGATGCAAATATATATATAGCCCCAGTGTAAGAATTAATTCTGTTCCAAAGGTCTGCCGTCACTTGATTTTGTATATAATGAACTTAAAGTTAAGCCATTGTGTATTTAACTTGAATTGTTGTCTATCTTACACAAATTTTGCTAAAATAGTCCCCATTCTTAACTATAGATTGTCTTTAAAGCTGAAATCTTGCTGTTAATTATTCTGCTTTTCAATGGAAGTGGTGCAAAATGTTTCATTTAGAAAAATGATGAGGCAAGTATGGGAACAACCTTTCATACTAATACAGTCCTGAAGTAAAAGCTTCAGCTTTTTACAATTGTAAGATTAGGTATGTGTGCACTAAAATTGACAAGAGTTGTACGTTACATATACAATTCTGCTTACAGCTATATTAGTTACCGGTATGTGCTCTTGACTTCATGCAATTATTTTAGTAATGGTGTCATTATAATCCACATCCTGCAATCTGATATAATATTCAAAAATGGACTGATGCTACGACACTATTAGTTTGTTCCATTTTCATCCATAGGAAATAAACACCTTATTTTTGGAGAAGCAGTAAACCTGTCTCAGTATCAACTGGTTACTTCAGGGAAACAGCCCTCAAATGGGGGAAAAATAGATCTACTTATATCAGGGGTCTCCAACCTTGGTCCCTTTAAGACTTGTGGACTTCAACTCCCAGAGTTCCTCAGCCAGCTTTGCTGGCTGAGGGACTCTGGGAGTTAAAGTCCACAAGTCTTAAAGGGACCAAGGTTGAAGGCCCCTGGCTTAGATTGTGAAAATATACCTTGCCTTACCGTACTATAACATCTTTTCCCAACTTTAAAGATTTCTGCTTAATTCCCATTCTAAAAATCAATTAGGTGGCAGTCTGACATTTTCTCCTACTATTATTAAAAGCATGCAGATGTCCAGCAATGTCCACCACAATTCTTGAAATATTCCAGAGCTGGAATTCTAGGCCAAAGGGAAGGCCAAAATGCTACCAGATATGGAAGAATTCTGGAAATTATCCAGTTCAACTTCCTACTCAGTGCAGGATACTGCTCCATTATCCTTTCTCCAAATAAAGCCAAGCTTATTTCATTCTCACATTTATCACAGCTTTTACAGTGGTAAGTTAAAATCTGCTCTTTCCAAGTACAAGTTCTAATTTTGCTCAGAGTAGCAGTACAGAACTATTTTGCCGTCTCTTTTACATAAGAGCCATTTTTGGATATTTAAAAAACACTGTCATGAATCTCTTATCATGTGTACTCTCCCATGAAGGCCAAATCCAGTTGTTCAAATTATGGAAATTTTGTTATTCATATCCTACCTTTCTGCTCAGGGGATGGTCTAATAATAAATATACTTTATTTATTAATCAGCTAGGGAGGTTCAGGGGCTGAGGATGAACTAGAACCTGGGTCTCTCCACTCCAAGTCTAAGACCTGAACCTTTACCTCACATCTAATTTAAAAAAAATCAAAACTATGTGTGACTAATTGAAATTGAAAAAGGCCTAGAAAATTGAAAAGGCCCCACTAAAAGTCCAAAAGTAAGGGTTTCGTGTAATGCCTGGAATAACACAGTCTGTAGGTTAGCCACAGCAGAGCAAAAGAACTTTCTCCTTTGTCCAAAAGGACCTCAGAAAGTAAGAGCATCTCCTGATGATCTTACGAGAACTGGGTACGTTCATATTGAATTTGGGAATCCTTCAGGCCTCAAGTCTTTTAGAACTCTAAAGGTACTTTCACTAGTACATTTTAAAAAAACCGTTTACAGATAGTGTTTGACTTATGATAATTGATCTCAAAATTTCGGCTGCTAAGTGCGGCGGTTGTTAAGTGAATCTGGCTTTTGCCATTTCACAACTGTTCTTGCCACAATAGTTAAGCGAATCTGGCTTTCCCCACTGACTGAATTTAATTTAATCCAATCTACTATAGACTTAGGTACCAGAAAAGGACATAAACCACTTCTTTAGAATTAGATGACCAGAAGAGCTGGGTGTCATCAGAATACTGATAGTACCTTATTCCAAGACTAGAAATCTTCTCTTAGTGGTTTCATGTAGATATTGGGCAACAAAGAGGACAAGATGGAATTCTATGTGAAAATCCAAGTCAAAAAACTAATTGCTAAATAATGGTCCCCAGTATCACTTAATACCACCAAATACAGCTTCACCAGACAGTCAAAATAAAGGAAGATATCCTGGTTGATAATATTTAAAACAACTAAAGATCCAGAAAAACTAACAAGGTTGCACATTCACTCATCTTGTTCCTCAAGTTCATTAAAGTAGCCTCAACTTCTTATGCCAGCAACTGCTCAAATGAAATGAATCAGCATAATTAATATTATACAAATATATCTGCAGATGTAAAATCTCAATATTCCTAGTCACGTTAGTCAAAAATGAAACAACTGAGACCATGGATTATTTGGGCTAAGGAAAGGCTTTCTGATATCGCTCCTAAACTCAATTACTTCTCTTAGTAATGAAACAAGTTCTGAACTAGGTGATTTGACCTCTCCAGGTACCATATATGCACCTTTAAAGTGAACAGGCTGAAAAGATTTTCAAGAACACAACAATAATTTTTGTTGTTACAAAATTGTAATGTGCCTCAACATTGCATGCCAAGCATGTTATGCATTGAGAACTTTGCAAAATGCCCATGGTGAACCACCAATTAAACTGACTCTGCTTTACCAGCTTCCTGGTGTATGAGACAAAATATAGGGGAATAAATAATCTTTATTTTCTTAGAAAATAAAATTAACCTTTAAAGAGACATGCATCAAATTTACTACCACAAAAACTGGTTTTTAAAACTATTAACATATGCAAGTTATTTTGCATTTTAAAAAATATGAATATAAATATGAATTAATCAGATCCCAGTCCAAAATAATATTCGATTAAAATGAAAACTGCAATTAAGTGTGCTGCACAACAACTACTATAATCAAAACAGAATCCCAAAACTATATAGAGGCATTCAAACAGCTATTTATATAGATTGTTGTACTAAAAACAGATTCCCGCCCAATTTGTTTACACTTCAAATTTAAGTAATTGATTTTGCAAACTATGAAACTCTGTTTATTATATTATGATGATGTTTCTTGTCAAAATGATAAATAAGTTGCATTTATAGCTTCAAACATAAATCTGGAATTGGAATATTTGGTTACTGATGTTATACAGTACAAAGCAAGCAGGAAGATGTCATACCTGTTTTGCTAGATATTTTAATATTCAAATGATAAAAGATCATATTCTTTGCTGGATTAATATATTTGGTTCATGGTTTGCCTAAATTCTCTTTGGATCGGTAATTATGGCTTGTTCAGTAAACCATGGCTAAAATAAAGGCACACTGCAACTGAAAACGTATTTTATTTTTATCCAGAAATACTATTATAGTTTATTGGATTGATATTCACTCAGTGCTAAAAGCAGAAAAATGCGGTTGCCTCAGCTACTGCTGGTGCAATTTGCAGATACAGTACAATTTGACTCAACTGTTGCTTAGAATGCTGAAAGCACAGGAGTAACTGTCACTGATTATGTTACCTAGTTTGGGCAATGAAACATCTGCAGGAAAACAACTAAGTTCAGAGATCCTAATTTCAACCCGGAGTTACTAATACTCTCCTTTATTGATAGTCTCCAGTATAATGCCTTACCAGTTCTTTCCAAAGTGCTAATCTTGGCATTATGTATGCAGATGTCCTTGCAGAAAACCAGGGATCTGATTTCTCTTGCATACAAACAAAAAGGTCACGAACAGCCATCCTCATAGACCAGAAGGAAGGAAACAACAATACATGTGGAGTTGGACAGACCTCAGACCCTGATTGTATTATCAACCATATCATCAACAGCCTGTGGCCGCAGAAAAAAAAGGCTTAGGAAATGTGACTTTTTAAAAATGGAACTATAGAGATATAAGCTGCTGCTGCCTCCACAGTAATTTAAGAATGGGAGAAATGCAACATCCTAAGACTATGCCCTTTAAAACTGGTTGTGGGGCCATTCTGGTCTACAATTAAAGGGACTTGTTGGTGACTCCTCAAAGTTAAACAATAAATTCCAGAGAGAAATCCCTATAGTAGAAATAACAATAGCAATAGCACTTAGACTTATGAACTGCTTCACAATGCTTTTACAGCCCTCTCTAAGAGGTTTATAGAGTCACATATTTCCCCCAACAATCAGGGTCCTTAAAGCAACATGTGAAACTCCCCTCTCTCCCTATCACATGTACTAAAAATTTAAATTTAAATAATCTATTTTTAAATTTTGATTTATATGCTGTTTCAACTCCTACCCTCAAAACGACGCTATAGAGCACTGCACACCAGAACAACTAGACACAAGAACAGTTTTTTCCCGAAGGCCATCACTCTGCTAAACAAATAATTCCCTCAACACTGTCAGACTATTTACTGAATCTGCACTACTATTAATCGTTTCATAGTTCCCATCACCAATCTCTTTCCACTTATGACTGTATGACTGTAACTTGTTGCTGGCAATCCTTATGATTTATATTGATATATTGATCATCAATTGTGTTGTAAATGTTGTACCTTGATGAACGTATCTTTTCTTTTATGTACACTGAGAGCATATGCACCAAGACAAATTCCTTGTGTGTCCAATCACACTTGGCCAATAAAATTCTATTCTATTCTATTCTTTTATAAGAATTCTGTATGACTCAGGACAGTGTACATAATGTTCCCTCTTGCACTGAATACAACATCCCATGGAGTAGACTGAGAATAAGAACAGTCATCCAGATAACTTCTACACCGAAGAGAAAATAGAATTTATAGTCTCCTAATTTGTAGTCCAGCATCTTAACTGTTACATCAAACTAGCTCTATTTTCCAGGAAATATTTCAAATTATTAACTCACAATGCAAGTTATCTAGTACTGTATCCACATAAAATGGTAAATGAAAAATGGATATATATAAATTAAACTTAATTTTCTAGTTTATTATTCTTATTTATTTAATTCATTCTGACAAGTATTCAAGAAGGCTAACCAACTTTTTAAGAGCAAAATGTAAAAGCTCAAAATTATACATTACATTTAATACTAAAATGAATACTAAAATCAATTAGGAGTTAAAAGTTAAAACAAACTATTCAGAACTCAGACACAAACTTGCATCCTGTAATTGGTGCTTTTTCTAGAAAGAAACATTTTCCATATGTCTGTTTTTCTTTCTATACAATTTTTACAAGCTTATCTTAGTTCCTAGTTTATAAAGCTTGCCCTATTCTTTAACTTTATTCCTATACATACATAAAATTCTAATTTGAGTAACTTGTTCCATCCAGTGGTGAAATCCAATTTTTTTTATTACCGGTTCTGTGGGCGTGGCTTGGTGGGCATTGTGTGGCTTGGTGGGTGTGGCAGGGGAAGGATACTGCAAACTCTCCATTCCCACCTCACTCCAGGGGAAGGATACTATGAAATGTCCATTCCCACCCCACTCTGGAGCCAGCCAGAGGTGGCATTTGCCGGGGGGGGGTTTGGTTTTTTTTTTACATTTATATCCCGCCCTTCTCCGAAGACTCAGGGCGGCTTACAATGTATAAGGCAATAGTCTCATTCTATTTGTATATTTACAAAGTCAACTTATTGCCCCCCCAACAATCTGGGTCCTCATTTTACCTACCTTATAAAGGATGGAAGGCTGAGTCAACCTTGGGCCGGGCTTAAACCTGCAGTAATTGCAGGCTGCTGTGTTCTAATAACAGGCTTCTTACCAGCCTGAGCTATTACGGCCCAAACTGTTCTCCAAACTGCTCAAAATTTCCACTATCGGTTCTCCAGAACCTGTCAGAACCTGCTGGATTTCAACCCTAGTTCCATCCCAAACTTTGCTGTAAAAACATAGAGAGCAAATAGTTATTCTGTGCAGACTTCAATATATCTACAGGATACAGAAGAATTTCCAGATCCATCTTACATCTTTCCATAAAATGTTTGAATAGTTAAACCATTTGTATGTAGCACTTATTTGTCAAAAGTAGTTTCTGATTAATGTGAAGGGGGGAAAAGCAGACCAGTAAAAGTTGTACATTTGATATACTGCATTAAATAATAATGCATTCAGATTATACTCTAATAAAAGTATTATGCTATTAGCACATTATAATTACTATAATTTCACATGAATTCATGAAGAATGTGAATATCATTATCAGTTCTAATACATTTTTATTTTAAAAATAAGTAGAGTCAATAATTTATTTTAAATTTATAGGCCCATAAATGTTGCAGGGAAACAGACTATTAAAAATATACTATTTAACTATTTCCTTGCAAACACTCTGAAGACACACAAGATATGAGGAATATCTTAATTTGAGACATCCCTAATACATACACACTACATGAATTCACATTCTTCTAGAATTCATATGATTGTGTTGAGTACTCAGTGTCATTTTACGTGTACTTTGTTATGTTGTAAATAATAATGGATAATGGAACAAGAAAGCCACATAATATTTGTCTATTTTAATTGTGTCCAATATTATAATTGTGTTATCATTTTAACTGGTATGTGGAATGTCTAAATGCAGCTGAAAGGTGTTTCCATTGTTTTACAATATGTTGTTCTAACATAATTAAGAGTTGAATGTGAACCAGCACTCGTCTCTGAAAAGTTATTTGTATCAGAAATAAAATAACTTCCTATCACTTGTTATCCTTTATTTATTTTCAATTTCAAGTTTCTTATCATAGTTACACAATTACTTTTACAAGTATCGTATCTTAGCTCATACTTTATATAAAGAGTCACTTGTTTGAGATGGGCAGTTATAGAAATTGAAGAAATAAATAGATTATATAACAGCAATTATCAATTAGTAGCAAGTGAGAAAGGAACCGTATGTATTCCCTGGTCACTTTTTTTCTACTAAAAGTGGTTAATATATTAGGACTTCGGAGATCTCATTCTTTCTTGACACATGCCTAATGTCACTCTTATTAACAGATATACCAACAGATCTAGATTTAAATACCTTAATCTGTTTCTCTTGTCCACATTATATTTGCAATTTATTATGGATTTATTATGTCTTTTTGTTTAAATTTGCCAAATGATCCACTTTTATATGAGTCAATCCTTAAAGTGATAGTGAGGAGTTGGGGTTGTTTGTTTGTTTGTTTTTTGGTCACTTTATACAGTTTATCAAGAAGGGAAGAAAAGAAGGAATTGTTTAGATATCTTTTGTTGCTGTTAATTATGGTACAATTAAACATTTTCTCTTCAACTAAAGTCACAGATATAAAGTGTTGGGATTTTTGTAATCTACATCAATAATACAGTTTGGGAAGCATCTCTAACTTGTTACCTTGTTTCCAATTCTTCCCATCCCATTAGTGTCAGTTAACAGGAAAATTTTGCCACCTTAGATTACATTCAAAATGTTTACTTGTTTTGAGTTTTTTTAATGCACTTATTGGGGCTCCTATGCCATAATACACATAGCAGCTTACAGAAAGCTAATCACAGAATTAAAAATATCACATCACTTCAATCAACATTCAATGACCATCCTTGTGAGTAGGCAAAATTTCTGTATCTCCAAATGTCCTCCCAAAACTCATGTCTGGTTCTTCCATTATCATGATTCACTGGAGTTCCCATATACAATTATCATCAGCCTATGAATTCTTACCTTCATCAGCACGCACAATAATTTAGATGTTGATAGAAGAGAATATTTGTAGCTCAGGGTTGAATTAAGGGTCCTTGATACTCTTTGAGCTTGGTTTTCTTACAGACATTTCATTACCAAACTAGGTAATATAACAATTACACTGATGATGTTTTCTACTCTGGAAAATGAAATGTCTGCAAGACAACAACCAAGCTCAAGAACACCAACAACCTCTCAATTTAGATGTCACCCATTCACATTTGCTGACATACATTTCAACCTTAGGGGACATCATAACCTACTGTATATCTTTACTTCCCTATTTCACAAGATCAGACCACTTAATTACATACTTCCCCTTTTTCTCAGTTTCATGAGCACATTACGTATCTATTTTTTCTTTCCTTCATTTCGCCTGTTAAATAATGCTTGTTGTTGTTTACTCCTCTTCCATTCCAATCAATCTGAATGAGCACAAATCTTTACCACAGCCACTAGGCCAGAATATCACATCACTTACAAAACAAATATAAATAGAGATATTTTAAAACTAAAAAGTAAGAAGATTAATAACCATTTGCCAAATCTGGGAAAAAAAAGCAGATGGTATGTATGGAAGCAAAGAAGATGAAGACCTCATGACAGCTTTGGTCAATCAGACTTTCACATAATGCTTTTTAGTAAGACAGAAAATAGATTAAGTTACTGGCATAACAGCCATGCCGCAAGCATCATTCCATGTTAACAGTAAGGACAGTTAGATCACACACATTTTGGCAAGCACATCATAAGCAGAGTCAAAGGCTAATTTTACCCTCACTCACACTAATGTCTGGAAGCTAAGAGCTTTAATCTAGATGCTACTTTTCAAACCATAATACTGTTACCCAAAACTTATAAAGTACAATGATAATGGAAAATCATCAGTATTTTTCATTAACCTCTAAGTATGCTTTATTTTTTAACATTTTGGTTTTAATGACATTCAATATTAGAGTGATGTTTTCAGAAGTATTTCTAGACTTTGATTTGATCTTTAGAGATAAAAATGGTCCTCCAACTTCAGTAGTGCACAGATACTTTTCTGGAGGTGTGATGTTTCCATGCAATCAGCTGATTATATCTATCTCTCTATATCTATCATCTATATCTATCTATCTATACATCCATCTATCCAATCTATTTTATTTGTATCCTGCCTTTATTATTTTTGCAAACAACTCAAGGCAACAAACATATCCAACACACCTTCCTCCTTCTATTTTTGCCACAAACACCTTATTGAAATAAGTTGGGCTGAGAGAGAGTGACAGGCCCAAGGTTGCCCAGTTGGTCCTCATGCCCAAAGGAGGCCTAGAATTGAACCTCTTGGTTTCTAGGCCAATGTAATAACTGCTACACAAAGAATTAGAGTAGCCTTAGCACTTTTTTAAAATGTTTAAATTTAATTTTTAAATAATTATCAAGTATTTTTTTACTTTTTAATACTTAAAATTAAAAGCAATATACAGGTAACCTCAATTTATAACCACAATTGAGACCAAAACTTCCATTGCTAAGCAATGCTGTGCTTAAGTGAGTCATGCTCAATTTTAAGACCATTTTTACTGTAGTCTTTAAGTGAATCAAGTCTTTTCCCCTTGATTTTGCCTGTCAGAAGCCCCCTGAAAGGTTATAAATGGCAATCATGCGATCTCAGGATGCTGCAACTATATAAATACACGCTGGTTGCCAAGAATCTGAATTTTGATCACATGATTCTGGGGACATTACACTGATTGTCAATGTGAGGACTGGTTTTAGCTCACTTTTTTCAATGCCATGTAACTTCAAATGGTCATTAAACCAATAATCATAAGTAAATCAGTGGTGAAATTCAATTTTTTTTACTACTGGTTCTGTGGGTATGGCTTGGTAGGCGTGGCTTGGTGGGTGTGGCAGGAGAAGGATACTGCAAACTCTCCATTCCCTCCCCATTCCTGCTGGATTTCACCTCTGAAGTAAATGACTACCTGTAACCAAGTACTAATTTTTACACTTAAAATAATAATATAAAACAAAGAACTACAACTCAGTGCTTTGCTTGAAAGTGTATATTCAGTCTAAAATGCTAATAAGTGAATATAAATATAAATACAGTACCAACAAATTAAGAAAAATACAATTGAAATGAAAATGAAAGTATGACATGCAAAATGAAAAAGTATAAGCACTTTTAAAAATGAAATAATTGTCAAAAGAAAACATCTTTACCAAGCACAACAAAACACAACAACCAAGCAATTTATCTGATGTGATCATTTCATAGTGAGGGGACCATATTTAGAAGCTTATACTGGTATCAAAATGTCATGGTACAAATGAAACAGATTATGTAATTCAGATCATTTCTTCACTGTCATGATACATGTGATGTCACTTGATTCACTCCATCAGGATAGTCATGAATGGCATCTTGACTATCCTGAGGGAGTGAATCAAGTGACATCACATGTATCATGACAATGAAGAAGTGATCTGAATTACATAATCTGCTTCATTTGTACCATGACATTTTGATACCAGTATAGCTTCTAAAAACGGCTGTGTCATCAGTACAAAACCCTTCACCTTAGCAGCAATCCATGTCATTTGGCAGAATCTTTTAAGTTGTGAAAGGATCATCATGGGGATTTTAGGTGCTTTTTAAATAGGGAAAGGCACATGAGCCACAAGTCGCAACGATTTCACATTCCTCATGATCTCATCGTATAAATCAGGGGTCTCCAACCTTGGCAACTTTAAGCCTGGAAGACTTCAACTCCCAGAATTCCCCAGCCAGCAAAGCTGGGGAATTCAAACCTGCAGGAGTTGAAGTCTTCCAAGCTTAAAGTTGCCAAGGTTGGAGACCCCTGGTATAAATAATACAAATTATTTAAGTTGTATCGGTAATATCGTGATGCAACTGATGCAAATTATATATTTGTAGCATTTTCACAATGAGATTATGACACAGATTGCATCACTTATCATCTTACCTTTCCTGTGGACACTGGGTGACATGTGTTCAGCTATGGAACATAGCTTCTGTTTGATGATAACTGCCCTCTCAACATCCACTGGAAATTAAACAACCTCCAACGGCAGCATTTTATCCTTCATAGTTTTAACACTTAAAACAGTGAAGATCATAAAAGATTTGCATAATATAACTGAAGAATTCATCTCAGTCTGAAAGCAATAATCTCACTATCGATTGAAATTATTATACAGGGCCAAAGTCTGCCACATAGTTAATAGATTGCAATAATCCAGACACATCCTGGACATAAACCGTTTCAACTCCTACCCTCAAAACGACGCTATAGAGCACTGCACACCAGAACAACTAGACACAAGAACAGTTTTCCCCCGAAGGACATCACTCTGCTAAACAAATAATTCCCTCAACACTGTCAAACTATTTACTAAATCTACACTACTATTAATCTTCTCATCATTTTCATCACCAATCTCTTTTTGTTGCTATCATTAAGGGTTAAATTGCAACCTATGACCATCATTTGTGTTGTAAATGTTGTATCTTTGATGAAGGTATTTTTTTTCTTTTTCTTTTATGTACACTGAGAGCATATGCACCAAAACAAATTCCTTGTGTGTCCAATCACACTTGGCCAATAAATTCTATTCTATTCTATTCTATTCTACTCTACTCTATTCAAAGTTTTTTCCCGCATGCCATCACTCTGCTAAACAAATAATTCCCTCAACACTGTCAAACTATTTACTAAGTCTGCACTACTATTAATCTTCTCATCATTCCCATCACCCATCTCCTTCCACTTATGACTGTATGACTGTAACTCTGTTGCTTGTAACAATTTTAATTTATATTGACATTGTTTCCTTTGCTTATTTGTACCCTATGACTATCATTAAGTGTTGTACCTTAAAATTATTGATGAATGTATCTTTTCTTTTATGTACACCGAGAACATATGCACCAAGACAAATTCCTTGTCTGTCCAATCACACTTAGTCAATAAAAAATTCTATTCTATTCTATTAAATATCAGCAGTTATATAGGCATATGCCCAAATAAGCTCACAATTGGTGGTATTAGCTAAAGCTGATAAAAATGTCCAAACCACAATTTCCAATGACACCTGCAACTCCAAAGTGATTCCTTAATGGGACTGCCTCCTCCTATTTTGTATAGTTGAACTACCTGCCATCTAGATAGGTAACAAATAGGTTAGCTATCTAGCCTAGGTAACAAATAATGTTTGACATTATATAAAGAATATAATTAATGTTTGCATCATTCATGATTACACTATTGTGGCTATATTCTCTTATTTTTAAAACCAGATTCACACCTGATGTGATAAGATTTATTTACGCTTAAGGGTACAATCGCATACACTTCAACTGAAAAGTATTTTCTATTGAATATGAATACACAAAGGTAGAATCAAGCTATATGTACAGTAGCTAAATCTATACACATCTTGCTAAACCAAAACTTAAGAAACCATTAGTGCGAGGTATGAAAACAACCATAATTAATTTAAAATATAGTTTAGTACTTTCCAGATACGTTGAGAACTGATCACAGTTCCCCAAAATGGCATGATTATTGGTCTAGTATTCTGGTGAAATCCATTAAAATTTAATGGTCTAAACCAGAGGTCTTCAAACTTGTCAGCTTTAAGACTTGTGGACTTCAACTCCCAGAATTCTCCAACAGCTGGCTGAAGAATTCTGGGAGTTGAAGTCCACAAGTCTTAAAGCTGACAAGTTTGAAGACCTCTGGTTTAAACATACATCTGCATTTATTTTAGAACTGAAGGTATCACACTTCAAATCTTTTAAAAAATTATCTTATGACCATAGTCAACAAAACTGAAAAAATTAGATACAATGCAAGAAGTAAATCAGTCTCCTCCAACTTGTAGCTCAGATGAGTTGGATTTAAACTTCCAGTGCATATTTCTTGGGAACATCAATCTTCCGCCAAAAAAGTTCATAAACACCGTACATACAAAAACAATATTTTCATAATTAATATAAACATAATGCTGGATTTACCTGTAGCACATTTTTAAAATGTATCATTAAAGGGACCTTCCAAATAAGTTTTTCATTTTTCAGTTAAATTGGTCATATATCAATTAGCTAATGATTTTGTATATAATGAAATTTCAGCTAATGAAAACCATCCTATTTTCTGGAGGAAAACTTTATTGCTATACTTTTTTTGTTCTTTCTTTTGAACTTTCCCCTTCCTGTGTATATGGGTATCATTCTGAGAGGCTCCTCTTTTAAATGATAATGGCAACACAATGTTGTCATTACACAATGTTATACATGTGGGGTTTTTTTACATTTGTTCCGAATGCGACCGAGTTTTCAATTACTCAGCAAAATTATGTCACAAAAGTCTTGTTTAGGTGCATTCTTCACATCTTTTTGTTTGTTTTAATAGCTGTTTTTATTGCAAAAGGTAGCTAATAGGTAGTGAGACTTACAATATTATGAATCTACTCTCTCTCTCCTACCCTAAAATCAGATATAAGTAATGTAAATAAATACACTTAAATTTTCTAGGTGAATTATTCAACTTTTAATCCTTAGAACTGAAAAATATACAGCATTCACATATTGCATCATGGACTATGTACCTAGTAAGGAGTGAACATAAGCCTTGCTTCATTGTTTAAGGTTTTCAATTTACAATTGTGTAAGTATTACTAAACAGCCACTCATCTTTATTTTATTTCTCTATAGAGCTCAGTTGTAACTAAACAAAGGCAAAAAGTTTATGAGTATTAAATACAGAACTATTTTCTTAAAAATGTTATTGTATTTTTAATAGTTGTTATCAATTTGAATGCATGGATGGCACAAAGGGAAATTATAGTGAAATTAATTTAGTTTTTTAAAAGGAAAAAAATATATGCCAGGCTAACAATACCCTATTTTTAATCACAGCATATACTTTGAATTATAGATAGTTGTGCAGATACTTACATTTCTGGAACTAAAGATTTCAAGACAAGATCCGCTTGTACTCTCTCCTATGTCTTTCTCTCTCTCTCCTTCCTAAACTCAGGCTAATTTTAAGCAGTTTGGCTCAAAGCAGAAATAATAGTGTCTTAGTCTACTGAAATTAAGGAATTGGACTGAGTTATTACCAATCTTAAAGAACATTTTTTATAGTATACAAAATTATTTACTATTTCAGCATCAAGTACTGAAATGTCCTTTAGTCTTTTGGGAGATTTTTAAAAAACTATTATTACTTAGCAACTCATTGTGTGTGTGTGAGAGAGTACCATGCTCTTCCCCAAAGAGATCAAGACAATATTATGGATTGTAGTATACAAGTACTTATTGTCAAAATCCTTTAAAGCCGGGTGATTTTGAAGGGGTAAGTACAACTTTATTCAGACACAATGAATTATAACCACCAATCAGATTATATCAAATTTTCCCAGTTTTAGGCCGACAGTGACGTGCTTATTTTTTTATAATGGGTTTTCACAATTCATAATGCCCAGACCAGTGGGCAAACTCCAAAGTAAACAAACTACTGAAAAAGCATCCAATATAATAACCTCATCATCCTCATTAGTTAATTAAAGCTACCTTGCCTATTCCTCCGAGGGGAGGCAATCATCCTTGCCCTCCAAATTGAGTTTCCCGAAGGTCAACCTGCTTTTGATCCCTTGGCCGCTGCTGTCAAGAAAGGCGAGAGTCCCTGGGCAAGTTTGCAATGAAGTTCAGCGGCGAATCATGGGAAGATTATCCATCGGAGACATCCCATCGTCCATGCGCGGCTAAAACCCTAAATACACTCGAAGCAAAACACCCAAGTCTTTTAAACTCCTTTCCGATTGGCATCAGAAGAGCCGCACAAAGGAGCTTTAAATTTCGGCAGCCCGGACCTAGAGGCAACAGATTCGAGTCGTTTCAGTGTCACGGGCTTCCATCAGAGAGGTGCCTTAGTTTCCGCAAGATATATATATTGCAAACGACCTAAGACCGAACTCCTAGAAAATCCAGCCGAATGAAGTCCCTTCCCCTTCTTCCTGCAGCTCCATATTTATTTATTTTTTAAAAATAAGCGACGCGCCTGCCTTCCGCATGCAACACAACCCCGCCACCGCGAGGCACAAAGATCAGGTTGATCAGTCAGATCATATCCAGAGAGTCTCTGCAAACAAGGCAGACGCGGGCGAGGTGAAGCGATAATTAAAGCACCCAAGAAACCCTGACAAAGAGGCGGGCGGCGGGGGAGGAGGCGGAGACCCCCTCCTGCACAAATCAAATACTAATCAAAAGCAAGGAGACGAGCGGGTGGCCGAGGGAGTTTCCAAGCCCCCGCCGCGTACATTGTCTCAGATTCCGCTGCTGACGGTGGACAAGGCGAATTAAAACAGTCTGCCGCCCAGGAGACTGCAGCTCGAGCTTTGACCGGGGAGCGTCAGGGAATTAAGCTCTCCAGCTGTCTCCTCGGACTGGGTCAAAGAATCCACACCATCCCTTGTATCTCATTTCGGGAACAGAAGCCAAAAAAAAAGGGGGCCACCGGGAAAGTGTCAGAGGCGGACGTGGCAACCGTGGGGTTGGGGGGTGGGGGGGGTGGCTTCCACAAAACAGCGCTACCTCAGGAAGACCAAAAAGGGGTCTCGCTTGTCTTGCGCTCTCCTCCGCCCACCTTTCGGAGTGAGTCTGGTTCCGCTATTTGGAGGAGTGAGTGGACTGGCTCGCTTCATACCAGAGTCCAGCCGAGGCGAAGCGGCTTTGGCGGCCGGGCTTCGGCAGCCTACGAAGCGAGGAATGCCCTCCCTAGCTGCGGCTCTAGGGAAAGCCCTAGCTCCGAGCTGCCATTCGGGGCCCGCACGCTCCTCGGCCAAATCGCGGCGCCCAGCAGGCGAGGAAACACTCCCCCACCCCCGTCAGTCGCCCACTCCTCTCAGGAGGCGCGAAGCAAGTGGCCTCCCGGAGCGCGGGCTCCCCAAGAGCCGCCTCCGCTGCCCCGGTCCTTGCGATTCCCGCTTGCTCCGTAGGGATCCTTCCCGGGACTGGCTCGCTGGCTTTTCTCTCTTAGCCAGACATTGTGGAACCGCTTTCCTCAACCTTCCCCCCCCCCCCCACCTCCGCCTCTGGTTCTGCTCTCTCCATGCCTTCTCTGGAGAAAGTGAGGGGGGGGAAGCATCTAACCTTAAATCCTTAACCTCCCTCTCCATAAGATCCACCCAATAAGACCCCGATCGGGGGTGGGGCGGAGAGGCAGCGGGCCAGAAACCGGGAGCTAATAAAATAATAATTTCCAAAAAAAAAAAAGAGAGAGAGAGAGAAACACCCTTTAGCACAAGCAAGTCAGTCAGTCAGTCAGCCAGTCCACCCGCCCGCCGTCCCTCCCCGAGTAAAGGACAATAGCTCTCTCCGCCACCACCGCTACCCGCAGCCCCTTGACACCAGAGCCCCGGGAGGAGGGGGGGGGAGAGTCCATTGTGTATGGCCGGGCTCGACAATTTACGAAACAAAAACAAAACCACACACGCACACAAAAAAATACAAGAGAGGGAAACGAAGAGTGGCTCCTCCTCCTCTTCTCCAAAAAGGCCTGTTGGAAAACTGCACAGAGCAGAAGCAGCAGCAAGGAGCCCACCATCTCTCTCTCTCTCTCTCTCTCTCTCTCTCTCCCGCTCGCTCTCGCCGCTGCTGCCCTGGCGAGCCAAAGAGACGAAAAGGCCCCGAGCGATAGGAAGGGGGATCTCTGCCCTAGAGCGGAGGGTGGAGGGTGGGGGGGAGAGGAAGGCCCGATCGCTTTGTGTTACCTGCCGTGAAACCAGTCCTTGCAGGCGTCGCACTCGATCATGAAGCGGGTTACGTCGTAGGGCAGCCTACAGATGCAATAGACGGGCACCGTCGCCATGTTAGCTCCCTTCAAAACAACACTGGATCCCAAGGCAAGCGAGCCGTGCGGGAGAGTCAGCTAACCAGCCAACCAGCCAGCCAGCGGAGAGAGGCAGGCAAGCAGGCAGGGCGTTTTGCTGCGGCTTCCTCGCTGTTGGAGAGCTCGCTCGATTCTCTCTCCTCCTTTGCCGCCACGGGCAAAGCGAATCAACCGGGCCTGGAGACGGCGGGAGAGGTGGAGGGAGGGGGGGAGGGAAAAAAAGAAGCAAAACAAAATCCGGAGAATTCAGTAAGCGATCCTCAAGGGCGAGCTGCAATGTCAGAAAAAATAACCGAGGCTTCCCGAAAGTTTGACTGCATGGCTCCTCTGCCTGGCGCCGGTTCCAAAGCTCGCTGGAAGCTCGCTCGCTCGCTCTTTTTTTCCGTTTTCTTGCTTTTCTTTTTGTTTTGGTCGTAGTGCTTTCTAAATGATCATTATCCCAAATGTTGGACGAAATGCATTCTATTGCATGCCCCCTGGTGACAGTACAGTACCGAAGCTTTTCATAAACACTCCGAAATGTAGCCCTTTCCTTGTAATGTCCTTACGTCAGCTTGCAACATTGTAATATTTCCTCTGATGGGGCTGGGGAGGGAGGCTGCAGAAAAGGGGAGGCGAATATGCGAAAACTCCCAAGCTTGGCACCGTACAAAATATTAAAAAGGGTGGTGGTGGTGGGGAACAGGAAGACAACCACTCTCAAAGCTGGAAAATAAACAGGGAGGCGTGCTAAAGCGAAGCGGCTGAAAGGGAGATTTTTAAAAAATTACAAACGATTTAGCCAAGGATTCTTGGGAGAGGAGAAGGTGGGGAGGGAGGGAGGGAGGGAAGAAGCTTCATTGAAAGGAAGAGAAATATTGCCGCGACTTCAAAAGTGGTGTCTGCAGTTGAGAGCCTCGTCCTTAAAACTCTTCTCCGCCAAGAGGGACGGGTGGAAATTATGTAGATTGCGAAGAATCGATGCATCAGCTGATGTAATAAAGCGGAAGATCGAAAAGTTGGACAATACACTTTGTTTTAAAACATTTAAGCTCTTGAGATTTAACAGCCTGCTTCCACTTCATTCTTCCAGCTTACCAACGTTGGAGGATAAAGAAATCGAGAGAACAAAACCAGAAATACTCTCCATCCTTCCCTCGACTCCTTCTCCCCCTCCCTTCTCCCTTCCCCCCTTCGTGATTTTGGCATAAAAAGAGGGAGCGAGTTACTTTTGGTGGGGTAATAAACTTCTAGGGCAACGCTTGGGAGGTTTCTCTCCCTACAAACGAAAGTGTGACTCCGCCTCCTTTCTTTCTAATTGTTAATGAAAGTAGAAGCGAGTCTGAGAGTTGATCCGAGGAAGTAGCAGTTCCGGTCTTAGGCGTTCCGGTATTTGGCATTCTGCGATTTCCCCTGAACCCATAATATATATATAGATATAGATATATATTTGAAACGAAGCCCCTGTAGCTTTGTCAATAACCGCTACTCTTAGCATAGCCCCTCCCCTCCCGCCATCCCTGCTCAAAAAGTTTTTGAAAGTACCACGTGTCACTTTGCTGCTTGGCTTTAATTCACAGTTGTGGCCATACGTTAACTCTCGCGGTAGTACAGCCCCCCGCCCCTGTCCCTCTCCCCTCCGCTTCTGATTGTTAGGTTTCCTTCATTTTTCGGTAGGGTACGTTAGTAATGCAGCCGAGTACCCGTGCAGGGTCAAAGCTGTGAGTTGACCATTCTTGCCTTTCATAGTGACGCTTGAACAAATTGCCAGCAAGGCGTGATGGCCACCTTCTGTTGCTCCCCCGGGCACATTATGACTCTTCTATATATAGGTGTACTACATCGGATCAAGGTGGCTTTATTTGTAATTACAACAGATCATTATCATTCCTTGTGTGATAGGGTAGTTGCCCTGGTCAGAGTTACCATGCTGTCTTAAAATATGGATCCTTTGAGTTTATTCCTGCCTTAGATCTGTAACTATGTTCCCATATTATTAAATTTTCCAATAATTCTTAACATGGGTGTCTGCAGAGGGTGGGGAGGGCAAGGACCCCAGTGAAGGGCAGTGATGATAACTACATAACGACACCACCACGCAACTGTTGAAATTTAAATCCTTGCCTCTGATATAGCAATACAAAAACATAATCATAGTATTTGCATGCGGACATTATTGTTGGGATCATCAAGGTTATGGACATTACTGTTTCTTGGTAATTCTTGCTAAGTGGAATCTGTGCATTTTATTTGAATATGAATGCAGTTGTCAAGCTGAATTGCTCATACTAATGTCCTTCTAACTGCAGCACAAACATGTCTCAGTCCAGGGGTGTCAAACTAGGGATCCGCGGGCCGGATGCATCATGCACAGGCCATGGCCACCCCAGCTCCGCAAAGGGGGGAAATGTTGCAATATGTCATGTGATGGCAATGTGACATCACGAGTTTGAAACCTGTGCAGTAGACCTTCCAAAGCAGGGGTCTCCAACCTTGGCAACTTTAAGACTTGTGGACTTCAACTCCCAGAGTTCCTCAGCTAGCTGAGCTGGCTGAGGAACTCTGGGAGTTGGAATCCACAAGTCTTAAAGTTGCCAAGGTTGGAGACCCCTGTTCCAAAGCATGTGACCTCATTGTTTTGGCTTTAGCACATCCCCAAATCACAAGTATATGAAGTTAAAAATCTTCTTTAGCAGATACAGTTTTAAAGTTTGTCCTCACTTAATTTCTGCTGTGGATTAGACCTAGAATGCTTTATCAATGATGAAGTTAACAATGACTGGGTGGCTGGGCCCATCACTCACTCCCTCAGTCCAACCCACTTCACAGGGTTGTTGTGAGGAAAATATGAAGCAGGAGTACTGTATGCAGTATGTTTGCAACCTTGAGTTATATATTTAAAAGAAGAGATAAAAATATAGTTCTACTGCTACTAAGAAAGAAGAAATGCCAGGAAAAGTAACATGGAAAGGAAAATATTACACAGCCAGTACATTAAAAAAAAATACTGGCAAAGCACATAACAAAGATCTGGAAATGACTAAGAACAGAAAGTTAAAGAAAGTGACAGGAGGGCAACATGAGACTAGCCTTAAGAACAAATGCATGTAATAGCAACAGATGGAAAATGCTGTCTCTGCAAAGAAGCTGAAGTCAGTGGACCACTTGGTTAGCTGCTGCAAGAAGATTGCACAGACAGACATCAAACAACAGCATAACAAACTTGCAATGATGGTGCATTGGAATATCTACAGCAAATACTACGGGTATTTTCCTGCAAGCAAGAACTGGTGGGGCCAAAAATAGACAAAGTAGAAATAGAAAATGAAGAAGTTAAGTATTTTGGGACTTTAAAATTCAAACAGGCAAGTACCTGCCACATAGCACCCCAGTTGCTTTAATAAGAAAAACAAGACTGAAGTGGCAGCACCTGGAGACAGCAGAAGAGAGAGAGAAATAACAAAATACAGAGACATGCAAATAAAAGTAAAATGACTGTAACAAATGAAGGCAAAGATAGTACCAATAATAATAGATGCCTTGGGTGCAATCCCAAAATATCTGGAACAACCAATTGAACACCACTGGCATTAACAAAATCCCCACCAGACAGTTGCAAAAGGCAGCTTATTGAAACAGCTTAGATCCTGTGACAATACCTTTAATAGCATTAAACAACATTTGTCTATCCCATGTCCTTAGAAAGGACTTGATAGGTCAATAAAATGCCAGATCCAGTCTAAACCTCCAGATGACTGTGGATATAATACAGGGCCTAAAGTTGCCCAGGCTTTTAGGCTGTTGCAGACACATCCCTTCCCTGAGCATTATCCCACATAATTATTTCAATTTGGACTGAAGGATTATGTAGCTTTTATATCTTTCAATTATTAGTGGGTCAATGTGACAGACGGCTAAACCCAACTTTCCAAGCATTCACCTCTACCTGCCCAAGCCAGGCCATCCCAGTTCACATAAGGGAGAGTGACTGTAGATTGCAGGTTATTATACTCCTTAAAAAGGGAAACTAATCCAAGAAAAACCATGATTGCTTTTCTTATCTTGTCAGGGACAAGGCCATTTTTTGCCCTTGTTACTGAAGCCAAAAAGAACTCTACAATAAGAGCAATAAAATTTGTGCCAGCATTTTTTTTTACTAGTTTAGAGACAAGCTACTTTTCTATTGCTGTCAAGGAAACTTACACTGCAGTCCTGAAGTCACTAAGAATAACTTGGTGTCAAGCCTGTAAACATCCGTATATAGTTAGAGAATATCATGGTGGTTAGATATTTTTGATATTAGTTGCGAAGTCGTGTCCGACCCATCGCGACCCCATGGACAACATTTCTCCAGGCCTTCCTGTCCTCTACCATCCTCTGGATTCCATTTAAACTCATGCCGACTGCTTCAGTGACCCCGTCCAGCCACCTCATTCTCTGTTGTCCCCTTCTTCTTTTGCCCTCAATCTTTCCCAGCATTAGGCTCTTCTCCAATGAGTCCTTCCTTCTCATTAGGTGGCCAAAGTATTTCTGTTTCATCTTCAGGATCTGGCCTTCTAAAGAGCAGTTTATGTATATTAATACCAAAGTAAGTAAAAAATGGCTCAACTTGAAATCTTAAGTTCTAATATCGTTTCACAAGAGTTATGTGATTTATTTCTAGTTGTGGCAACAAACTGTCTAGATCAGTGATGGCTAACCTTTTTGCCATCGCGTGCCAGGAGGTGGGTGGGATGTCATGTGCATGTGTGCCCACACCCAGAATTCTATGCATCCTGACCCCGCGCATGTGTGCGCGACCCCCACCCACCCTGCTCCTGGCACACGATGGCCCGGTAGGCCCATTTTTCGCTCTCACCTTTCTCTCTGGGGGCCCTCCAGAGGGCAGAAACTGCCCGTTTGCCAACTTCTGATTGAACAGGAAGTGACATTTTTTGCTGTCCCCAGCCTCCAGAGACTCCGAGAGAGGCAAATGGGCAGTTTCTAACCTCCGGAGGGCTCCGGGAGGGGGGGAATGCCATTTTCGCCCTTCTCAGAGTCATAGAGAGGCTCTGGAGCCAGGTGAGAGAGAAAAACGGGTCTTCCCTACCCCTCCCAGGCCTTCCAGAGGCAGGAAACAGCCTGTTTCCCTACTTCTAGTGTGTGCGCCGGAGTTGAGCTTGCATGCCCACTGATATGGCTACGTGTGCCACCTATGGCACACATGCCATAGGTTCACCATCACGGGCCTAGATCGTATAATAGGAATCATCCTATTCAGATGATTGTTACATATACACACACACGTGTGTGTGTGAGAGAGAGAGAGTCAAAGAAAATTGCATAGTCCTATTCAGATTATTGGTATGTATGTATAAAATAATCATCTGAATAGAACTATGCAGATCACCTAAACAATAGCTACTTTTAAGTGCTACAGTTTTGCTAAAAAATGACCTAGATCAGGGCTGCCAACCTCCCAGCCTGCAGGCCAGATGCATCACACGCTGGCCACCCCCAGTTTAGCGAAGGGGGGGAAGTCCCAATACGTCGCGTGAAACCGCCATGTTTTGAGTTTGACACCCCTGGTCTAGACAGTTTGTTGGCACAACTAGAAACAAAGCACATAGCTCTTGTGAAACCATACTAGAATTTAGATTTTAAGTTGACCCATTTTTACTTACTTAGGTCTTAATATACATATAATATCTAACCACTATGGTATTCTCTAAAAAGGATCCAGAAATTGCTAGTAAAAAAAAGTTGACAATAACCTTTAGAATCATTCAGCAAACAGTAAGGAATCCCATAAATAACCAATCCTGTCTCATGTCACTATAATCTTGTAAATGATAACAGTGCTGCTAGAAGACAGAACAGGATCAATATAGTCCAATTGCTTCTATCAATTCCTATGAGGAGATAATTGATCAGAGGAACAAATGCAATCTTAGTTGCATACATAACATACCTGGTTGTCAACTATGCTGGCAAAGGTCCAAGAAGCTGAGAGAATCTAAGAAAGCCCTGAAAGTTTAGGAAGAAAGCTTAGTTGCTAATTGTCATTGAACTGGGAGTTTAGTCATAGCATTTATTCAATATTTATACTGAATTATTTGCATCACGGCATAGTGACTCTCTGCTACCATATGAAGTCTTATCTTTCAAGGGAACACACTCTTAAAAAGCCCACAGGTTTTAAAGTTGATATTCTTAAATTTTGGAAAAGTAAAAAAAAAAGAAAAGTAAACACTCATTGTATTGAAACCAATGCAATATAGGACCTACCACACGTTCTGTGCAATTTAATCATCTCAAACTTTGGAGGAAAGGAAAATAAAGTACTTTATTAAAAAGCTCCAGATTTATCCCAGTGTTACTTCATGGTGCCCTCACCGCAGCTCCTGAATCTCCAAGAAAGCTGTTCCTGGAAGTCACTGGGCTGCAAAGCAGAAGAGGCATGGAACAGAGAGGTCTGGATTGGTGGAGGGGGGGAGGGAGAGGAAGGAGGGTACATAGCTGCCAATTTTTATTCCATAAGGTGGCTGACATAAGAAAAGACTAAAGCAAACTTTCAGAAATTTAGAAGGTGAATTAGTAGTACATGATAAACTTCTCCTAAAACTAAAATCTTACGGCATTTCAGGACCCCTTCACAATTGTATAACTGCTTTCCTGTCAAACAGACAAGTGGTCAAAATTGGCAATGCTCTATCAAATCCTGTTCCTGTCAAAAGTGGCGTTCCCCAAGGCAGCATTCTTGGACCAACGCTCTTCATACTATACATAAATGATCTCTGTGATCTTATCTCAAGTTATTGTGTTCTTTTTGCTGACGATATCAAACTATTTAACACCACCAACAATACTACTACTCTTCAAAAAGACCTTGACTTTGTATCTGATTGGTCTAAAACTTGGCAACTCCAAATCTCAACCAGCAAATGCTCAGTCTTACATATTGGAAAGAAGAACCCAAACACTAAGTACAAGCTTGATGGACATTACCTTACAGATGACCCCCCCACCCTGTTAAAGACCTTGGAGTTTTCATATCCAATGATCTAAGTGCCAAAGCCCACTGCAACTACATCGCAAAAAAGGCTCTAAGAGTTGTAAGCCTAATTTTGCATAGCTTCTTTTCCAAAAAACTCTACACTACTAACCAGAGCATACAAACATTTGCTAGACCTATTCTTGAATACAGCTCACCTGTCTGGAACCCATACCACATCTCTGACATTAATACAATTGAACGTGTCCAGAAATATTTTACAAGAAGAGTTCTCTGCTCCTCTGAAAACAACAAAATACCTTATCCCACCAGACTTGAAATCCTGGGATTAGAAAACTTAGAACTCCACGGACTCTGACAAGACCTGTGTTTAACACACAGAATCATCTATTGCAATGTCCTTCCTGTTAAAGACTACTTCAGCTTCAATCACAATAATACAAGAACAAACAATAGATTTAAACTTAAATCTCGATTGCAGAAAATATGACTTTTGTAACAGAGTTGTTAACGCTTGGAACACACTACCTGACTCTGTGATCTCTTCTCAAAATCCCAAAAACTTCAACCAAAAACTGTCTACTATTGACTTCACCCCATTCATAAGAGGACTATAAGGGGCATGCATAAGTGCATAAAAGTGCCTATTGTTCCTGTCCTATTGTTTCCTTTCATTATATCAAATTAATATATTTATTGCATACTTTTGCTTATATATATGTTTATATGATATGTTGTTGTTTTATGTTGATGCTTGTGTATACTGTTGTGACAAAATAAAAAAGAATTGTTCTAACAATTATTTACTTCAGAAGATTGAGAAGAATTTTACTTCAGAAATCATGACAAATTTATACGGAAATTAGACAACTTAGAACTACGCCGCCTTCGGTCTGATCCAAGCGTAGTACAATGCTACAATGTCCTACCTGTCAATGACTACTTCAGCTTCAACCACAAAAAGATGTTGTGTCCCACCCCCAACTCCGACGAACGAGTCAAGGAAGTCCGTGGCAAACTTGGCAACGAAGCCTCTGCAGCTTGCCAAGTCTCTTTGAGGTTTATCAGGGCAGGCAGGAGTCCAAGTTGTGACTTCAGCGATAGGGTCTGGTATCAGCAAACTCGATAAGACTTTGCTTGACTCAAGGGTGGAATGCCAAAAGCAGGTTCTTTATATAGGCTGTGGGGTGTGGCTCCATGACTCAGCATTTATCCAGGCCTGCCCCACCCCTCCTTCTGCTGGCATTGCCTCTCAGATCTCCGGAAGCGAGGGTCCTCCTACCCTGAATTGTCTTCAGCTGGATCTGCTGTCCCTAATTCCAGCACCTGGCTGGCTTCCTCTGACGGCTGAGCCAAAGGAACACATGCGGTATGAGTGAGGTTTATCGGGCATGTTTGTTCACTCCTTGCATCCTCTCTGGGCATGGGGCCAGGGCCAGGGGCTGGAGGCATGACAGGCCGTTCATCTTCATTATCAGACTCGGAGTCTGATAACAGGCCCGGTTGGAGACGGGAGGGGCCCGGCTGAGGAGTGGAGGGAGGACAAGTCACAACAACAATACAGAAGCACACAATAGATACAAACTTAAGGTAAACCGCTCCAAACTCAATTGCAAAAAATACAACTTCAGTAACAGAGTGGTCAATGCCTGGAATGCACTACCTGACTCTGTTGTTTCTTCCCCAAACCCCCAAAACTTTTACTGTCTACTGTCGACCTGCAACAATTCCTGCAACCGTTCTTCATATGTTTTAGCCTCCAGTCCCCTAATTATCTTCATTGCTCTTCTCTGCACTGTTTCCAGAGTCTCAACATCTTTTTTACATCGTGGCGACCAAAACTGAATGCAATATTCCAAGTGTGGCCTTACCAAGGCATTATAAAGTGGTATTAACACTTCACGTGATCTTGATTCTATTCCTCTGTTTATGCAGCCCAGAACTGGATTGGCTTTTTTGGCAGCTGCTGCACACTGCTGGCTCATATCTAAATGGTTGTCCACTAAGACTCCAAGATCCCTCTCACAGGTACTACTATTGAGCAAGGTACCACATATACGGTACCTGTGCATTTTGGTTTTTTTTGCCTAAATGTAGAACCTTACTTTTTTCACTGTTGAATTTCATTTTGTTAGATAGCACCCAATGTTCAAGTCTGTCAAGATCCTTCTGTAACTTGAGCCTATCTTCTGGAGTGTTGGCTATTCCTGCCAGCTTGGTGTCATCTGCAAATTTGATGAGTTCCCCATCTATCCCTTCGTCCAAGTCATTGATGAAGATGTTGAAGAGTACTGGGCCTAAAACATAGCCTTGGGGTACTCCACTGCATACTTCCCTCCATGTGGATGTAGTTCCATTGAGGACTACACGTTGAGTGCGGTTGGTCTGCCAGTTACGAATCCATCTAGTGGTGGTGCTGACTAACCCACATTTTTCTATTTTATCTAGTAATAGGTTATGGTCTACTTTATCAAATGCTTTACTGAAGTCCAAGTAAATTATATCGACAGCATTCCTCTGGTCCACTAATTTTGTCATTTTGTCAAAGAATGCAATGAGATTAGTCTGGCATGATCTGTTTTTGACAAACCCATGTTGGCTTTTGATTTATTACTTTGTTTGCTTCTAGGTGTTCAGTGATTCATTGCTTGATTTTCTTTTCCAGAATCTTCCCTGGTATTGAGGTCAGGCTGATAGGTCTGTAGTTTCCTGGATCTGTTTTTTTTCCCTTTTTTGAAGATGGGAACTACATCAGCTCTTTTCCAGTCCTCTGACAGTTCCCCTGTGCTCCAGGATCTTTGAAAGATATAGTTCAGTGGTTCTGAGATCTCGTCTGGCAGTTCCTTCAGAACCTTGGGGTGTAATCCATCCGGTCCTGGTGATTTGAACTCATCTAGGGTAGGCAGGTGTTCACTTACTATTTTTTTCCCTATTTTAACTTGTGTTCCTAATCTGTTTTTTGTGGTGCTGTTTTTGATAGGTTGGATTGTTTTTTCCCTTTTTTGAAGATGGGAACTACATCAGCTCTTTTCCAGTCCTCTGGCAGTTCCCCTGTGCTCCAGGATCTTTGAAAGATATAGTTCAGTGGTTCTGAGATCTCGTCTGGCAATTCCTTCAGAACCTTGGGGTGTAATCCATCCGGTCCTGGTGATTTGAACTCATCTAGGGTAGGCAGGTGTTCACTTACTATTTTTTTCCCTATTTTAACTTGTGTTCCTAATCTGTTTTTTGTGGTGCTGTTTTTGATAGGTTGGATTGTTTTTTCCTTTTGTGTAAAGACAGATGCAAAAAGTTTCAGTTCTTTCACAATTCCAGAGATACAGTTTATTAGCATCCCAGCAATACTTAAGAGTGGTGAATTCTTTAGCTTTCTCAGATCTGTTCTAAACCCATTTGTAGCTAAATAAGAACACATTTATGTATACTCATGTCAAACAAAAAGTATTTCTTTTCTGAAAAGTTGCTCTCTTCACCTGAAAAACAAACTAATTTTGGGATCCAAAAGAACAAAACACCACTCTAGCAATATTTTCCTTCCCATAAAAAAAATGCTATGGAAAAATAATAGTTATTTTGTAATGTTTGATATATTTGTTTGTTTTCCAATTTAAAATGTATGTTGGGATATTTTTTCTGTATGTAAAACTTGGTGCAGTTGAAAAGTTGATCAAGAGGAGGAATAAGTATTCCATTTCCCCCCTTTTCCCTCAAAGGAAAATTATGTCTCCAATAATCTCAGATGGAGTGAGGACAATTGCACATCTCAACTATAATATTCTCCTCACAGTAATTTTGCAGTCACATCATTGCAGAGAAATATTACTCTGAACTATAGAACTGCTAATTGTCTAACTGCCATAACCCCAGAAATCATTGCAGTTCAACATCCCGTCATGCAGGTGAACATAATTTCATGTGTAAATGGAATCTGGTTATCAACTAATAACAGTTCTG
The DNA here is from genome assembly GCF_028640845.1 of Ahaetulla prasina. Taxonomy (NCBI): domain Eukaryota; kingdom Metazoa; phylum Chordata; class Lepidosauria; order Squamata; family Colubridae; genus Ahaetulla; species Ahaetulla prasina. The sequence goes on along the minus strand of NC_080540.1, from coordinate 66,579,408 downwards.
GAAAAATTAACTTCGAATTATTTATTTATTTATTTATTTACATTTATACCCCGCTCTTCTCCAAAGACTTACAGAAGGGCGGCTTACACTATGTTAAGCAATAGTCTTCATCCTATTTGTATATTATATACAAAGTCAACTTATTGCCCCCAACAATCTGGGTCCTCATTTTGAATTATGAATTATGATATCAGAACATGAGATGAGCTCTTCTAGATCAGGATCAGCCCAAAGATTATTTAGTTCAAAATTTGTCACATTTCATGAACTGTCAGATACATGCAAATATCACAGAAACGTGGACAGGAGGTGGATAATGCATGAGTAGATGATAGATAACATATCATCTTCAAGGTATTCCTTTTTAAAAAATAAACCTATCTATTCTCTTTTAATATGGGGTCCAGTTAGATGTAGTGGTTAAGGCATCAGGTTAGAAAATAGAAATCTGTGAGTTCTAGTTAGAATAGATTAGATTAGATTAGATTAGATTAGAATAGAATAGAATAGAATAGAATAGAATAGAATAGAATAGAATAGAATAGAATAGAATAGAATAGAATAGAATAGAATAGAATGTTTTATTGGTCAAGTGTGATTGGACACACAAGGAATTTCTCTTGGTGCATATGCTCTCAGTGTACATAAAAGAAAAGATACGTTCATCAACAGTTCTAAGATACAACACTTAATGATAGTCATAGGGTACAAATAAGCAATCAGGAAGCAATATCAATATAAATCATAAGGATACAAGCAACAAAGTTACAGTCATACAGTCATAAGTGGAAGGAGATGGGTGATGGGAAAGATGAGAAGATTAATAGTAATGCAGATTTAGTCAATAGTTTGACAGTGTTGAGGGAATTATTTGTTTAGCAGAGTGATGGCATTTGGGAAGAAACTGGCCTGGAGCCAGTCATTCTCCATCAGCCCTAGGAAACAGACTGTGGCAAAGCATTTTCAGGGGGGATTTGTCAACACTGATTCAAAGGCACATGCATAGCCCCACACACTAATACACCCACACAGAGTCCCTTTTTAAACAATAGATCAGAAGTATGCAAATGCAAATAGATAAATAGGCACTATTTGGATGGGAAGGTAACAGTATTCCATGCACGTTGGCATATAGTCATGCTGGCCACATCACCATGGATGTGTCTTCAGATAATGCTGGTTCCATCAGCTAGAGCAGAAGTCTCCAACTTCCAAGAAAAGCTGGCTGGGGAATTCTGGGAATTGAAGTCCACCAGGCTTAAAGTTGCCAAGGTTGGAGACCTCTGAGCTAGGGAACAGAGATGAGCACAGCCCCATAGATAGGGGAAACCTTTACCTTTATCTTTTAAATTAATGGCCAATTCCAGCTATGCATTGTGTAAAAGATATTTATTGACTGATCCTAAATTTTCCCATATCAAGTTTTAGTGGATGATCCTACTTGTTACATTGTGAGAGAAGGATACAACTCCCCCTGTCCACATTTTAAACATTACGTGTTTTCTATAAAGGAAGCCCTCAACTTACAACCAGAGTTGAGCCCAAAATTTTTGTTGTTGCATAAGACATTTGTTAAGTGAATTTTGCCCCATTTTATGACATTTTTTTGCCACGGTTGCTAAGTGAATTACTGCAGTTAAGTTAGTGACCCAGTTGTTAAGTGAATCTGGCTTTCCTGTTGACTTTGCTTATCAGATAGTCGTAAAAGGAGATTGCATGACCCTATCCCCACACAAAGCAGGCTGACACACACCAGGAACGCATGACAGGACCTCGGACTCGAAGCCAAACCAGGGCCCGGGATGCTGCATCACAGTCATCTGCTCAAGACATCACATCACAGAACTTCAGAGGCCACAACATCAAAGCTCAGGAACAAAAGACCAGGACCACACCCACACAGGATGCTACGAAACAGCCGACCAATCTGCAAACACCCACTCCATCTACCAATCAGGATGCAGCCACAGAGCCAACCAACCCACTCACAGCAACACTCCCCACCTCCCCACCAGTATTTATAGAGAGATGGCAGCTCCGACCACTCTTTTCGAGAAGCGCGAAGCCAAAGACACCAGCCTGAAGATGATGAGTGAGACCTCATCGAAACATTGCCAAAATACTCTCAGCCTCACACGGGAAAAGACCCGAAAATGCCAAGACCTACATACCTATACCCGTGAAAACCTACGAAAACAAATATATATATATATATATATATATATATATATATATATATATATATATATATATATATATATATATATATATATATATATATATATATGTATATGTAGATCTTTGGTTATTCGGTTTTCTCCCGTAAAATTGGAAGTGTCTTGGCGACGTTTCGACGAAGTCTCATTCGTCATCTTCAGGCTTCAGCTTCGTGCTTCTGGGAGCAATGTGTGACTGCAGCTGTTTTTTCCTTTTAACTGCTAGTGGGGTTTGAACTGATTGGGTGGGAGCTTGGCTGTGCTCTGATTGGATGGGGTTTTTGTGCTCTGATTGGCTGGGGTGTGTCCTGTGTTGGTGGGGGCTTGGTTGTGCTCAGATTAGTCTGAGCTGCAGGGGATTTGAGCTGGTGAGCTGCACAGCTGTTGTTTGGCTTCGTGTTCGCGGTGCTACATCTTCATAGTGGGTGTCAGTCTGCTGCATGTATGGATTGGAGGGGTTTGAAATGGCTAATGTTGCAGCTGCGGTCTGGCTTCTGGTCCTTGGTCGTGCTTCATGATCAGTGTGGGTTTGGGTCTGCTTTCTGGGTGGATGTGTGGTGGTGACATCCTGTGTGGACCTCGTGAGTGTGGGTCTGGTGTCATTCCTCGTGTTAGGGACTCGTTTGTCAATAAGGCAGGTTTCCAAATGGCTGGTAGGCGGAGGTATCATCTCGTTTGTTCATGCTGTGTGGGCGTTTTCTATCTCGATGGCTTCTCTGATTATTCTGTTGTTAAAGTGTTCAGTTTTGGCGATAGTTCTGGTCTTTTAAAGTCAATATCGTGTCCTGTGACTTTAAAGTGTTGGACCAGGGAAGAAGTTGGTTCCTCTTTTGAATGAGTTCTTGTGTTCTTCAATGCGTGCACTTATTCTTCTGTTGGTTTGTCCGATGTATATGGTGGGGCAGGCAGTGCATGGGATTTCATATACTCCTTGATTTTCTAACTCAATTTTGTCTTTGGGGTTTCTTAGGATGGTGGATATTTTTCGGTTTGTGCAGAATGCTGTCTTGATGTTGTGTTTGTGGAGGATCTTGCTTATTCTGTCTGTGGTGCCTTTTATATATGGGAGGAGGGCTGTGCCGTTTTCTTGTTCTCTGTCTTGGATTTTAGTGGGGGGTTCTTTTTGGATTAGCTTGGTAATCTTATTTCTCTGGAATCCATTGGATGTTAGTACGTTAGTGAGAGTGTGTAGTTCGGTTTTTAGGTGTTGTTCGTCAGCTTAGCATTTTATTCTGGAGATGAGTGTCTTGGCTACGGAGTTGATCTGTGCTGGGTGGTGGTGTGACAGTGCATGCAGATAGCGGTTTGTGTGTGTTTTCTTCTGGTAGATGGTGTGTCCTAGGGAGCCATTGGGTTTCCTGTAGACTAAGACATCTAGGAAGGGAAGTTGGCTGTTAACTTCTGTTTCCATGGTGAACTGTATTTTGGGGTGTAGGCTATTGAGGTGTGTGAGGAAGTTGTCAAGTTTTTCTTTCCCGTGTGGCCAGATTATGAAGGTGTCGTCTACGTATCTGAGCCAGAGTTTGGGTTTGTGATCAGATTTTTCTAGTACTTGGGTTTCAAAGTTTTCCATGTAGAGGTTGGCAATGACAGGTGAGAGGGGTGCTCCTTCTATTTGTTTGTATTTTTGTCCATTATAGATGAAGTATGTGTTGGATAGGCAGTGGTTGGTCAGATCTAGGATGTGCTTGGAGGGGTTATATTTGTTTTAGATAGCTGTCAAGGCTTCTTTGATTGGCACTTGGGTGAAGAGGGATATGACATCAAAGCTCACAAGTAGGTCGCTGGGCTGTAAGTTTTGTTTCTTTATGATCTCTATGAACTGGAATGAATTTTTTACGTGTGAGGCGATGGATTCTGCATAGGGCTGTAGTTCTTTGGCGAGAAATTTGGCTAGGTATTGTAGAGGTGAGCCTATGGAGCTGATTATGGGTCTGAGTGGGGTTCCTTCTTTGTGTATCTTGGGGAGGCCATAGAGCTTAGGGCATCTGGATGATTTCTCTCTGGGAATGATTCTTTGTTGGATTTCTTCGCTGAAAGCCTCCCCCATCAGCAAAGATCTACATACAAACACCCGTGAAAACCTACGAAAACAAATATATATATATATATATATATATTTAATACAAACAATCCATCTTCCATTAAACTGTGTGTCGTCTGGGTACAAATGTCTCATGCAATAAAAATTAAAATTTACAGCAATATTCATTGTTTATCTGTTCTTAACTTAATATTGATATACATTGCATGTCTAATACTGCAACAATTCTCTTCTTAACTTATTTCTATATTTCACTAATCTACTTTTATTTCTAACTTTCTTATTTATTCTCTAGCCATCGGTAAAATAGTTCCATTACATTATAATATTCAGTTTTGTTCCTTCTCTTTAATTGCAAGTGTTAACCTATTCATTTCTGCACATTCTAATATTTTCCTAATCACGTTCTCATCTGTAGGAATCTCTTTACTTTTCTAGTTTTGTGTAAATACTATCCTAGCTGCAGTTATTACATCGATAATCAAATATACATTCTCTTTACTAGAAGTGCTGTTGTAATTTTGAATGGTCACTAAATAAACTGTTGTGAGTCGAAGCCCACCTGTTCTCCACTTCTATCAGGTCACCTAAGCCAGGGGTCTCCAACCTTGGTCCCTTTGAGACTTGTGGACTTCAACTCCCAGAGTTTCTTAGCCAGCTTTGCTTACCCAAGTCTTAAAGGGACCCAGGTTGGAGACCCCTGACCTAAGCCATTGCCACTCTATGTTAAAAACCCAACTGCTGAACACGCAGTCCTTGACTTACAGGAGTTGATTTAATGACTCTTCAAAGTTACAACCTCACTGAAAAAAATTGACTGATGGCCGTTTTTCACACGACCTTTATAGCATCCCCATGGTCACGTGATTTATATTTGGATGCATGACAACCGACTCACATTTATGATGGTCCCATGATTGCCTTTTTTCGACCTTCAGACAAGCAAAGTCCACAGAGAAGCCAGATTCATTTAACAACCGTGGTACTCATTTAACAATGGCAACGATTCACTTAACAGATATGGCAAGAAAAATCGTAAAATGGGGCAAAAGTCACTTAACAAATTTCTCACTTAACAACATAAATTTTGGGCTCAGTTGTGGTTGTAAGTTGAGGACTACCTGTGGTCTTTCCCTGCAGTGGAATAATCATGTTTATACTTTTACAAGTCTGCAGGATCCTTTTTTCTTTTGCTGTTGCCAGAACCATGCGCAGTATTCCAAATCCGGTTGCAACAAAATTTATAAGGTCGTTACTACACTGACAGTTTTATTTTCAATATATTTCCTAGCATTATTTTTTACAGCAGATTGACATTTTCATTCAGCTCTTCACCATGACTCCAAGCTTCTCTTCCTGACCACTCACTGTCAACTCAAAGCTCCATTAACGCCTATGTGAGATTTGGACCTTATATGGCCAATGTGCATCACTGCACCTGATTACATTGAGTTTACATTTGGCATTTTGAAGCCCATTCATTCAGCCAATTTGGAGAGATGCTTTTATTTAAGATGCCTTGCTATCTTTTTTTTTCTGCGTTACCATCCCCAATTATTGTAATGTAATGTAATTAGCAATATATTCTTAACTTCAGGTCATTTATAAACAAGTAAGAAGCCAACTGGTCCTTATGAAACTGCATTTATACATTTTTTTTCCTACTGTCTGCTTGCTGTTTCTTAAGGAAGTTGCTGGCCCATAACAGTATCTTTTCTTTAATGACAAGCGGTGTTGAGTGTTGACAGTGAATGTTTATTGAGAGGTATTGCAAAAAAAACCCCACACAACTATTTGAAAGTTCAAGTGCCCTCCCTTTTTTTCACCTTTCTGTTGATTAGCCCAAAAGAAATCCAGAAGAGTAAGTGAACCACTTCTTTTGAAGAAGCCATTTGAGTTATTCTTCAGAAAAATTCATTCTTCTGTATGTTGGATTTCTTATCTTTAATAATACGCTATCTGATGCAAACGCTGACAAATCATATTATAATACAATTGCATTCAGTGGTGAAATTCAATTTTTTTACTACCGGTTCTGGGGGCGCGGCTTAGTGAGCGTGGTGTGGCTTGTGGCCGTGGTAGGGGAAGGACACTGCAAAATCTCCATTCCCACCCCACTCCAGAGGAAGAATACTGCAAAATCCCCATTCCTAGCCCACTCTGGGACCAGCGGTGGTATTTGCCAATTCTCCGAACTACTGAAGATTTCCGCTACCAGTTCTCCAGAACCTGTCAGAACCTGCTGGATTTCACCCCTGATTGCATTACATGCAATTTTCTGACCTGCTTCCTAACTGGTTGCACAATACATCTTTTTCTCAATATTGCAAATTTATGATTTTTAAAATGCATTTACATCAGTTGTCCTCCCATCCATAAGCTAAACATGTTATCTTGGGTGTTTTTATTGGTAGTAAACATTACACTGCAGGACTGCAGGGGATGTTTTATTTGATAGAGTAAAGCCTAACAGTTATGGTGCTGTTAAAAGTAACTCTCCCGGGAATAAGAGCACATAAATTCCTCCTGGATTCACAGGGATGTGATCGAAGATTTCTGATGGATGGCTTCGCAGTAGTTTTCCAGTAGTATCACTGATCTGGTGCCTAGCAGAATTCTAGATTTACTGACATGATGATCAGAATTGACTAACAGTGGGAATCTCTCTTTTCTAACCGAATAGGCTGAAGATGTCTGTTGGGAATTTATGACTAAGGGGATGAACATTCTTTATGCCCTGTCTTATCATTTTAATGATAAAGACTTTCATTGATAAAATGGATGCTCCCTCTCTCCCCGAGTCCCCTCCCATTTTCTTTCTTTGGGATAAGTTTATTAATTCCTATGTAGAAATCCAATAGATAACCTATAAGACAGTGTCACCCTTTTAATGTAATATGATAGGGGTGACAGAATTTCTTATCTACACCATACTGGACATCGATGGCTATATTATAAAAAAAACCAGTAATGATTTCATTATGACTGGCTGTGAGAAGGAAATTGGTAAATGAATTTTACATAATAAGGCTGAAGGTGAACTTCAATGTGGAAAGAAAATATTGAATGTAGTATTTACTTTATATTTCTTCTTAGAATAAATGCTGCTGAAGCTGTTCTTTGATTCAAGCACAAACTCACATGAATTGCTGATCCACAGTATTCAAAGTGGTCTTTTCCGACAGAGACAACCACATCCTCTCGAAACTGGATAATTTGGACCCAAGGAATGTGTTCAAGTTGCGACTTTGCAGGCAGGAACTGGTGTCTGTAAGGCAGTGCTTCTCAATTATTTTCTGTCATGCCCCCCTAGGAAGAAGAAAACATTTTTCGCGCCCCCCGTTGTTCTCTGATTGGATACAGAGACATAAACACGGGGCTTAGCTTGTTATGACAGTGTTTGCCGAGGTCAAACGCGCCCCCCTTTACGGAGCCTCGCGCCCCCCCTGGGGGGGGGCCCACTATTTGAGAAGCACTGCTGTAAGGGGTTCAATGTTAGATGTGCAGACTTCTGTGTCTGCAGTAGTTATCATGAAGTATCATGAACTTTGTGTTAGTATAAATTTGATTATTTTTTTTAGGATGTGCCATCAAGTTGGCACACATAGGTAGACCTCCAGGATGATCTGTCCTTAATCTGGCATTTCAGGTTTTCCACTATTGCTGTAATGGCGTCCATCCACTTTGCTGCAAGTCACCCTTCTTTCATTTTCTTTTCCTTCACCTTACCCATCATTATAGATCTCTCAAGAAAGTTAGATCTTTGGTGTATGATATAGGAGATGCTCTGGGGGATAGGACATTTTGGGACTTTCCCAGAAGCCAATGATTAAATTTCTCATCCAGATAAGGGTGAGAATTGTTACTTACTGAAATTTTAAAAATAGTAATAATTGATCTGTCAATTGCTTAATTATCAGGTTGGGTTAGCTTGCAAAGCTTGTATAATTTTATTAGAACATTTATAATATATTTGTGAAGCTAACTAGCAGCACTGCAGCAGTAAATACTGTATTCCTGGGCATCCCAAACACATGTGTCATAAAGTTTAGAATAAAAAAATAGTAACTGATCTACTGTACATGACATTGAAGTCATTTCCAGGGGGACAGAAAGATAACGATGTAAATGTCCAAATAGGATAAGAAAGTCCACATTAGAGAAAAGGCTAAACTTAGTCTCATTTCATGCTCTGTCACTGGAGCTTTTTAAAAAGAGGTCACCCATTTGTCTGAAATGGTAGAGGGCCTACTGCTTGACCAGGGGGTTGGACTAGGACCATGATGGTGAACCCATGCCACCTATGCCATGATGGTGAACCTATGCAACTTATGCCAGGTGGCACAAGAAGCCATATCTGTGGGCACGCGAGTGTTGCCCTAGCTCAGCTTCAACACTCATGTGTACTCTGGCTAGCTGAGTTCAGGCCTTCTGGGCCCACTGGAAGTCGGTAAATGGGCCATTTCCAGCCTCCAGAGGGCCTCCCGGGAGGTCGTTTTGATCCTCCCCAGGCTCCAAGAAAGCCTCTAGCCCTGGGGAGGGTGAAAAACCGGCTTACCAGGCCCACCAGGCCATTGTGTGCCAAAAGTGGGGGGAGCACAGGGGTTCACGTGCACATGTGCAGGGGGTGGGGCACATTGAATTATGGGTGTGGGCACATGCATGCGTGACCGCCCCATGCTCCCCCTGCTTTTGGCACACGATGGTAAAAAGGTTAGCCATCACTGGACTAGGAGGTCCCTTCTGACTTTGTTATTCTTTGGACTTTGAGTGTGGGCAAGCACAAGCATGACCCCCCCCTGCTCCCCCCACTTTTGGCACGCGATGGTAAAAAGGTTAGCCATCACTGACCTATCGAGTCAAAGGACCTGGGATAGGCAGGTATTATTTAATAATATCAAAAGTATTGTTGCAGGATATAAGCTGTTCCAAATGACGCTGCCTTTTGCAATTAGCTGGTGGTAATTTTTATTAATGCCATGTTGTTGTTGTTGTTGTTGATAAGGAGAGCTCCCTGGTCTGAGCCTTGGGAGAGAGGTGAGCCTATTATTCTGCTGCAACCGATGGCAGGGTATCCTCTGGTGTCTCTGACATTATCACAAGTCATACTAGTGTGAGAATTTCCAAAGGCTGTCAGCAGTCTCACTGGAGAGACAGGAAGGACACAAATGGGGAAAACAGTAAATGCAGAAGCTTCTTGGGTTTCTCCACATCCCGATGGATTCTCCTCACTCTCTATTTCTTTGTGGGGCTGACTGTTTGATGCTCCTTTTCTCTCATAGTATTGAGAGCAGTTTCAAGCAGGATCTTTATCTGCACCCCCTATTAAAGTTAATCTGATCCAGTAAGGAATTTACATTCTAATGCAAGATTGTATACTCAAGACCACTCAGTGTAAACCACTTCTTCTCCTTCTTCACCTTCTCCTTTTTGCTTTCTGCCTTTTCCCCTTAACTATTAAAAAATCCTCCACATTTAAAAATAGTAACAGAATATAAGCCAACTAGAAGCGCAACAAGTAAAAGTCTCCTTGTCTGGGTGATCCAATGCAATGGAATATGAATCAATTCATAATAAGAATTATGCTTTATGCAATGAAGCTGAAAGTCTATGGAGAGTCTCAATATCTGGGTCATGGTTGCTCCAATGGTGATTTTTAAAAGGCAGCTGGACTTTCTGGAGTTTTTTTTTCCCTTGGAAATGTTTCACTTCTCATCTAGGAAACTTCTTGGATGAAAAATGAAAGGTTTTCAAGGGGGAAAAAAGTCCAGTTGCCTTTTGAAAAAGCACTTTGGGACAATGAAGCTAAAGGTTTCACCTGACATACTATAACTATAATCAGATGTTTCCCAGATGATTTGAAGCAACTTTTCTTCTAATGATGATGTTACATTATACCGTCATACATCAATGTGACTTTTTAAAGCAGTTCTAGCCAAAACATGTTCCTGAGGTAAACCCAAACCTTTTCAGTCTCCATGCATGAATGCTTCAAAAAGGTAAAATATTAGCAGTCCAGTCATTTGATAGAAGGACACTGTCAATTTGCCATCCCTCTTTTTTCTAAGCTCAATTTTCAAAAGAAAGAGTGTGAATTTTTTAGATGGGACTGGCAGAATACGGGGAATCCATGTAAAAAGAGAGCAGAAGTGTGACCACATGGTTGTTTCCACTCTCTTGATTTTTTGGGACACCTCCAGACTCACTTGGTGACTGGGAATCGTATTCTAAAAAAATTGCCTTTAAACAAAGTCACCAAAGAGACACTACTCTTACTTTGTAGATTGGCTTTACATGCATATATTTTTTAAGCAATTGAAAAACATCAAAATAATTTTACCTAATTAATGATGGCATATTCCAACTATTAATTGGTCATGGAGGAGATTCATGTGCATTTAAAAGCATAAATGAAAGGACTCTGCACTTGGAAACTGTTAAGTGGCAACTATAAAAATTTTTATTTTATTTATTAAATTTTTATACCGCCCTTCTCCCGAAGGACTCAATGATACCTTAAAGGCTAAGCTCTTGCAGCTTTTTTTGGCAATCAGTTTCTATCCCACACTCTGGAACGAGCTTCCCCCAGGTTTACGCCAAATACCTGACCTTCGGACTTTTCGCCGTGAACTGAAGACACACCTTTTTATCCGCGCGGGGCTGGCTTAAATTGAATTTTAAATGCCAAATTTTATTAATTTTAAATGGGTTTTTTAGTGTATGGTAAATTTTTAAATTGTCAGGCTAATTTAAATAAGTTTTTTAAATTGCATTTTAATTGTATTTTGTATTGTTTGTTTTATTCTGCCTGTACACCGCCCTGAGTCCTTCGGGAGAAGGGCGGTATAAAAATCAAATAAATAAATAAAAATAAATAAATAAATATCCTTCCTACTTCATAAAGCAGACTCTGATAACGCTTGGCAGCCCTCTTCAGGTTCTGCATGAGAATTAATGCATTTCTAATTTATGCTTTTTCATTATTTTATTTATCCATTCATTTGATGCATTTTTTGCACCGCTGTTCTACGTATGAGCTCCTGAGATGTCGTAGCAAGAGTCATGCCTTGGAGCTAAAAAGTTTACGAGTCTTTTAAGTTTTTAAGGATTCTTCCTTGCCTTTTTTAGCCTTAAGTGCCAGCTTTCTACCTTTTACATTACAATAATTGTTCATCTAGTTCCTTTTAACGGCGGTCAGTCTGATGCTGAAAACATCAGCAGAAATTCCCAAAGATACTCCATTCTACTTGAAGTTAAGAGATAAGCTGTATGGGTGCATGCCATCTTAATGTCCTTTAAAGTAAACAAAAATGAAGTTGCCTTCTGAAAATAGTATGTGGAGTGCAGAAATAGAAATGAGAAATTTTCCTTTCCTTCCTTTTATCGTTTTTCCCACACAGCTTTAATTCTCTGTGTTCTCTTCTGCAGAGATACAAAAGTCTGCTTTATTTTCTATTCTATCAAACTTTGGCTGGGGGATCAGTAGCTGCTATCCCTGGAAATGAAGGATCTTGCACAAGTAATTCATGCTCTTATCTCCATGTGTGCAGACTGAAGATAGCCCTTATTTAGCAACAACTGGGATCAGCAATTCAGTCATTAAGTGACACAGTTACTAAGTGAAACTTCCAGTGTGATTATGATCTTTCTTCCGTTTTCTTTTGCTTTGTAGATCTTCAAAGATCATAAATGTTAGGATCGGTCACAAAGTTACTTTGTCATCACCACTGTAACTGTGAAGAGTCACTAAATGAAGCAATTGCTAAACAAGGACTACTTATATTGCAAAAAAAGTCCAGTGGGAAGCTCCAATTGGTACTATTACTGAAGCTCAGTTATTGGCAGGGCTTAACCATTAGGAATATGCTACATTGGTGTTCATGGCTCCATACTGATTACCAATATGTTTTTGGTGCAATTCAAAATGGAGATCTTGATATATAAATGCTACATGATTTGGTTCTAAAATTACTCTAGGGCAGCCTTTTGCCACCCAAACTGTCTTGTGTAGTACATATGATCAGGAAAGAAAATTGTGACAATCCCAGTTTTTAGGATAGAATTTTCAATATTTAATTAAATTTAATATTTTGAATAAAATAAAATATTACTTAGAAAACTTCAGACCATCTTAGTATTACTGTAGTCTTTTATTTCTGTATTTCTAAATTTTAATTTACTTATCTATTACATTTATTTGCGGCCCATCTCATATCCAATGACACTGGGTAACTTCTAACATTAAAACATTATAATCATCCATTCTAAAAAACCACAGCAAATAAAAACATTAGCAGATAAAATCATGTATCCAAGATGGCAGAAAAGAGGACTGGGCACAGGGGTGGGGGGGTGGGGGGGAAAGGGGGGGTGTAGAATTTTAATTGGTCAAACATTTTGAGTATGAAGCTCCCCCATTGGGTTCCAAGCCATCTGGCAGAGTCAGGAGCTAATATATAATAAGATAGATAGATAGATAGATAGATAGAAAGAAAAAAAACTAAGACCAAGAAATATATAACAGCAGTGATCAGCACCATATCAATTATAAAATAAGATTTTTATGATTATTTTTATATTTATTAATATTATTTTTGTCTCCCAATGGAGGCGAGAACTGCTGCATCCCAGACAGAACTATATTTATTTTATATTGTTACTTATGCAGTTTATAAACCAGTAACTTATCTCACCCCCGCCCCCAAAGTATGTATGTTTAACAAAATTCAACTTCTTGCAGGTCTTGTTTACTTCCATTAAATTTTGTTGATTGTGAATCACTCTTTTGTTCGGATTCAAAAGCTGGTCTATTTGTGCCTTAATACCAATTGGTTCAGTGTATTCATCAGGGTATTCTTCTGATTTTCCATATCTTTCCTTCTAATTTATGTCAGAGAACAACCTTCTCATAAATGCTTTGCTGGGCTCCCAGACCACAGATAAAGAAACATCAGAAGTTAAGTTATTTTGGAAGAGTCATTTTCATTCCTCTTGGCAAATCAGTTTGATGTCTTCCTTTAATGATAGACATTTCTTCACCTTTTCGACCTTTTGGACCCGGAGTTTCTTCTGTTTCTTCTTACAATTATTAGATTATGAATGAGATGCAACTTCCATGTTTATGAAACTGATGAAAAATGAAATAGAAATCCACTTATATAAATAGATATATGACTTAAATTTGAAAAATCAAGTCAGGAGTGGTACTGGCACGATGCACCACATGAAGTCTCTCTGTGAGCAGCCGCAGAAGTCAGACAGTGGCGCGACAGGTGTCGGGGTATGGGAGCAGAGGTGGGTTTTAACAGGTTCTGACCAGCTCTGGAGAATTGGTAGTGGAAATTTTGAGTAGTTCGGAGAACTGATAGTGAAAATTCTGACTGGCCCCGCCCCCATCTATTCTCTGCCTCCCAAGTCCCAACTGATCAGGAGGGAATGGAAATTTTACAGTATCCTTACCCTGGAGTGGGGTGGGAATGGAGGTTTTGCCATATCCTTCCCCTGCCACGCCCACCAAGCCACGCCCACCAAGCCATGCCACACCCACCAAGCCACACCCACAGAACCAGTAGTAAAAAAATTTGAAATCCACCACTGAGTGGGTGGCTGAGATGGTCCTAAGGTAAGTGGGTAAGACATCTCCTGACAATAAGACCTGGTGCTTATTTTGGGGCCCAAAAGAAAACAAGACCAAGTCTTATTTTTGGGGAAACACAGTAGTTCTTTTTCTTATTCCTATTATTGCTAGTCAATCATTGTTATTACTATCAGTTCATTGACAAGATCTCAGCAGAGCTTCCCACAGAACCTTGTGGCATGGCTTGATATAACTTGGCTTTTGGGCTCTTAATCTCAACTCGACGCTCAAGACACTGTATGGTTTTGGGTAAGAAGCTTTATTGTCTACTAAAGAGCCACTTTTTTTTTTATTTGAATTTATATCCCGCCCTTCTCCAAAGACTCAGGGCAGCTTACAATGTGTTAAGCAACAGTCTTCATCCATTTGTATATTATATACAAAGTCAACTTAATTGCCCCCAACAATCTGGGTCCTCATTTTACCTATCTTATAAAGGATGGAAGGCTGAGTCAACCTTGGGCCTGGTGGGACTTGAACTTGCAGTAATTGCAAGCAGCTGTGTTAATAACAGACAGACTTAGTCCGTTGAGCCACTAGAGGCCCACTTTCTCCATTCCCTCCCCACTCCAGGGGAAGAATATTGCAAAATCTCCATTCCCACCCCACTCTGGGGCCAACAGAGGTGGTATTTGCCGGTTCTCCGAACTGCTAAAAATTTCCGCTACCAGTTCTTCAGAACCTGTCAGAACCTGCTGGATTACACCCCTGCTTTGAGGCCAGGAAACAGAGAAAGAGGAAAAGACTCAGACTGGCCCTTCCTCGATGCCCTGAAATATTAGAGAGGAAAGAGAAAATTTAGTCAGGCTTGTAAGATTGTCTTACAATAGCCTATCTCAATAAAGTGTAATTTTAATTGTCTTATGGAGTCTTTTTCTTCAGAGCTATGGGGTTTGTTTATTTTTTGAGACAGGCCTACAGTTTTTTGTGATTACCTTGAAGATTCTCTGATTAGGTGCTATTTTTTCCATTTCCCACATTTGTAAACATATGTATATGACTGAAATTTGAAAAAAAAATCACCAAATCTCATGAGAACTTTAAACAAAATGCAGAAGTCTTACAAAATTGCCAGTAGACAGAAATCTCAGGAGGCATAAGTCTTGTCGGAATGACCGAAATATGAGATTTAGCCATGTTATAGATTTCAAATAATTGTTTTATGACTTGGATGTTTAATGTCCTGGCTATGATAGTCATAGTTAGTAAGCCATTGTAGAAATTGAAAGCCTTTGTTTATGTTTTACGTTTATCCAAATGTATATGCACCGTTAATTATGTTGCGGTTTGGAAATTGCATTAGAAGAGCTTTCTTGAAAGGCTTTTTGGAAATGTGTTAAAATAAATATGCCAAGAAATAGTGAGAATGAATGCTCATAAAGTTAATTTACGTATGTGTTTGCCACCTAGCCAATCAAATCCTTCTACTACTCCTTTAAAACCACATCAAGCAGCAAAAAACAGAATTGTAGATTACAATGATTGCCAAAGTAAAAGAAAAGTTCATTATAAGTTGGTTAGCAGCATAGTTCAAAATAATTAACTACTAATTATTAAGGAAGTTGGGATGACTAAAAAAGCTAAGTACATCCAAGATCACTTAAGGACCTCCTGCAGGTTGATTGCTGTCTTGTTAAAGAAAACATTATTCTTCTACCCTGCTAAACATTTCTAACATCCACACTTCAGCTGAATGCCCAACCATGGTGAAGGCTCTTAGGGATTCTTCTTCCAGCATCTTATGTAAGCATGAACAATTCATCGACATAACATGGAGATTTATTTAAACTTTAACTCTGCCCATGGGGTACCGACATGCTGAAGCACTCTCATCAACCGACTTTATTTAATGTTTCCTGATATGCTCAAAGATCACAATGCAGGTTTTTTTTTAAAAAACCTCTTAAATTTTAAAATATAGGGGTGATTTTTTTAAAAAAAGACTAATGTTTGTTTATAAGAATTCTTATAAACAAAATAGATCATGATTTCATTCTCTTCCATAGTTTGTGTTGCCGTCTCAATATTGAACAATATATCTGGGTCCTTTGTTTAAAAGAGTGCAGAGAAAAGGGCTTGCCAGTCAAATCCCATTTTATTGATTTGATTTTGCCTTTATTATTTTTATAAATAACTCAAGGTGGTGAACATACATAATACTTAATCTTTTCATTTTATTTTTGTAATAATCATGAGCCATGTCTCTTTTATCAAGGGCCCACATTCTAAATTCAAAGAAAGGGGAGAAAAACAGAAGCTGAAGTAAAAAGGGAGAAAAAAAATGGATATAAGGTCTTTCATCTTTGGTCACTTGGTCATACGTACATTAGTCAACTGACCGTATTATTAGTTGGCTTTGAAATGGCTTTCATTATTTCACATGATTGCCAGAGGTAGAACTTGAATAGATGTTTTACCAACTACATTGTTGTCTTGAAATGACAACATTTCAAAATTGCATTTTCAGAAAAATCGCTGAATCTCCATGGTTAGCAACCTGAAAAGGCTTTTGAAGGTTAATCTTAATCAATAGGCATTATGTGGATATCGTGCTTCTCTTTTCATATTTTTTGCCTTTTTGGTAAAAAGGAAAAAGAAGAACCAATGCAATGACAAAACAAGGAAAGCTTATAAGTGAAGGACAATCATCACAATAACCCTGTGAAATGTATAGTTTGCACAACAATATCACCTGAAGCATTTTGTGTCAATCCGGTTGCTTTTCTTCTTGATCTTAATTTTCTCAGGGTTTGAAGAGAAAGGGACTTTCCTCTTGCTAAGTGCTCACCACCTATCCTTGAGCTGGAAGAGAAATACACTAGCAGGAACTTTCTTTTTTCCATTGTTGATCCCTACCCTCTTATTTTTCCTCATTTTCCTCCAAAGTCACGGAAGACAAAGGCTAACAGATCTGATACATTGTCAGGCAACACTTGGTCTCTCATGATGTAAAATATCACTTTCATATCAATTGAATAGTCACTTAGAACAACGAAGTCCCTTGTGTGTTGGCTGAGGCCAAAATTAATAATAATAATAATAATAATAATAATAATAATAATAATAATAATAATAATAACAACAACAACAACAATAATAATAATAATAATAATAATAATAATAATAATAATAATAATAATAATAATAATAATAATAATATTTTAATTTGTATACCGCCCTTCTCCCGAAGGACTCAGGGCGGTGAACAGCCAAATAAAATACAAACAGAAACATACACAATATTAAAAACAACCCTTAAGAGACTTATTCAATTAGCCAGAAAATTTAACATAACATTACTCCCTATAAAATTACAAATTTAAAACCCATTAAATTCAATTAAAATTTAAAAATCAGGCTAGTCCAGCCATACGAAATAAATAGGTTTTAAGTTCGCGGCGAAAGGTCCTAAGGTCAGGTAATTGTCGAAGCCCAAGGGGAAGCTTGTTCCACAGGGTAGGAGCCCCCACAGAGAAGGCCCTCCCCCGGGGGCTGCCAGGCGACACTGTTTGGCTGACGGCACCCTGAGGAGTCCCTCTCTGTGGGAACGTACCGGACACTGGGAGATAGAAGACGGCAGTAGACGGTCCCGTAAGTAACCCGGTCCTAAGACATGGAGCGCTTTAAAGGTGGTAACCAATACCTTGAAGCGTACCCGGAAAACAACAGGTAGCCAGTGCAGTCTGCGCAGGATAGGTGTTACGTGGGAGCTCCGAACCACTCCCTCAATAACCCGCGCAGCCGCATTCTGGACTAGCTGAAGTCTCCGAGTGCTCTTCAAGGGGAGCCCCATGTAGAGAGCATTGCAGTAGTCCAAGCGAGAGGTAACGAGAGCATGAGTGAATGTGCTAAGGCATCCCGGTCCAGGAACTGGCGGATCAGGCGAACCTGATAAAAAGCTCTCCTGGAGACGGTTGTCAAATGTTCTTCAAAGGACAACCGCCCATCCAGGAGCACGGCCAAGTTGCGTACCCTCTCCATCGGGGCCAACGACTCACCCCCGACAGACAGCCGCATCTGCAGCTGAATGTACCGGGGTGCCGGCATCCACAGCCACTCCATCTTGGAGGGATTAAGTTTGAGCCTGTTTCTCCCCATCCAGACCCGTACAGCTTCCAAACACCGGAACAGTACTTCGACAGCTTCGCTGGGGTGGCCTGGGGTGGAAAAGTACAGCTGCGTGTCATCAGCGTACAGTTGGTATCTCACCCCAAAACCACTGATGATCTCACCCAGCGGCTTCATATAGATGTTGAACAAGAGGGGTGAGAGAATCGATCCCTGCAGCACCACACCCCAAAATTAAGGCTAATCTGTGGCAATATGACAGAAAAAAAAAGAGATGCCAGGGCATATCCTCCATGCTGCTAAACCAATGTTTTTTTCCTTCAATCTATGAAATTAGTACATGTTGGTACACTAAGGACAGCCTGCAAAAACTACCCTTATACCTCAGCAACACCTTGGCAGAACTGCCCACAAGTGAATGAGTAGTAGTGTCAAAGCAGTAATGGGTGGGTTCCAACTATCTGTTTCTCCCCATCCAGACCCGTACAGCTTCCAAACACCGGGACAGTACTTCGACAGCTTCGCTGGGGTGGCCTGGGGTGGAAAAGTACAGCTGCGTGTCATCAGCGTACAGTTGGTATCTCACCCCAAAACCACTGATGATCTCACCCAGCGGCTTCATATAGATGGTGAACAAGAGGTGAGAGAATCGATCCTGCAGCACCACACCCCAAAATTAAGGCTAATCTGTGGCAATATGACAGAAAAAAAGAGATGCCAGGGCATATCCTCCATGCTGCTAAACCAATGTTTTTTTCCTTCAATCTATGAAATTAGTACATGTTGGTACACTAAGGACAGCCTGCAAAAACTACCCTTATACCTCAGCAACACCTTGGCAGAACTGCCCACAAGTGAATGAGTAGTAGTGTCAAAGCAGTAATGGGTGGGTTCCAACTATCTGTTTCTCCCCATCCAGACCCGTACAGCTTCCAAACACCGGGACAGTACTTCGTCAGCTTCGCTGGGGTGGCCTGGGGTGGAAAAGTACAGCTGCGTGTCATCAGCGTACAGTTGGTATCTCACCCCAAAACCACTGATGATCTCACCCAGCGGCTTCATATAGATGTTGAACAAGAGGTGAGAGAATCGATCCTGCAGCACCACACCCCAAAATTAAGGCAAATCTGTGGCAATATGACAGAAAAAAAAAGAGATGCCAGGGCATATCCTCCATGCTGCTAAACCAATGTGTTTTCCCTTCAATCTATGAAATTAGTACATGTTGGTACACTAAGGACAGCCTGCAAAAACTACCCTTATACCTCAGCAACACCTTGGCAGAACTGCCCCCAAGTGAATGAGTAGTAGTGTCAAAGCAGTAATGGGTGGGTTCCAACTATCTGTTTCTCCCCATCCAGACCCGTACAGCTTCCAAACACCGGAACAGTACTTCGACAGCTTCGCTGGGGTGGCCTGGGGTGGAAAAGTACAGCTGCGTGTCATCAGCGTACAGTTGGTATCTCACCCCAAAACCACTGATGATCTCACCCAGCGGCTTCATATAGATGTTGAACAAGAGGGGTGAGAGAATCGATCCCTGCAGCACCACACCCCAAAATTAAGGCTAATCTGTGGCAATATGACAGAAAAAAAAAGAGATGCCAGGGCATATCCTCCATGCTGCTAAACCAATGTTTTTTTCCTTCAATCTATGAAATTAGTACATGTTGGTACACTAAGGACAGCCTGCAAAAACTACCCTTATACCTCAGCAACACCTTGGCAGAACTGCCCACAAGTGAATGAGTAGTAGTGTCAAGGCAGTAATGGGTGGGTTCCCAACTATCTGTTTCTCCCCATCCAGACCCGTACAGCTTCCAAACACCGGGACAGTACTTCGACAGCTTCGCTGGGGTGGCCTGGGGTGGAAAAGTACAGCTGCGTGTCATCAGCGTACAGTTGGTATCTCACCCCAAAACCACTGATGATCTCACCCAGCGGCTTCATATAGATGTTGAACAAGAGGGGTGAGAGAATCGATCCCTGCAGCACCACACCCCAAAATTAAGGCTAATCTGTGGCAATATGACAGAAAAAAAAAGAGATGCCAGGGCATATCCTCCATGCTGCTAAACCAATGTTTTTTTCCTTCAATCTATGAAATTAGTACATGTTGGTACACTAAGGACAGCCTGCAAAAACTACCCTTATACCTCAGCAACACCTTGGCAGAACTGCCCACAAGTGAATGAGTAGTAGTGTCAAAGCAGTAATGGGTGGGTTCCAACTATCTGTTTCTCCCCATCCAGACCCGTACAGCTTCCAAACACCGGGACAGTACTTCGACAGCTTCGCTGGGGTGGCCTGGGGTGGAAAAGTACAGCTGCGTGTCATCAGCGTACAGTTGGTATCTCACCCCAAAACCACTGATGATCTCACCCAGCGGCTTCATATAGATGTTGAACAAGAGGGGTGAGAGAATCGATCCCTGCAGCACCACACCCCAAAATTAAGGCTAATCTGTGGCAATATGACAGAAAAAAAAAGAGATGCCAGGGCATATCCTCCATGCTGCTAAACCAATGTTTTTTTCCTTCAATCTATGAAATTAGTACATGTTGGTACACTAAGGACAGCCTGCAAAAACTACCCTTATACCTCAGCAACACCTTGGCAGAACTGCCCACAAGTGAATGAGTAGTAGTGTCAAAGCAGTAATGGGTGGGTTCCAACTATCTGTTTCTCCCTTCCTGTGTTACCACCAGTCATGCTACTGAATGCAAGAGAGGGTTGGTTGGACCTACTCCCAAGTGGGGCTGATAATCATTGGCTGCCTTTTGGCACTCGGTGTCAAAAAGATTAGCCATCACTGAGCTAGAATATATTAAAAGGCCATTCCAGGATTTTTGGCACTGTAGGCCAGTCCTTCAGGATCTTTGTATACTATTGAACCTTAGTGAATTTGGTAAATTTCACATTTTCCCTCCCCTTTTTATCTCTGCAAATGAAGATGGAATGAAATAAATCAGACAAAGGCTTGGATTTATATTACTACTTGGGTAAGCGAGAAGCATGAACCCATAAAATAAATTCTGAAGTGCAAAACTAAGAAAGCAGACAGTCCTTTAAAAGGAGCTGGGTGGGGAGTGAACTTGGAAGGATCTTTCTTTTCAGGGAAAAAAAAAAGAAGACTCAAGTAGCAGAATTAAGAGGAGACCAACCTTTTCTCCTTGCGGAAAGTGCATGCTGCTACAGTAAGGGATAATAAAATTGACCAGGCAATACAGAACATTCATTTAAAGAAACTGTTTCTTTGACTTCTGAGCGGTTTATGATTTGAAACCCTGCCATGTGACCCTTCCAAGACCTGGGACATTTGTAAGATTGATCTAGTTGTGCATGTAATACATTTACATACCAGATTTTATATTGGACATTGAATTTAATATCACTTGCAAGTGTAATTTTACTTGCAGCAGTGGCAATAAACAGCAGCAGCAGAGAGAGCAGGACTTGCCTCCAAGGACTGCGTTTAACGGTGGGCCGGGGACTAATTTCTCCAGGCTAGAAGTGCTTAGCAATTGCTGGGGCACCTTTACCAGTTCAATTCATTTCTCTCTCTCTCTCTTTGAGCCTTATTGTACTCTGCAGATGCATGAGGGCATTGGCTGATTCTATAGTTTGGAATACTTTCCATGTATATATGTCAGCCCATCATACATAAACACAATATGCCTTGAACTCTCCCAATGATGGGTTAGCCAATTTTAAGGCTTTACAGAGTGTTGAACAGAATAGAATAGAATAAACAGAATCAGAAGGGACCTTGGAGGTCTTCTCGTCCAACCGCCTGCTCAGGCAGGAAACCTTATACCATTTCAGATAAATGGTTGTCCAATCTCTTCTTAAAACCTCCAGTGTTGCAGCATTCACAACTTCTAGAGGCAAGTTGTTCCACTAATTGATTGTTCTAACTAAGTGTACCGTATATACTCGAGTATAAGCCGAGTTTTTCAGCACATTTTTTGTGCTGAAAAACGCCCCCTCGGCTTATACTCGGGTCTATACGGCTTATACTCGAGTTTTTTTTTTTTTAAGCCCCTCGGCTTATACTCGAGTATATACGGCTTATACTCGAGTTTTTTTTTCTTTTTTTCACATTTTACCGGACTGAAGCCCTGCCGGTGCAGTGAGAGGCGGGCGGGGCCGCCAGCCTTCTCAGCTGAGGGAGGAGGTTTCAACCGGTAGGTGCCTCATTTCCCACCCTCGGCTTATACTCGAGTCCCCAGTTTACCCCAGTTTTTGGGGTAAAATTGGGGACCTCGGCTTATACTCGGATCGGCTTATATTCGAGTATATACGGTAATATATGGGTTCTCCATTTTCCAGCCGGATGGTTGACCAGTTGAGCAACACATGTAAAAAAGAAGAAAGTCTTCCTTGCACATAAACAGCAGTGTGAAACCAGGTGCGAGTCCAACAATTTACCAAGGGGATGATTCTATAGCTGACTTCACAGACTACACACAGGGCATTAAATAAAACAGAACCTCTGCATTTGACTGATAGGTCAACAGCAAATATTTCGAGCTTTGCCTTTAGTAAATGAATTTACTAAATTTGGTAAGTTACAGTGACTGACTATTCCTTGAAAGGAAGAGACTAATACCAATACATACATTTCAGTGGCATAAACTTTCAAGTTAATGAACTCATGAGAAGACGTAGACCATGTCAGAATGGTTTGAAAGAGAATGAATGGCTTTTTGACACCCTTTATTAACATGGATTTACACAAGTTGAGGCTTTTTTGCAACAGGACCAGATTTAACAAGCAAACATTTAAATGGAGTTCCTTTTCCTGATATTGCTCCTGGTCGCAAGAGGCTCTATCAATGCATTCTATATAAGTAACTTTCAAAATAATCTATACAACTGAGAACCAAAATCCACGTACAAACTTCTTTTGAAATTTATTATTTTGTCACGTTCCACTGCTTTTGTTGCTGAAAGCAGTGGAAGTAGTCTGAGAAATGGATTTCAACTTTTGGAAAGCAAGAGAATAGTAGAGTTGTAAACTTTTGAGTTTCCCAACATAGTTCAGAATATGCCCCGACTGTTTTATTTATTTTAAATTTTGAATGCAACTTTATATTAATCTGTCACTCTCAGAGACCAGCCCTTTCTTTAGAAGCATACTTATTCACCCAGAAGAAAGACCAAGGTAAGTCAAGAGTAGTGGAAAGTTACAGAGGATGTTTGAGGACTATCTTCACCTCCCATATCTTCTGGTTAGGTACATTTTGTGACTGGCAACACTCACAATGCTAACTGGTAGATGACTGAACAATTGAAATACTACCATCATAGCATGTTTTGAAATGCTACAAACATTTGTTAAGTTGGGGAACACTAGTAGAATTATTCTTTCACCTGAGAAAAAAGCAGTATAGATGAAGGTCTTAAATTAACTTTATACCTGTTGAGAATCAAATTCTGCTATGTATGGTTCTTCTAAGAAATTATTGACTTGTCTTGTTGATAATGTTCACCTTCAGACTGGAGGAAAACACAATAAAAACAGCTATCCTTCATTGACACTAACCCAAAAAGACTTAGTTGAGGATACAAAAGTAACAGGAATATTGGAGAAAAATGATCATGTAATGCTGGAATTCTTGACTTTTAAGAACTGAGTTGGACTGTGATTGAATTGGATTTTTTCTTTCTTTCAAAAGATCAATGACAGGAGATTCCATGACAGAAAAGGAACTTAAGGTAACAGTAAATACTAAAGCAACAATTGCAAAGAACTCCAAAGGATGGATGGGTGCTGGGGTTTTTGGCAATTTCATTGACCCCCTCCCCACTTTCCATCATTCTAGAGTGCAAAACAGTGAATATTTTATTTAATTTTTATTTGTTTATAAAATTTATTGGCCATCCATCTTGCCACAGAATAACTCTGGATGGTTTACGATCATATAAGAGATAAATATTTATACATACTAAAAAAAAAATAAAACAAGCCAAATGCTATGATCCAATAAAAGATGGGGAGGGCGGGGGTGGGATGTATGGAGGTGAGATCTGTTGTTATTTGATCATCCACCTCCACTGTGATGTTCCCACATTGGAGCCCCAAGCTAGTTGGCCCAAGCAGGTCTTTAAGCTCTTAAGAAAAGTCAGAAGGATTGGAGCCAACCTGACTCCAGGGGACAAGATGTTCCAGGGGGCAGATACAACGGCAGAGAAGGCCCTCCTGGACTCCACCAGCTGGAATAATCAGGGGCCTGCAGCATGCCCCTTCTGCTGGCACAGGTGGGACATACCTATCCTACCCCCCCACCCCACCCCGGGATGGGATGGTTCCCTCAAGTAGCCTGGACACGTCATGAAGGGCTTTAAAGATTACTACTAACACCTTGAATTGCACCTAAGGCAGACTGGCAGCGAATGCAGTTTGTGGAGAAGTAGTGTTACAGGGGCCATTCTTTGGGCCCCAAGAATTGTCTGTGTTGCCACACTTTGCACCAGCTGTAGCTTCCAAATGCTCTTCAGGGCTAGAGAGCATCACAATAGTCTAACTGTGAGATGACTAGGGCCTGAATGACTTATTTTCAGTTACAGGAGAGCAGATTCCAAGTTAATGTAGTAATAATTCAAACAATAAAATTAGCCAAGAGATGAAAAATTGGGTCTCACTGCATATTTGGATATCCAAATATCCAGTGAGAAATTTGGATATCCAAATATCCAGTGAGAAACTTGGATAGCTAACCAGATAACCAGATAGAAATTTGGATAGCTATCTGGTAACACTTTACTGAGCATTTGACTGGCGGACCTGAGCAAATTCTAGGATTTCTTATTCTATTGTTATAATGAATCTGTCTGCTCTGGAGTATTTGTAAGCAGGTTGTTATTAATTCACTAGGCAGCATTTAGTGCTTCTTGTCCACAACAAGAATGGTAGAAAGGGGAAAAAAATGGACTTCTCCTTCACCTTGCAGTGCCACCCCATAAATCTGCACCAGATGGTTAGTGATTTGCTTCAGTGGAGTTTGAAAAAAGGAACAAAAATAGTATGACTGCTGTAGAAACTAGACTGCTTTAGTTTGGCAGTCAGCACAAAAATAGCTATTAATGTTTTAACTGAATGCATACACGCTAATAGTAACAATTTGGGGACAATGCAACAGAGATACAGAGGATGGGACAAAATACACAACTGGGGATAAGAAACAATATATGAAAGACCATGGGAATGGATCTTTAGCAGTCTTTCCCTTCCTGCTTTTCTCCATCCATAGCCAGAAAACAGAAATGCACTGTATTATAGTCTATTCTGATTCTGTCCTACGTTTTTTTCCTATCAGCCTCAAAAAAGTAGAAAAGTGCCAGAAATTGGACCAATTCCAGACCGTTATTTATCTATCTAAAGAAACAGCTGTCTTCTTTTGACAATAATGAGGAGATTCTCACTATCAGGCACTATCTTCATTAAAATTGCTAGCATCCCCAAGGTGATCACCTCTTTGAAAATGGCAGTTGCTAAGAAGTAATAAATTTCATTTTCTGTCCCAACCCTATGCACATTTAAGATGTTATCCTCTTCCCAAAATGAGTCCCACACAAGATGGGAAACTAAAAAATCAGGAGGCAATCTTTCCTACCTAGAATGGTTGCAGGTTAGCCTTATTTCATTTCATTCATCAGGAAAGTTGCACTTCAGATAAGTCCTTTCTTGGTTTCTTTTGAGAATGCCATAGCTTTGCTATTGAATTAAATTAATTCATAATGATTCTATAATTAAATATAGAAGCACCGAGTCTGTTGTCCACAATGGAATAAGAAATTGAATTTTTCTTTAGCTTGGGTTCCATAACAAATTGTACCAATACATGTTATATATGTGCTCTCAAAATCACTGGCTGCTGTCAGCAAGATGTTTTATGGCACATTATGGAAATCAAAATAGCAAGGTTTTTTATTTATTAGATTTCCCAGTGTTATGAATTCTAATAATAGAGAGATAATGTGGAATTCATTTTTTATATTCCAGGTTATTCAAGAATTTTACAAAATTGCAAACCCAATCTTTTACTTTGAAGGATGGCAAAATAAAAGGAGGCGATTATGCTTCAAAAGGAACATTTATTATTTACACAAAACACCACAGAGAGGTAGTGTATTGATGACCACCCACCATGTTTGTTCTCAAGACAAAAACCCATCAGCTGCAACTGACATCCTGAAAGCTGGAAAAAAATAACATCTGCTCAACATGGCTCCATCTTGCTGTCATTACCATCTTTATTTCTAGAGCTCATCATCAACTACTAAAATTGCTGATGTTTGAAGACTTCAAATTTGTGTGAAAAAATAAAAATTATTTGGAACACAAGTAAGACACCATACAACAAGGTTATACTAAAAGAATAAAGATTTTTATTAAGCATTGTAAGTTGCATTCAATAGCCTTCAAATACACCACACCACAATCCATCTACAACCAATCAAACCCAACAGTAGTTCATTCTTGCACAATCCATGAGTTGGGGCAGAACTCCCTTCAACTTACATTAAGATACCTACTTAGCTCTTGCGGGCAGGGAATAGGGAATTACACCTCATTTCTGATCACTAATGTGTGATGAAGAGCATCAGGAGAATTATATGAAAACGAATATAAAGAAATGATTCTGATTCTGAAGTACATTAAGTTTGGAAACACTAACAAAAACATCAAAATGATACAGGTATATTTGCTTATACTAAATTCTTGATGGGAAAGTTCTCAAGAACAAGCCATTTGTTTCCTGCTACAGAAGGGGGGTATTTCTTGAAGATCAAAGCTTTTTTTGTGTTTTTCCACAGAATTTCATATTTGCTAATATGAAGGCATAAAACAGCAACAGAGAACAATAATGCATACAGCAATGAGTACACCAGGGTAACGTTGATATTCAAAACGGCTAGATAATTTTTTTTTGTTTTAGAATAAATGCAACAGAGGTCAATAATCACAAAATTTTAAGGTTAGAGCAAGATCAGTCAATGACTAAACATAGTTAACATCTTTTATAGGACTATTACTGATTATTAGCTTTTTTTTTGTTTTGCAAATGGGCACAGTACTTGTAAGAATGGAAGAAAGAGGACAAGAACATGCATAATATTAACTACACACTTTAAAATTATGAACCATGCAGAAGTTTAGCTCAAATAGTAGTACTAATGGTCTACGTCTGATTCAAAAACCACATAGTTCATTGATCACGGATGCATGGTATTAGTCACAAAAAGTATCAGAACACATTGTGTTTCTTTTGAAAAGGTCATTTGCATCTTCTATGATTTTCAAGTTAAATCCATTTTAACTTGCTTGTAAAGTATTATGATGTATATTTAAAATCAGCAGAACTCCAATATTACTCTATAATTTTTTTTTATTTTGATAGTTTGCACATTTTAAACATAAAAAGAAACCACATCAACGGTGATGAAATTTAAGAAAAGAAAGAACTGTGGTTGTGCCTTTCCCCCCCATAATCATGAAATCAAAGCCTTAAGGAAAGCTTTGTGACACAGTAATGCAAAATCAAATATAATGGCATACATATGGTGCCAAGTACTAAAAATTATATTTTAAGCTATATATACTGAAAGACTGCCAAAATTTGTTTTTCTTTTCCTTTTTAATATATTTCAAGAAACAAAAACGACAAGCTTTTGTCATAACCAGTTTAAACTTTGTGTATACATCATTTTAAGTGCGGGAGTCAAATGCTCTTCATTCTCTTTCATTTTTATTGTATTGTAGCATTTTGACTACAACTGGTTAAAACTAAAAATGTGTTCTTTAAATCTCTGACATCCAAGAGGGATCCGAATTTCCAAGTCCTCATTTTTCTCTTACGGAAAGGAAAAAATGTACGTAACTGTAGGCTCTCTTTCTTTCCAGATATTCCTAATCCTGACCCTTCCAACATCCTTCACCCTCTATAAAAAATAAGTTTACTCTTCTTTTTTTAAGACAGTAGCCTCAAGAGCATCATCTTTATGGCAAACACTGTCTGCATTTAGTGCATTTAAGTGAGGATTTGTATTGCACATTTTAGAGTCATTACTCAAGGCACTTTCAGACTGGTTGGAAGCCCTGACATCTGCTGTACTCCCATTCATATGGGAAGCTGGTTTCTCCTCATTCATTATGCCATTTTCAGCCAGGGATCCTTCTGAAGACACAATAGAGGACTTGCCTTCCTCTGATTTTGATTTAAGTTCTTTGGCCACTTCCTCCGCTGAAGCAGCATAAGGAGGTTTGCCCTGTTTTTTAAACATTAAAATAAAAGAATAATAAAAGAAAAGAAATAATGAAATTAGTTAGGAACGTAACTGAAAAGTTTTTGAGATTTTTGTTACACAGGTTCTGATGCCTGTGATACTAAGAGCACTTTTCAGTCTGGGAAATATTATTAGTAATTGGCATTTGCCAGCTAGCTATCTGCAATCCACATAGTCAGGGGTATTAACTGGTTTAATATCTGATAATAAAATATAAATGTTTGTAAAACAAAGTTCTTTAAACAATTACCATATATTATAGTATATCACTATACTATACCTAATGGAAAATGTGCTGGTTTATCTAACTGCTTTCTGTGGAAATAGAATACTAAGCGGGACATTGATCTCACTCAACAATTTGGCACGGTTTTTTATTCTTTAACAAAAAACACAAGGAAAATGAATTTGTTAACCCTCTGTTTGGCCAATGTACCTAAAACATAATTGTGTTTTCTAAAACACAAATCCCAATGTAACAGTAACGTATGTGCATTAACAAAAAGAGCCGATACCTGTTTTTGTTTCCATTACCTGAATAACTCCCTGGTTCTTATAAGCTCTCCCATAGTATCTTCCTCCTCGGCCAAATGTTCTTATCACTGGTGTGGAAATAACTCCTCTAGGACGTCTTTATAGAACCAGAAAAAGGTAAACATATTTAATTTCATAAATTTATCTGGAAATACAGCAGAATTCAATTTCCCTTGCAGAACCAAAAAAGCAATTGTTTTTCTTATTTTCAGAAAGCAACTAAAACATTATTTTAATAGACTGAATTCTAGCTTTGCAATATTTCTTCTCCTTACATTATGCATTTCCCACTTATCAGCTAATTAACCTAGCAAGAGAAAACTTTATGTTTATTTGAATAATCATTGGTAATATAATTTATATTGGAATAAAATTATCCTCATTTCTAGAACATGTTCTTAAGCATTCTTAACTGTAAGATTAAAGTTGAAGAAACTTCCTATGAATAAATTCAATTATACTTATTTATTGATTCTTAATTGCCACTCTATTTTTACAATCTCACCCTAGTGTTGCTATATTTTTCCAACTGCAGTAGGGTTAATTTCCTAATTATTGTAGCATTAATTTCCTAATTATAATGTAATATATTTTTAGTTATTTATTGGATTTACATGGATGCACAATCTCAAATATGTAATTGGCTAATGAATAATAAAAACTACATACAAGTATCATATTAAAAACACATAGCAGGAAATATTTTTTTAAAAAGATCATATAATTAACACAACGAGGAAATGGCAGTTACCCACTCAGGATGAGATAGAACTGGGTTCCCAAGGCCTTGTAGAAGGGCAGTAAGGTCAGGACAATCTCTTTCTGGAGGAATGGCATTCCAGAGGGCAGGTACTATAGCAGAAAAGGCTGTCCACCTAAGCTATGCCATACAACATACCTTAGGAGAAAGTACTGGGAATATGCCCCACCCCCATGGATCAGATAGAATGGGGAGAAACGACTGGGCAGAGATGCTTCTGCAAGTTTCCTGGTTCCAAGCCATGAAAGATTTTGAAAGTGAATATGGCACCTGGAATTGCACCGAGAAACATTCCAATAGCCTATGTACTTTTTGGTGTCCCATGCGCAGTAGTCCAATGTAATGAGACATTACAGGGCAAAAAATAAGATGTAGTATCTTCCAATCCCAGAGGCTCTTCATACCCTAGCCCCATCTCCTGTATACCTTCTTTGAGGTAGCGGCTTTTTGGATGCCAACCACTTATCTTTTGGGACTACCATACTTGATATCCATATCTAGCCTGGTAAGCTGTGAGAGACAAGCTCACCCTACCTGTGCTGCGTTTCTTACAATTAAAAAATCAAAATCCAGAAGTTACCATAAAAATGTCACTTCCTAACCATGTCGCATAACTGTCATGATTGATGTTCACATCTACTTCTATAGAAACAGAAAGATACCTGAATAGTCCTGTTTCGATTTTTGGATTTGTCCAGCTTTTTGGAGATTCCAACATTAACCAGAAGTTCTAAGAACATAGGATGTCATGTTCTTTGCCCAGCTTCTGTGGTCATTTTTCAAAAAAGAATTCCTTTCTATATTCAACAGGGATGCAATCTACTCTATATGTGACAAGAAGCCAGCCCTCACTCACAGGGATATGGACTGAGAATCTGCATTCTATAGAATGCAGTCATGGGTCATACATTCACAATAAATGTATAGATTGGTTTGCATCTTCTCATTACTTTGCATGAAATATTAATTTTTAAAATGATCTCTGAATTAAGATTTCCTTTTGTCTTTAAATATTTGTATTTAACAATACGATTAAAAATTAAAAAAACTTGACAGTTTCCAATAAATTCACAGTCAGCAATGTAGCCTTCTATGTTGACAAATGGTTCACAGATTTATGCCAATTTCATTGTCCCATGAAGGAGGCTTACAAATGAAACCAATAATATTTTACAACAATCAAAACACACGTTGCAAACTACCCAAACTAATACAAATGTGATGGCTGTATAAAAAATTGATAAATAAAATTAATCAGTCTTTACACTTACATTCTAACAAAATAAAGAGCTGAGCCAATACACTCTGAATTAGACAATCACCACTTCTGTGTCATAATCAAATCAAAATCCAGCAAGCATCTCTTTTAATTAATCCAAAGAGAATTGTAATGTTGGTATTTTCTTACCCTCTTGGCCCTCCAACAGAAACCACCTGCAGAGGAAATGGCCCCCTGCTTCCTCCTCGACCACGCCTGCTTCCAGCCCAGTGGCCCACCACAGTGCCAGCTATTTCAAGCTTCCCTCCCTGAGAAGGAATGGGTTGGACACCTAAACCAAGATTTAAAAATGTGTTATTTTTAAATGGAGGAATGTTATTATCTCTGAAAGATTTCTTTTTCTTTGTAAGAGTGAAATCTGGCACATACCTGCATAGCCTTTGTGTCAAAGTAGGATTTAAGACCACTGAGATCAGTGGCACAGCAAGCACAAACAAAATCCAATTCATTTTTGTGAAATGAATGGGGTACAATGTATCATTCCAAAATTACACTTGGGTAAATTATTTCTAAGTGACTTGTTCTGAAGATAAAACTGTCCAACAGAAACTTTGCTTCCACAACCCTCATCCTGTTGTCAATAAAGGGTAGTTTGGGATTTGTTGGCATGCAAGTGAATAACTAGGGGGGTGCTAACATAGCCAGGATAGACTTGATATTTCAAAGAAAATATTTGGATGTTTAATCCAATTGTTTCAAACTTTCCTGTTGAATAACTTGAAAAAAACCCGATGCTGTGAGAATTTCAAATGTTTAATATTTACCAAAAAAGAACATTGCATTAACTAATATTAAAAACACTGAAACAAGGTATAAATGCATTCTAAAATCTTCAGAAAGCTTTTCTTTCAAAATGCATCTAATTTTAAATTTGAACATTTGTATCTACCGGCATTATTACAATTTCTATTTTACTTTCAAACAAGCATTTCCAATGATCTAAGGAAGGAACAATAGCTATACAGCACTATCTTGAGCTAATGGCAAAAAGCTTAAAAGTAGTTGGAATCAGAAGTAATGTAAATGTAAATGTAGTAATGACTACAATGTTGATATAGTCACAGAATTTCATTCTTTTTTTTGTATTTTATTATCTGGTAACAACACACTAACTGCTACATTAGGCTACTAAGCAATAAATAGAAAATGCAGCATCTAGCCAACTTAATTTCAAAAGCTAAGCAATGGCTGTAATCACCAGGGCCTGAGCTCAGTCTGAGGAGAACCTTAACTTTAAGAGACATTAAATGGATCTTTGATTTAGAGACCACATAGCAATCTGTGAAAAATAATTCAAATGTAGGAATTTCCTATTCTATCTTTTCACATACATACACTGAAGAAAATAGGAGAACTTTTTCTTTAAAGTATGTGCTTTATTTTAGAAAGACAAACTCATACAATGAATGTTGGAAAGTTCCAGTCAATGCACTGCTGTTGTGAGCAATAAGTAAAAGGGTTTGGTGGTATTACCGCCCTGAAACTTGCTAGTCCTGTTGCCATCGTTGCCAGAGAAAGGTCCAGAGTGTCCTCCTGTGGCAGTCACTCGGAAGGTCCGATACGCGCCTGCTGCAACTGTTTCCCCATAAGGGCCCCCAAAGCCATAGACTCCTGTGAAAAGGAAAGGGACAGAACCTCTTTAAGGATTAATTCTCAGACTAATATTGCTTTATGACAATTTGATGTATGACTGTAATAGGCAGACTTTATTACGGCCGTATGTCAAGAACTACCTGGCTGATGGGGTCTACAACATACCTTTCTTGCCTGTCTAGATGGGGCAGGCTGATATAATGGGACCAAAACGGTTGCAAGGGTAACCTGGCCCCATGCCATATAGGGCTTGTTAAGTCATAATCAACACCTTGAATTGGACAAGATGGAGACCAGCACCCAACAGTTTGTGCGGCAGAGGTGTTACATGCACCACTATTTGGGCACCCAAGATTGCCTGCGTAACCATATTTTGTACTAGCTGAAGCTTCCAGATTCTTTTCAAAGGCAGCCCCATGTAGAATGCTTGCAATAATCCAAGAGAAGTGACTAGGGCATTAGTAACTGGTATTGATTTCCTGTTAATCTCTCTCTCTCTCTCCTTCCCTCCATCCCTCTGTAGCACTGTTTGGACAGAAACTGTCTTGTTTATTTATATATAAGTGTCTATATAAATATATATATATATACATACTTGGCCAGTAAGAATTCTATTCTATATTGTATTATGTATGCTATTTTTAAAAATTGTGAGCTGCCCAGATCCATTTTGTCCTTAGTGGTCTCTGATCTTGTTTGTTTTTCTGCAGGTGTTTCATTCCACAACTTGGTAACTTTTTCAGTGCTAGAAGGGATTTGCTGTTTACAGTATATGTAGTGGCTTGCCTTGTCAGTGTTAGTGGGGATTGTTATTTTCTCCTCAGTAGTCCCTTGCTTCGGTTGCTGTTTACTATTTGATTGTTTGTCTGGTGTTAATTCCTGCTTACCTGGTTGTTGATTGCTGGTGATATGTTCAGGTCTTTTGTTTCCTCTTTAGTTTTTTTTTAATCAACTCTTTTGAACGGTGTGTAAATGTTGTTTATCTCTATGTGTAAATATGCAATTATATATATAATTAAATATGTAGTTGAATTACATATTTAAATCTGGCTATTATCCAGACTTATATCTCTCTTTGTATAAACAGCTTTTCAGGGTAAATTTTAGTTGATTAACTATTTTTGCCAGTTCAATTGTCTTAATCTGTATTGATCTGCTTGCTCCTATTCCACCATTCCATTAGGAGCTATAGGTGATAGATGTAGGGTTTTTCTTTCCATTTTCAACTCAAAACTATGAGTTAGGTTGGTCTGAGATGTGAACCTGTGTCTCCCTACTATAGTCCAAAATCTTAGTCAAAACATGCTTCCTACACAAAGGTCCCAATACAATATCTCATTAATTTATATTGGATTAACAGATATAACAGTGAAGAAGTCTTACCAGCGAAGCCTCTGCCTCTGCCCTGAGGTGGAACTGGCCCAAAGTGCCGAGGATAAACAGAAGCTGGATAGAAAGGCATGGCAGGTGGTGGTGGGAAAGGGAGTGGATGGTTTTGCCTGGAGAAATTTAAACCTTCAAGGATGCTCTGGCGCATCTTTTCTACCTTGGCAGCTTGTTCAGCCTACAACAAACAATATGGCACAACATATTTATATTATGAATACAAATCACAGATATTCATACATTTCTAAATAACATTATTGAAGGCAGTTAGCCAGGTAATTGATGGTATTTGCAAACATTAAGGGACAGAAAATCAATACATCAATGAATTATCTCCCTGTAAGACAAAATTGTTTCCCATATAATGTTTTATTTTCTTAACAAAATATTTAAAACAGTATATCCTCTGTTCGTTATTTATGTTTTGGATAATAAAGAGTTTGTTAGAATACCCAAAGTGATTTGAAAGCTTTAAAAATCTTTCAAAATAGTGTACACAAAATATGGATTATTTGAATTTGACATTTCTGAATATAGGAATGTCAAAGAAAGACAGGGTCTCCTGGATGTGAAAAATGCCATCTCCACCTGTTTGAAACCTCTTTTTTTTTTTAAAGAAATACTGCATCCTAGTTAACAAAAAAGAAAGAGCAGATTCTGGATCACTTATGTGGTAAAAAGTAAGCAAATATAAAATTTGTGTCACAGATCACCTACATATGTCCATACCCTATACCAAATTACTACAAATTAACTATTGTTAGCATGCAGAATCATGAATTTGAGATGAATGGCCATTTAAATGGAAATAAAATTTTAAAAAATATTCCAAATCAACCCAAATTACTGTGGCACAAAATAATTATCATAATTTTAAGGATTTGAACAATCAAGGATTGTTTACTTGCATACAGACATACTTACAGCAATCTACATTCAAGAAAGCTTTTAGCATGATACAACCAATCAGATAAATAATACATTCTATTATATGTTTAATTATACATTTGCCCTTAGGCTAAAATCCTCTGCCTGCAAATGAATTTGAGCTCATTACCAAAAACAAGAATACTGACTACCTATTTGTCCATACACATACACATTCAATTAGACATCGCACCCATCACAGGACCAACATTACCTGACCATCACAGAGGTCAATGAGGGGAGCTTTCTCCCGACTTGCTTTGATGAGCTTCGTCTGGAACAACTTCCCATCAAAGTACATCCATGGACAACAATGCTCCCATGGAATTGGCTGCCCACAAGCATCATTGGCAAACAATGCCATGTCAACACCACTCATGAATAATGCTGAGAGCTGAATTCCTCGAGGATCTAGGTTTTCAATCTTAAAAACAAAAGTGTAGAACTTTATTGGTTAAAGTCTATACAAGGATCCAAGATTAAAGAATTAAACTATAGCAGTGTTAAAATAGATTTAAGTAATACTTTTAAAAAGATATAGGCATGAATTTTTGTAGTCACCGCTGTTAAACAGTAGTCTTGTTTAGAAGTCTGTAAAACAGCCCATAAATCTTAGCTTAGCTATTCTCTGTATATTAGTGAGAAATACCACAGAAATCTGTGAGTGCACATGAATTGGAAATTGTATATTAATACTCACAGAATTTAGCTATTTCCACACCTCACTCAAGCTAAGCAGACTCAAACTGGTTAGTACCACTAGGAAAACTATACCAGAGCTATAAGGTATACTGGAAAAAACTTATTATTATGGCATTTCAATATTGCCAAAAGAAACACATGGATGTGCCTGTGGAGTTATACCTGACAGAGCCTCTATCTTTCTTCCATCACTAGCCCAAAAGAAGCATTTGCACAGACATCTAAAAAAGCAATGCATGTTATTAGGATGTCTGTCTCTCTCTTTTGCCAATCCTGCACAAGACTTGACTTTAAGAAGAAATGCTTGTCCCTCCCCCATCACAGAAGCCCTAATTTATTTAAAAATAGACAGCCTGCAGTACTGGGGCTGCATGAGGGTTCCAAACTTAGTTTTTGTACCCACCCAAGCCCACTTTCACCATCACAGCTGAAAACCAACGCCTCAAAAATTTGAACAAATTAGAATTCCAAATCAACCCAAATTACTGTGGCACAAAATAATTATCATAATTTTAAGGATTTGAACAATCAAGGATTGTTTACTTGCATACAGACATACTTACAGCAATCTACATTCAAGAAAGCTTTTAGCATGATACAACCAATCAGATAAATAATACATTCTATTATATGTTTAATTATACATTTGCCCTTAGGCTAAAATCCTCTGCCTGCAAATGAATTTGAGCTCATTACCAAAAACAAGAATACTGACTACCTATTTGTCCATACACATACACATTCAATTAGACATCGCACCCATCACAGGAGCAACATTACCTGACCATCACAGAGGTCAATGAGGGAGCTTTCTCGACTTGCTTTGATGAGCTTCGTCTGGAACAACTTCCCATCAAAGTACATCCATGGACAACAATGCTCCCATGGAATTGGCTGCCCACAAGCATCATTGGCAAACAATGCCATGTCAACACCACTCATGAATAATGCTGAGAGCTGAATTCCTCGAGGATCTAGGTTTTCAATCTTAAAAACAAAAGTGTAGAACTTTATTGGTTAAAGTCTATACAAGGATCCAAGATTAAAGAATTAAACTATAGCAGTGTTAAAATAGATTTAAGTAATACTTTTAAAAAGATATAGGCATGAATTTTTGTAGTCACCGCTGTTAAACAGTAGTCTTGTTTAGAAGTCTGTAAAACAGCCCATAAATCTTAGCTTAGCTATTCTCTGTATATTAGTGAGAAATACCACAGAAATCTGTGAGTGCACATGAATTGGAAATTGTATATTAATACTCACAGAATTTAGCTATTTCCACACCTCACTCAAGCTAAGCAGACTCAAACTGGTTAGTACCACTAGGAAAACTATACCAGAGCTATAAGGTATACTGGAAAAAACTATTATTATGGCATTTCAATATTGCCAAAAGAAACACATGGATGTGCCTGTGGAGTTATACCTGACAGAGCCTCTATCTTTCTTCCATCACTAGCCCAAAAGAAGCATTTGCACAGACATCTAAAAAAGCAATGCATGTTATTAGGATGTCTGTCTCTCTCTTTTGCCAATCCTGCACAAGACTTGACTTTAAGAAGAAATGCTTGTCCCTCCCCCATCACAGAAGCCCTAATTTATTTAAAAATAGACAGCCTGCAGTACTGGGGCTGCATGAGGGTTCCAAACTTAGTTTTTGTACCCACCCAAGCCCACTTTCACCATCACAGCTGAAAACCAACGCCTCAAAAATTTGAACAAATTAGAATTCAAAAATGAAATCCCCACAAGTTATGTTCATATCTGCATTGTTGTTCTCTGCAGCACTTGATTCTTCCCAAATGATACCTGCAGTCTGTAGATACTGAAAAGTCACCCATGCTTGCTTTAGTTATTGAAATATAGCTTGTCTCTTGCCTCTTTCAAAAGAATAAAATTTGCCCCAATTACTGACAAACCTGAACAGTGAGTGGTGTGATTAGTTTAGCTATAGTACTGCTAGCATGATAAAGCTGGAGAAGAAAATATCCCAAAGGCAGGAAAAAATGCAAGAATGCCTTAGTAGGCAAGAAAAAAATAAATTGATTTCATTGTAGAAAAAGCTTGTACAGACACATTATGGAAATTAATGATGCAAATCACTACCCAGCTAACAGAATAGCAAATATCTGCAGTAAAAGTTGAGGCATATCCTTTTTTTATTATCTGAAGTACAATATTTAGCAACATTAATAAACATAATGCATGTCTTCACATTTTTTACGAGACTGTTATTATAAAAGGAAATTGGGGTAGCTTTCTAGCCAAACCCAATTATTTCTCTCCTTTTCTCAGTTAAAAATCAGAGGAGCTGTCACTTAGTACAGCTGATAGATGATCCACTGTCCAAACTCCTCAAGGAGCCGAAGATATGACTGGATTTTCTAGATAGAGAAAAAATAGCTTAGAACTATTTTATATGTGAAAGAATTATAATAGTCTATTGCAGGGGTAAACAAGCATTTCAGATGGTCAGCAGATGTTTTGATTTTTGCAACTTTGCTGCATGTATTCTCAAAAACTGGTTGCTTTATTTATAAAATGGGTGCCAAAGGTAAAGATTTGCCTAATTATAAAATGGCTGCCACTATAAGAGAGCTTGTCTAATCACAAATTATGATCAGCGAAATCTCTTTAGCTTTGGGTAGCAGGAAGATACACGTGTAAATTTAGTATAGAACTACCTTTACCTGCCATTTTTGTTTTCTAAGAATGTCTGTAGAGTTTGCGTGGGGGACAGACACATGATCCTAAATAAAAATGAAGCTAAAGCTGAAATTTTCATTTCTTTAAAATGAAAGGAATCATTTAAAAATTAAAGATATGAAGATATCCATAAATATTGGTAGTTATGAGTACCATAACTATCTCTGATATAATTTACAGAACTGAATCAACAAGTGTATTATCAAGTTTTGCTCTTGGAAAGAGAGGATGAAATATTTTGTCTGTTTGTTGCCTTGCAGTAGCTCTGGAAACACACATTGAAGGATTTGTACAGAATGGGAGGTAGCTTTGGGAAGCAGGAGACTAGTAAAATCAGATCCTTTCACTTTCCATTAGCAAAAGTTTCCAATAGCCCAAAGACTCTTCCATCATCGTAGATGTATATTTGGATTCCACCTGTCAATTGTTAATTTCGTTTACATTGGTATAACAATCTATCAATATCAGCCTATGTTTTGAAACTGGATAGTAACTATATGCTATCAAAAATTTTAGACTTCAACATCCACACATCCTAACCAACATAGCCACTGACCATGCTATCTAGGAAATACAAGAGTTGAAGTCTAATACATTTGAAAGGAACAACTGATTGGCCAGAACATTCAAATTCTTAAATGTAGATTTATATATGTCAGGGATAGGTTTACCAAACAAGAGCAGTTAGATCAGATTTTCAAGGTACTTCCAATGTGTCCTATAGAAACAAACTTATGGTGACAGTGTCATAACTGCAATAAATACAGTAGCATTATGAAAATGAAGTCCTATATGATGTGCACAGCATGCCATAAATCTTATATAGCATGCATTACTGTTGACCGAAAAATGTATTTTATTTCTGTCAAACCTAACTTGCTAATAAAATAGACTGTCATAATTATTCTACATGCTTGAATTTTGAAAATGAAAGTACAAGTCAACAAGATGAATTCAGCCTTTTATTGTTGGACAAAATTTGAGATTTACTGTCATCCAGTATGGTTCTTTTCCAAGTCACTCACCTGTAATTCTAAGCTCATACTGATTTAACTGGGGTAATTTACATTCAGAATACAAATACTGCCTTACTGGGTCTGGCCAATGATCAATTTAGCCCAGCATCCTGTCTTCAACGCTAGCCTATATCAGACGATAGAGCCATGGTGTGAGGTAGGCCTCCCTAAGGAAGTACAAGTTGTTAGCAGGAAAGCAGTGAGCGGTTGCTGAGAAAAAGACAGAAAAGTGGGGAAGGGGAGGAAAGGGAAGTTCTACAGAAAGAAGCAAGACAAGCAAAAACAAAAATTACCTATATAGATGGGACAAAATCTTCATCAAAAAGTTCAGTTTAACAAAAAAAAAATCACAAACTCTTTCTGCTGAATGATTTGAATGTTATTATTTTCTAAATTTGAGAATCTTTTAAGATTATACATTAATTATGTCTTATATGAGACTTTTCAGAATAACCTTGGGAATGGAAAATGATATCAATGGTTTCCACAACATGGGTATAACCGTATTTGGTTTTCTTGGTAAAAGGGGGACAATTCAAATAATCTTTTAAGAAACTGACTAAAAAATACTGATTTGAATAAATCCACCAAAAACTGGATTAAGCCCAGGGTGGAATTCTCTCCTCTCTGCTGCCTATTTCCGTGGAGGAAATGCAGATATTTTCAGCTGCAAGTGTCAAATACTTGTACTTCAACCTTTTACTTGAAATTCAGATATTTTTTAATAAAAGGTGTACACATACTCCTGTACAGATCCTTTAGCCTATCACATATTTATTTAAACGTTTTAATTATGAATGTCATTTCTATTAAGGAATTGTATATGGTTGCTGACAAAGCAGGGAGACAAACTAAAAATTAAATTTATTTAACTTTCATTAAAAAATATGTAGGGACTTTAAAGCAAGGCACATGACTACATCTAAAGAAAAAATGGGTAAAATTTCTATGATTTAAAAGAATGGAGATATCATTAATACTATGATATCTTGGAGATATCATTAATACTAATTAAACAACATTTCTTAAATGCAACAAAAGCATGCATCCATCTATAAATACTTTACTGAAAATGGATGCTTAATCTATTTGAACAAGGCCATGAATGAATTTTAAAATGTGGTAGTAAATTATTATTTTAATAATATTAACGTAATTGCTTTAAATAAAAAAATTGAAATGAAAATGAAAACTAGTAATAGGATTTAATTCTATCCATCTCATTACTGTATAGTCTACTAGTAATCATGATCAATATGCCTAAGTAACAATTTCTCTGATATTATTTATTTAGGAGTACATATGTGGAGGTGGAATCTTGTGGAGACAAGCAGGTATTCTTTAGGAAAAGATAAAATAAAATGAAAGTGATGATTTAAAGGTTAGAGCTCTGAAAGCCATTGATATAAAACAAAAATGAATACAGTATCAGATAAAGAAAGCAAAAAACCAGCACATTTCCTTTGAAAATTGAAGCAGATTTCAATATCTGCAAGTTATTACTGAGCTGGTGTTGAAGGCAGAAACTCTTCCTGTCCACATACTATTTTGATGAACAAGTGGATGAAAATAGAAAATACTGACAAAAGAAAATAATACTGCTTTGCAAAGCGCTTGAATTAATAAGGATTAAATGCTCCATAAAGACCAACTTCACAAGTCACCTTTAGTTCCTGCAGTTGGTCAGGTTCATAGAGTTTTGGAGATAAAGCTTGAGCCAAGAAGGCATCAAGTTCTTGGCGACGAAGTATCCGAACTCCAGGCCACTGCACCATATATCTACAAAGACAAAGAACTTTGGGTAAACCATTTCTGAAAAGCTGTGTAATACTTATGATGTCTGTATACAACAATATTTAAATAAGGTATAGCATTAATTAAAGCACTGTAATTACATCCAAAGTGGATCCAAAATATTGGTGTGTAAAATTAAGCCTGAGAGCAAGAGGCGGAAAAGTCAAAAACTGCTCCAGAGCCCTTAGCATAATCTAGAACAGAGAAGAGGTACCAGGGAGGAATCAATGGACAACTATGTTATTAACACAGCTGCTTGCAATTACTGCAAGTTCAAGTCCCACCAGGCCCAAGGTTGACTCAGCCTTCCATCCTTTATAAGGTAGGTAAAATGAGGACCCAGATTGTTGAGGGCAATAAAAGTTGACTTTGTATATAATATACAAATGGATGAAGACTATTGCTTAACACATGTAAGCCGCCCTGAGTCTTCGGAGAAAGGCGGGATATAAATTTAAAAAAAAAAAAAAAGGCCTTTAATTTGTGTGAGATGTGTTCTGAATTCAACTTACGATTTTACAAAACTGAAATTTAATTACATTACTTTGATAGAAAATACTTCTCTATTTAATAATTTATATTTAATATAAATTTATATTTATATTTAATAAAAGATTAGATTTTTTGATTTTATTTATTTATTTATTTATTTATTTATTTATTTATTCGTATTTCTATACCGCCCTATCTCCCTAAGGACTCAGGGTGGTATACAGCCATATAAAAACACAAATATACAAAATAAAACATTCATCTAAAAAACTTATTATAAAGGCCAAATATTTAAAATAAGATATAAATAATAAAACCCAATTTAAAACCAAAGCTAAAATTTAGTCCTTTAAAAATTTAAAACCCTAGTCCAGTCCTGCGCAAATGAATAGATGTGTCTTGAGCTCGCGGCGGAAGGTCCGAAGGTCAGGAAGTTGACGAAGTCCTGGGGGAAGCTCGTTCCAGAGGGTGGGAGCCCCCACAGAAAAGGCCCTTCCCCTGGGCGTCGCCAGTCGGCACTGCCTGGCCGACGGCACCCTGAGGAGTCCCTCTCTGTGAGAGCGCACGGGTCGGTGGGAGGCATTCGGTGGCAGCAGACGGTCCTGTAAGTAACCCGGCCTATGCCATGGAGCGCTTTGAAGATCATTACCAAAACCTTGAAGCGCACCCGGAAAACCACAGGCAGCCAGTGCAGTCTGCGCAGGAGAGGTGTTACATGGGAGCCACGAGGGGCTCCCTCTATCACCCGCGCAGCTGCATTCTGAACTACCTGGAGTCTCCGGGTGCTCCTCAAGGGGAGCCCCATGTAGAGAGCATTGCAGTAGTCCAGCCGAGATGTCATGAGAGCATGAGTGACCGTGCATAAGGCATCCCGGTCTAGAAAGGGGCGCAACTGGCGAACCAGGCGAACCTGGTAAAAGGCTCTCCTGGAGTTTTATTACTTTCTGGATCCTATGTAGTCTTCCTGTGATAATTTTAAAAAAGTCAGTGAATATTTAAGTTAACTAATCTAACTAAAATTATGGCAGAAAAGGCTTAGAACAGTCTGGAGCTAAACTAAGCACGTCATTTTCAGTGCTAGAATCAAACCGATATGGCTGAAAATTAAGAACTGTTCACCCTGGGAGTCTTAAGATTGCCTTCTTAAACTGCTTTCTATTTTATTCACCAACGTATTTTCAACCTACACCCCCATATTTGAATGGATTACATCCCTAAAATTATTCTCTTTTAACTAATCTGTTTTTCCATTGTCCCTAAAAAAAGAAATTATGCTTTGCTGCTTTCTCCACTCCAGTAGGAATTTCCATGTATTTCTCTTAATTGTTGTGTAAAGTAAATTGAACAACAAACTTTTAAGTCTTAATTTGCTTTGTGTTTAATCTAGAGAAAAATGTCAGTTCTACAAATTATTTATGC
This sequence comes from Ahaetulla prasina, assembly GCF_028640845.1. Taxonomy (NCBI): domain Eukaryota; kingdom Metazoa; phylum Chordata; class Lepidosauria; order Squamata; family Colubridae; genus Ahaetulla; species Ahaetulla prasina. The sequence goes on along the minus strand of NC_080540.1, from coordinate 66,536,542 downwards.
TCTAAGTCACATGAAAAGTTCTATCAATAAAACAATAACATTCTTACATAATTACATACATACAGAATATCAAGAGGAATTTTTACTATATGCTAACATTAATCAATAATATACTCACCTTAATACACAACAGAGCACCATTAGGTGAGTGGGTACATTAGCTGGATTTAACATTGCTGGTGTGTCTGACCTCATACAGGCCAAGAATGCCCTCATTCGTCGATTCTTGTCCTCTACTGCTTTCCCCAACCAAAGTTTCTTCAAATTAGGGCAAGTCCATTCCCTAAATGCAAGAGCTTCTACTAACTCGGGAGTCTGGGGAGACTTTCCTTTGTAAGCAGCCCATTCTTTAATTATCACTGGTGAGACTGCAGAATTTTTAAAAAAGGAAACAAAATAGTTTGTGCACAAATGCCGTTTTGCCCATACCTTTTCTCAATTTATTTTATTTGCATTTATAACATTTAGACTTATATTAGGAATCAACCTCAAAAGATTTGCTTTCTTACACTGAACCTGAATTCTACTTGTAACTTGCAAAATGCATTCTCATTGATACCGGTACTGCCATTACTCATATAAGACCTCTCTATTTTTTGATGAATTTTCTGAATTTTAGTTCACCAAGAAGCTATAAGGATGTAAAATGCAGCAACTGTTTAAAATCTACAGTGCCTGGGAGGGTCTTTGTAAATAATTGCCTAATCATATCATGTGTATTTCAGGCATTCCTCCTTGAGGAGGGTTTTTTCTAAATATGAAACTATGGTAAGGAGGTCCTGAGGAAGTCCTCTGAAGATGAAATTAAGAAACACTGAGAAGACTTTTCACCAGCTAGTTGGCACAGTTTAGCTGTTCATGGCTTTAACAGTTAGCACTAACATTTTGAACATGGTGATTACAACTGCAGAAACCTCTCTCGATTAATAATCTGGCAGTTGGATTTTGGAGTAAATAAATTCCAAAACCATATACAGATAGCTAAATGTTCAAATGTTACTAGCCCGTGTATAAAGTACCCCAAGTTATCCTGCCCAAGAGGGCTGCAGTTTGTGTATCAAAACTTGCATATCAAATTGAACTGATAAAAGGCAACTCTAACCACTGAGGCCATTTGTATCTCCATTGACAAAAATTCCTCCATAGCAGAATGAAGAATATGGATGGATTAAAAAAAACCCAACCTATCCACTTCCAGGATCCTTAGACTGAGCTTTAATTTATTAGCCACCATGAAGCCCATTATCCTGCTAAGGAACCAGCTTTAAAAAATCATTATGTTTCCTTGATTATATGAAAAATAGTAAGTGGCATTTCATACTGGTAAGATCAGGAGAAAATAAACCCTTAAGTACCTTGTGAATGCCATAGGACAGAACAACAATCACCCAGCTTCACCTTCTGTACAGTGAATCCAAGTAGAAATACAAATATCCAAAGGAACCAATGATTAATAGTACTGAAAGGTACTCAGAAGTCCGAAAGAAACAATACCGTTGTATTCATTCTTTCTCTATCTTTATGGCAAACTCATTCCATAAACTGATTAAATCAATTTCAGAATCATCACTGTTGGAGCCCTTAGTCTGATAATGCTATGTATTAGCTCCAACCAAAATCAGATTCAAACGTTTGAATTCTAGTGGATGGTTTAAACTTTCTCACCCTAACAATTCTATCAAACTGCAATATAAAAGGAAAAATGAAATTCCTTGAGTTGAGGTCAATATCCTGATGACATGAATACAACCCAATAGCCTTCTTGGCAACAGAAGTGGTTCACTATTGTCTTCTTATAGATGATTTCTCAATCTAGCCTACAGCTTTGGTATTCCTTGATAATCTTCCATCAAAGTACTAATCAGGTTTGATGCTCCTTAGTTTCAAAGTCCAAACAAGGCATTATAGTGCCATTTGATGTGGTGCACTAAATTGGGATTTTCAAAATATTTATGGTGAGCTCATCCAAAAAGAGTTTTAATAGGGGAGATGACTACTACCTCAAAAGTGCAAATTGTCAGAAGGTAGGAATGCTGGTTTTACAATGGAGCAGCAGAGGGTAGTTTTAAACAAGACTTGGCTCCTTCCAGTTCCAATTGTTCATGATAATCAATGCAAAATAACACACTGATCTCCACCCTAGCGTCTTTTCTGCAAGGAGAGTAAAGTTCCCATACACAGAAGAGGACATTTTCATTGCAATCTCCCACTGGAATCTTTGTGTCCTCCATCTACTCCTGTTAGGTAATCATAAGGGATGGTATAGACAAGTGGTCACCAACTGGTGGTCCGTGAGAAAATTTGGTGGCCTGCAGAAAAATTATTTGCATTTTTTATATTGCACTAAATCAGGGATCCTCAAACTACGGCCCCTGGGACAGATACATGCAATGAACATTTGTGTTGCTGCAGAGAGTCTCCCCCTTCGGGGTCTTTTTGTGTGGGTCGGAGGGGGACAGAAATTCTGACTTGGGGTCTGCTTCAGCCTCCTGGTGTGGGGCTTTGGGCAAAGGCTGGAGGGAGGTGCTGCTGGTGGCGAAGAGCCTGAGGACCTTTGTTCTGTCCCCCTCACCCCAGTCCGGGAGACACGAGCGATGACTTAATTAGCCGGCAACTATCAGCTCTGGCAGCAAACTAGCGAGCGTCTGCCAAGTGTCTCTGTTATCTCTCTTGATGCCGATGAGTCAGCCAGGAAACCAGAAACAAACAGGACTTCAGCTCTAGTTCTCTCCCTCTAAGCAGTTGATTTGCTCGCCATGAAGTGGTATAGCAGCCCTTGCTGCTTTTTTTTTTTTGGTTTACATTTATACCCCGCCCTTCTCCGAAGACTCAGGGCGGCTTACAATGTATAAGCAATAGTCTCATTCTATTTGTATATTTTTTACAAAGTCAACTTATTGCCCCCCCAACAATCTGGGTCCTCATTTTACCTACCTTATAAAGGGTGGAAGGCTGAGTCAACCTTGGGCCGGGCTCGAACCTGCAGTAATTGCAGGCTCTGTGTTCTAATAACAGGCTTCTCTATTGCCTGAGCTATCCCGGCCCCATATCCTGTGGGGTGTGGCTCCATGACTCACCACTTCCTAGGCCTGCCCCACCCCTGCTTCTGTTGTTCCTGCCTCTCCTGCCTACGAAAACTAGGGTCCAGCCAGGCCTGATTGCCATCAGCCAGGTCTGGAGGCGTGGCCGGGGGGGGGGGGAAAGAGTCAGGGGATGGAGGCCTCGTTATCTCCTCCACCTGGCCTGCCTGGCCCTTGGAGTGGAGCCAGGGAAGCCAGTGCTCCAGAGGTAAGTCCTGATGGCCCTTCCCCTCACTTTCGGAGTCACTTTCTGGCAGGGCCCCGGCTCAGGGGCCCAGACACAACAACCTTGTTCCAGTGGGAATGCCTTATGGCCTGGAACTGGTGACCATCTCAGCCCGCTGAGCCTCCAGGCATCTGTACGTGGTCTTGCACTCCTGCAGGTGTTCCCTCTGCTTGGAAAGCCTATGCTCATAGTCCTCAGTGAGCTGCTTCTACTGAGCCTCCTTCTCGATCAGATCCAATTTGAACTGAGCTGTTTTGCCAACTCTTTCTCATGGTGGCTGCTTAGCTCCAACAACTGCTTCCTATTGAGGCCCTAAGGAGCCTGGGCGGGAAGGCGAGGAGTGGCTGGCAGGGGAGGGGTGGCTAGAGGTGGCGAGGGGGTCCCTGAGATCCGAAAGCTTGGTGACCCCTGATATAGACCATGGTATAAAGGTCTGAAAACCGAGGCATACATTTGCAGAAACTGCCCCATTCTTTTGCATGAATGGAAAAGTGGTTAGGATCCATGCCAGAATACATATCGTAACTTTCCTCAATGTCAGAAGCACATCTGATTCTGAAATATTTGGGAAATAACCTTCTGGTATGTGACAATTTAAACACCTCTTTGTTTTTTGTAATTTCCTTAGGTTTTAATACTTATATAGCAACTAGAACATGCTTTCAATTTCTGCCAAATTAAATTAATTAAATTAAATTCTGTATAAATTGCAAACAATAACTGGAATAAAATACAGCAGGCATAAATAATAAAGCCAAAAAAATGGGCAGAATTACAGATATCTAATATTTATAAATCCAGGATCCTATATTTTTCTGGAAAGGAGCCTAGTTTGATGAAAGGAAGGTGTAAAACCTTTCTGCCTATTTTTTCTATTCAAAAGAATGGTTATTGACACAACCAGTGATATTCATGACATTTTTGTCACTCTTCAAAAAATTACTGTTTTAGTTCAAGACCATTTAAAATCCAATTAAACTCCAACCCATTATTGCTCTGTTAAGCAGAAAGCTTGGTTTGGTAAGGACTGAGTTCAAGCCAAAGCTATGCTAACTTCAGTTTATAGAAATGCCCAGTTCTATAATGATCTACTCTCTCATGGACCTTTTTCTTTTACTAAAAAAAAAAGGTTACAGAAAACATCAGAGAGAAGAAGAGCAAATTTATTCATTAGTGAATGGGACAAGGGCCCAATGAGCAGTAACAAATAAGCGTGATCATCTATTCTGGCATCTTGTTTCTCTCTTCAGATAAACCTAGCTCCATGCTTTAATGATTTAATCCCTTCAGAGCCCTGGACAAAATATTTTGGCAACCTATTCAATGCTCCTTTTGGTATGGATTCTCTTGGCAGTTCTTTATCTGCTTCTTTACCCTGACTGACCCCTGATCTCACAGCCAGAAATTAAAACAAGCGAACCCCCCAAAATTTTCATTTGAAAAGTGGCAAAAGTCCAGCTAAAGACATGATTTTGCCAGATTTGCTTAAAATAAATTTTGATGGATGGACCTGTGTTAACCTCCGCTCCTCCTGCCATTAATAACACTTATCTTTTTCCAACGAGTGGCTTAATTCTATCACTCTCCCATTATACAATGAAGTGGTTTGTTCCTGTCCAGCATAGGGATGGAATTAATAGTTCCTTGTGTAACTGAAATATTATCAGAATTTTTTTCAGAACAGTTACATTTATTTTAGGAAATCCTATAACAAATCTAGTAAATTATATCTAATGGGGGCTATATACACATCCAAGAGCTTCATTCCAGTTAAAAATAAAATCAATACAGGTATAAATTTATAAATTTGAATGTAGTATCATATAAGACATTTAAAAAAGCAAAACACTTCTCTTGATTGGACGGTTCTATGATTTCATGGTGTGCTTACTTGAAACTACTAAAATGTAACTTTCATTATTTTAATTTGAAAGATTTAGAAAAATATAACTAATTTTAAATGCTATATCTTCCTGGCTATGGACAACCTATGCAAACTCCTGATGAATATTCAGCAATTGCAACCAATCCAGTGTGATGTTTACTGTGTTTTATTAATTAAAAATATTGTAGTGCTTCTAATTTGCCCAGAGCATGATTCAAAATGCTGATTTCCAAACCTTGATGTGCTACCTGCTGTTTAAACATTGCTTCACATTCCCAAATTCCCCTGCACTATAGGTACAAAAATGCTGAGCAACTGAAAAATGAATTACTTTGGCAAATCATAGCTTTTTTATATTTGCAAATTTAAATCACAGTTTATTCTACAGCATAACTGAGGCAAAGAATAGATTAGTGATGTTTCAAGTGATTTCACCATTATAATAAAAGACAAATACATACATTCCGGAGGAAATCTGTTCTTTCTAAAAGCAAGCCTTTCTGTTTTTTTTCTGCTTTCTGCCAAACTAAACAGGACTCCATAAACATACTGACGAACTGGCCTATAAAGAAGAGCAGCAGGAGGCAGGTCTTTGTTTGCTTCATCTTCAATAGAAACTGCAATTTTAATTTCACCCTGTAGATGAACAAAATGATGAGCAGCTTTCAGGGATCTTATTTATGGCATGGTATCTTACCCGCTGAAAGATTTACAACTTTCAGAAAATAATTATATGACATACAAATTTGGTTCCTTTAGTACAGAGATCTTCAAACTTGGCAGCTTTGAGACTTGTGGACTTCAACACCCAGAATTCTCCAGCCAGCTATGCTATGCTGGCTGGAGAATTCTGGGAGCTGAAGTTCACAAGTCTTAAAGCTGCCAAGTTTGAAGACCTCTGCTTTAGTATTTACAAAATAACTTTAATACCCCAGCCACTGCCCTTTTAATTTCTATTTGGTTTACTTCATTTCATGTCTTATTTGCATATAAATGTATATTTATAATTTAGCTATATTTCTAAAATCTAAATCTATAAAGCCACTGTTTTCAAATATATTAAAATTTTAGATCTTATTTGATAGGAATATGATTCCAAAGAGTATCACTAAGTAACACAGTAGTATGTAAGTAAGATATGATATGGGCAAAATTTAAAAATATGTGAAATAACACATTTTAGATTAGATAAAACTGGAGAGCTTTGAGATTTGTTCTGAATGAAAACTGAAGACTTAAAACAACCTAACACAAAATTTGTTTTGTACAAATACTTCTTATATATTCATCCATTAAGACAATTGGCATTGAACTAGAAATAGGATTGATCTTGTAAAGTACACTTTCAAAGGAAGTTCTTTTAAAAAGTACTGAGTAAAGTGAATAAATGTGAACTAATATAGTGTTCATTCTACTAAATCAAATTTTCTCTCAGATATGAACTAAAAGCAAGAGATAACATTAATCTCTTTGAATTCTTGCCAGAAAATCTTACCTTGGTTAGGATATGAAATATGTAGGGATACATTAATCCTTTTTTGTGTCTGTGTTCTGCTACTCTTAATACTTCGGGTGCTACAGGAGGTAATGGAGGAGTGGTAATATCCATATGGTTCCTGGTGGGCATTGACAACAGACATGGGATTTGTGCACTACTGGTTTGGTTCCCTTTAACTTCAGCTGCCTGATTCCCTGAAGAAACAGTAGAGGAACCTTCCACCTACAATATACAATAAAGTTATTTTTGAAACGGGAACATTTTTACAATGAGAATATTGTGAAATCGTAAAGATCCAGAAGGCTGTATGTATATTCAATTACATTTGCAACATATTTACAGAAAATAGAACAAGCAACCCAATTCAATTTTACAGTATAGAAGAGGTTAAGCTGAGAATGAAGTGACCGTGTCTTGATAATGACTTCGTTCTTCTATAATTGTATAATATTCATGAACAATATATCTTGAACATAGTTCAAACAGTTTGAATTTCTTTTTATTTTTTATAAAAGGCTTGTTTAGAAATAAAGTTCCTAATCTTTTAATATTTTTTCAAAATCAATATTTTGATAAAACTTGTATTGCCGTTTTTATATCAAGCACTATTGCTTTTATTCTGCATTCTTTATATTAATTTTTAAGAAGTGATACATTTTTCTACTGACTGAAGTAATTTATGGATTAGAGAAGTAGGGATGGCAGCTCCCCTGCCAATGGTGGAAATCTTGATGTTAGACAAATGCTAAAAGCCTTGACAACCCATTGTGTAAGGTGAGATCAGCACTTCTTTTTTTGGTATTTGTGCACATTTTTGCATTACGCACTGCATATTTTTCAACACTAGATTTAAAGTTATCAGTTCGAACTATTACAATATACACTTGAGGAGGAAGAAGGATATAGAATAGAATAGAATAGAATAGAATAGAATAGAATAGAATAGAATAGAATAGAATAGAATTTTTATTGGCCAAGTGTGATTGGACACACAAGGAATTTGTCTTGGTGCATATATGAGAGAAGAGAAAAGAAAAATTAAAGCCGGGTGCCTCCTCTCTCATTTAGGACAGTGTAATTGCCAGTGACTATGCATGCTATGGGGACGTGGTGGCTCAGGGGCTAGGACGTTGAGCTTGTCGATCAAAAGGTCGGCAGCTCGGCGGTTCGAATCCTAGTGCTGCCATGTAACGAGGTGAGCTCCTGTTAATTGTCCCAGCTTCTGCCAACCTAGCAGTTTCGAAAGCACGTAAAAATGCAAGTAGAAAAAATAGGGACCACCTTTGGTGGGAAGGTAACAGCCTTCCGTGCACCTTTGGCATTGAGTCATGCCGGCCACATGACCGCAGAGACATCTTCGGACAGCGGCTTTGAAACAGAGATGTGTATATGTGAATCATGGTCAGGTTCCCACAACCTTTCTAGATAATAGACTGTGCCTTCCTTTTTTTATGCCGGCCACATGACCGCAGAGACATCTTCGGACAGCGGCTTTGAAACAGAGATGAGCATCACCCCCTAGAGTCGACAACGACTAGCACATATGTGCGAGGGGAACCTTTACCTTTACCTTTATGCATGCTATATATAACACTACCGAGTTCTACACCAATAAGCATAGAACTATCACATTAATAAAACTACTTCATTGGCCATTTTAGGTTACAACTTGCTCAGACTTCTAAGCATTCATGGACACTAGAGACTACTTTTCTTCTGCTCTGCACCACTAGTCAAATAGCAGTCAGAGAAGATTATTTTTTCTTGTACAGAAGGAAGCGAAAACATTGCTTCACTGGTCAGTGGATGGATCCCAATTTGTATCATCCAGGAAAAATGATGGGTGCATCTTCTAGGTAATTCCGTGTCCTCTACCATCAACCAAATAATCATTAAAACATATACACAAATTTAATATTGCTCAAAACACTACCTTTGATTGGTGTCCTGGATCCCCACATGCTTGATTTTCTGACTGAGTTCCTATTTTTTCCCAGTTCAATTTGTTTCCACCAACATGACTGAAGAGAGAGAGAGAAAAAAAAGCCCACATAAATAAAAGGATTATAATGCAAGACTCTATAACAGAGCATCCAGGCAAAACACACATTTATTTTGTGCTAAGCTGACTCCAACTATTTCAGAATAAAGTCAAAGTAACATGTTATTCTCTTTGAAAGGACTGTGATAGCTTGATTCTGAGCAACCAAAAGGGCTCTCCCTCTCTCCTTCTCCTTCAATATATGTGGCTGCATATTGAAGGAGACTTCTTTTTCTGCAGATAATCTTTCATCTATGACCATTCAGTCAGAGACTGATCAAAGTTATGATGGTGTTGAACTAGGGACTTATGACTAGTCTCCAAGTTATGGTTGCTGCAACAACCACAGGTGATAAAAATTTGGTTGCTTGTCAATGAGGCTGTTTAACTACCCCCACTTCCTACTACCCTCCATCTGTACCCTGCACATCACAGCCCTACAACCCTAAATTGACGTTTGCTGCCTTCTTGCTGTGCAGCTGCTAATGAGGCATGCCTGGCCTGGTCCTTCATAGGCGGCTTTCTTCCCTAGGTCTTACACAGTAGTTTCCTTGCAGGACCTGGGGAAGATGGCCTTTATTTAGCCAGCAGCTGCTTCATAAAGGGCGAAGCCAGGCACATCTCATCAGCAGCAGAAGCAAGAAATGGCAAAAGGTCAGTTGGAGCAGTGGAGTGCAGTAGGGCACTTGGAGTACAAGGTGGTAAGACAGCTGGGTCTAGGCTGGAAATGGCGCAAGACTGGCAAGAAGCTCCTTTGGCCACACTGCTGGATCAGGCTGGGGCTAGGCTTCATGTTATGCTGCAGTTCAGGGGCTGTTCTGAGAGCTCAAGAGCTGCAGAGTGCCAAGAAACCCATAAGCAGCAACCTAGTCTTTTTCCAGCCTTGCTGCACTGGAACACAGGCACGGATTCAACATCTTCTTTCCCCAGCCTCCCAGAGCTTCCATCGTACTACAGTATCCCAGCTAGCTTCCCTCACCCCTATGGTGCTCCTGCTCACCTTACCTGAGACTTGCTATTTCCTGCTTAATGGTCTGTATGTCTGGAATTACAACAGCAACTAGGACTGCAAGAACTGCTGTCACTAAGCAATACGTTCATGTGATCACATTATGATCACATTGCTTTGTGACACAAATTCCTGTTCTAATTGTGGTTGTAAATCAAGGATTACCTATACTGGATTTTCAGCCAGCAGGTGAAATAGCATTTTCAGTGACCATTCTTGGTATTTTGCACTCAAGCTGATGTCATGACGCTAGGTAAGTCCTTTTAAAAATTTTAACTGATTTAAATATGCTTGTTTTAGAGTGGCTGCATCTGCATATTTGCATGATTTGTTTATGTCATATTAATTTTCAATAAAGCACTTTGAGAATATGGAAAGGGATGGATTTAAATATCTATAAAGAATTAAAGAAACAAAAAACAAAAATAGTTTAAGAAGTCACATTTGCACCCAAATTATGAATGAAAATAAAAAGCATTAGAATGGATTTCTCCCCTTTTGCTGAACCTATATATGTCAACATATGCGCCTGAGACAATTCATGAACGTTATTTGTTACTAACTTTATTAGTAAAAGCCAGAAACAATGGATGGAAACTAATCAAGGAGAGAAGCAACCTGAAATTAAAGAGAAACTTCCTAACCATGAGAACAATTAACCAGTTGGAACAGCTTGCCTTCAGATGTTGAGGAGGTCCATCACTGGAGGCTTTTAAGGAAAGACTGGAAAGCCACCTGTCTGAAATGATATAGGGATTCCTGCTTGAGCAGGAGGGTTGGACTAGAAGACCTCCAACGTCTCTTCCAGCTCTATTCTGATTGACTGATTAACTTATTTTTATTAGTACAGAGCAAACTATGGTTATGTCATCATTATTCTTCTGAAGGCTTTAGTTTAATATTATTTATGTTAAAGTTTAAAGCTTTTGACACTTCAAATGGTTAAGAGCAAAATATTATTTTAAAATATACAAAATATTTCACAAATATTATATAATTTTTCAGAAATAGAACCAGTGTAAAATATTTTGCTGAGGCAACTAGGAAAATGCCATTTTCAAAAATCTCCTCCTTTTCTTAATTAAAAAATATCTTCATAAGTAAAATCGTTAGCATAAATATAGCCTAATATTCAAACAAGAAGAAGAATGGAGACAATAGATCAGAGGGATCCTACAGAAACCGATGGGCACAATGTGATCTTCCTCACTTTATCTCATCTTACCAACCAGAGCATGATCTTCAAAACTCTCTTTCAAGCAAAAGGGCACACGTCAAAGATCCCTTAATTAAAGAATTCCCACTCTATCTTCATCAAATTTTACAGCTCATACCATTCCCCAAAGATCCCTCTTCTACTCTTAAATATTTTTCATGCTGAAGACCTGCTGAGGAGACAGCTGGAAAATCTTCCACCAAACAGTTATTTGCCCAGATCTGGATCCATCTTAACAAATTTGAGGCCAACAGCAGGTTGTTTTAGCCAATCCTGCTGCCTTTTGTCGTACTTACTTCACAGCACCTCCGCTGCCTTCATCATTATCTGAGGAAGATGACGTAGAAGAGGCAGGAAAGTATGTTGAATCAACATGATTCGGGCTCCCACTCTGAGCTGGGTTTATTGGAGAGGATCGTTCATATAATGGAGTATGTTTTCCTTCATGAGGAATGTTGCTGTAATTCTGCTCAGAAAGATTTTTTCCACTTGTGTCCAACGTGATGGCAGGTTCTGACAGACTATAGGGATATGGGCCCTGACCCTGGGCGTTACCATGACTAGAGATAGGCTGGGCCTAAAAGAAAGTATAAATTAGGCCATGTTTTCTTAAAGTTGTGCATATTGCCCACACGCAAATACATGCATCATGGGTTCCAACAGCAGAAGGATTAGCAGAAGGGGGGGGGGGATGTACTTGCCGCTTGCTTTGCTTGCAGGGCAGACTGTGGAATGTTAAGCATCTGAGGAGACACATATGGTGGCATTATACCCGGCATTCCCAAGTGATTTGGTCTGCCTGTTTAGGGGAGGAAACAAAAAGGGTTTTTTCCCTCTTTCATGAAGTGCAATCCAATGTAAATCTGGATGATTATTTAATATGAAAACAAAAGATCTAAGTCATGGTGTTAGGCTTCCATTTTATGTTTTTAATTCTGATCTGATTTATTAAAGTGAAATTTATTTTTGTCTACTTCAAATTTCAGAGCTTTTGTCAATTTCTGTTTCATTTTTGCCTCTTTCAGTAGAGATTTTCTATGCTGACTGCCAGTTTTCTGACAATCTCATGTTCTTTCTAAAACGCTCTCCTTTTCTATTTACATAATAGATCCAGTCCCACCATTTTAGTCTCTAGTGTTTGCTTCTTCTTTTTTTCCAATAGAAAAGAAGTGCAGTGTACAAGTACTGCATCTGATTCTGTTTTTTTGAACTAGAAGCAGAAATAAAAATGTAAAATGTAGGCAGTTTATTATAGCCATAAACAATTCATAACTCTCTTGAGTTCTCTTATGGGTCAGAAATCAAGATTTAAAACAACAAAGAATAAAGTACATGAAGACTATCTTCTTTACATACTGTGATCAAGCACTATTTGTATAGCTACTGATGTTGTTGCTTTTAACTAGCCCACTAAAGTTGGGAAAATAGATCTTATTCTACAGAACATAAACAGACTGCTCTTCCAGTCTTCAGTTTCAGATACAGAAGACAATCCAAACCAACATTGCATCCTTTGTCAATATGACTTAACTCAGAATACACTAAATAAATAAATCTCAGAATAATCAGACTATTGTGAAATAGGAAGACAAGTGTCATAATATCTACTACAGAATAAGTCTCAGTGACTACAATTTGAATTGTTAACTGAAGTAACATCATCAACCAATGAAGACTGACATTTACTCATTTGCTCTAGTTTTGTGCTTCTATTTTTTTTAGAAAAACCTATTCTACTAATGCAATTAATAGTAAAAGCTCTAGCTTTAGATTTTCACGATTATATGGAATAAAATTTACCTGTCTTGATTAGTAAGAGATTTCATTCTGAGTCTATGTAAAATTGTTTGTCTTTCTTTCAAAACAAAGTTAACCTTTGTGTTGAGGTACTACACTGACCAATGAGGCCCATATGTCTTTTTCATACATACACTTCAAATAAAACATACTGTATTTCACACTATTGCTACATTTAAAATATTAGTAATGGTCAATTAGTTGACAGAATTAGTGTGGTACAACCTATACCTTCTCTATTATTTTACATGTCATAAGATAGTATTTCTCAATTTCAGACTGATCACTAGAGATTGAGGTTCTAATACATTTGCAAATTGCCATCTTGAAGAAACAGTTCATTTTTAACCAAAATCAATCAATATCTTACATGAGTATAAGAACTTACCTAGGTAATGTGGTGGATGAAATGGCATAGGCTTATTAGTTGCTGAATAATATGCAACTGCTCTCTTAAATCTTTTAACTTTGTCATCCGTTCTAGACTAAAAGAATGTTAAAATTAACTTTTATTAAAATTAAATACACAAATGAACCAGCATTACTATACAGTTATAAACTTTTTGCAACTGTATAAAGGCAATCTGTTAACCTAACGGTTTCTTTCATGGACAAGTAGTAAGCAAAAATTATTCTAAGTTCTGACCATCTTTAGCAATTCTTACAAAGAGAATAATAAAACACAAGTTAAAATAAAAGCCATATTCATGCAATGCAATTCACAAGTACCACAATATACTCTTTAAGAACTATACAGCCATGAACTTTTGTTCTTTTTTTTTTTTTTACCTGTGAATGTTGAAAAACATCTTTAGCTATGGCATCCAAATCAGAGGTGTCTTGAATATTACGGACATAGTCAGCTACAGCTTTGATCACTACATCGCAAGGTGGTAAAACTAACTGGTGTGCTCGTACCTAGAAACACAAACATATGTTAGAACTGCCCTACTCCCACTCACATTTACAATAAGTAATGGGGTTTGAATTAAATTCCACTGTAAAATATGCTAACAAGGAATTCTATTGACAACTTTAAAAAATAATAAATAAATCATGTGAGATACCTCTGCAATATTTTTTTAAAACAAGAGCAAATTATATTGTTGCTATTCTTTTGATTTGGCAGATTTGAAGCATGTTTCTATATTCATAGTAGTAATTTGGTAATTAAGTGGCAGCTACTGAAGTATTTCCATAAGGGATATGTGAGCATAATCAAGTGGAGCCACAATTTAAAACTTGATGGCAATGAGCAAGAAGAAAGTTAATGGAAAAAGAGTATTATGAAAGTTTGCAAACCAGATAAAATCAATGCTTAAAAAATGATTTTAACATTTCAATTATACAGTATCTTGTTTAAAGTTAATTCATTTAAAATGGAGTTAAAATACACAGAGAGCACATTAATATTTAAATATGTTTTAAGTTCAGCCAACTATGAAGACCTATTAAAAGCTACTTTTTTATATAAAGAGGAGACACAAAAATGGGTGGGAAAGGGAACATCTAATTTCTATAGCCAAAAATATACCGTATATACTCGAGTATAAGCCGACCCGAATATAAGCCGAGGCACCTAATTTTACCACAAAAAACTGGGAAAAACTATTGACTCGAGTATAAGCCGAGGGTGGGAAATGAGGCAGCTACTGGTCAATGTAAAAAATAAAGATAGAGCCAAGTAAAATAACATGAATATTTATTTGAACGAAAAACAATAAAAGTGCAAAAGGGGGAAGGAGGATTCCCAGCTCTAAACAAAGGGAAATCCCGGAATGCCAGCGCGAAAGGTGGTGCTCGCGTTCCTCCTCCCTTGCTCAAAAGCCCCAACATGATATTGGAATTGGATGCCATTATATACCTGCTGAGGGATAATTTGAATAACTTGAAAGATATAAAAGCTCTAAACATATTTGTTTAAAAATCTAAAATCTATACTTAAAATAAATGAATATAAAGTAATAAAGTTCTTTAAAGTTGTAATTCACTTTGCTGCTGAAAAGAAAGGAAGCTTAACACCTTAAATGGTATTTATTAACTGAAATATCATCAAATCAAATATATAATGAGGTATATTATAATGACCTTTGTTTTCAGAAAGAAGCATGATGGAAGTTTTTCAATAAAGGGGAAATATAGAAAAACTTAGTGTCATGCTCATATATCATCTTTACAGATGTTGTTAACACTATACTATGGCAGCATATGATGGTACAATGTTTCAATCAATTTCAGGATGAAAACTCATCAATGAGGAGGAGGAGTATAATTTATTAACCTTGTATGATATCAGTTTCTCAAGGACTCTAGAAGGACCCGAGGAAGAAATCTCTGCCCCTCCCACTTTCCCTTTCCAACCCAGCCTTCCAAGGGGACCCGAGAGGAAGAAATCTCTGCCCCTCCCACTTTCCCTTTCCAACCCAGCCTTCCAAGGGGACCTTTGAGGAGAAATCTCTGCCCCTCCCACTTTCCCTTTCCAAGGCAGCCTTCCAAGAGGACCTCTCAAAAGAGCGAAAGCTTTCTCCTGGTCGCTTTACCACCACCATACCCTCCACGCCGCCATCCTAGGCTGGGTTAGAAACAAGGAGGGGAAGTTCAAGGACCACATCGATGGCACGAGCTCAGATTGCCGGCTGGGGATGATGGGCGCTGCAGTGCGATCTCGGGAGAGACTAGGGGAAGAAAGAATGACTGTTTCCCACACCCTAGGATTGGGGAAAACATTGACCCCCTTAGTTGCGGGAGAAGGGTTGCGCTCAAAGCGGTCGCCCATCCATCAATCCATCCTTCCTTCCTTCCTTCCTTCCATCCTTTTTTTTCCCAGCGAGCGGTGCGTGTGTGTGACATGCAAGCAAGACGTCTCACGGGCATGTGAACTGGGTATGTCTAGTTTAGGGGTGACATGATAGGAACATTCCAATATCTCAGGGCTGCCACAAAGAAGGGGAATCAAACTATTCTCCAAAGCACCTGAGGGCAGGACAAGAAGCATGGGTGGAAACTAATCAAGGAGAGAAGCAACCTAGAACTAAGGAGAAATTTCCTGACAGTTAGAACAATTAACCAGTGGAACAACTTGCCTCCAGAAGTTGTGAATGCTCTAACACTGGAAGTTTTAAGAAGATATTGGATAAGCATTTGAAGTGGTATAAGGTTTCCTGCGTAAGCAGGGGTTAGACTAGAAGACCTCCAAGGTCCCTTCCAACTCTATTATTCTGTTTTTTTGTTCTGTTTTCTTTCTAATCTATCTATCTATCTATCTATCTATCTATCTATCTATCTATCTATCTATCTATCTATCTATCTATCTATCTATCTAATTAGCTAGCTAGCTAGCTATCATTATCTCGCTTCAAAAGACAAAACCTAAACACGAAGTTGTAGCTGAATAGCCCTACATAATTTAGCTTTTTCCAAGCTGGTGATTTCCAAAGGCTTTGAAATGCGACTTTCCTCATCCTCTGCCAGGATAAGCTGATGTGCTCAGAAGGCTGGGAATGGTGGCATTTCCCTACATTTCTTGTGGGCAGAAGGTGGACCCCTATGTTTCCTTGAAAACACCTCCCAATATTTATTAGAGTGACTTCTCTCCCAGAAGAAAGGTGCGAGCGCTGTTTAACAATCCCGTCAGCTAAATCCTATCGAGTCAAAGGGGCCAGTCAATGGGGCTAGGATGAATTCTGGGTCACCAGGGACCCTTTTTTTGTGCCCGTTCCCCAACCAGGGCGGGCCAAGCAGCCGCTCTTTTAGCGGCTCTGGAATGGATGTTGAGGTAACCCCAAGAGGCAGCCTCTTTTCAACTCCCCGCCTTTTTAAACGCGTCCTGCCGGGCGGCGACAGGGACGCTGGACACCAAAAGCGGCGCCCCGTTCTTCTCCGCTTTTATTTTATTTTAGTATTCAATCGGCAGCAGAGGCTCGAGCCTTCTGGGGCGCCGGGAAAAGGAGCCGAGGAGCTGCAGCAACGTTGCAAGAGAGCCGAAAAGAGGGGTGGGGGGGGGAGAGAAGCAAAAAAGAAGCAGCAAGCTTTCCAGCCGACTTCGGTGTGGCGCGAGAATCCGATCCACCGCCTCCTTCCCCCGGCCGACAGGGCTGAACTGCCGCGCTGCACCACCACTTCCCAAAACAGATTTCCAGACTTGGAAGCAGCCCGCCACGAAAGGAGGAGGAGGAGGAGGAAGCGGCGGCGCCGGCTGCCCCTGCTGCTGTTTGGCTCTCCGCCCCCTTCCAGCGCCTTGACGCAGAGCGAGAGAGAGCAGAGAAAGGAACCGCGCCGTCCGACCGGCTGTGTGTGTGTTTGTGGTGGGGGTCTCGTCCCAGCCACCCACCCACTCGCTCCCTTTCCCTCTTCGGAGCGTGGGCTGATCTTAGAAGCCGCGCTGTCGGCGGGCCGTCGCCTCCTCCTCTTCCTCCACGCTCGCTCCTCTTGCACGCCCCTCAACCCCCATCCCCACCCTCTCCAGCGTGAAGGTCACCTCCTCCTCTTCCAGGCGGCGGCGGCGGCTCAGCGGGCGCCACAGCCGGCAGCTCCGCTTCCTCCCACCTTCCTCCTTGCTAAAGGGCCAAAGTCGGCTCCCCGCCCGCGCGGGACCGAGCCAAGCGGTCGCAGTCCAGCGAGCGGTGGCGACATGCCGGCGCCACTCCGCTTTCACCGCTCGCTGGACTGCGACCGCTTGGCTCGGGTCGCAGTAACTCCGCCAGGCTGTGCGCGAAGAAACCATTTAAAAGCCCGCCAGGGCTTTCTTCTCCTCCGTGCTTCAGAAGTTGGGCTTTTAAATGGTTTCTTCGCGGCACAGCCTGGCGGAGTTACTGCGGACCCGAGCAAGCCGGTCGCAGTCCAGCCGAACGGTGAAAGCGACATGCGGCGCCGCTCGCTTTCACCGTTCGGCTGGACTGCGACCGGCTTGGCTCGGGTCGCAGTAACTCCCGCCAGGCTGTGCCGAAGAAACCATTTAAAAGCCCAACTTGAAGCACGGAGGAGAAGAAAGAAAGCCTGGCGGGCTTTTAAATGGTTTCTTCGCGCACAGCCTGGCGGAGTTACTGCGACCCGAGCAAGCCGGTCGCAGTCCAGCCGAACGGTGAAAGCGACATGCGGCGCCGCTCGCTTTCACCGCTCGCTGACTGCGACCGCTTGGCTCGGGTCCGCAGTAACTCCCGCCAGGCTGTGCCGCAAAGAAACCATTTAAAAGCCCAACTTCTGAAGCACGGAGGGAGAAGAAAGAAAGCCCTGGCGGGCTTTTAAATGGTTTCTTCGCGGCACAGCCTGGCGGAGTTACTGCGGACCCGAGCAAGCGGTCGCAGTCCAGCCGAGCGGTGAAAGCGACATGCCGAGCGCCGCTCCGCTTTCACCGCTCGGCTGACTGCGACCGGCTTGGCTCGGGTCCGCAGTAACTCCGCCAGGCTGTGCCAAGAAACCATTTAAAAGCCCAACTTCTGAAGCACGGAGGAGAAGAAAGAAAGCCCTGGCGGGCTTTTAAATGGTTTCTTCGGCACAGCCTGGCGGAGTTACTGCGGACCCGAGCCAAGCGGTCGCAGTCCAGCCGAACGGTGAAAGCGGAGCGGCGCCGGCATGTCGCTTTCACCGCTCGCTGACTGCGATCGCTTGGCTCGGTCCGCAGTAACTCCCGCCAGGCTGTGCCGCCAAGAAACCATTTAAAAGCCCAACTTGAAGCACGGAGGAGAAGAAAGAAAGCCTGGCGGGCTTTTAAATGGTTTCTTCGCGCACAGCCTGGCGGAGTTACTGCGACCCGAGCAAGCCGGTCCCAGTCCAGCCGAACGGTGAAAGCGGAGCGGCGCTCGGCATGTCGCTTTCACCGTTCGGCTGGACTGCGACCGGCTTGGCTCAGGTCCGCGCGGCGAACTGCTCAGCCTTGGGCAAATCCCGCCGGACGATCTCGCCGCCTCTTTGGCGTCTCCTGTGCGGGGTTCCCGAAGTACATCAAGACGTAGACTCGAGTATAAGCCGAGGGGGCGCTTTTCAGCACAAAAAACGTGCTGAAAAACTCGGCTTATACTCGAGTATATACGGTAATTGTAACAATAAGCCACATAAAATGTACAGGTAGTCCTGTCGGCTCATGACCACAATTGGAACAGGAACTTCTGTTGTAAACTGGTGCAGTCATAAAGCAAGATGTCACATGACTGCACTGATTTCTGAGGGCAATTCTGGCTCTTCTGTTTGTAGCTGTTAACTCAGATTTGTAGGTAGTTAAGTGAACACCCATCCGTTTTTGACTTGGTCCCTCTTAGCCTTGCCTGATGGGCGGCCAATGCATTAGATAGATAGATAGATAGATAGATAGATAGATAGATAGATAGATAGATAGATAGATAGATAGATAGATAGATAGATAGATAGATAGATAGATAGATAGATAGATAGATAGATAGATAAATAAATAAATAAATAAATAAATAAATAGAAGAAATAGAAGCCCTGCCTCCAGCTCCCTATCTCCCCTACTCCTCATCTCTGCCCTTTCAGCCATCTTGTATACTGCCTTGGGCACAGGTTGTTAAGATGGTTTTTTTCAGCACCATGATAATTTCAAACAATTGCTGAACAATTGGTTGTTAAATCAAGGACTACCTGCATTACTAACAGTAGTCTCCCTAGCTGATTTATTAAGACTTCATTGTACTATAGTACAATGCCATAGAATTTGTAAAATCTCTGAACATGTAAATGAACGTTTCCTTTTATCTGACTTACAATCTTCATCTTTACATTTTTAAATAATAACTTTCCAAGACAACTTTTCCTTGCCTCTGACAGAAATGCTATTTTTCTACTATCTGCTTTTTAAAGTTCTGGATACTATAGAGTTGGATTTTATGCATGTTTCCTACAAAACAACTGTCTCGCTTTAACCAGTGTGTAATTACAGATAAGTGATTTTGTTTAATAGTTTCAAATCAATATAAGGCAAATCAAAGCAGATCTACTTCTACAGTTCCTACATATAGGTGACCAAAGATTTTAGTACATATTCTTAAATTCTATTATTTCATTTCCAACAAACGTTTAAACTGATTTTAGCAACTAGAATATGCATAGTTGATCAGGAAATATATTAATTACCTAATCAAAAACTTGGATTTAAAATTGATAGACACTCACATTATTTATAAACGTTAAACTTTAAATACCAAAATTCATAAAATGTTTTCAACACTTTCAGAGAGACAATGGGGTATAACATAATTCTTACATGTATACACATGCACACTTTTGTACAATTTAGTAATTTTGACCAAAACTTAATTAATTTTTGTTAATATAGTAATTTTATATTACATAATTTTTATTATTCAAAAACAGGAAAAAATAGAATCGTAAGGCTGCATTCCTATACAGTTACCTGGTAGAGTAAAAGGTTTCACTGAACTTAGTGAGCAGACATTTATAGGATTGTATTATAAATTTTTAATTTTTAAAATATTTTAAAAAAATTTTTACAGATCACTATGTGCCAAAGTAAGTAATCACAAACAGAAACACACACACACATACACGTACATTTGATAATCCAAAACTTGAAATTACTACTGTTTTCTTTCAGTTGGATATTATTTTACCTAATAAAAAATCTTACTTGCATGCTAATAACAGCCTTTTATAGTAATGGCTGCAAAAATGTGAAACTATGATTCGAAATTTTAACCTAACAACTCCAATGCTTATCTGATAATTTTATTAAACTCTGGGGAATTGATCAGAAAAAGCAACCATTATACTTAAGATTCTGGAAATGATGTAAATTATATATACAAATTGCTATTTTGTATCCAAACTGTCTTTTAAGATGTCCCTATCAGTCAACAATTTTTAAGTTACTGTAAAATAAAGGTAATGCATCTAAACTTTTTAAAGTTTTCAGATATAAAACAGTAGAAATATATTGTAAAACATCATTACTGGAGGACTCTACATTGAATGAGGTGTGGTGGGTGGTAACTAAGGAGACAGAATTCTTACAGGCATCTAGATAATCATTATTATTTTTTAAAAAAGTTTTTTATTAACAATACAAAATTAAAAACAGTGGACATAGTGTAACATATCTTGTTTAAACATTTTCATCATATTTTACCTTATAATTGATACACCACCTTATCTCTATATAAGTTTACACTAATTATCACATTTCAAATATATATTCTTTCATCTATGCAGGTTACATCGATATCCAAATCAATTGTATCTAACATAGAAAATTAACATAGAATAGACTTTTTTTATTGGTCAAGTGTGATTGGACACACAAGGTATTTGTCTTGGTGCATATGCTCTCAGTGTACATAAAAGAATAGAAAAAAAACTTCTAAACATTTAACTCGTCAATATTCCTTTATCCCAGCATTCCTCCTCCTGTCCAGCCAATAATAAAATTTGTTCCAGATTTCATAATACTCTGATTCCTTCTTATCTTCAAGTTCCAGGGTCAGTCTGTCCATTTCCGCACAAATTAATATTTTAGTTAACAATTCTTCTTCTGTGGGGGTCTCTTTGTTTTTTCATTTTGTGCAAAAGCCAATCTTTGCTGCTGTTAGAATATTAAGTAAATTGTACTCTTGTTGTATTTGCCCTCTATAATGCCCAGTACAAAGAATTCCGGTTTTGCTTTTATAGTTTGCGTTAGTATCTCTTCTAGCCATTGTCTTATCTGGTACCAAAATTTTGTGGCTTTTGGGCATTCCCACATGTGGTAATAAGTCCTCGGCACTGCCTCACATTTTCAACACGTCGACAAATGTTTTTTGCTTATTTTTGCTAATCTTGTGGGTGGGCGATGTCAACTATAGAACATCTAATATAAATTTTCTTTATATGTAGTAGCTAAAGTAGTTTTTTGTTTCTTTCCCATAGATCCTGCCAATTTTCTAAATCAATGCTATAGCCAAAATGTTTATTCCAAATTAACAGTTTCCTTTACTTGTTCTTCTAACGTATCCTGTCCCAATAAATAATTATATATTTTCCTTATTGCCTTCTCCTCTATTTTATCTAATTCTGTTAGCTCTGTTTTTATGCCCCATTCTTTTTTGTCCTTCATGTATTTTCATTGTACTTGGACATATGCCCACCATTCAAGTTCAATTCTTTCCTCATTTAAATTTTTCCTGGATTTCAACTCTCCTCTTTCATTTAAAAAATCTTTGTATGTAATAACTCTTCCTGACTTAATAAAATTTGGGTGTGTGAACATCTCCAATGTCGATATCCAATTCGGAATTTCCATATAAGTACATTGCTTAATTTTAATCCAAACGTCTAAGAGTGCCCGTCTAATGACGTGCTTCTGGAAGTACTGGTGAACCTTGTATTCTCTTCCCAGAGAATAGCATGCCACCCTATCTGCATATCATGGCCTTCCAGCGTTAGCAACCTCCTATTTTTTAGATGTATCCAATCACTCACCCATACAAGAGTTACTGCTTGATAATATTTTTCCTAGTCTGGAAGGCCAAATCCCCCTCTTTCTTTAGCATCCTGTAATAATTTTAGTTTAATTCTTGGTTTTTTACTTTGCCAAATGAATTTCAATATAATTTTGTTCAAATTTGTAAAAAAATTCTTTTTTAATCCAATTGGTATACATTGAAATAAAAAGAATATTTTCGGTAAAACATTTATCTTGATTGTTGCAATTCTTCCCACAAAGGAAAGTTGCAAGTTTTTCCACCTATCTAAATCCATTTAAATTTGTTCAATTAATTTGTTGTACTTGTCCCCTTTGAATGTAATATACCGTATATACTCGAATATAAGCCGATCCGAGTATAAGCCGAGGTCCCCAATTTTACCCCAAAAACTGGGGTAAACTGGGGACTCGAGTATAAGCCGAGGGTGGGAAATGAGGCACCTACCGGTTGGGGAAACCCTCCCTCCCTCAGCTGAGAAGGCTGGCGGCTCCCCCGCCCCGCCCTCTCACTGCACCGGCAGGGCTCCCCCGCGCTAATGCAAAAGCCCGCCAAGTTTGCGCCGGTAAAATGTGAAAAAAAGAAAAGAAAAAAAACTCGAGTATAAGCCGTATATACTCGAGTATAAGCCGAGGGGCTTAAAAAAAAACAAAACTCGAGTATAAGCTGTATAGACCCGAGTATAAGCCGAGGGGACGTTTTTCAGCACAAAAAACGTGCTGAAAAACTCGGCTTATACTCGAGTATATACGGTATCTTGCAGTCATTTGAATTCCTAGATACCTTATTTTTTTTGTTGTCTGAATGTTTATTTTTTCAGCCAATTCCTTTTCTTACAATTTGGTCATATTTTTTACTAGCATGTTCGTTTTATCCTTATTTATCTTCAAGCCTCTGACTTCCCCATATTCTTCCAGTACTTCCATTAGACTGTAGGGGCTCTTCTATAATAAAGACAGCATCATCTGCGAAAGCCTATACCTTAAAAAATTCTTTCTTAATTTCTAACCCTTTAATTTGTTAGTCTTCCTGAATTATTCTGGTCAAAATTTCTAATGATAGTATAAACAATAGCGGCAATAGTGGACAACCTTGTCTTGTGCCTTTTTGAATTTGGAAATTTTTAGTTGTTTCACAATTAATTACTACTTTAGCTTCCTGTTTAGAATAAATTGCTCTATACATATTTATGAAATTCACACCAAATTCCATATAACATAGCTGGTTCAACATAAACTCCCAT
Organism: Ahaetulla prasina; assembly: GCF_028640845.1. Lineage (NCBI taxonomy): Eukaryota > Metazoa > Chordata > Lepidosauria > Squamata > Colubridae > Ahaetulla > Ahaetulla prasina. The sequence goes on along the minus strand of NC_080540.1, from coordinate 66,513,119 downwards.
TTAACATTGTCAAATGCTTTTTGTGCGTCGGCAAATATTAATACCATTTGCTTCTCATTGTGTATCTCGTAGTACTCTAAAATATCTAAAATGGTTCTAACATTATTTCTTATTTGCCTTTTGGGCAAAAATCCATTCTGATCAATATGAATAAATTCTTCCAAAAATTTCTTTTCGGCCATTATAATCATAAAAATTTTGTAATCTGAATTCAATGGTGATATGGGCCTATAATTTTTGATAAGTGTCAGATCCAAATTTTCTTTGGGAATCAATGTAATCATTGCTTCTCTCCATGAAGCTGGGATCTTTGCATTTTTTGATCTTTGCATTTTGCAAAACTTCATTAAATACCTCTAACAATATCCCCTAAGCCTCCTATTTTTGGCATGCCACCTCTCGGGGTTCCAAAACCCGTCCTCAAGGTGGGCCCTCAATAATGTAGAGGGCCAAACCTGCGAGAGAGGGGAATCTCGCAGGGCAAGAAGGTCAGCCGCTGAAAATGTCCGCATGATAACAAATCCGGCAAGCAGACCCATTAAATAATTTAATTTTAATAGGATTGTGGTTTGCCCAACAATTTGTATCAATTATAATTTCTTTAACTTCCAAATTTAATTCTGTTGACAACCAAACCATATCGATTCTAGACCACGATAGATGTTGACTTGAATAGTATGTGTACTCCCCCCCCCCCCGGATTTCTATCTCTCCAACTATCCTGAAGCTCAGTTCCTCTGCCATTTTAAAAAAGGTATTCCGTAGTATTCTGATTCCTTTCCTTTTTTTATCACTTCTGTGGTCTAAATCTCTATTGCATCGAAGTCACCCAATATAAATATTATCATTTTCTATTTCTCCAATAATATTGTATAGCTTCTTATAAAATTGTTTTTGCCCCTCATTCGGGTTGTAAATTCCCACAAGAACCACTTTTTTTGTTCAGAATTACTTCCATTATTAATATTCTACCCTCCTCATCTTTGTAGATTTGTTTTGCTGAAATTTCTTCCTTAATATATATCACAATTCCCCCCTCTTCTGTTGAGGTAGTGATTCAAACATATTCCCTAACTTAGGGTAATTTAATAAATATTGATGCTGCCTTTTTATATGTGTTTCTTGTAGTATTATTATGTTCAAATTCATCTTGTTAAGTTTATTAAGAATTTTTTCCCTCATTCATGGGGAGTTTAAACCATTGACATTTAGACATAGAATCGCTATTTTTTCCTGTGAGTCTCTACCTATATCTAGATCTTGTCGCCCTTATTGGTCTAGCTAGCCTCTTTAAATTCTTTGAGTCTACCTTCATCATGTTTTCCATTATCTGCTTTTTCTCCTCTCCCATTTTCCTTCTCTCTAGTTTGGGGTTCTTTTGTTTCTATTGCTTGTATTCTTGTTTCACCTTCTTCTCTTATGTCTCTTTCTTCTAACTCTTCCTCACTGCCAAAGTTTTGTCTGTGGAACTCTTCTGCTTTATCTATCATGTCCAATCTGAATCTTTTTTCTTGCCATGACACCATACTTCCTTCCCAGGTCAATCTTCTAAAATTGATATTTTGTCTTGTCAATTTGGAAGTTAAGTGTTGATAAGGCCTTATTTATTTATTTAGTCACAACAATATATGTAAGTATCATACAAAAAGATTATGTAGTATATAAACATATATATGAGTAAATATTAGGAAGTATAAGCATATATATATATAGGAAGAAGAAAAGACAAACAATAGGACAGGAACGGAAGGCACGTTTGTGCTCTTATGCACGCCCCTTATGATCCTCTTAGGAATGGGGTGAGGTCAATAGTAGAAAGTTTTTGGTTAAAGCTTTTAGGATTATGGGAAGAGACCACAGAGTCAGGTAAAGTATTCCAAGCACTGATGATTCTGTTACAGAAGTCATATTTTCTGCAATCTAGATTAAAGCGGTTAACATTAAGTTTAAATCTATTGGTAGCTCTTGTATTATTGCAATTAAAGCTTCTTAAATCTCTCACCTTCTAGGCACATACTTAAGTACTACTAATTGTCTTCCACGATATTCTAATGGGTCATCTCTAGTTCTGTGTAATATCTCGTCCTGAACTGATTTCTTAACAAATCTGATGTGAACGTCTTTGGATAAATTATGCCTTCTCACATAATTAGTGTGAATCCTGTAAATTTCGTCCATCTCATTGACCATCTCTTCTTTTCCAATTCCTAAAGCTCTTGCTAGTAGGTCTGCCAGCATTTCTGGCAGACACTTGCCTTTTTCTTCTCTCATGTTTTGGAAGTGTAGGTAGTGGGCTTTCAAATTCTTTATTTGCTTGTACCAGTCTTTCATCCATTTAATCTACTCTCTTTTCCTCCTTTCCCGTTCTCTCCTCCATCTCTTGTAGTTTTTGTTCATTCTTCATAATTTTTTGTTGAAAACATTTGAATTTCCCATCCATCAATTCCATCTTTTCTTTGAGTTCTCCAGTATCACTCCTCACTTCTCCTATCTTTTTCAGGTCTTCATGATTTTTCAACATTACATCCTGCATTGATTATAACATTAGTTGCAAGTCCTTAAATGAATTTGATCTTTCTCATTGCATCATCTCTTCTATAGACTTCTGTCCTGCTGGGCTTAATTCAATTGTTGTAGTTTGGGTTGCCTGACTCCTTCCTGTACCAATTCTCGTTAAATTATGAATACCTGTCATCTTGAACACTGTTTTAAACCAACTCTCCCACTTATTTGCAGTCCTGGAAGTTCCCTCCAGTACACCCAGACTATCAAATATTCTATTCTGTGCCTACTCGCCACACAGTTTATGTTTTATATATATTAATAAATTAAGTACAAAATATATCAAATTTTCTAGAACTAAATCATATAATATGTACTATAACAGATATTGCTAAATATAAAACACTATTAACAAAAGTAATTGAATGGCTTGTAAGTTTGGAATACTTATATCAAGATATAGTTCTGAATCGCCTATTACAGCAATCAATAGCAGGAATAAATTGATAGAGATAAGTTGTAAAGTCACTATAATATTAATAATAAAACTAATAATAGTTAATTCTTAATATAACATCTAATGTCTAGTTTGCAGTTAATCTTCTCTATATATGTATAATCACTGTACAAAAAATCACCAAGTATAGACAGTTTCTTACGCTCATTGTGCAGTCAAATTCTTATTTGTGTATTGCTTCTTTCCATCCTTTAAGTCAACAAATTCTTATGTGACTACTGAATTTATTTTCTTAGACGAATAAATATTAACCCACAGTTTTTCTTCTTTCTGAAGCAAAGTTCTGGAGCAAAGTTCTTTTTCTTTCTTTTATCCCGATTTATATATTTAAAGTATCCTTTTTTTCCTCTGTGACTATTTTCTTCTTGGCCAGTAGGTATCTCCCTTGTCTCATTCTGTTACTCAGCATTCAATCCTCATTCAAGATGTCAACCTCCTCCAATTTGTCAGCACTTTTACTTTCCAACTTTCAGTTGTTCTAGTTTCTTATTATAAGGTCTTTTGAAAACAAAGTAAACAAAGAAAACCACCCTTGGTCTTTTTCCTTTCTCAGCTAATAAGGTCTATCATGTTGCAGTAAATCCTTCTATGCCCAAACTTGTCTTTCACCGCTATATCACAGGGAATGAACTTTCTTCCCTTCTTCTTCCTGGGGCCCCTTTTCTCCTCTTACCTTTTCAGAAATCCACTGGGATGCTCTCACCCCGGATCACTCACAAGAAGATGCCAGGATCAAATTTCACCAGGTCTGTCTCACTATTGTCCCGCTATTTCATCACTGATCTTTGCCAAGCTGTCAGCTGTCATTTCTTCATTGCCGCCATTGTGGGCCATCTCCTTCTCCCGACCGGCTTCTCCAAGGCTATTCCTACTGCTCCCAGTTCCAACTGCCATCAAGAACCGCTCCACAGGACACCTCTTTCTTTCGGTCCCCCTCCAAAAAACTGGGATTCTGAAAAGTCTGCCGTGCAGTTGGAAGCAGCTATAAAAGCAGCTCTCTAAACCAGAGAGCCATCTTGCACAACCTTTCTCTTTGACAGCTGGCCCCGCCCCAATAATCATTATTTTAATGACAAGCAAGAGTCATTCTAGTGTTCCAGGCCTGCAATAAATATAGTTTTGATTTTCCATAGTTGTTAATATTACATTTTTAGTGCAGTGTTTTTTATTTTGTTAAACTGCTCAAAATAAAATTATTGCCAAGTGACCAATAAATTTATAATTAAATAAAAAGAGGCAATCTTTCTGGTTTTCTAAGGTACAGCTTTAATAGATTATTTCTATTGCCTAATGTCATAAATTATATATGCTCTCTTCCTAGAAAACATTTTACCCATTTTCAAAACAAGCATATTAAATTTAGGATTACAATTAAAACTTTTTGTAGACTTCTCAAGGATTGTATTGTATGTGCCCTTAAATACAAATCTTGCCTGCTTGAAGTATGTCCCAAATCAGATTTTAAGACACAGAATATTGAAAAGTGAGTGTTTTACCCATTATGACATTCATAAAAATACTTTAAAAATTAAGGCACAGCAATATTATTTTTATATTGAAATTGTTTTAATGTAAGTTTTAATTCATTCATTCATTCATTCATTCATTCATTCATTCAAATTTGATTTGATAAATAAAATAAATTCATATTTTTATACCGCCCTTCTCCGAAGACTCAGGGCGGTGTACAGCCAATAAAACGACAAGAATCTTAACAAATTAAAATAAAATATCAAGTTTAAAAAACTGATTCAATCGCTGTATACTTAAAATATTAGCTAAAATTTATCAAAACTAAAACCTTAGTAAAACCCTATTAAAACCCACTAAAACCCCCATACTAAAATCAATCAGGCCAGCCCCGTTTGGTGAAAAAAGAAAGTCTTGAGCTCGCGCTTAAAGGTCCGGAGATCAGGGAGGAGACGGAGTCCCACCGGTAGCTCATTCCATAAAGCCAGGGCCCCCACAGAGAACGCCCTTCCCCTGGGGGCCGCCAGCCGACATTGACTAGCCAACGGCACCCTAAGAAGACCCTCCCTGTGGGGGCGCACTGGACGTACCGGAAAATGGGAGGTAACTGTTGGCAGCAGGCGGTCCCGTAAATATCCCGGTCCAATGCCATGGAGCGCTTTAAAGGTGATAACCAACACCTTGAAGCGCACCCGGAAGACCACCGGCAACCAATGCAGCCTGCGCAGGAGAGGTGTTACATGGGAGCTACGAGGAGCTCCCTCAATCCCCAGCCGCATTCTGCACCAGTTGGAGCCTCCGGGTGCTCCTCAAGGGGAGCCCCATGTAGAGAGCATTGCAGTAATCCAGACGGGAAGTGACGAGGGCATGAGTGACCGTGCATAATGCGTCCCGGTCCAGGAAAGAGCGCAATTGGCGAATCAGGCAAACCTGATGAAAAGCTCCCCTGGCGACGGCTGTCAAATGGTCTTCTAAAGACAGCCATGCATCCAGGAGAACGCCCAAATTGCGCACCAATTCCCTGGGGGCTAAAGATTCGCCCCCCACAGTCAGCGATGGAGTAAGCTGACTGTGCTGGGACGCCGGCATCCACAGCCACTCCATCTTGGATGGGTTGAGTCGGAGCCTGTTCGTCCCCATCCAGACCCGAACGGCCTCAAGACACTGAGTGATCACATCGACGGCTTCGTTGGGGTGTTTCGGGGTGGAGATGTACAATTGAGTGTCGTCAGCATACAGCTGACAGCTCATCCCAAAACCACGGATGATCTCTCCCAGAGGCTTCATAGACGTTGAACAAGAGGGGCGAGAGAATCGACCCCTGCGGCACCCCACAAGTGAGTTGCCTAGGGGTCGATCTCTGCCCCCCTGTCAACACCGTCTGCGAGCCGTCGGAGAGGTAGGAGGAGAACCACTGTAAAACAGTGCCTCCCACCCCCAAGCCCTCCAACCGCTGCAGCAGGATACCATGGTCGATGGAATCGAACGCCGTTGATAGATCTAACAGGACAAGAACAGAGGAACAACCTCTGTCCTGTGCCCTCCAGAGATCATCAACCAACGTGACCAAAGCCGTCTCTGTGCTGTACCCAGGCCTGAAGCAGGACTGGCACGGGTCTAGATAAACAGTTTCCTCCAGGGGAGACGACTTCCGGTATCCGGTGGCAACGGACGTCTGGAAGGCTTCTCTTGCCTCCAGTGTCCGAATCCGGCCGCCGCCGAGGCCCTTAGGGGCCAGGTGTTCCGAAAAGGACACCTGCCGTACGGACGGCTCGCCAGGGGTCTCCCAGCCGATATACAGGACTGGGGGGACCGATGCTGGCGCGTCCTAGGCTCGGCGGGGTGCGGAGGCCACAGGCCGCGGCCATTACTTTGGTCGTCGCCTGGGCCGCTGTGCCCGGTGACACCGGGGCTTTGGATTTATAATTGCAGCAGCCTGGTGGTGAACAGGGAACGGAGAAGAATTGAGGAATGAAGAAGGGAAGGGAATATCGGCAAACGTGAGTGGAGTACTCCGGAGTGCGGGGGGGTTTTTTTTTTTTCTCCCCTGCGACTGGAAAGAGTACGAATCACTTTGGAGAGAGGAGAACTTAAAATAACAAGATTACCGGTTTTGTGGAGCTCTGGAGAGAAGAGGTGATGGAGAAATTTAGGAGGGAGGGTTTGAGGCCCCCCCTCCCTCTGGGGAACAATGGTGGCGTCCAGCTTCCGCCTTCACTATGAGAATTTTGATGACATCACTTCCCTTCGGCTTCCTGGTTGATTAACTATACTCTGGACTCGTTGCTCCTGTGAGTGCCCCCTGGTGGATCCGGAGGAAATTATAAGGATACTGTGCCTGCCTGAGGATTTTGAAATTTTTAAATGGCAAAAGGTCAGAGACCAACTGCTGGAGAAATGGAGAGAATTCTGGAAAAGTTATCTAATATGGACAAGAAACTGGATGAAATAAGAGCAGAAATTGTGACTATCCAAAAGGATTTAAAGGATACTCAACAAGTCTCAGCAGAAAATAAGCAGAAAGTGGAAGGTCTGAGGGTGAGATGCGGGCGGTGCAGAAAAGAGGGAGGCGACAAGCAATGCTGTGCTCGGACTACAGATGGATAAAATGTCTTATTTCCTTAGGTTTCAAAATTTGGAAGAAGTGGACCAAGAAGACTTGAGAGACGTTGTGACTAAACTGTTGGGAGAATTTCTTGGGAGAGGTGTTGATTTTATGAATTGGGACGTGGATCGAGTTTATAGAGTTAATTCACAATATGCACGCACGCATGCAGTTCCTAGAGAGGTTCATGTCAAATTTGTGAAAAGAGACGAGAGATGAAATTCTTAGAAAACATAGGAGTGGGGCACTGACTTATAGGGGCAGGGAGATAGCCATTCTGAGGCAGATTCCCAGACAGGTACGTGAAATGAGAAAGAAATATTACTTTTTATCAAGCAAATTGTACCAGAAGGGAGTGGGCTTCAGATGGCTGATGCCAGAGGGATTGATGATTTTCCGGAAGGGCATTACGAAAAAAATTAGTACAATTGGAGGCTGCGGCCACCGTGGAGGAACACAAACCCCTCTTGGATTTAGATGACCCAGGAGTTGAAGAAGGGGAGGTTATAGACCATGGGGCGGAGGCGGCTGCCGCTGTTGCGGCCCTGGAGTTGGGTCAGGCTGAACCCAGAGTTCTGAGATCCAAAACTAGGAAGTGATAAAGATATTTGGTATTGTGTTGGTTTTTCTTATTCTCTTTCGTATGATATTCTGATTATTCTTGACCCTTCCTCATTGTGTATGTAAGATTGAAACTTAGCTACTTCGTTTCACCTGCTTGCCATATGGCTGTTGTATGTGTTTAAAATTCTGAGTAAAATTCTTATTATGTATAAGAAAAATGAAAATTTACCATACCTGATATGTATTTGCATAAATCTTTATTGACCAATAAAAACTTTTTATATAAAAAAAAAAAAAAAAAAAAAAACAGTTTCCTCCAGGTACTGGGGGAGTTGCCAAGCCACCACACTCTCTACAACCTTCGCCAGAAAGCGAAGATTGGAGACTGGACAATAATTAGCCAAAATACCGGAGACGACTTCCGGTATCCAGCGGCAACGGACGTCTGGAAGGTTTCTCCTGCCTCCAGCGCCCGAATCCGGCCGCCGCCGAGGCCCTCAGGGGCCAGGTGTTCCGAAAAGGACACCTGCCGTACGGACGGCTCGCCAGGGGTCTCCCAGCCGATATACAGGACTGTGGGGACCGATGCTGGCGCGTCCTAGGCTTGGCGGGGTTCGGAGGCCACAGGCCGCGGCCATTATTTTGGTCGTCGCCTGGGCCGCTGTGCCCGGTGATACCGGGGCATTGGATTTATAACTGCAGCAGCCTGGTGGTGAACAGGGCACGGAGAAGAATTGAGGAGGAGAAGGGAAGGGAATATCGGTGGCGTGAGTGGAGTGCTCCGGAGTGCGGGGGGGTTTTCTCTCCCCTGCGGTTGGAAGGAGCACGAGTTATTCTGGAGAGAGGAGAACTTAAAATAAGAAGATTACCGGTTTTGTGGAGCTCTGGAGAGAAGAGGTGATGGAGAAATTTAGGAGGGAAGGTTTGAGGCCCCCCCTCCTTCTGGGGAACAGTGGTGGCGCCCAGCTTCCGCCTTCACTATGAGAATTTTGATGACATCACTTCCCTTCGGCTTCCTGGTTGACTAACTGTACTCTGGACTCGTTGCTCCTGTGAGTGCCCCCTGGTGGATCCGGAGGAAATTACAAGGATACTGTGCTTGCCTGAGGATTTTGAATACTTTTTTTTTCAAATGGCAAAAGGTCAGAGACCAACTGCTGGAGAGATGGAGAATTCTGGAAAAGTTATCCAATATGGACAAGAAATTGGATGATTTGCAAAGAGGCCAAACGGAAATAAGAGCAGAAATTGTGACTATCCAAAAGGATTTAAAGGATACTCAACAAGTCTCAGCAGAAAACAAGCAGAAAGTGGAAGGTCTGGAGGGTGATATGCGGGCAGTGCAGAAAAGAGAGGAGACGACAGGCAATGCTGTGCTTGGACTACAGATGGATAAAATGTCTTATTTCCTTAGGTTTCAAAATTTGGAAGAAGTGGACCAAGAAGATTTGAGAGATGTTGTGACTAAATTGTTGGGAGAATTTCTTGGGAGAGGTGTTGATTTCATGAATTGGGATGTGGATCGAGTTTATAGAGTTAATTCGCAATATGCACGCACGCATGCAGTTCCCAGAGAGGTTCATGTCAAATTTGTGAGAAGAGAGACGAGAGATGAAATTCTTAGAAAACATAGGAGTGGGGCACTGATTTACAGGGGCAGGGAGATAGCCATTCTGAGGCAGATTCCCAGACAGGTACGTGAAAAAAGAAAGAAATATTATTTTTTGTCAAGCAAATTGTACCAGAAGGGAGTGGGCTTCAGATGGCTGATGCCAGAGGATTGATGATTTTCCGGGAGGGCATTACGAAAAAAATCAGTACAATTGTGGAGGCTACGGCCTATGTGGAGGAACACAAAGCCTTCCTGGAATCAGATGATCCAGGAATTGAAGAAGGGGAGGTTATAGATCATGGGGCTGAAGCGGCTGCCGCTGTTGCGGCCCTGGAGTTGGGTCAGGCTGAACCCAGAGTTCTGAGATCCAAAACTAGGAAGTGATAAAGATATTTGGGATTGTGTTGGTTTTCCTTATTCTCTTTTGTACGATATTCTGATTATTCTTGACTCTTCTTTATTACGTATTTAAAATTTGCAAACTTAGCTACTTCGTGTCACCTGCTTGCCTTATGGCTGTTGTATGTGTTAAAAAATTTGAGTAAAATTCTTATTTTAGATAAGAAAAATGAAAATTTACCATACCTGATATGTATTTGTATAAACCTTTTTTGACTAATAAAAACTTTTTGAATAAAAAAAAAAAAAAAAATAATTAGCCAAAATACCTGGGTCCAGGGAAGGCTTCTTAAGGAGGGGCCTCACCACCGCCTCTTTCAAGGCAGCTGGGAAGACTCCCTCCCTCAGAGAAGCGCTGATAATTCCCTGGAGCCAGCCTCGTGTAACCTTCTGGGTGGCCAGTACCAACCAGGAGGGACACGGGTCCAATAAACATGTGGTGGCATTCAACCTCCCCAGTATCCTGTCCATGTCATCGGGAGTCACAGGATCAAACTCAGCCCAAACAATGTTCTCAAGATGTGCCCGCGTCATCCCGTCCGGATCTACCCAATCTGTGTCCAACCCATCCTGGATCTGAGCGATTTTATCGTGCAGATAACTTCCAAATTCCTCAGCCCGACCTTGCAAGGGGTCCTCCCGAGCCCCCTGAAACAGAAGGGAGCGGGTCGCTCTAAACAAGGCGGCTGCCGATGCTATAAGGGTGGCCAAGTATACTTGCTTCGCCGTCCTTATTGCCACTAGATAGGTCTGAATATGTGACCGTACTAGTGTTCGGTCAGATTCGGAGCAGCTGGCCCTCCCGGCGCTCTCTAGGCGTCTTCTCCGGCGCTTCATCTCTCTCAGCTCCTCAGTAAACCAAGGAGCCAGTCGAGAGCAGCGCTGGGTCAGAGGCCGCATCGGCACGACGCGGTCCAAAGCCCCCGCCCCCGCCCTTTCCCAGGCGGCAGCGAGTTCTTCGGCCGAGCCATGGGCCAGATCCTCAGGAAATGGCCCAAGCTCCGTCAGGAACCTACTCGGGTCCATCAGGCGCCTGGGACGGAACCAACAAACTGGCTCCATCTCCCTGCGGTGAGGGTCTGTGGTCCGAAAGTCCAGGTGAAGGAGAGAATTATCTGTCCATGGCAGGGGAGTAATGACTAAGTCCCCCACATCCAGATCATTCAGCCACTGTCCCGAGACAAAAATCAAGTCCAGCGTGTGTCCCCCAGTGTGTGTGGGACCGTTCACTAACTGGGTCAGGTCCAAGGCTGCCATGGAGGCCATGAACTCCCGAGCTGACGACGATGACTCACCTACTGACAGCAGATTGAAATCCCCCATGACCATAAGCCTGGGGGTATCAACTGCCGCCTCGGCTATCACGTCGAGCAGCTCGGGCAGGCACGTGACCAGTAAACCCATCTGTACCCCATGGCCCCACCGCACAAAGAGAGACTCACAGCCAGCTGTCTGCGGGACAGAGACCTCCCTCGGATCCAAACTCTCATTTATTATGACCGCAACCCCCCCCCACCCCTGCCTTGAACCCTCGGCTGATGAAATGCACGGAAGCCCGGTGGGCATATCTCGACGAGGGGAACACCCCCTTCTGTGCCCAGCCAGGTCTCTGTAACGCCCATCAGGTCCGCACCCCCCTCCCGTATCAGATCTGAAATGAGGGGGGCCTTATTAATAACGGACCTGGCGTTGCATAACATCAGTTGAAGGTCGCGGCCCTGAGGAATCTGACCACTTGGGGAACGGGAAAAGTAGTGGGACCGGAGCACGCAATCGCTTGTAAACAGCGCGGGCGCACTCCCTGAACATGATATGGTCCCCTCCTTCCGCCATATCTGCCCCTCCCATAAATCGTACCGATAGAATAATACTCTTGTCCAGGGGCTTCATTAATAAGGTCATTAATAATAACCTTATTAATGGCTTAACCCCAGTCACTAGAAGCCAGACCAAATGAAAACATCTTACAATGCTTCCGAAAGGTCCATGAACTTTAGCAAGTCTCCAAGGAAAGAAAATTCCGTAACTGGCTGGGCAGCTACCAAGAATGCCTCTGCATCCTTATCATATGGATTCTACACAGAGATAGTACAGTGAAGGAAGAACTTAAGTTAATAGTATAAATTGTTACCGGTATCGAAAATGCGGCAGACTTCATGGTAGATCCAAAGCAATGGAAGTTTTAAATAACAAGCTTATACTCTGGAATTAAGGTAAGATCTTGACAGCCATTATTCTAATAAGTGGAATAATGTGCTTCAAGCAACTTACATTATAACATGGACTGCTGCCTTCTGTACCAGATGAACAAGTTCAACAACAGTCTTCTACTGTTGCTCATAGTCCAGTGATTTATTCTTTCAATGAAAAAGGAATGGAAAACTTTCGATCTTCAATTGAGGTCTCGTGATAATATCTCCTTAAGACCTTGGAAAACTATAGCTTAATGGCATGATTATACAAGGCAATTTAATTTTGTTTAGTATTCAAAGGCACCAGCTTTTACATTATTTCTTTCTAAAGCCATGTCATGAAAGCCAACTGAGTGACCATGGGCAAGTCATTCTCTCTCAGTCTAACTCACCTCACAGGGTTATTGTTGTGGGAAAATAGGAGGAAGGTGTTTGCTATCTTGACTTATTTGGAAAAATTAAGAAGGCATGTTACAAATGCATCAATAAATATGTTTCTTGTAATCAAGTTAACATTCCTAAACTGTTTTGCAGAAAAATGGCCTAAATTAATAAAAATGATTCTTTATTAAAGCATCTGTTACTGCTTAAAGTTAGCATGATCTGTAATATATTTATATGCCTCCCTGGAGTACAAATTGTATAGCCTTAGCACCAATGTAGTCTGTAACATTTTTGAAAATCTTTAAGGGAAATTTCATATACAAAGTATCAAAATATTGCATGATTACTTCAGCAGCATGCTGGAAACAGCTATCATCTGCATCATAATATAATTTGCAGTGAAAAGAACTATATTTAGAATTATGAAAAACAAATGCACTACACAGCTAACTGAACAGTGATGGCTTCCTTTCTTTTTAGCAAAGGAGACTTGGGGAGAGACAAGACATTAATAGTATGTTGGAGACGACAGATTACAGGAATATAGAGGTATCTGGTAGAGGTAAGCCTTCAGTACAAAAGAATAAATATGCCTTCCAAAAATAATAAATCAGCTGTTGCAGCATTATGCAAAAAAGATGCCTATGTAGAGAGCAGCCTTCTTAGAATGCTGCTATCAGTCAGATAATTGCAAGTATTTAATTAGGAAATACCATTTCTTCCTACGAGATAAGGGAAACTTAACACTACATACAAATATACCATATAGTTTTGCCTCATGAAACATAGTATTTCTTTGTAGGAGATGTAACTAACACTTTTTCAACATACTTCTATTACGGAAGGAATATATTTATTCTTGGCTTTGTATCCTTTCCACATTCATTGATTTCTCATACACCTCCTTTTCTCATGATTTGAAAACATGTATGTAAGTTATATCTATTTGCATACCAAACCTATTTCAGCTGTCTTGGTATTTATTTCAGTCCTAATTTTTTTTTATTTACAGAGGTGGTAGCCGTTAACTGAACAGAGTTATTAGAAAATGTCTTGCACACATGCTATTTTAGTTATTATAAAACCACAAGAGGGCACTCTTGAAGCCAAAGGGAATGAATGAATGAAGTCATTTTCAATCTGGTGTTAAAATGCAATACCAAGTTGTTTTATAAAAACTCCCTTTGAGAAGTTACCAAAAAAAAAAACACCAACCCTACAATATTTGCAAATGAAGATGATTCTCAAATAGATCAGATACTAGATTTTATCATCTATCATACCATATACTTTATCAGTAGCATTTACTTTACCTGACTTCAGTTCAAAACCTGCAGAAAATTTTGTTTCCAGAATTACTATAATTTTGGCAATATATACATATACTATGTAGGTTTGTCTAATAACTGGGCTGAATTGTCAATCTTGATCCTCGCTGCTATATGTTCACCTGAAGAAGCCTATTTAGGGACCCCTTTTTGTGTTAGATTCCACCTAAACTAGAATTCTGAAACAAATTCCAGCTAACATATGAACAACCTGATCACAGATTTTTTGTGTGTGCAGATATCCATGCAATTTTGTTAGATTATGGTTGCATGGCTGCTTTACTCAATCATTATGTGATGTCTTCTTCACTAAATTATTGCATGTGCAGTGGCTAAAATAGCATGAATAAGTGAAGGGCTTAATGAAATTTTTAAAAGTATTTGGAGAATTTACTCTATCAATGCACAAAGAGAAAATAGCTGCTGCAAACTCCACGTAGGCGTCAGGAAGGGCATCCGACCAGTAAATGCTCAGCTCCATTTAGTTGCTCTGACTCCACCCTGATAAAAAGGGATTTACAGGGTCATAAAAAGAAAAAAATGGCATTCTTAATTTTAGTAATTTGGTCTTAACAATTATTTTAATTGTCTGAGGGCCCCATTAGAACAAAGAAATGTGGCATAAGAATAGTTAGAATTTATTTAAAAACACATAATTAATAATAATTGTAGATGCTATTTTAAGTATTAATAGAAAACTCTGCAGCTGTATTGTGCAATTCTGTATTAGAAATATAGATATATTTAGTTATATTGATGGACATTTACAAATGAAATATTCATCAATGCTACATTTTTTCTATACCAATGACTTCCAGATATCTTAGATTAAAGTCATCCTGATCCAGGAAGGAACAGCCATTTCTAAATTGAGAGAATAATAGTTGATAGGACAGATACATGAGTACAACTAGGCCTTGACTTACCACTGTTCATTTAACAACAGTTGAAATTATAATGGTCTTGGAAAGTGAATGACCATTCCTTGAAGTTATGATTGTTGTACCACTCCCATGGTCAGGTGATTGTAATTCTGTAATTTGGTTGCCATTCACATTTACCATTCACATTTACCAACCAGCTGGAACATCTTGCAGTCATGTGATGATAATTTACAATCTTCCCAGCTGATTTCTAACAAGAAAAATCAATTCAGGAAGCCGGATTTGCTTAATGACTATGCAGTTCACTTAACGTCAGGCCCAAGGCCAAAAAGAACACAGCAAAATCCAGTCAAGTTTAACTTTCAAATCTACTAGATATATCCCAAGAGATTCTAGGGTGTGGCTGCCTTGAAGCTGTTTACCACCCCTCCGTCATCTATTCTGGGACTGTAGTTTTGTTAATCTGGACCTTTCTCTGAGAAAATCTATATTGCCCAAACAGCTATTCATTGATTATCCAGGTACACATACTATCATACTTAACAACTGACTAATTCATTTAATGACCATGGTAAAAATGGTAGTAAGATTGGGACTGCTCATGTGATAACTTGCTTTATTACTGCATTGACTTATAACAGAAATTTCAATCCTATTGTGGTTATAAATTGAGGGTTACCTGTATTGTGCTTATTTACTTGATACCTGATAAAATATTACAAAATATATTTAAAGAATAATTTAAATTTATTCCAACTAGAGTCAGATATGCTTCAGAAATGTAATATTTTCAATTCTAACCCTTATTCATTGCCTCAGAAATGTACAAAACTTATGAAAATAACTCCATCTTTAAAAAAAAAATATTAACACTGGACTACCAATTTTATTGTGTTGGAAATCAGACTGTAAAGTTAAGTAAATTAAAATGATCTTTCGAACATCTATAATTCCTGTATGTGTATGTGTGTGTGTGGGAGAGAGAGAGAGAGAAAGACAGAGACAGAGAGACAGACCTAGGAGAAAAATCTTACCTGAAAAGCAAAGGGAACATTAGAACTCATTTAGAAAACTGGGTGGCAAGGCAACCGCTATTCAGCCTTAAGAAAAGAATTCTCTGTAGAAAATAGCCTACTGTAAGATTGCATTTTAAACAGCTTAGTGTGACTATGAAACTATTCAGCTACTCCAGCATAAAGTTAATGCCCAGAGGGGGAAAAATTCCTGTTAGCAATTATAGTTGCCAACATATGGTAATCAGAATCTTGCCTTATATAAGGAGAAAGGACCCCAAATCACCTAGTAGTGGTTATATTCAGCAACAAGCAATGATTACTATTCTGCACATTCAAGAGTTAAAACCTGTGTTTGTGTAGTCATGTCTTCACATGTTGAAAGTTGCTATATAAGAATGTTATGAATCACACAGCAATTTTTAAAGAAAACAGCAACTTTTTCTGCTTCCATCTTTGCCACATTAGATCGATAGATCGATAGATCGATACTTTATGACAGAGGTCTTCAAACTTGGCAGCTTTATGCTATAGCTGGCTGGAGAATTCTGGAAGTTGAAGTCCACAAGTCTTAAAAGCTACCAAGTTTGGGGACCCCTGCTTTATGATAAAGCATTTAATCCAGGAAGTTACATTAAATAAGAAATTGGTTTTCCTTAAGAAAACAGTTCTACTTCCCATTTTCCAACTGCATATGTTACAAAGCTGTTGTATTAATTTATTTGTAAAATGTATTAGCCACCCATCTTACTGTAAGATAACTTCGGACAGTTTACAATATTAAAATTAAACTGTACAAAACCTATATAAATATTATAAAAACACTGATAATTAACCTAGTTAAAAGATAGGGAGGGAGAAAGTATGATGAGATGACAGTGTGGAATGTTGTTAATCTATCAACCACCCAAATGTGAAACTGCTCCATTGGAGCCGCAAGTCAACTGGCAGGTCTTCAAGCTCTTGAGGAAAGTCAGACTTCTGGTGTGGCTCCGCTTCGTTGAGAAGCAGCTTTGATTAGGCTGCTAACTCCCTAGTCTGTAGAGCTGTCAGGACATCGTAAATCTGGTCCAACAGCTTGGAAATCTCTTCCCTCGGGCAAAGAGGGAGAGATGAGCATTCAGGCTGAAGCTGAGACACCCAAATATAGCCACAGAAAAAGCTTTTGAGGCTTGCGGGGAGCTCTCCTTCCATAGCCTGAAAAGCTCCAGATTGGGGGAGGCATCTGCCTTTTATGGCAGACGAAACGTAGTGTCCAATTTCCACGGCAGGAATTGATTTATGATGGATTGTAACATGGATGGAGCAGAAACTGGAGTTCTAGCACTTGTTTGTAAGAAGACTGCAAGCCCCTGATGATATATTTGTTGCGAAGATAGGAGAGAAGAAAGCAAATGGCGGTTTTGTGGAATGTGTGTACTGGAAACGAAAGTTAAAGAAATGCTTACTAACAGCTAGTGTCGAATTAGAAGATATATAGGAAGATACTGACTAAATGGAAGAAACGAGAATTTTATGATTTATATTTTTTCTTCTTCTTTGGGATTATAGTGATTTAGAAGAAACGTTTTTTGAATTTTTCTTTTTTAATATTTTTTTTTGATCCGTTATTAAGTTATATTTTTTAAAAATGGCTTTTAAGCAAATAGTGCCAAAAGTCATTAAAAACTTTGAAATTTCTTCAGTTCAGATTCAAAAATTAAAAGAAGAAATCAAAAAGGAATTAAGAAATTCTTTACAGGAGTTTTTGGAGAGTCATTTTTTAGAAATAGATCAAAAATTTGATGAAATAGAGAAAGATGTTGGATTTTAAGGAAGTGGTGGAAGAGCAGAAGAGGGAAATGAAAATGGTAAAGGATGCAATTGCGCAAATATTAAGCTCTTGTATTCAGATGGAAGATGATCTTGCAGAAATTAATAAAGCTAATTTAGAGTTGCAAAGGAAAATAGAGGAAATTCAAAAGAATCAAAACAATTGGAACTTAGATAATAAGATGGGAGATATACAGGCAAAGGTAGATAGGGCAGATGAAGAAAGAGTAATATTACAATATAGATTAATGGAATATGCTATAAGGGTGAGGGGTTTGAAGCAAAATAGGAAGGAAAATTTAAAAGAGATTTTTACGCAAGCCTTTGCTCAGATAAAGGGTGTGGAGCCAGAAGATTTTGAGATTCATATTGAAAGAATTTATCGTGTTAATTCTTGGTGGGCAAGACAAAATAGAGTACCGAGGGGTGTAGTTATTTATTTTACAACTAAAAAGATTAGGTATGAAATTTTGCAAGCCTTTTATAAAAATAAATTTCAAATATTGGGACACGATATAAAAATGATGAAGGAAATTCCTCCTAAAATGTTAAGAAAGAGAAGAGAATTTGCTTTTTTAGTGGATGAGTTTAAGAAACATCAGATATATTTTAGATGGGAAGTTCCAATGGGTTTGTCAGTGAATTTTAGAGGCAGAAAGCATTTTCTTAATTCAGTTATGAAAGCGAGACATTTTTATATTAATGTTTTAAAGAGTGGGAATCCTTTGTTGTTAGATGCTAAGTTAATTGGTTTGGAAATGATGGAAAATAGAATGGGAGAGGGGAGGAATGTTTAAGATGTGAATATGATGATTATGGTTAATTTTTGGAATTGATTTGTTTAGGATATAAATTATAGGATTTTTGTTATTTGCTATTTGTATGGTATAAATCTATGGGATGATATTATTTAATTGTGAAGGATGGAAAGTGAAATTTATGAATTTAGATAATGTGGATGTAATGATTTTAACTGTTTACTGTTATATTGTGGATGTAGTTTAAATGATTATTTGTTTTAATTGACACGTTTATAGATAGTAAAAGTTATGAAGTTAAGCTGGAAATATTATATTTGAGAGATTTTATTCGAAATGATATTTGATTGATGGAGTAGTATTGGAAGATTGGATATTAAATGTTATGACAATTGAAGAAATATATAAGTGATGAAAATTTGAATTTGAGAAGCTGGATTGTAATTTAAGAAATGGACTTATGAAATTTGAAGGAATATACAGTGGGTGAAAAAAATTTGAATTTTAGAAGATGGACTAATTTTTAAAATGGACTGTAAGAAGAACGGACATTAAATGTTATGGCAATTGAAGAAATATATAAGTGATGAAAATTTGAGTTCGAGAAGATGGACTGTAATTTGAGAAATGGACTTATGAAATTTGAAGGAATATACAAGTGGAAAAAAAATTGAATTTGAGAAGATGGATTAATTTTAAAAATGGACTGTAAGAAGAAGTAATATGTGAAGTTGGTATTGCTTCTTTTCTTTTTTTCTTTTTATTATTCTTTCCTATCTCTTTATTTTTATTGTGAGGGGATCTAAAGTTTTAAATTTTTAAAGGTGGGAGGTTATGTATATTTTGTATACTTTAGCTTGTGATTGTTGGTCATAATACCCGGTATTTGCTCTGGGAAGTCTGGGGGGGGTGGGGAAATGATACATGGATTGATTATTAATGTACAGTAATTTTTGAAGATATGAAATTAAAATTTAAAATGATATTGGGGATGCTCGACTGCCATTTCAGAAAGAAAAGGAGGAGTAGAAGGAGGGAAGAAAGTAGGTAGGAAAGACTAGAGAAGGAGGAGGGGAATAAGAAGGTTAGATAGGGTGGAAGAAGGGAGGAGTGGAGAAGGAGGAGAGGAAGTAGTAAAGTGAAGGAGATGAAGGATGTGAAAGTAGTAGAGGGTAGAGAGGGAGGTTGTGAAGAAAGGAAGTGGCAATCGGGCAGGCCTGAATCAGTAATAAATAGAAATTAATGATTAATGATGGATAATAGTTTGTACATAAATATGATGTTGGAAAATGGAAATAAAAATTATTTATAAAAAAAAAAAAGCTCTTGAGGAAAATCAGAAGAATTGGAGACAACCTCACTCTGGGTTGGGGAGCAAAATGATCTAAAGGACAGGCACAATGGCAGAGAAAGCTCTTCTCCTGGACTCCACTTGTTGGAATAACCTGGTCAATGGAGCTCACAGCATGCCTCTTCTATTGGCATAGATGAGGTGGGCCAATCCCAGTAGGATGAGATGTCAAGTACCTTGGACCCATGCATGAAGGGCTTTAAATTTGAATACCAACACCTTGAACTGTATCTGGAAGCAAACTAATTTAAATTTAAAATTAAAATTGTAAATGCAGTCTTTAAAGTCCAGATAGCAAGATTTTAGATTTTAGAATCTTCAGTCATAACCACACCAAGTGGAAATTATGTGAATTTGTGACCATTTATGAACTAAATCAAAAGTCAATTAATATGTTACTGAGGTACTTCCATAAACTGACTGGTTTAGTCAACAGGAGCCAAGGGATGACTTAGCTTATTTATTTTGGTAAAAACTCGATAACAGGTAAATATTAAGAGTCTACAATAGCAATCACTTTCTATAGGGAAAATCAAGTTTATAGATTATAAAATCATGGCTGAATTATAAGGGGAAGCGAGTGTTTGAATTTTTAGCATTTTTTTTACATTTATACTGGTACTGTACGAGATTAACTTCAAGCTGCAAATTTTAAATTATTGCATTGTTCTGTGGCTGAAACTGAAGCATGCAGCATCTTGATGAACCAGAGAGCACTTGGCCAAATGACATCTAAAGTCAAAACTAAGAATTGTGTATTATTTGTACAAAGACTGCTTTGTATTGCCATAAGTAACATCAAAGTAACTGTGCATTTAGTTCTACCCTTGCAATTTTACTGTTCTATTGAACGGAACTGTTCAAATTAAAGAATATTTTGCATTTTAAATCACTGCAAATCTTAGTCTCACCTAACCACATTGGAAAATTTATTTAATCAATCAATTTATATGGCTCTTCCTTTCAAAAATGCTACATTGATGACTAAAAAGAGGTTATCAAAACTTTTTTTTTAAAAAGCAAAGACTAAAAAAATGGTCACTGAGAAAGAACTTAATAAAACAATAGACAGAAATCTGTTAACAAGCCATCTAACCTTCCAACCCCCAGGAACTGGAACACATTCAAGTCTTCAGCATTTTATGAAAGAGTCATGGCCAACCTGATCTCTGGTGTGGGTGTGGGTGTGGGTGTGGGTGTAATAGCCTTCCAGGCATTGGGAGGTGCTGTGATAGAAAGACATACTTTCAAGGTCCGGAAAGATGACATTAATTGAAGAGACCTTCTGGTCTCTTTCTTCTGATGAACCTAGTGGGACAAATGAAAACAACTGGAGAGAGGTGCTCCGGAAATAACTTGATCTTATGTCATGGAGATCTTTATACTTGACAACCAGCACCTTTAATTCCATCCTGAAGTACATTAAGATCTATTGCAGGTTATAGAGCTGAAGTTTAATATGAGGTGTAGTCAAACTGCTTGTGCACTCTGAACCAGCTGCAGGTCTTGAATGGTCTTCAAGAGGAGCCCCATGTAGGGCTTAGAGGTGACTAAAGCATTAGCAAGCGCAAGATTCTTTAATACTGTAATTCCAGTAATGAGGTCTGGAGAGCAGCAATAGTAACACTGCTAGTTTTTTCAAGGCATGAACCACAAAATAAACCTACTCTCAATTTCTGTCATGTTTAATTCTGCCTTTTTTATTAACTGGTGGCAGACACATTGGTATCAATAGTAACAGACTGGAAAGAAATGTCTCAAAATTTGTTTAGGGTCACTATATCTCCACAGATTTAAAACCTGTAAGGATTTTTTTAGGATCCAATTCAAGGCGTGGGTTTTAATCTTTAAAGTCCTTCATGGCATGAGACCTGATTATTATAGGGACAATTGCTCCCTAGTTCCATATCATCCCATTAGATCTGGCTTGCGAATCTGTTAGTGTTACCCTTGGTGGATCCCAAGAGGCAAGCCTTTTTTACCAGTGTGCTCTATGACATTCTTAGATGGCTCCACTGTGGTTGATTGTTTTACTCTTTTCATGTGTCTGTATATTTTAGTTTTATATAGCATTTTTTATTTTTATTTTTTATATTTTAATGAGTTTTTTGTTTGTTTTACTGATTGTTGTACACCACCCAAAATTTATATTTAAATATATAAATATATATTTAAATAAATATTTAAAATAAATAAAATGAAGATCATCTGTTTCCAAATAGCCTTTTTTAGTCAGAGAAGTAGAACCAGGAACCATAATTCTTAGCTATTAACTCACCCAGAGGTTGCAAAGCATTAAGTAGTTTGTGGTAGGTTTTAACCAAGGTGAGGGAGATCGAAGATTTTCCGACTATCATCACATCTACAATCCTAGTGAGGCAACAGAATCAACAAGGTAAATTTATTTTATATGCTCAACCTGAGCCCTTTCCAAAGCTATTAACTTAAAGTTGTAGGGCCTGAGAGACCCCAATACCATCTGCTTGGAGAAGATCTGAGCAAGATAGCATAGTAATAGCACTTTATATACCGTTCCACAGTGCTTTATAGCATTCTCTGGGTGGTTTATAACGCAAGCATTATTTGCATATTGCCCAACAATTTTGAGTCTTCATTTTATCGATCTTGGAAGGATGGAAGGCTGAGTCAACCTTGAGCCCTGTCAGGATCGAACTCCAGGTTGTGGGCAGAATTTTCCTGAAATATTGCACTTTAACCACTTCACCACCAGGTTCCTTCGCTTGAAATGAATGAAACAAAGATAATTCGTTTCACTAGGAATATGACAGACTATCTGCCTGCACAGTTTTCACATTAATAACAGCAATAACAACAACAACAGAGTTGGAAGGGACCTTCTAGTCCAACCCCCTGCCCAGGCAGGAAACCCTACACCATTTCAGACAAATGGTTATCCAACATTTTCTTAAAAATTTCCAGTGTTGGAGCATTCACAACTTCTGCAGGCAAGTTGTTCCATTGATTCATTGTTCTGTCAGAAAATTTCTCCTTAGTTCTAAGTTGCTTCTTTCCTTGATTAGTTTCCACCCATTGCTTCTTGTTCTATCCTCAGGTGCTTTGGAGAATAGTTTGACTCCCTCTTCTTTGTGGCAACCCCTGAGATATTGGAACACTGCTATCATGTCTCCCCTAGTCCTTCTTTTTATTAAATTAGGCATACCGAGTTCCTGCAACCGTTCTTCATATGTTTTAGCCTCCAGTCCCCTAATCATCTTTGTTGCTCTTCTCTGCACTCTTTCTAGAGAGCAGCAGTTCTCAACCTGTGGGTCGCGACCCCTTTGGGGGTCGAATGACGATTTGCCAGGGGTCACCTAAGACCATCGGAAATATGGGAAGTGTACTTGCGAGTCGAAGAATCGCGCTCCAATGATTGACTCCACAAGCCAGCTGCAGGCTCTTCAAATCACTAGCCGAATTCGGCTTCAGGCGCGATGAATTAAAAAGGAGAGAAATTTTTGCTCTGATGTCTCCCTCTCAAGCCAGCTGCCAGCTGTCTCCCTCTCAGCCAGCTCCCAATCTGGCTTCAGGCACGATAAACTTAATAGGGGAGGAGTCTCCGCTTTAATGCCTCCATCCTCAAGGTAATCGCAAGCAGTTCAGATCGCTAGTCAATAGGGCTTCAGGCGCGATTAATTCAAAACAAAAATTATTTTACGGTTGGGGTTGCTACATCGTGGGGAATTGTATTAAAAGGGTCGCAGCACTATAAAGGTTGAGAACCACTGTTCTAGAGTCTCAACATCTTTTTTACATCATTGCGACCAAAACTGAATGCAATATTCCAAGTGTGGCCTTACCAAGGCATTATAAAGTGGTATTAACACTTCACGTGATCTTACTTTTGAAAGAGTGGAACTGGGAAAGGACAGGCTGTCTGAGCAGTTCTAAGCTCCTTTGCTCCTTTCCTCCCATTCCCTTCTTGGCTCTCCTCATCAAGGCGACTTAGCTGCCAATCAAATAGCACAGTTGAGCAGAAGGCCCAAAGGAAGAAAAGATGGCTACCTGGGAACTGTCACCATAGGCTTCAATGCTAATAGCCTGAATAAATAGAGCCAAAGTAAAGAGGCAAACTAAAAGTAGTCAGCCCTCATTAGAAGAGGCAATAGGCAAGGAGGCAGAAATTAAGAAAACCGAGGAGATACAGGCATTTGGTCCTTTCCATCATAGCTGGCCTGAGGTAAAAGTTCTTCAAACCATTTCCCTCATATGGAGTAAAGACTGGAAAAAAGAGGTGAAGAATCAAGGCGCCCAACCAGTAACAAAAGAGAAAAGGTGAAGAAAAAGTAAAGACTTTGACAGCAAAAATGTAAGTTTTATTAAGATTCATTTCTACACTTGTCTTTAACTTTTTTTTTATTTGTAAGCTTTCCTTCTATAAACTAAGATTCCCCCATCCAGAGCCATTGAAGGGAGATACAAAACTCTAACCAATTATCCAAATTCCAGTTCTTTTGTTTATTGTAGGTAGGTAGGCAGGCAAGCAGGCAGGAAGCTATAATAGCAACAACAAGCTCCATAATGTAATACTTTACTAAACTAAATACCATCTGGCCCACCAGACGTGTTATTGTAAGAATGTTATCTGCTTACAATTATGATTAGCACCCTCTTTGGGGATGATGGTAGTCAAGTTTTCTTCAAGCCTTTTCTGATGAGATTTGAGAGACAGTTTAGTCTAGTAGTTTAAGACATTAGGCTTTCTAGTACCACTTTAGGCATGAAAGCCACTGGGTAACTTTGGGCCAGTCACTCTCTGTTAGTCCAACTCAACTCACAGGGTTGTGAGGAAAATAGGAGGAGGAAGAAGTATTAGGTGTGCTCAGCATCTTTAGTTATTTATATATATGTGTGTGTATGCATATTGCCCACTCACTAAATACTGAAACAGGCAGCATGTAAATTTAATAAATAAAACAAATAAGTTGCTTGGATTTGCTTCTAAGTAGTCCCACATTTGCACAATCAAATAAAGTACAGGTAGTCCTCAACTTACAATCACAACTGAGCCCAAAATTTCCACTGCTAAGCAAGATAGTGATTTTTTTCTCCATTTTTTCTTGCCACTGTAGTTAGGTGAATCACTACCATTAATTTAGTAAAATGGTTAAGTGAATGTGGCTTCCCCATTGACTCTGCTTGTCAGAGGGTCACAAAAGGTGATCACATGACTCTAGGACATTGCAACTGTCATACATACATACCAGCTGCCAAGTGTCTGAATTTTGATCACATAACAACAGGGAGTCTGCAACGGTTTTAAGTGTGAAAAACAGTCATAGATCCCCTTTTTCAATACCGCTGTAACTTTGAACGGTCACTAAACAAATGGTATAAGGCAAGGATTACCTGTAGCCAGGACTTTTTGCAAGGTCATCTGGGATTATTTTGAGTATGTAGATTAAATACAGGTAGTCTTTGATTTACCACCACAATTGAGCCCAAGATTTCTGTTGTTAAGTGATACATTTGTTAAGTGAGTTTTGCCCTGTTTACAATCTTTTTTGCCTCAATTACTAAGGAAATCATTGCAGTTGATAAGTTAGTAACCTGGCTGTTAAGTGAATCTGGCTTCCCCCAGATTCACTTAACCCATTGATTTTGCTTCTCAGAAGCTTGCAAAAGATAAGTATGTGACCTTGGGACAGAGCAATGATGATAAATATGAACTAATTGCCAAGCATCTGAATTTTGATCATATGATCATAGGGATGCTGCAAAGGTCATAACTGTGAAAAACGGCCATAAGTCACTTTTTAAGTGTCATTGTAAAATTGGAGGGTCACTAAATAAACTGTTGTAAATGGAAGACTACCTGTAGTAGATAGGGTTCCTTTTGGAATGATTTTTGCTATCTGTGGGCTATATTTATATACATTTATCCATTTGTGCCTTTGTTATCTCAAAACTGGATTACTGTAACTGTATCTATTTAGAAATGTCTTTAAATTAAATATTTAAATACCGAGATGGTATTTTGAATACTGGTTCAAAATACAATAGATCTCATATTGTGAAATAAAAGCCAGTTAGTCATTTAATACCAATATTCGGGATGTTATGTCAGTTGCCACTGGGAACTTAATTCAGTGAAGTGATTAAGGTGCTGGATTAGGAATAGGGAAATCCAAGTTCTAGTTTTCCCTTAGACATGGAAACTATCTGAGTAATTTTTGTGACAATCACTTTTTCTCAGCATTAATCACAAGCCAGCTAACAAACAAAAGCTCTTGTTTATCAGTGATAAAATTATTTGCTTTAAGAACTAAGCAAGCATAATGCAAAAACAAGCAGACCCTGAAAAATGCAGAATCTAGGAAAAACAATACTGATTGTTATTAAGTTTCCAAGTACAATTCAAGTTATTGGTGAGAGTGATGACTCACCAATGCCGTTTGGGTCAAGGTTCGCAAAGGATCATTGCAAATGCAATCTATCTGTCTGCTAGGTCAATTTCAGGAATGCTGTAGGTCTCCTCTATGAAAGATTAGTGAGTATGTTGGAAGCTATCTTTCTCAGTGGCATCCCTGCCCTTCTAGAAAAATCTTCCAAAGACAGCCAGATGTCATCTAATTTGTAGCACTGAAACAGAAAGAACCTGGATTTTTCTACAAGCAGTTGGAACTTGAGTAATATATACGTTAATTCTGTCATGAATGTCATGTTTATAATGATGGGACTATGTATTTTTTTATTCTTCTATTTTATTTACCTGGGCTGCTCAGTCAAAAGAAATACATATGCAAATTATGTAAAAAGACAAATTATATTATGAAGTTACTGTTATAGAACAGTGTTATGATTGAAAACATACAGACCACAGCTGCGATATAAGGATATCTGCAAGAGGGACCTAAAGTCCCTGGGAATGGACATTAACTGGGAAACCTTGACCTCCGATCGTTCAGTTTGGAGGCTAAAGACACAGCATGGCCTTCTCCAATTCGAAGAGACATTTTTTCAGCAGGCTGAGGCAAAGAGGCAGTCCCGGAACCAGTAAAATCTGGGGGCTGGACAGGGGACAGAATGTATCTATCCTCAGTGTGAAAGGGATTGTCACTCTCGAATTGGCCTTTTTAGCCATACTAGATGCTGTTTCCAGAGCACGATACCATAGTCTTTTGAGACTGAAGGATGCCAATAGAATAGAAAGGTTGAAAAGCACTATACAGTATATTCCTGTCTTCTATATTAAGAGATGTCCCATGAGTTTAAACAAAATTAATAAACTTCAAAATTACAAGCCAATTGCAGTTCTGTCAACTAAAGAAGAATCTTAAAACTATTTCTGATACTGAAACTACATTCCCCACACTCGCACAACATGCCTTTTCCAAATCTTGTGTAATACACTAAATCTACAGTTCTTTTTCAAGTGTCACTTTTTAAGGTTTAAAACCAATGTGGAAGAAAGCTCACAAATATCAAGTAAATAACGATTACCATAATCCTGAAAAATAATAAAAAGTAACAGGGAGAATTCCTAAAGTATGGCATGAAAAAGACAAATTATCTTGGTTCAAGCCAGATATGTATATCTTTTTAGAAGCAGTGCTTATGTTAAGCAATACCAGATTTCAAATATGAATATGTGCATTCTGTCAGCTCCAATTACTCTCTAATAGTTTGGTATTTTTACTGTAACTTTTATTAGAAAAGGGTGCTCACACAAAAAAAATGAATAGACAATGGGCAGTAAGATTGAAAATCTCTCTCATATTAAGGAGAATTGTGATCACAATGTATTATCTCAGGTATTTTTGAAAGTTTACTTCCAGCAAAAATTAAAAATAATCTGGAGGCTGCCAATGATGGTGACCTTTGTCTAAATTGATGAGCCTGAACCTTGTATTGCCAAGTAATTAGGTATATTATTATGAAAACTAAAGATCTTTAGTTTTTCATATTTGCAACTGGAGGTTCAGATTGATAACTTGAAGAGGAGGCAAAAAAAGGGAAATGCACTGACCTATAAAAATACACCACAGAGATATTAAAACATTAGATTATTGCAGGGAGAAATACCTTGCTCTCCAGAACAACAAGCAAAAGGGAATGTAGTTTCATTTTTAAGACACGGGCCTCACAACAGCAACAAAATCTTACAAATCCTATGTAGGTGATGGAACTAGGATAATTTCAAACTTTTGGAATTTGGCACAGGAACTTTTTAACATAATCTACAACTACTACCATATTCTTGATAGCTGCCTAGTAAGGCTATCTTTTCAATGAACTCTTAGAACTTATTCTATGGATACCTACTTGCAAAACTATTTTACCCTACCAGCATGGTGTGATTCTTTTGTGAATTTATGCTTAGGAAGTAAAATGATTATTACCAAGTGTTCTGAAAAATTAATATTGATTTAAGTACATTTTTAAAGTTTATTAACAGTTTAGAATAAAGTAAATTCTGTAAGTACAAGAAATTTTAAACAGTTAATGTAATAATGTAAAACTGTTTAATAACATAAGGTGAAGAAACTATTTTTTAAAGAAAAGAAAGGGGAAAAAAACCCAAAGCCACACTAAGTGATATCAAACACTGAATGACGTGGCTTCTATTCCACAACTTTTCTTTCCTAAGGTCTCTTCTCCCCTTCACATTTTCTTCTAGAGTGCGTATTTCATTCAGGATGAAGGAAGATAAATCCATTTCAATTATTGATGCCATTTCACCTAAAAATAGTACCAACTGCATTTAATATAAACTCTTTGTAAACAGCATTTTCATTAGAAAATTATAGTTTAACAAGTTTTAAAATTTTAATTGCCAAGTCTTTTTTCTTTTTTTTCTCCTTTTTTAAAACCTCCAAAATAACGTAGTAATGAATTGAAAAGAACTTCCAATAAATATTACTATGATCAGATTAAAGGAAGGGAATAGCCTGGCCTTTAATTTTATTTGGGATATTTTTAATGAAATACCACTTAAAAATGCTCACTGATATAAGGGTTCTTTTTTATTTTCATTTTAAAAAGATACCTATACTTTGTCCATTATTACAGTTATCAGAAATTCAACATCACAGGTAACAATTTTTTTCAGTCATCAACTTTAGATTTACTTCATATTGTAATCAATTCTGAAAACACATTTCTGTTGGAATTGAAAGTCAGAATTTATTATGGTACATTTCTTACAGCCACAACATAGAGATGCTGTAACAAAAGCATTTAATAGCATAGCAGTCAGTTACAAAGCATACTTAAATGGGGAGTGATTTATTTTTTAAAAAAGAAATCTAACTGGGTAGCACTATAATTATGGTGGAGGAAGTGACATCACACCTGGACAATGGAAGTTTGAAAGGAGAATTCTGCAATCCTGGAGAAGATTTAATTTTTTTTACCCAGTAACTGGAACCGAGAAGTCCACAAAAGAAAGTAGCAGCAGCAGCAGATTAAGTGGCTGAAAAAGACAGGCAGTGAATAGAGTTTTATTCTATAACTACTAGAAGAAATACCTCAAAAAGTTCTGCTAGCATAATGAGGATGCTCTGAAGTTCATAAAGGACATAAAGCACAGCCAAAGAGAAGATCATGTAAAAGAAAATGGTTACAGATTTTTTAAAGAAAAAAACCAAGTATGTTCATGTGTAAGCTCCATTAGATGATTTTAAAATGAATGTCAAGTTTTTAATACGGTTACTGAGAATATAGCCAAAATTGTTAAATCTAAAATGTAAAACAGGAAAGGAAACTACAACAAATGTGGTTTAAGAATGATGAGAAACAAATTTGATTGCAGACCGCTCATTTGAGTCAAACAAACTCCCAGACTGTAGTTTCAGAAGGTCTAATTATCATTGCACCAATACCAAATATTATTTTATCTCTGTTTCAAAAAAATCATTATGTCTTCTAGCCTTGACTAGACTATTTGCTAAGTTTCCTAAATCAATATGCAACTCTTCCACTCTGTACAAGCGCAGAGGGAGGGGGAGGGAGGAAGGTCAACTGGAAAGTTCTTTATCTCAAAATCTTTAATTTAATCAATTAAATTAAAATCTTTAATTCAAACATGTTATGTTGGGTTCTCCTTTTCTGCGAAAATAAATGAGCAAGCATATTCATAGATAAAACAAGGCTGTCATATTCACTGTATTATCTCCTAACAGGCATATTTTACATAGAGAGTAGATTCCTTCAGGGCAACTTCTTCATCCTCTTGTTTTGTATAAATTTCCCTATTTATTCATCCTTATCCAACTTTTTTTCCTGTATTGCTTACAACAAATAGCATGTGATAGCATTCATTTGACTTCATTTAGTACAATTATGCTATACTTTTTCAAACTCTAGATAGTGGGCTTCATGTTCTGTAAACGTAATTCTGCATTCAAAGTTACTGGTTTGAAAGATTTCTAATTTAGTGTTTCATGTTACATTATTTTATCTTGAATATGGAAGAAGATACAAAACATAAAATCCCACACCTGCAACGTGAACTGATGAAGTCTTATAGATAGATACTTCCTATTGAGGAATGGAGACATTTGCATTGCCTTCTAAGTGCAAATCCAGTAGGACATTAATTGGCCAGCAGGACTCCTCCAAGAGCCATTATGGAGGAACAAGACTTGCATATATATGCGTATACATATATATGTACATTTCATCACAATGCATATATAGACACTTTCTCAAAGTGTCTAAACAAACGGCATTATGTGCCAGCACCTTAAGCATTGATTTTTTCAAGTGGACACCTAAATAGACACATGAGGAAAAGGCAGTGTTAAAAATGGTAACAATGAATTCAGCAGAACAATCGCACAGTGAAGAAATGAGTTTTCATCACTCATTTAAAAATATGGAAGGAATTAGACATAAGTTATAGTGGTAAAAACTTCTAATGAAGCGGCAAGGCATAAAAACACATAAAAAGAATGAATATTTAGTTTACAGAGAATGTAAGTATTAGAGGAACAAAAGCAACAACATAAAAATATGGATAATAAAGAGGAGCAAAAGAACAAATATATTCTGAAGTTAACAGAACCTTAAAAACAATATAAAAAGAAAAGGGAACCAATAGAGATTATAGTAATGAAAATTAATATAGTACAACCAATGACAAAATGGATTAATTTTAGAACTGAAGAGAGAGGATAAAGGTTACATGCTTGCATAACTTTTATATGATAATCTACATACAGGTTGCATAATTTCATATACAATGTTCTTACTATACAATAAAAATGGCACTTTGAGGAAGCCATAAGTAATTCAACAATACCAGAAACTGCTGTAATCAGTCAAACAGGAGTAGCACTCTAATTCATATGATCTTATCATGATGGCATGAAAATCAATGCATGCTATTTCATGCTTTTCCAAATCAGACAAGGGCTAGACTGAGTACTTTAGGAGAATGTTGCTAAAAATAGAATGTCCATTTCTTCATTACAAAGAACTTTATAGTAATGTTAGAGGGTAGACAAGTTGCAGCACCAGTTCTATTCATTAATATGTTTTGTTTTATAAATATTTATAGGTTTTAGTGTGGAGAAGGTATGTGCCAACAGACTGATCAATTTACAGTAGCCTATGAAGTACTGAGAGTCTGGTAAAGTATCCCAAACTCGTAGACACTAAGAGAGCTCAGATCCAATAAGACCCTTTATAAGCAAATATATATATTCATTAAATACTCCACGCTGTTGCTAAATTCAAGTATGTGTTTTTCTTTTGTAAATGCAGAAACACATAATATGTAGAAAATGTAGAAAAATATGCCATGCAGTAAAAGTAACAAGACTGAAATTACCCAGGTTTGCAAAACACTAAAATATCTTATTGATCTTGAATAAAAAAATCTGAAGTAATCAGATACCAGACAATGGCTGTATTCATGCTTCCTTCTGTGCTAGTCCATTCAAACAAGGCTTAGTGATCTAGTTAACACAATATATTAAGTTATAAATCATGGTTTAGAAATAACAATGGCTGCATTCACGTACGGTACTCTGTGTGTGTGTGTGTGTGTGTGTGTGTGTGTGTGTGTGTGTGTGTGTGTTTATAAAATAAATGTGAATCAAGCCATTTTTTGATACTAACACTGCTATAGCATAAAAGAGTGAAAAAATGCTATACTTTTGAAGCTATAACTTTAAAAATCATTTCAATAGCTATGTTATATTTTATATAGCTGTCTGCTATATTGGGTGGAGGACAGAACAGATGGATGGGTGAGTAAACTTGCTGCCTGCATAAGCCAAATATACCACTGATTATTTCTGTCATATGCTGCTTTTATGTTGTTGCTTTTCTTTTAAATTTTGATTCCATTCTTATTTATGATTTTAACTTTTATTGTTGAACAAACCAAATAAGTTCCATTCTTGGGTAGTACAAAAGCACAGTAAGATATATGAAATGAATACATATAGCACAATCAAATCCATCAAATATCCCAATCTCAAACTACATACAGCCTATAAATGGGCTGAAATAATCTAATAACCTATATATCAAAACATAAATAAAATATTTATGTATATATTTTTAATATATAAAATACAATATTCTGTTTAATTAAAATATAACCATAGTAACCTTTGGAGTATAATTACTGTGGCTTGAAGAATAGGTATTTTCAATTTTAACATAATTTATACATAATGCATTTTATCTTCTTAGAGTGACAAAATCCAGATTGCATTGTTTCCACTTTTCCTCCTTAAGAACCAATATATAAAAACTCAACTCCCCATTGTTTCTAGTTTCTTAAAAATTTATATTTCTATATTCTCTGTCTACATGATCCCAAATTTTAAAAAATAATGGAGTGAAATGAGTGCCATAAATTTCTTTTGGCAGTTTCCTTCTTCGTTAATTTTATAATGGGAAAAAAAGAATTTGCTGCAATATTAATACCTTTGTATCAGACCTTCTCTATAACCTAATATGCTTTTGCTAGGAAAGTTTCATCTTTGAAAAATACAGCCATCCATAAATGTAAATCTCCAAATCCATATCTAATCATAAATTTAGAACCCCTGTGGTATAACATTCTAATATGATAATACAGGATATGGGCAGTTACTTGGTTTATTTGACTTGCTTACATCTATGGGCATAGATTTAACTCATGAAATCGAAGCTGATCTCAAAGTAAAATTGCACACAGCAAAATAACTACAGGAGGTAATACAAGGAAAGCTACCACTCCCTTAAAACAAACATCTCTCTTTGCTGTGATTAGATTTGCTCTACTCCATTTTGTACATCAGAGGAGACATATGAACACATATACATACTTTCACTAATTGAATCTCTAATTAATAAACTACTTAGAAATCAAAACACGCCTTTACTGCTCAAGTTAGTTAACAAAGAGTTTGGTCACCATCTTGAGACATGGGAACTCTTCTGTTCTTTCTGTTCAGATTTACAAAAGAAGAAAAGGCAATCGACTGCTGGATAGTGGCTAAAAAATGCTGATTTAATAAGGTATACAACACAGATACATTAAATCCTGTACGTATTGGATCCCCTTTTCGGTAAGCTACAAGGCATTGTGTGGAATTTTCCAAATAAAGCATTTTATTGGTGCTTATGATCAGGAAGTAAATGCCTGAATCAATATATCGTAAAATCAAGTGAAGCAACCTGCATGCAGATTTTAAATATCCTATCTACATGTGATGCCATGGCTTATCATGCTTGTGATCTTGTGATGATGGAGAATTGGTCTAAGAGTACTTCTATTCCTTCCAAAATTTCTTTGTGAAAGAGAATGTAAAGTTGAATAAATAAAATAAAATTAATATCTTTTTCAACTTATGTTGCTGTATTAGTCTTATATTGGTTAGGCAACTATCATAAGCACAATTACTTGAAATCAAGTTCCACTATCATCAGTAGAACCTATTTTCAAGTAAATGTTAATAAACAATTATTAATAATTAAGATTGGTATTTTCCATTTATCCTATTTAAAAATCATTCTTGAAATGAAAGTTTTCCTCAGTGCACAAATGACCATTATTCAACATAATAGTATTAAAAAAATTAAATAAAGAATGAGAGAATCTGAAAGCCATAAATGGATCTACAATTCCTGCTATACTTTATTATAAAAAATATGTCCAGTTGAGAAAGTAGTAAAATTCTACAAAATCTAAATTAAACTAGCTATATTAGGAATATTTTGAAAACAAATTCAGAAAAAATATCTGTGTTCTTTACTCCTACTCATTTAAAAAACCATTTCTCAAATTACTGAATGAGGATATTGGGGGGGGGGGGGGGGAAGCTGCAGGCAGCTTTAAAAAATCAGTTAATCCGAATATGACTCCTACACAGCTGCAATTTCTTCAAGTTCACTTAGAAGTCTAGAAAGCAATAGGCTTCTTTAATGAGCAGAAGACAGGTGCTAGTCTTCATACAGGGCTCAAAGGACTTTTCCCAAATTATTTGTGAAACATGCCCAACCCCAGTTTGCTGGTGTGTTTTTTTAAAGTTGGTTATAGATAACAAGAGAAATTCTTCAAATGTTTTAATTTAATTGAATTAATTTAACTTATCTTTTAGCTGCCAAACCAGATTAAAAGGGAGGTAT
Organism: Ahaetulla prasina; assembly: GCF_028640845.1. NCBI lineage: Eukaryota > Metazoa > Chordata > Lepidosauria > Squamata > Colubridae > Ahaetulla > Ahaetulla prasina. The sequence goes on along the minus strand of NC_080540.1, from coordinate 66,479,139 downwards.
AATCAGTCAAATCCAATAAACCTAGTTCTTCCCAATCCACAGTTGTTCTTTCAAATTTCTACTTCATAAACTCTGGTTCATCAACATACAAGCGCTCTATTTTTTTTAAAAAAGAGTTTGGATTTTCATAAGAGAGTTTATAGTTCCACAAATGTTTCAAATTTTGTATTTTATAAATATATGTACCATAGTATACTTGAAAACATTTTTTTCAGACTGTTTCTTAATAAAAAGGAGTAAAAGTGAAAACCAAAAGGTCTAAACATACTGCTGGTTGTAGAATGAGAGAATGAGAACAGAAATGAGAAAAAACAGGATTTACAACATCCTATTAGTGTATGTGTGCCAAAAATTCCTTAAAGAAAGCAACTGCAGTTTAATATGTTATCTCGACATTAGTACTATCAGTCTTTGTCACTTCTTCTAATTAAGTAGACTATTTTTCAGGAAACATCAAAAATAATAAAAGATGCCTCACATTATGGATTATTTGTATCCTGTTATTTTTTTCAAAATGAAACAAATTGTATTGAAGTTCTACCTTAAGAGAGGCCAGTGGATGTTCTGGACCAAGTAAACTCCAATGAAATGAAGCCAAATCTTCATCAGGTAGAATATGATTACCTAAAATATACAATACAAGACATGCCCATATGAATTACATCAGAATCTGGAAAATTAATATCTCCTATTTTACAGTATTAAAACTAGGGTCAATATAACTTTTAAAACTGTAAGAATATGAATGCAATTTATTTTAAATAGTATGTTTATATAGATAGATGAATCTCCACATATGCATTAACTTAAATAAGTGCTTGAAATTAATGAAGCCTGATGGAATTTTTTTTAAAAAAGATTAGCTTCAAATTCTACTCCCAAATCATGGAATTCCACTATGTTAATAGACATAATTAATCTATATTTTTTCCTAATATCACTTCTAATTCTTACATACCCTGTTTCCCCGAAAATAAGACATCCCCTGATAATAAGCCCAATCGGGCTTTTGAGCACATACACTAAAATAAACCTCTCCCCAAAAATAAGCCCTTCCCGAAAATATTTAAACGCACAGCTGGAAATCAGGTAAGACAGCAAGGAGCCCCATCTTGCTTCACGTGCCCCAAAATAATAAGACGTCTCCCAAAATAAGGCCAAACACTTATTTCCAGGTTCAAAAAAATATAAGACAGGGTTTTATTTTTGGGGAAACACGGGTATATTTATCTGAAAGTAAAATCCCTATAACAGAAACCTATTTCCAAGCAATCGTGTTTAGGAGTTAAGATCTTCAGACATCACTTGCTACATGGACCACTTCAACAAAATGAAACAATTCCTAAGCAACAGAATGTAAAATCAGAGCTCTGCTTCTGTTACAATAAAAGTAACCATAAAATAAAAAATTGAACATCTGAAAATATTCTATGATTCACCAAGGCAAAATTTTTTTAAACCATTCTAAGCTGTGTAAACATTTTAGTAGGAAGGAAGAAACAAGAAACATAAGCCTCCCTTCTTCCAATACATCTACTTCTGTGGTGGTGATATACCAAAATTTAAATTATGGTTCTGCATCAGTGTAGAACAGACAGCATAGCATAGAACCATTCTAATATGTGATCTACCCATACTTCTGGGATTAATGGATAAATTTTCAACACTGCCAATCAACAGATGAAATGCTGATGTTCAACTTTTATGTTGACATCCCAAAAATCTATCTGATTAAAATATGTGATGATAGTCAAAGTTTCATTATGGTACTGCTGTTCTACCATGCAAACAGGTTAAGATGCAATAGTGTAGGGTCAGATGGTAAAATACTGAAATCAACTGCAATCTTGTCTTCCTCTCTTGTAAGAACTTTTCTGCAAGAGTTTTGGGTCACACTAGAATGCAGAAAGCAAAATAGACACAGATCCATCCCAGGAAATATAAACATCAGCTAAACCAAACAATCATTCATCTATAATTATGAGGTTGATGATGATTATGATGAAGACAATACATAAGACACTGAACTTCACTGTCAAAGATTTTCCAGTTTTGAGAAAACAAATATAAAGTTGCTAAATCAGTACTATCAATCATATCAAAACATACTGAAATACTACCGACTACTTCCATCAAAGTTCTTGGCAATTGTTGGAAAAATACATAGAGTTAAGTGCCCAAGACAGAAAAAGATGGAAGGCTACATTTTTGATGTAAGCATCCCTAAGAGAAAGGAATTGTGCACTGGGTGGCAAGCCTTATCAATCGTACAAAAATTCCACTTTTGTTTAAGCAATACAGTATATTTGATAGGGATATCAAATATAGGGACACTGATATCTTCAAATCCAGCCTTTTTAGTCAGGAAATCCTGTATTGAAACATTTCTTGATCCTCATCTCCTGGTGGAAAATAGTTAAATAAGAAACACATTACTGACTAATGCTAAATTCAGTAATCCAGATGGCGTCGCTGTTCCAGGAAAAATTAAATACAGTATCACTGCTGCTATGGGCAACTTCTAAAGCCAAGAGTTTTACCATCCTTATACTAACTATATTCACAAAGTAAGCTACATTGTACAACATATCTTTTCTACAGGTTCCATCTTCTTTGATGATAGCATCAACCAGTTATCATTCTTGTCTTCAACTTTTAAAACATAAAACTGAAGAACTGATTGATTTGAAAACAATCTTTGTATTTATCCAGTTTTGTTGTGGATGCTTGCTTACATTCAACCACTAAACTAAATTGATTTAAGATTTTTCCCTGTATCTCTTTTGCCAATAATAACAATATGAACCAGAGTCTGTTAGAGGGTGTATTTGTAGGATGACTCTCTTAGTAAGGAGCAGAAAAGGCTGTCATTGTGTTTAGTGTGCATGAGTACCTTTTTAAAATTTTGTATATGTTTATGTATGTGTTTGAACAGCATTTTTATAAATAAAAAAAGTTTTTCTAAGCAGCATTGATTTCTCTTCTGTGAATTGGCTAATTGTTTTGTGATTTGTGTGAGCCTTGTCCAAATAGATTTTGTCTGTGGTAAGAACATTTAGAGAGCGTTCATTCTGTCTCCTCATAAGGAACAGAATATGCAGATCTGACAGTAGGCCTTTTCAATGGTGCTCTCTACTTAAATGAGATATCCTTCTCCGAGAAGTTTATCAGTCCCAATTCTCCTTATATTCCATAAGCAAGTTAAAGCAATTTGGGATGCTTTCAGTCTTTCATTGAATCTGGCAATCTCTCATAGCTTGTAACTTTACTTAATGACTTTCACTGATACATAATTTGAATTTTGAACTTTGTGATATACTATTGTTGCCCAGAATTAATATTTATTGGGTTGGGCTACAATATTAACAAATATTGTCAATAGGTAAGTCCATCAATGAAGTATAATGATATGTGGGAATAACCTCTGGGACACAGGGCAACTAAGGGAACAGTCAGATAAAAGGCAGCTAGTCACAGCAGGAAGGTGAATAGGGCAAGAGACTCATTGAGCCCTTGCCTAATTTTAGGGGTCTAAAGAGAAGAGGGTGTACTCAAGATTCTGCTAATGTGACCTTACAATAAAGTAAAATTAGCTCATCTGGTTGTGTGGTGGCACAGTGATTAGAATGCAATATTGCTGGCTAATTCTGCTGACTGCTGGGGATTCAATCCTCACCAACTCAAGGCTAACTCAGCCTTTCATCCATCCGAGGCTGGTAAAATGAGGACCCAGATTGTTGGGGGTAATATACTGACTCTGTAAACCGCCTAGAAAGAGCTGTAAAGCACTGTGAAGCGGTATATAAGTCTAAGTGCTAGTGCTATTCCTATCTGGTCTACCTCATAAGGCTGACAAATAACTTAAAACTATGATTTTAAAATTAGGGTGTATTGGTAACAATAAATTACCATTTGAAATCTTCAAATAAATTACCGTATATACTCGAATATAAGCCGATCCGAGTATAAGCCGAGGTCCCCAATTTTACCCCAAAAACTGGGGTAAACTGGGGACTCGAGTATAAGCCGAGGGTGGGAAATGAGGCACCTACCGGTTGGGGAAACCCTCCCTCCCTCAGCTGAGAAGGCTGGCAGCTCCCGCCCGCCTCTCACTGCACCGGCAGGGCTTCAGTCCGCAAATGTGAAAAAGAAAAACGCGAGTATAAGCCGTATATACTGAGTATAAGCCGAGGGCTTAAAAAAAAAAAAACTGAGTATAAGTCAGATAGACCCGAGTATAAGCCGAGGGGACGTTTTTCAGCACAAAAAATGTGCTGAAAAACTCGGCTTATACTCGAGTATATACGGTATATGCAAACAAATACATCTTGATTAGCATTCTATGCAAGCTAAATCATTATCTCAATTTCCTATGTACTGTATGTGTACACAAATTTGCTGCTGTGGATACTAGAGTAAGCTTAGTAATTACCTTAGCAGTTACATATACCGTATATACTCGAGTATAAGCCGAGTTTTTCAGCACGTTTTTTGTGCTGAAAAACGTCCCCTCGGCTTATACTCGAGTATATACGGCTTATACTCGAGTTTTTTTTTTCTTTTTTTCACATTTTACCGGACGGCGCAAACTTGGCGGGCTTTTGCATTAGCGCGGGGAAGCCCTGCCGGTGCAGTGAGAGGGCGGGGCGGGGGAGCCGCCAGCCTTCTCAGCTGAGGGAGGGAGGGTTTCCCCAACCGGTAGGTGCCTCATTTCCCACCCTTGGCTTATACTCGAGTCCCCAGTTTACCCCAGTTTTTGGGGTAAAATTGGGGACCTCGGCTTATACTCGGATCGGCTTATATTCGAGTATATACGGTAGTTGGAATCACCATTCTTTCACTATTTCTGGTCCTATTGTTAGATTTTTATTAAAATTAAGCTAGTCATATGTAGGACTGTAATACTGCATTTCATTAAGTGTCTCTTCAACTAGAATATACTATAGTGAATAAAATGCTTTAATTTCTAGCTAAATAAGTAGCATTTGACAGCAGTTACACCCAAATCCAAGTCAAACAATAATTCAGACTGCATGCAAAACAGCACTCTCCTGCCTTTTTCAATGCCCAATCGGGACAAAATCCCACACATCTGTAGTCACAAGCTCCTTCTAAAAATGTCTATTTTGATAGATAGTTCTTATTTTGTTGGCATTCCATGTTTATCTTATTTTATTCTACAGTTATTTTATAGGACATTAGAATATTCTATACAGATATGCTCTTCATTTTAAAAGTATCCAGAACTAAAATTCTCTCCTTTTCCAGTAAACTTTATTCATTCACAATAACGATTGTACCTGAGATTATCATCCAATTAAATTAAGAAAATTTTAATTGCATGTACATTTCATATAACATTCAGTTAAGTGATACGAAAATTTTGGCTTGACAATTTTCCAATTAAAGTGGGCTGATATCCAAATAGCTAAAACATGGATTCAATGGAATTTTCCAGGACATTCACTGTTTATAATTACAAACATACAACTCGCCCTTTAACCAATTTTCAGGAGATATACACACAAATGTACACACATATTGCCATGCGTTATTTTACCTACCTAAAAGAGCAGCAAAAATAGGAAACCGATTTGGATTCAGGTCCAGTTGCTTGGCAACTTCATGCATCAGGTATTGGCTTGTTGTGAGGCTTTTTCCATTACGGCTCAGTTTTAGGGCATGGGCACTGAAATAGTAAGGGATGTTGCACAATGCATAATCCGAATCATATGCAACCAAGCCATGAAAGCCTTTTTCTCGGCAAAAACCAATTACTTCTTGATGGTGATCTTCGATACTTTGTGCAACCTATGCAAAAAAAAAAGGACATGGAAAAGATTATATCAAAAGTTGGGTCCCATTTGTACATATAAACCAAAGTCTACTTTAATATCACATTTTAAAAATTTCATATATAGAATATGAAGTTATACCTTGCTAAACTTCATACAATTAAACAAAAAATAATGCTTAGGCACCCCTCAACACCACACTGCTTTATATTCAGCATTCCTTTGGATGAAACTAGTAAGCTTGTTCAGAAAGAACTTGTAAGGAAATCATTGTAAAGTGACACTTTATCTAATGCTTTAAGACCTCTTCTCCACTGGCAAGTCACAGTCTGCATTTTGAGAAAACCTGCCTTAATAGGTTTATCATATTCCAGCCTACTCTTCTGGTGGTAGATCAATCAAATAACTTTTTCTGTGCTTGACAGTTCGACCAACTTTCACTGAAATTCACCTACAATTCTATTTCTACTCCTTACAGAATGACCATGGAATTTGAACTAGGCCAATTTCCATGGAATTGGTCTATGGAGCACCTTGAAAGAGATCTATTTTAGATCATTCAAAGCGGAAAAAAATTTAAAGATATTATGAAACATTTCCTAATTTTTTGTAAAAAAAACATAAAACAAATTTTATACCATACAAAATAATTTAGAACTAGAAAGGATAGGGAGGTCTTTCTCAAGGCAAAATCTCAGTTCTCAAAAGGTTTTTAAAAATAAAAGAGTAAGTAAAACTGAAGATGACAATACTTCAAATTCAGAAATACTGATTACATGATATTTTATGTAGCAAAACAAATATTCTCAACTTTGAGTGGGTGGGTTACCTTCATTACTGTCAGGGTCTTTTTTCCAGAAAACATGTACTTTCAATATTTGTTGCATATATTAGAATTTAAAATGTTCTTCACTTTTTTACAGTGGTGGTGATTTTTTTCCTTTTTCAATCCTTTCGTCTGCTGGTTTCTCTTTACCCCAAAAAAGTGAGTAGATGCCACATTTCTAAAAATTCAACTATCTGTAATTCTATTTATTTAGAATTTAACAACATTTAAATTATTTTAAACTAGCTATAAAACTAACATAAACTTTCTAATAAAAATACATGCTCCACTGTTTCTTACAGAATACACCTTAATTAGCATATTCCATACATTTATAAATTAACACAATTTATCTTAAACTCTTTAAATTTTAAGATTATGTATTTCATACATTTCCATTTTCCTCAAAATGTTGGTCTACTCTCAACAGTAATAGTAATTTTTTTTCTAATTATATCAACATTTCTGAAAAATTTATACACCTAGGAAGCTAGTTAGGATAAGATTATGAATATGGGTTCATTTAACGATTCTGAGACTCTCTTTATCATTTTGTCAATTTCCAATTCCATTTCATGCCATAGGAATTTCAGAATAACCTGACTAGGCATTTAGCAAGATAACTTTCCATAAAAATGCCACAATGTCAGATGTCCAGCTTTGTGGCAAGCAGATAGGGGCCTTCTCTTACATTGCTTCAAATTTATGAACTGTTTTCCACATTTAGATTCTACAATTTCATAACAGGAATTGAAACCACCTTTTTCCACCAATCATTTTAAGAAGCTGAATTAATAATATGTGCAATTTACTGTATTTAGCTGTTTATTGTTAAATTTACTATCATGTCTTAAATCAGTGGTAGTCAACCTTGTCTCTACCACCCACTAGTGGGCGTTCCAGCTTTCATGGTGGGCGGTGGGGGTTTAGTCCGATACTGAAGTACTTTCTTTTTTTAATTTAATTGACTTTTCAAAAAAAATTCATAGCATTATTTAAAAACATTTTAATAAGGTTTTCATAAAATTCCGTGACAATTTAAATTTCTGAAAATATACTATTTGTATCACCCACGCATAAGTTTAGTTCACGTTACGCAAGTGAAACTAAATGGCGCTATAGTGCGACCACAAACAAAAGAGCCTCGTCCCAGAATAGCTCGTGCAACTCCCCCCACACCACCCAGCTGTAACAGACAAGCAGAACTGGTAGCCGGCACTTCCCCCAAACCCAATCCATGATGTGTGAAAGGCATGCGCAGACGACGATACACGGTGCATTACTGTGGAACTGGTGGGCGGTTAGAAAATTTTACTACTAACAGAGATACAAAAGTGGGCGGTAGGTATAAAAAGATTGACTACCCCATCTTAAATGATGTATAGGTAGTATAATATAATCATGCAAGTCACACTGAGTTTGTGGGACTCTTTTCCTAGGAAGAATATTATGATGTTTCTTATATTGATTAAATATTAATAACCTAATTTTCCTAATACAATATAATTCATATACATCTGAACAACTATTTTGAATTTGGAGAACAGAACTGAGAATTTTTCTGTAGAACATTCTCTCTCCCAGTCTCTTAAACACACCCACACTCAACATAACCATAAACAGAACTTCCTTTTCCTTTTATAAAGCCATATTTTCTATTAATCTTCTATTTGCTCCATTAAAAACTAAAAATTAAAACTATAATTTTCAATTTCTACAATGACCATTCTGACCAATTATTGCTCAATTGCCCAGAAAAAGCACACCAATTTGGTGGTGAAGATCACATTAGATACCTACACATACAACCAATATTTGGGTGGGAGGTTTGAGGGGAAGGATTGACAAGTCAAATCTTATGAGCAAATCAGTGGTGGGTTTCCAAATTTTTACTACCGGTTCTGTGGATGTGGCTTGGTGGGTGTGGCATAGGAAGGATACTGTAAAATCTCCATTCCCACCCTACTCCAGGGGAAGGATACTGTAAAATCTCCATTCCCTCCCAATCCAGGGGAAGGTTACTGTAAAATCTCCATTTCCTTCCGATCAGCTGGGACTCAGGAGGCAGAGAATAGATGGGGGCGGGCAGTCAGAATTTTTACTACCGGTTCTCCAAACTATTCAAAATTTCCACTACCGGTTCTCCAGAACTGGTCAGAACCTGCTGAAACCCACCTCTGGAGCAAATGCTAATTAAAATATAAAAGCAATGGAAAGACTCCAGTATTACAACTCTCCTCAGAGATTTAAGAATATCAAAATCATGAAAAAGTAAATATATTATGCATGATATCCTATATGTTTGCTTCAAAATAGCTTTATTACAGATTAAGTCTCCCAGATTTGAGCTCCTTCAAATGTAATTGATTATGTAGGATCCTTGGTGTTCACTGTGCTTGGTTTTATTATCAAACAAGGTAACATCTTCAATTCTAAAAAATGTTTGCTCTTGTTTTATATACTAGTGGCTTGCCCAGTCAGTGTAGGTGGGAGCGGTCTTGTGATTCTTTTATTAGGCTGTTGTTTATTGTTAGCTTGTTTGCCTGAATTGGTGGTTCTTGATTGGGGTATTATTTACTTCTTGATTGTTGGTCTAGTGCTAATCTTGGTTTTAATCTCTGCTCATCTGGGTGTTGATTGCCGATGAGGAAGTATTTTGATATAATTTTTTTTATTTTCTTTTTGGTTGTCTCTTGAAGAGTGTGATGTTGTTTATCTCTATATGTGGATGGCATATAGAGTCCGTGCCTTGTCCGTGCCAGGTTTTCAGTAATTCACTAGCATTTTTTGATTGGGATTTAGCTTGGTCTACGATGCTGAGTATCAAGAAACTATGATCTGTCCATGAATTGTGAAATTAATGAGTTCTCATCATGTCTTCTGACTGCTAGTTGGTGTTAATAGATGTCTAAACAACCAAGCTCAAGAGGCCACCAAAGATCCCACAGTTCAATCCTCAGCTACAAGCATTCTATCAGTAATAAAACATAACTTCTCTAATCCTCATTAAGTACAAACTTTGGGCAGAGTAGATGGGTGACAGTATGTATAATCTGACACATCTGGATAAATTGAAGAAAAAATCAAATAGGTATTGCTGAGTGTCAAATTACAAAAACACAACATTTCACTTAGTTATTTAAAATTGCATTATGTATCTAATCTGAAAGGCAGTTAAAATGCATGTGTCATGTATTGACATATTAGGTGTTCTGAATATAACTTCCCATGATGCTCTTTCTGTTTAGACTCACAGATATTCTCTATTGCTTATGCAATTTATTTAAAATTATGCACTTGATATATATCACCAATATAATGTGAATTATGTTCATTAATCAGACAACTATCATAGTACATGTTATAACATAAACTGTCATCATGATAAAATTTATTTTATATTTTTAATATTATCTTTAATATAGCTAGAACTTTATTTCACTAGATGTAATGGCATTAAGCCAGTTCACTTTTAAAGGATTACTGCATAGAAATATCTTATTGCAACTTTCTGTAAATTTAGAGTAAGAAGAGCTACTGCTAGCGAATTCAAGTCTGCATTACAATATAACATTTCGTTTTATTTCTATTTTACAAGAAAATTCTGATTAAGTGTTGGAAAGAAAAATGTTTTAATAAAAACTTCAGAACATCAATACTCTTTGAAATCAGTGATCCTTTTTCTTCAAAGACTACTGTAAAAATGGTTTTCTAGCTTCAAATCATGTATTCATTAGAAATGTAAGTCACATCTGATTTGGAGAAATATGATTACACTTAGCAGTCCACTTCTGATAGATGAGTAACAAGAACAGAGCAATCTAACTTGTTCACTATGATATTACACTTAATGTCTGTCACTTATGTAAGCCAATCATTACATCAGATTTGTGGACTGGTAGGCTTACTAAATTTCTTACCAGTTACAACTGAAACAAGGGGAGGGACTTCCACTAGCAACTTAGTGTGAAGTATCACAGCCATTCTACAACACAGAATGAATTCTAGGCCTTAAACTGTTAAGTTTCAGTCAGAAAATAATTTAACCCACACTTCCAGAAAAAAGTATTATTATGTTTTCAGTTTCACTGAACTTATTAAAAACTAATTTTTAATATCCATGTCTAAAAGTATTCTGGGACTGGGGTGGACAGTATCCTTTGTCTCTCTACAGCTAAGGCTTTATATGCCACAAGGTAGAGCCTAGTAACATCAAGCTCCAATTTAAAAAAAATTACATTATCCGTAAAGGTCACATACTCACTCAACTATGCAACATAATTGTCAAAAGTCTCCACTTAGGAGAACTAAGAGTTCAAGCAGGATACCTTACCAGTGGATTTATTTTAAGGGCAAAATGAAATAAAATGAAATGCAATTACAATTACGAAAACAATACTACATAATTATCCGAGGAGTGGGGGACTTAAGAAAAAATGGAGGAATGACTCTATGGTCATTGATCTACATGTAAATAAAATCTGTAAATCAAAGCGTATCGTAAATAAATTTATTCAACCACATATATAATTGTGTTGCTTCATTGCTGTACAGTAATAATTTAAAACTTAGTATCTTCTACAAAACTGGAATTAAATGATTTACAATGGTGATATTATTAGTCTAGAACTTCATACTTTTGTGTAGTTCAAGCCACAAGTTCCCCTTGCTTTCTAAACCATAATTAAAAAAACTTGTTGCTTGCATGCATTTTCTGGACAATTGCCTAATTTCCTATTTATGATTTAAACAAATTATAGAAATGATTCTGATTATTAAAACGAACAACTGGATTAAGAAATAACCCCGATTCAAAGAGTGGTTATTAGGTTCAAGGGTCATTTTACTAATTGAGGGATCAAAATAATGGCATTAAAGTACCTGAACCTGATGTTTTCAAAAAAGAACACAAAAAACACAGTTAAAAAAATTATAGTGAATCCAGAACAGAAATGTAACAAGATGGATTTTGTTCCCAACTGGCAAATGCAACTCTCACTCCTGGATCAAGTACAACGATCACCAATTATCTTCCTTTATAGTTTAAACTATACTTTATAGCTATTTATACAGGGAAAGAATGGACCTGACCTGTACTTAAGAATTATGGCAGAAAGCCTGAGGAGAGATGGCAAAAAAACCTGCATTATTAACAAACCAGAAATCCAAGTTTAGGAACAATGGAAAAAGCAAATGAGGATTCCTTGAAATGTTTAATCAGTCTGGTCTATGACTGTAACAAATTGAATTAAAATGTTTAATCTTAGCAACTCATTTCCATTGTGGATGGGAGCCTTTGGATGTTCCCTGTTCCTCTCATCTGATTTTCAAAGCTCTATATATAAATAGAAAAATCCCTGTAGAGATTGAGGACATTAGTTTGCTTACTAAGTCCTCTCCTATGCCAGCTCGGCCACCCTGTACCTTCCTGCCTCTTAGTGAGGACGTAGGGAGACTTATTTCTACTCTGTTCCTGGGAGGGGAAGAGTTTTAGCCAAGACAACGCAATACTGTACAAACTTTCGGGGCAACCTTGGATGATTATTAACGACCAGCGGGAAGCACGCTGGATCCCAGGAAATCTCGACTCCCCGCCCAAGGTTCTAACTCAGCTAGTTTTCGACGACATTTTGCGGATATGGGAAAATAGAACTTCCCTCCCTTCCTCCCTCTGGATAATTAGTCAAACCATAACCGGGAGGGAAAAGTCTGCTGCCATCTTTATTAATGCTGCCCCTCTGTCCACCGCACGGAAGGGAAGAGGGGGGGGGGTTTCAACTCAGCAAGGTGGCGAGGCACTTCCATGAATAGAAGGACGGCAGCGCAGGAGTTGGTCCCCAATGGGCGTCAGGCCCCTGCTAAAGGGGCCCCCTCTCCATGAGACGGGAGGGGAACCGGAGAGAGCCAAGCGAGTAGAAAAGGAGCGAAAAGCAGAATCAGAAGAGGGCTGGAGGGCAGATCAGGGCTGCAAGAGGGCCCTGGTGTCACGGTCCAAGGAGACGCATGCGAGGGGACACTGGGGCAGCGAAGACGGCGCTGGGCAGCCCTCCGAACAGGCCGTTGCTTTCGCTCGCTTACCTTGATGTGGAAGCGGATGAGGGCCAAGCGGATGCAGTGCGCCATGCAGACAGGCGGGAGAAACCAGACCTTGGGCGGCGGGGTGCCCTTGTTTTGGACGTGGCTGACAATCTGTTGGGCGGTCTGGCGCTCGTTGCCTTGCCGCTTCACCCACTCGTGGAGCCGGGCCTTTTCCAGGGCGCCGTTGAAGAAGACGAAGAGCTCGATGTTGCCGTTGAAGCAGGCCTTGGCCAGAGCCGCCAAGTAGCCCAGCATGTGGTTCCATTGCCCGCCGCTCACCCAGTCCGTGTAAAAGCCGCCGTAGAGTCGGTGCAGGCAGTTGTCGGCGTCGATGAGGAGTCGCAGCGGGGTCTGAGGGGGCCTTTGGCGACCACCACCCACCAGGCTGCCCCGGGCCAGCTTCTGCAATTCCACCGGCACTACGGCACTCGGGCAGTGTTTCTCGATGTAGTCCTGGAAGCCCTGCACTCCCATGGCGACGGGGGGACCGGGCTGGCTGTTAGCGGGGGCTTAGGTGGCGGCAGAGGCGGCGGCACAGGGAAGGAGCTGGCTGAGAAGAGCGTCTTCGGTCCGGGCGTGAAGGCGGCAGGAGCAGTTGCGATGGGTAGTGCTGGGCAGAGCTGGTGCTGGTTGTCTAATATTATTCAACTAAGGCGGACTGGTTGGTTGGTTGGTGGGTGAGCGGGCGGGCGGGCGGCGGCTGCAGTTACACGGTGGCCCTTCAGGGGGGAGTTGTATGGATTAGTGGGGGGTTCATGGCTGCTGCGCCCGCCATGTGCTGCTCTCACAGCGCCATGGCTCAGGGGATCCGGACTACTGCTGCTGTGGCTGCTGCCGCTGCGGCTCCTACTGCCGGGGAAAGGAAGGGAGGGAGGGAAAAGCGAGAGAGCGGGAGGGGAGGAAGGAGGAGGAGGAAGGGAAAGGAGGAAAAGAAGAAGGGGGGGGAGCGGCACAACGCGCAGGAAGCCAGCCCACTCGCCGTCGCGGAACAGGCGGGACTTGGCCCAGAGTGCCGAGGCCACCACTGCCGCCCGCCAGCTCGCTCAGGCAAGCGGAAGGCAGCTGGCCGACGGCCCGCTCTCCCCTCTTTCCACTTCCACCTGAATGGCAGAGCGGGAGGGCAGGCAGGCTGGCCGGGCCAAGCCAGCTCCCCCTTCCGTCTCCTCCTCCGAGCCTCCGCTGCTTCTTCTTCTACCACCACCACCCCTCGACTAAGCCTCCTCTCGCAAACAGAACTGCCCCAGCGCCGCCGCCCTGCAGCTGGGACGCTAGGGCGCATGGCCTGTTGCATAACCCAAGCATGCGCACGGCGAGACAGGCGGGAAGAAAGCGGAGAGGAGGATTGGACCAGCCGGGGCCTCGCAAGCGGAAATGAGGGAGGGATAGGCGCGTGAATGGCGGGCGGCTGCAGGGAATGGGAGGGAAGGGGGCCTGAGAGCGGCGAGGAGGAGGGAACGTGGTGGGGAGGGGCGGGGGTTGAGAGGGTTCCCTGGGGTTGGAGGAGGAGCGGCCGTTCGGTGCCTGGAAATGTACAAACCACCTGCGGCCGACCTGAATTCTATAAGGTTTTCTCGGCCAGGCTTCCTCCCGGGTGACTGTGAGCACGAGTGCTAATGTTTATTGTACGTGCAAAATCCCCCACTTCGAACTCTACTCCCGCGAGTGCATTTGCGCCTGAGAACACGAAACCCGCTCCGCGAAAGTGCACGCCTCTGTTCATGCACAATAACGTGACACACATTCACATTCAAGCCTATTCAGGGTTGCGTGTGAGTAAATTCATTACTTTGTATATAAAGTGAACAAGGCGAAGCTTAACGCACAAGATTTATAAGATTAAAGAATAATATATGTATATATATTGTGTGCACACAGAGAGCTCTCTTAAAGAATCAAAAAATTGTACTGTTGGAATTAACCTCAAAGACCATCTAGTCCAACCCCGTTTGGAGCAAGGTTTGCAAAACATTTCAGATAGATGTTATTCGGTTTAGTTGAAGACCTATAAGGAGACCATGTCAGTTCAAGGAGCAGCCTATTCCGTTAAGTAACAAAAATTACCATCAGGAATATCTAATCTTAACTTCAATTATTCTGGTCGTACCTCTGATTCTGCTCATCCATCCTGAAACTGCTTTGCATATGTGTTGTACTAAGACGGTTGAAAGAAATAAGGGATAGAACTGCATATTAAAACAAATCTCTGACTTCCAAGAATTTTCCATGTAGTGGCTGTTAAACTGGGAATAATTTGACATATCCTGGGAGTAATGGAGCAATTTGTAATTGCTTTTTTTGTGAGTTGAGGATCCAGACTGCTGCTGCTTAGATGCTTGTGATTTTTTTTAAAATTTACAATATTCAAGACTGGGAAATGGGTTTCGGGTCAAACAGCTGAAGGACCATTTATGTAGGAGATAGGTCTAGGCATGAAAACAGGCTGGATGATTTGGGGGGCCAGTTACCCTCTCTTAGACCAACCCACCTCACAGAGTTGTTGTGGGGAAATAGTGGCAGGAGTATTGTTCACTACTTTGAGTTATATATAAATATGCAGGATAAAAATATAATAACATTCCAAAATAGCTGGGACACTATCTGAACACCATTGGAATTGACAAAATCACTATCAATTGCAAAGGCAGCTTTACTTGAAACACTTACATCCTGAGACAGTACCTTTAATATTATTAAATAACTGCTTCTGCCTATCCCAGGTCCTTGGAAAAGACTCAATAGATGGAGAAAAAAAGCCAAATCCAGTCTAAACATTTGGCTGCCTATGACAAGCTAAAGCCAAAGAAAGACCCTGCATCAACCAGATACGCCAATATTAATACAGTAACTACTTTAATCTGTCCACAAAAGACTGCAATCATTACAACACCATTCCTCTTGGTTTTCCCTCAGCTAGGAAACCAGAAATCCAGGAAAAAATACAATTTTCTACATTTATTGATTAATTTTATTTATGAGAATTTATCATCCAATTCTACAAACCCTAGGTGGCTTACAAGATAAATGTATGTATCAACACTAGTCAGCAGAAGAGAAATATGGCAGCCTTTTTTTGAAAACACTCAATTAGAGAACAGTAAAATTTATTCCAATCCAGCTTCTCTTTATATATATCTGAATAACTAAGGGAAGAGTATATGAACTTGATTGACTTAATCTCATCATATTCATGACCTATGTATAGGTTTTATATTGAGATAATTTTGTATTGAGATTCCTACTTTCCTAAGCACATTCCATTGTTTGATGTTTTTGGTAAAAGTAATGTTTTTTTCATAATCAATGTACTGACTTTTAAAAAATATTATTTGACTTTCTCAGTTATCCTGTGTGCAATACTGTAAGCAATACCTGCCCCAAAGGACATTAGGATAGAGAATGCTTTATCTTCTTTTTGACTGACTTTCTGTTAACCTGTAAACAGCTGGGTCTTTACTGATACCAAAGGAGCTTTTGGTCTCAAGAATCTTTAACAGTCTGAAGAGGAAAAAAAACCAAAATCAGCCATTAGCACCCACTATCAGGCATGGAAAATGTTTCATTTGCATATTTTGGATGTTACTATATCCAGTAAACTGCAGACAACTTCCTGTTCTGGACAAACCATATTTGGAAATCCTGAATATCCTACTGGAGTGTTTCAGTTGGCTTATTCTGGGGGGAAAACAAAATATTTGAAGGGAACAGGAATGTAAATGATATTTTGCATTGCATTTTATATAGACTGGCTATTAGACTATTAATTAAATCCATGAATATTTAAAACAGTACTATACAATGATTGTTTTAAAAAGTAGTGACTAAACATTTTAAAACAGCAGCAACATTTATACAATAATAATAACCCCTTTCCTTTCCATTTTTTTTCCAAAACCAATTTGACAAGGCCAAATCTGATTGTTGTAGATACAAAAATAAGTCAAGCAAAAACATGTACCCCTTTGTTTTTTGTGCCTTAAACAATAAGCTGTATGACTTCATTTCACTTCTGATCGAAAATCAACCCATTTCAATTCATTGACATGTAGAAAACCAATGAGTAATAATAATAATAATAATAATAATAATAATAATAACAACAACAACAACAATTATTATTATTATTATTATTATTATTATTATTATTATTATTATTAATAATAATAATAATAACCTTCTCCCGAAGGACTCAGGGCGGTTCACAGCCAGGTAAAATCGACAATAAATAGGTACAATACAATAAAAACAATGATAAAAAACTTATTAAATTTGGCCCATAATTAAAATAAAACCATAAAACCCCAATTAAAATACAAATAATAAAACTAATTCTATGCCAGTCCAGCGCGGAAGAATAGATACGTTTTCAGCTCGCGGCGGAAGGTCCAGAGATCCGGGAGTTGACGAAGTCCTGGGGAAAGCTCGTTCCAGAGGGTAGGAGCCCCCACAGAGAAGGCCCTCCCCCTGGGGGCCGCCAGCCGACATTGTTTGGCAGACGGCACCCTGAGGAGACCCTGAGGAGTAGTGGATTAATTTCCTATTTTACTGCATTAAAATTTCCCATATTCTTGTTTCATATGCTCTATGTTCTGACTGCAACTTTGGATTTTCTTTTCTTACAACATCAGCATTTACACATCCTGAAAACATTAACCTAGCCATATCAGAAATACCATAAAGAGCCATAGACCCTCAGATCTTCCTCAATAGCATATTTGGGTGCCATTTGACTGGAAGGTCTATTACTTGGTTCTGTATTGCCAATCACTTTGTTATTTTCTATCTTTTGTAAAATACAGAAGTGTTTTTGCCTTTTGCTGTATAGTGTGCAGTAATGTGATCCCTGCCCAATATAGATTCCTGTTCGCTTTACCTAGGATGCCTTGGGTGAGCCTGCTGGCGATATATTCTAACAGTATTCACTTAGGGCATTCATCACTCATATCTGCCAGAAACATATACACTCATACATTCTGCTATGGTGAGGCACTGAAATAGGATTTGAAGAGATTTCTTTTAAATACAATAATTTAATGGTTCGATTAAAATGATTGCACTGCCAGTTTTTTTACTGTACATATTAGCTGCATTATAAAGAATATTAACATTTAGTTATTTAAATAACTGAACTGTTTGCATCCATTGATAGGCAAAATAATACAAAATATTTAGGTCTTGCCCTTAAGCTATCAATTTATGAAATAACAAGAAGGAACAAAACTGTGTAAGAAAAAGAAATTCTAGTTCCTACCTTAAGTTTCCTTTCATCAGAATAATTGATGTCCATGTTTTTAAACACTCATACTTTTCTTAACTTGTATTTTGAAGGTAATATTACATTGGACTTTAAAGCCACATGCCAGGGGCCATAGGGCAAAAAACAGATTGGGCCAGGAATAAGAAATAGAAGTATATATTTAATAATATGTATTTATTGCTGTCCTAGACACCTGTTTTAACAGTAATTAATTCAGGGGCCAGTTCCAAATCCTGTCGCTACCAGTTCGCTCGTGCATACACGTGTACGGCACTTCTGCACATGCGCAGAAGTTTCTGTGTAGTAACGTCCGGGCGGGTGGGTGGAGCCTCCCACAGCTTAGCGAAAGGTTTTGTAGGGTGTAGGTGTACTCCTGGCATTGGGATTATATAGAACCTTGGAGGCCTCAGGTTGTGGATCATGATTGTAGAGTATTTTTTTCATAAACGTATGAAATCGGCGACAACACATTTTATTTTATTGTACGTGTTGATTTCAATTGAGTGAAGTGTAAATATGATTTGCTGTTTTTCTTTACATTAAAATAAATATTGAAATTCATTGTAGGAACACTTGGTTTGGGGGCATCTGGGAAATCAATTACATCTTCCATAATTTGGCTTTTACAGCCCTTTGTAGTGCAATCATTCTAATGCATAAACTAGTGCAACCATCCATCTTTCTCTTGCTGAACTTTCAGTTCCTGTTAAAATGCAGCAGTTAACATTATCCTTCTTGCTAATTAAACCAAGACTATCCTTTAATTAGCTTGTGAAATGTTTCTGTCCATTGATGTCCAACACTTTTTAATAATTCGGCCATGTAGAATAAGTTTTTTAATTGTTATTTTAGTTTGTATTTATATGTATTTTTTACTTGCCTGTGAACCGCCCTGAGTCCCTAGGGAAATAGGGCGGTATATAAATGTGATAAATAAATAAAAAATAAATAAATAAAAACACAGTTTCATTATATTTTACAGTTAACTTTATTGTAATTTCTGCTATTTTGTTTCTTATTAAAACTTCTCATGAACTTTGTTTTAAAAGACACACATTTTAAAAGTCTCTTACTGCTCCATCAGCACAGGCTGATGCTTTCGGCCTGGGTATGTTTTGTCAGTTTTCATAATTCAAAATTCCCTATTTCCACTAAAATGTTTTCTCCTGGCTTGATAATCCTAAAATAGCGATAAAATATCATGAATTCATGGCTCTCTGCTTTATTTTGTTCTTCTTGTGTCTCATCCTTATCTAATTTCATTATTTAAATTCTGAATAGGGCTATGGCTGAATGGATGTGTATTCAATCAATTTCTACAATTGATAATTTATAAATAATAAAAATGACACCTGTGAAGTTCCCAGATAAAAAACTGCTTTAGGCCTAAAAAAAAAAACCCCCAAAAACTCACAAGCTCATTTCCTTCTGGCATAATGGTTCTTTAGCATAGCCAATGATGGATGCTAACAACTAGAGCTATCAGCCTTTCCTGTAACTCTTTCCAATATCATGGCTGATAACTTTCAGCCACATGGCCTAGATAAAGCTTCAGATGGCACCTGGCATTGTGGTTGCACACCATTTATTACTGTAATATCAGTGTAGTGTAATATCTTACTACTACTGAATGTTCTTTCCTGATATCTCATACTAATATTTTATTCTAAAGAAATAATCACCTTGATAATTTTCATATAAAAATTGAAAATGTCTTCCTTTCTACTCCCCTACGCACATTAAATTAAGGTTCACAAATTTTAAGAAATATTGCTTAGAAGATTAGTCATTTTGTAATGGATGCCCGCAATTGCTCCTTCGTAAGATAATTAGTAAGACTTTCATATCAAGGTGAAACTAGAATACAGTATAAACCCTTTTAAAATTACACAGCATAAACATTAATATAAGTTGCATTCCAAAGTGTTTCAAAGACTGTTATGTTCTAATTATCTAAAATAGGACTATTGTGCTAACAAATCAAGAAATCACGAGGATTATATATTATAATTGTTATAGATTGGATTAGATGTCAAAAACATTAGAAACCTAAAATCAACCTTCCTGCTGAGATGAATTCAGCATGGGAATATTGTTTAACACTTCTAACTTGCATTTTTCACTTCTCTTATTGTAAATATTATTTTAACTCTTGCATCTAACAACCAGAAGTTTCCTGGATACCGGGAACCTGTTTTTTCCCCGTCTTTTGAGCCAGCATGGCTCAAAATCAGTTCTGTTGCCATAGTATTTGCTATAATCACTCTCAGCTTTGTTTGCGTTGTTTTGTTGTCTTAGTTTGATATTGTATCTTTTTTCAAATTTTGATTATTTTATATTTTCATTGATGTACTCTCTGATTGGGGGTTGCCCTATAAATTTTATAAATAAAAAACCATAATCATTTATAACTTCTGGTTTCAACTCAAATTATTTCTGGTTTTCTAAAACAAGGTGCCTGGGGGACTCAAAGACCATTTTATGTCATCTTTTAAGGAAAAAACAACTGTCTGCCTTCCCCTTTTATACTAAAAACTGATCTGATTTGCTTTATTAAAATGTGTAGTTTATATGTTTATTTCCCCATTTTGTGCCAGCAAACTATAATTAGGCAAAGAACATAACTTCAAAATAGAATAGTTCAAAGAAATATTAACTTTTATCAAGGTTAGTCTGTTGTTTGCACTGGGAACTTTTTTTAACGTTAGACAGATTTGCATCTTATTACAATGGCTTAAGAACCAATTAAAACAACTGTTATGGAAAAAATGCTTTGTGGTACACAAAAGACTAACATTGTGTTTGTGGCAAACTTTTTCATTATCCACTGAAAGGGAGTCTAGTCCAATAACTTGAAGCCACCATAGCATATCCCTAAATTGCAACAATACTATTTTGACCGTTATGCTGTAATTACTTGGCTATCAGCCTGGAAGTTAAATGTTATGAAATCTACTGGTGGAAAATTGAAATAAGATAGAAAAATCCCTCTGTACTTTTCCCCCCCAGTAGTTCGTAAGATAAGCATGGTTGGACTTGATTATACTTGGAGACCACCAGAAAATCCCAGGGCTGTAAACTACTCTGTACTATAGGAAACATTTTTTAAAAATGCAAAACAAGTGGAAAATCTCTTATCATTGCCACAAAAGTAACATGAACATGTCCATCAGTTCACCAGGAATCCGACATAGCTGAAATGAGACTTTATTTTAAAATTATATCAATTTGGAAATTGCAGGAAAAAATAAATAAAGCTAACAAGTGCCAAGTTAATTTTTGGAGGCATTTCAGTTTTGTTAATCGACTTGTAGAATTTGGAGGAATAATAGACTTTATGATCAAACTGCAACTAACCAATTATTGTATTATAGAGATAGCAAGCTCATTTTGGGAACGTATTTCACCTTGGCAACTAGAATGAATATTTATTCATTCATCTTTAAGTTTGTCCCAGAGCATTAAGTTTTGATTTGCAAAAGCTATAAATAAAGGCTATTTTTTCCATTTGCAAGGTCTGTTTATTTCAGCCAAACTAGTATGCTTTAGAAATATAATCCTTTCTGCTGCCTTCTTTCATTCTGAATCATTGATATGGAAGTTAATTGGCAATGCAAAGATAACTTTTGTCTCTCACAT
Source organism: Ahaetulla prasina (assembly GCF_028640845.1). Lineage (NCBI taxonomy): Eukaryota > Metazoa > Chordata > Lepidosauria > Squamata > Colubridae > Ahaetulla > Ahaetulla prasina. Next base: position 66,457,547 of record NC_080540.1, on the reverse strand, counting down.
AGTCATTTTAATAAGAATGTGTAAAATGTTTCTAATTCAAAATATTTTTACCTCTAAACAGCTTTTCATGTTCAAAAAGAGTTGTTACCACTGTTCTAACTATTTGAAGCAGCTATTTTTTTCATCCTTTGGTCTTTTTAAAAAAAATAAAGTTAGGACAGTTGTTCTGAACTTGGAATAAAGCCTTTTGAATATGAACAATCAGATTTGGACATGAGAGTCAACTTCCAGTTAAATTCTTCTGCTGTACTTTCCTTCCAAGATTTTTAGGGTTTACTGATGAATTAGTTCCATGTCATTAATTAAAATAGTAGTTTCAGAAACCATTTAGGATAGCACTAGGTTATACAACTGCACCATTTTTGTGGCCAAACATCTTCTATAATATTAAGTACTAATTTGCTCAGCTCTGTAATTTTAATTGGAGACTTCTTTCTGTGTCTACTGCCTTTATTTATTATTTCAGTTTCTAAGTTCCTCACTTATCAATGGCACTGGATGGCTGTAGCAAATTAAGGAGATAACTTTGAAAGAAATAAGCAAAGAAGGATGAAATATTCCTTAAGTCCTGGAAACAAAGATAGGACTCTGAGGAGACCCATACAAGGATCTGCCTGATTCACATGGATATAAGGGGGAGAGGAGGTCAAACACAATCAAGCTTGCAAGATTTTTACTATGACCTATCTCAGTAAACTTTAGTTCTAATCTTCCTGTTGAGTCTGTTTCTTAATCTGGTCTACCTTGCAATAATCAAATAGTGCTTTTTTTGCTATGGTTTACTGTTTTACTGATGAATTTTCACTGCAGTGAGTATAAAAAGCTTTAATTTCAGGTTACATTTCATTATTACTATTTTTATTATATAAAATAGAAGTTTTAGCATCCCCACCACCACTATGCCAGTTCCTTTCCAAACAGAAAACATAGGTAGTCTTCAACTTACAACCACAATTGGGATCAGAATTTCCGTTGCTAAGCAATGTGGTTGTTAAGTAACTCATCACAGGATCAGACCAATTTCATAATAATTTTAACTGCAGTCTTTAGCTAATCATTAAGTGAATCCAACTTCCCTAATTGACTTTACTTGTCAGAAGCTGACTGGGAAGGTCGCAAATCCTGACCACGTTACCACAAAACATTACAGACATTGTAAGTGCAAGCCAGTTGCCAAGTGCCCAGTTGTGATCATGTAATAATGGAGTAGTGTGACAGTCGTAACTTCAAGGATGGGTCATGTCACTTTTTCTCAGCCAGTTGTGATTTCAAACTGTCATTAAACAAATGGTCATAAATCAGAGACCACCTTAATAATGTGGCAACAGTCCCCACCATAGTAAATTTTACCTCAAATATCAGAGGCAGAAAAATCGCTGTTTTCTGTTTGGAAAGGAACTGGCATAGTGGGGATACTACGCTGTTCATGTCTTATTTAAGGATTTCCTGTAGGCATACCGGGGAAGAGAATTATGCCCTAAGATATGATTCAATGGGGTTTTTGTTATGAGAGTTACAAAGTCACTTGGATGACTTAGGTGGCTATAGAAATTGAATGCAATAAAATGGCTAGTACAGAAGGCACACCCCACAGCGACAAACAGTTGTTAATATGAAGTTAACTTTTGCAAATCCTTGCATATTTGAGAATGGGTTTTTTGGCATTGCTATAATTTGTATCTATTCTTTAAAGACTTTCCATTTATCCCTTGAGGCTTCTGACAATAGAAGATAACAGTTGTATTATATAACAAGTCACCAGAGAGCTTTCTCTTACTGTTTGATTACCTCTGACAATTCACATTTTTAAGGGGGAAAACTTGTGATGATAGGATGCTGCCCATTTGCATGAATAAAGTTGTATTTACCAATGGCCAGTGAGGGGAAGTGCATAACTGCTGTCTACTTCAAAAAGTTACAACTGATTTCCTCATTAAGTCAATTTAAGTCCAACAGCTATTGTGTCCTTGAAGTAACTTCTTTTTTCCTATCTATATCTTATTGTAGAAATGTGCAATAATATCAGAATAAAGTTGAACGAGAGCCGATATCCAAAAATGTTACCATGCTTTCAGACATCTTGCAAAGTAGTCTTATTTTCCAACATAGTGTCCAAGTATTAGGAGGAAAGTAACATTTTCTTGTAAACACATACATTACAGTGGGTCCCAGAACTATGTTTATGTAAAGGTTAGTAATACCTAAATCCAGTGATGGGATTCAGCCAGTTCACACCACTTCGGGAGAACCGGTTGTTAACTTTCTGAGCAGTTTGGCAAACTGGTTGTTGAAAGAAATCATTAGGGCAGAGAACCGGTTGTTAAATCACTTAAATCCCACCACTGCCTAAATCAATTCTAAATCCTATGCAAAATTTAGAATTGTATTCTAGAATGATTTTTATATTTATTTTACTTATTAAATTTGTGGCAGTTTACATTACAAACATAAATTCATCAGAATAAAAATGCTATATTTATGCATCTGTGGTGCTACCCAATTCATTCATAAACTATTAGGCTTCAGATGCCTTGGGGGAAAGCTTTGTCTTCAGGGCCTTTCTAAAAAAACTCCAAGGTAGATGCAACCCAAGTATCCTGGGGGTGATGATGGTGGAGGTTCCACAACATAGAAGGAATTATTTCAGCCCCTCTCCTTCCCCCCACTCCATGACTGTGAGATAGCTTATGTTTCTCCACCTCAGATAAGTACACTTGACAGATACTCTCAAGTGTCCAAAACCCCAGACCTGGCTAACACAGAAGTAGACATGCTCTGGAACCATAGAATCATTCAGGCGAGAATAAACCTTGGCACAAAGTAAGTTCTGTAAAAGTAGCAGTCCATTGTAAAGTTAGTTCTGGGAGCTACCACCTCCCAGCCCTTTTTATAGGTGGGGCCACGCCCCCTCTGCCTGGGCCTGCCCCACCCATACAACCACCATCCGGTGTCGGCAAACAAGTCCTCTGCAGCAAGCAAATCGGTCAAGCAGCTCCCAGCATTCAACGTCCCGGTCCATCATGGTCTTCAATCCCCACCCCATGCCAGTTTTGCCAGCTAGGTTCCAGGAGTCCATCGGTCAGCTGGGCATTCGTAAATGATACTTTCAGTCTGCAGCACCTGAAGGTTTCTACATGCCAAAGTATGTAGGGCTTTAAAAGTTAAAAATTAGCCCCTTTGGTTACACACAAAAATCTTTTGGCACTCAAAGCTGTGCCACAAGACCAGTTTTATATAGCTGTAGTAGCTTTCACCTGCCAGCATGCTGGCTGTTGCCTTTTGCCACTAATTACGGTATATCTTCTGAATGGTTTTCAGGCAGGCCTCGTTCTTCTGGGTGGTGATAAAAGCATTGGGCACTATCACCATGGCCTTCCACCACATTAGGACTGCAACTGGTGCACTAGACAAAACTAGGCAAAGTCTCCCTTAGCCATCTATGCATCCTAGAGCTAAAGTTTGTATATAATATACAAATGGATGAAGATTATTGCTTGACATAGTGTAAGCCGCCCTGAGTCTTCGGAGAAGGGCGGGATATAAATGCAAAAAAAAAAAAGTTCTGAAAAACCAAGTACAACCTGTAGGTAGTCCTGATTTATAGATGTTATGCAAGTGTTTGAAATAGATTATATCTAAGAGTTTAGTGTTGTGCAAGGGATCCTGGTGGCGTGGTAGTTAGAATGCAGCACTGCAGACTACTTCTGCTGACTGCTGGCTGATTGTAGTTTGGCAGTTTGAATTTCACTGGCTCAAGGTTGATTCAACCTTCCATCCTTCCGAGGTGGGTAAAATGAGGACCCAGATTATTGGGGGGCAATATACTGACTCTGTAAACCACTTAGAGAGGGCTGTAAAGCACTGTTAAGTGGTATATAAGTTTAAATACTATTGCTATCCTACTTGATCTTAAGAAAAATCCTCAAAAAATTCCCAAATCTTTAACCAAAACTTTAACCAAAAACTACTATTGACCTCACCCCATTCCTAAGAGGTCTGTAAGGGGCATGCATAAGAGCACAAGCGTGCCTACTGTTCCTGTCCTAATGTTCCCTTTCATTGTATCCAATTAATATAGTTATTACATACTTATGCTCATATATATGCTTATATATTATATAGTTATTTTTATGCTTTTGCTTATATATACTGTTGTGACAAATATAAATAATAAATAAATGCACAGATTTTGACTGGGATTGGACTATTTTCCCTGCCAATGAATCAACCATATGCCCCAAGATAAAGGAAGACTATAAAATAGCAGACCAGTTTCCTGACAGCCACAGATCTTATTGAGCAAGTGCGCTGGATGGTAGTGAATTTTAACTTCTGATAGGTAACATCTCCTTTGCCTTTAGAAACTTACCTGCTGATATGCTTCTGGTGCCTGTAAATACCACATGCTGCCACTTCAGAATAACTGAGTGTCTTTTGTCTCACATATAAGAATCATTCTTCCTTTCTGAATGCTCATGTATTACTGTATGGTTTCGTTAGAGGGGTTATTTGTTTTTCCTCTATAGGGAAACATTTTTTTATCTTCTGGATTTGAAGGAAATTACTCTGGTTTGGTTGTGTAAATATATATGTGGCTCTCTTCTGACTTCTGCCTATGAAAGTAAGGTTAAACAAGCTGGAAACTGGTATCATCTCCTGGGTGTTTTTTCTCCTCTGGGTTTAAAATATGAAATAGTAGATTAAAATAATAATAGAATAATTGATGCTCAGCACTATCAGCATATATAACCAGGTTATTGCAAAGGAGTTTGGACTAGACAAACGTGACACTCTCACAGTCAACAGGGGGGAAATAGCCAAAACTGAAAGAATCAAGATGCCTATGGAAATAATATCAAAAGTCTGAATGAAGAAGGTCACTTACTACATATACCTGTGCACCCTTCAACCCCTGTTACTAGTCAGAAGACTGAGGAAGATCTTAAAATCCAAGCTCAGTGACAAAAATACCATCAAGCCTATTAGCTCCTGAGTAATTCCAGTCAAAAGGCAGCTTTACTTGGAATAGTTTACATCCTGGGACAATACCTTTAACACAGGGGTGTCCAAACTTGGCAACTTTAAGACTTGTGGACTTCAACTCCCAGAATTCCTCAGCCAGTTGTACTTTTTATTTGATCAAATTTATTGAACACATTTTTATTTTCTAGTTTTACAGGACCTTGATGCTCTTCTGTTTCTACCTAATAATGATGAATGCCAGAAATATTCACTCACTTGATTGATTCTATTGACCTTGGTTTAGCAATTTTTAAGTGCAGGTTTAAAGCACTTCCTTGTTGGAGGGAGTCTTTCCGGCCGCCTTGAAAGAGGCGGTGGTGAGGCCCCTCCTCAAGAAGCCTTCCCTGGACCCGGCTGTTTTAGGTAATTATCGTCCGGTCTCCAACCTTCGCTTCGCGGCGAAGGTTGTAGAGAGTATGGTGGCATATCAGTTTCCCCTGCACCTGGATGAAACTGTCTATCTAGACCCGTTCCAGTCCGGTTTCCGGCCCGGTTACAGCACTGAGACGGCTTTGGTCGCGTTGGTGGATGATCTCTGGAGGGCCAGGGATAGGGGTTACTCCTCTGCCCTGGTCCTATTAGACCTCTCAGCGGCTTTTGATACCATCGACCATGGTATCCTGCTGCGCCGGTTAGAGGGATTGGGAGTGGGAGGCACCGTTTATCGGTGGTTCTCCTCCTATCTCTCCGACCGGACGCAGACGGTGTTGACAGGGGGGCAGAGGTCGACCCGGGCGCCTCACTTGTGGGTGCCGCGGGGGTCGATTCTCTCGCCTTCTGTTCAACATCTATGTAAACCGCTGGGTGAGATCATCAGTGGCTTCGTGTGAGGTACCAGCTGTACGCTGATGACACCCAGCTGTACTTTTCACACGGGCCACCCCAACGAAGCTATCAAGTGCTGTCCCGGTGTTTGGAAGCCGTACAGGTCTGGATGGGGAGAAACAGGCTCAAGCTCAATCCTCCAAGACAGAGTGGCTGTGGATGCGGCATCCCGGTACAGTCGGCTGAGTCCACGGCTGACTGTTGGGGTCGAGTCATTGGCCCCGATGGAGAGGGTGCGCAACTTGGGCGTACTCCTGGGTGAACGGCTGTCTTTTGAAGACCATTTGACGGCCGTCTCCAGGAGAGCTTTCCACCAGGTTCGCCTGGTGTGCCAGTTGCGCCCCTTTCTAGACCGGGATGCCTTATGCACGGTCACTCACGCCCTCGTGACGTCTCGTCTGGATTACTGCAATGCTCTTTACATGGGGCTCCCCTTGAGGGGCATCCGGAGGCTTCAGTTAGTCCAGAATGCGGCTGCGCGGGTGATAGAGGGAGCCCCTTGTGGCTCCCGTGTGACACCTATCCTGCGCAGACTGCACTGGCTACCTGTGGCCTTCCGGGTGCGCTTCAAGGTGTTGGTAACAATCTTTAAAGCGCTCCATGGCATAGGGCCGGGCTATTTACGGGACCGCCTACTGCTACCAAATACCTCTCACCGACCCGTGCGCTCTCACAGAGAGGGACTCCTCAGGGTGCCGTCAGCTAGGCAGTGCTGTCTGGCGACACCCAGGGGAAGGGCCTTCTCTGTGGGGGCTCCCACCCTCTGGAACGAACTCCCTCCAGGACTTCGTCAACTTCCGGACCTCCGAACCTTCCGTCGCGAGCTTAAAACACACTTATTCATCTGCGCAGGACTGGATTAGATTTTAAATTTACTGGTTTTAAATGGGTTTTATTATTTATATAGTTTTTAATAATTTGGCTATTTAGAATAAGTTTTTTAATTGTTATTTTAGTCTGTATTTATATGTACTTTTTACTTGCCTGTGAACCGCCCTGAGTCCCTAGGGAGATAGGGCGGTATATAAATGTGAAAAATAAATAAATAAATAAAAAATAAATAAACCATTCATTTGTGTTTTAAAATAATGAATTACCAATTAGATTAGGTAGATCAATGTTTCAAATGGTTCAAGAAAATCCTGTAATAATAACAGAAATAACAATTACACACTTTTACCAAGATGTGGTATGAAACACCCCCCCAATAAATACAAATAAAATTATCTCATGACCAGTAAATAAGCACTAAACACTAAAACAACCAATGCAATATATTAAAAATTAAGTATAATATATTTTTTAAAATATTACCAATACATTGTATAAGAATAGAGTGGAGAAAGCAGACTTACATTAATTTGCTATTTAAATAAAATATTTCTAAAACCTTTTTAATCTGGTCAAATTTTCACAAAGAGTGAAAGGGGGATGATTCCAGAATTGCAGGGCTAAAGCGGTGTTTCTCAAATTTGGCCACGATAATGTATATGGATCTCTGATTGGAGAATTCTGGCAGTTGAAGTCCAGCATATTAAAAGTGGCTAAGGTTGAAAAATACTGGCCTAGAGGTCAAACCTAGAAATTTTGACCCTGGAGCAAGGAATAAAAGGAAGCAATGCTCAGGAATATTAAAAGTGAATTGTAGGAGAAAACAAATGAAAGTTGTTACAGCACTGCAAACCTTGTGATCAGAGGCCTTTAAACAAGCAGTTGTGATTTGGACAAAGCCCTGACTTGAATGGGGAGTCAGTGAAAAATCCAGGCCACCTGAGAATAACATGCAAATAGCACTATCTTGAACTAACTGAAAACACCCACTGGAAGACTATTACAGTAATCTAGATATAAGAGAACCATGATAGGGACCAATAATACTGTATGAGGAAGTTAAAATCAATTAATAGGCAGAGAAAATGAGCAGTCTGAGAGACCTGAAAACAAATGGGGGGAAACTCAGCTGAGGATGGGAAAGATGAGCAGACTGAATAGAGCAAGCTCATTCTTGTCTATTTTTAATTTAAAGCAGTGGTCCAAGAAGAAGACATTCCATCACACAACTGACCATGAAGAGCCACAGAAGAACAATGGACTTGAATATCATCAGTTTAATAATAACACTGAAAGCTCTGATAATGGATCAGGGCACCTATATAAAGGAAAGTATAACAAGAATAAACCAAAAACGAATAGGACCCGAGACTAATGGCTGGCAGACACCACTGCAAAAGGAAATTCCTGTGACTGAGACCCATCATGCGATACTGCAAAAGAACAAGAAGACAGAAATTCAATGCAAATAAGCATATCATACCCAAAGACTATATCTAGACAATATTGAATAGTAGTCCAATGTGTCAAATGTTATTATCATATTCAAAAAGGAAAAACACCAATGCCAGCATAACTTGGCATCTTATTTAAGTGTCCAAAATCCTGATGGATTCAAATTGACCAGGCTTTCGGAAGACTCACCGAGAGAGCAACTCTCTTAAGGATTTTAGACAAAAAAAAGGAAGCAGAGTCACAGGCCAGTAACAAAGCCAAAAACAGATCTTGAACAGGTTTCTTCTATAAAGGACACAGAACAGGGTGTTTTAAAAATCTGGGCAATATAGAAAGAGGGTAGAAGAGTAGGATCAAGAAAGGAAGAAAAGGGATCAGCTGAGAAAGTAATATAAAAAAAACTCTCCACAATTTGTCAAATGTCATAATCTAAAATGGGGTGGATTCCAAACAGGAAGAAGAAGAAAATGTTTACCACTTTGACTACAGAGAAGCTGAAAGAGGGAAGCAGACAATATATTATCCAGTGCAACGGTGGATGGTGTTTGTAGAGTGAAAAACACAAGAAGTCTGATAAAGAATCCTGGATTGGGATTGATTGATATCCTGAAAAAACCTAATTTTCTTCTTGCAGATGGCAAAAGTAATTAGCCAGAGATGTCCACAGCATGAGAGTAAGAATCTTCCCCAGGGACTTTTCTAGCTATCCAAACAGGGCCCTCTGTCTCTCCTCAGGGTTGCAGGCATCCAAGGTTGCAGAGATTTGGCTCTCAATGCACATCTGCAGCCCGGAGCAACCCAATCCAAAGCAATCTCTGTAGAATGAATAACCATTTCCTTTTGAATTTTGGAAGAATGAAAGCACTTTGGCTCTTAGAATGAGAAATCGTTAGCTATGCACTTCCAGGAAAAAAAAGCTGAGATGAAGAATTAAGAGTAGTCTGAATTCTTGTGTGTGCCCTTTTGGCACACAACTGAACAAATAAAACCAAGTTCTGCTGATCTCAAGCCGGTATCAAAAATAGAATATGTAACAAAAATAAGATAACATTTTCATGGAAACGGTTAGATGAACTGGGGGCAAATCACTTACTCTTTTCAATCTTATTTTGGGAGAAGGATGTATCTCTAAAATCAAGGGAAAGGAAGAGGAGAGGAGAGGAGAGGAGAGGAAAGGAAAATAAAGGTAGAGCTTTGAATTCCAGCCATGGATGCTACAGTGAGGAGTAACTCATTCTTTAAATAACAAACCACCTTTATATGCCCAAGAGGTAATAATCTGCATTAACAGAATCTGTAAGTCTGAAGCTACGGTTCTCTTGCCTTCTCCTTTACACCCTGAGAAACTAGGGTGGGTCCCTTCTGTGTCTCTTGTCCCACCTAGGGCTATGCTGTCTCTTATCTGACCATTCCCTAGGCAGCATCACTTCGCCCTGTCTCCCAAGGTCTTTCTCACATACCATTACACAATTACATGCTCAATTTCTACTGGGTGGTTTAACATTGTATGTGGATTATAGATTAGATTGAGACCTAATCCTACAGTGAAAGCTCGTTTTATAAAAAGGTAAACAATAACTACACATTGAAAAAATATGCATTAGAAACAAAGATTCAAAATACATTCTACAAAGCATTTTACTTTGTGAGATAACAGGAAGGAATGATCATGATACTGTAATAGCAATGACGATGATTGAGAGAATATTCAGACATGCAGTATCCTACCTCTAGTATAAACTTGATGACTTCTTTTCTGTTATCTCCTGTTTTGAATGAAAGCAATAATTAAAATTACTTCTAGCCTATATTCAGTCTTCTGTTGAACGCAAGCAGAGGTCAGCCATCTATGAATATGCTAACAATATTACATCCATTCTTAAAGTGTTCTTGAAAGTCTGCAGCAGCTATTACTTGAGTAAACCTTAATGTTCCTAAACTTTCAAGAAGTGTTCAAAAATATAATGATAATAACTAAAGCAGTTTGGGTGAGGAGGAACCTTACTTTTCCTGAAATGTTTGGCTTGGGAATGAAATACTTTTTTCCTTTTCCTCATGGAAGCACCATAGACATTTGGAAGATATCTCTTCAAATTCATTTATAAAATAAGTAAAAACTGTGGGTGTCTTTGATCTATTCCTCTTAAGTAAACTACAGAAGAGAGAAACATGTTGCTAAGCAACTGTGTACAGTAGAATAAAACTTGTGGAAATCGGGAAGGTGGGGGAACTGAGGTGAAGAGGGAATGAATGAGCCAAAAGAATGAAACAGCAATTCAGCAACAAGGGAAATGAAAAACGTCATTAAGAAAACAGTAAGCGAGGGATGCAGATGTAGAAATGTATTACTGATGCAGCTTCAATCTTTGCTCAAGCAGCTCCAGTAAAACACTCGGATTGCAGTTAGTGTAGCTTTGTATTTTAAATAGAACTAAAATTTTATTTTGGACATTTTACAATAGGGTAAGTTGTTTTTAACAGTCCATATTTAGCAGGTTGAATTGACAGGAGTTAGCAGATGAAGAATCGCATGAGCCCAGACTCAATACATCAGTTTATGTCATGGTTGACTCAGCCTTCCATCCTTCCGAGGTCAGTAAAATGAGGACTCAGATTGTTGGGCCAGTATGATGACTCTGTAAACCGCTTAGAGAGGGCTTTAAAGCACAGTGAAGCGGTATATAAGTCTAAATGCTATTGCTATTTGGTGATTTAGGATCAGGAGCAATTGCTTGTTTGTTTACTGATTTATCTATTGCATATAAAATGCTACAATCAGTTGTCAGATAGAAGGCCTTCTTTGGATAATACGCCACCGTTTCTTACAGGGAGCACAATTCTACATACTTTTATCATCAGAGAAGAGGAAAGTTTATTTAGCCTCAGCAGTTCATCAATACCATCAGTACCATAATCTGATAGCACAGACCTTTATATATTGTTATTTTATAGATCTTTTCTCATTCTATGGCGCTATTAAGGCACTTTTTAAGAAAAATATGAGTGAAAAACATTTAGTTAGCAATCTTATTGCTTACTGAATTTGAAAGGATTTAACCCTGAGAAAACAGGAAGCAATCCACAACAAGCTTCCGAGATCTGCTTTTCCTAAAGTAAATAGTATCAATCTTGCAAAATAAGTCTAGCATTGTGCTCAAATAATGAGATTTATACACTTTTTTGTTGTTGTTGTAAAAGTCCTTGGTCTCTCAGCCACTTCCCTCCTTTCAGAATTTTCTCTGCAATAGGCCTTGAATGTGAAAGAAAATAATGCGGGAAATTGTTGACTTGATAAAACAGACAATACCACTGCAGATATGCAAGCAGGGGCAAGGAAATACATTTTTCATGACCTGCTTGATCGTACTCTTCCAGAACATCAGAACAACTTTGTCCTAGTTGACAAAAGGCAACCAGGAACTCTATGTTAACCTGCTAGCTTTCTTTTTACAAAGAGAATAATGCTATATCAACCAAGGGCAGTGTTGTAAAAAAAAAAATGTCTGTCACTTTGATTTGTGAAGCAAGTGAAGAGAGTGAATGGATGATCTTCCTAGAAAAAGTGCCACCATCATACAATATCCTTAATTTTACATGTTAACAAAATGATGCTTAGAACAGTAATTTCAACATAAGATATCGTATAAAGCAGCTGCAGTCAATGGATTGAGGCATTGAGGCATATCATAACATGCATAAATAAAAAAATTGGAAAGCAGAAGACAAAAGGGACTTATGCTTGTTTTTCGCACTTACAATCTTTGCAGCATTCCCATGGTCATGTAATCAAAATTCAGACTCTTGCCAACTGACTCCTATTTATGACTCAGGGTCATGTAATCATCTTTTGTGACCTTCTGATAAGCGGAGTCAATGGAGAAGCCAGATTCACTTAACTTTGTTACTAACTTAACAACTGCAGTGATTCATTTAACAACTGTGGCAAGAAAGGTTGTAAACTGGGGCAAAATTCACTTAAGAAATGTCTCACTTAACAACAGAAATTTTGGGCTCAGTTGTGGTCCTAAGTTGAGGACTACCTGTATTTCTTGGTTACGTCTCTTTCCTATGATTTACTGTGAAGGTAGATCCTGATTAGAACCAATAAATTGTGAAACGGAATCTTACTTCAGCAACAGTGCTTAAACAAAGCACTTTCCTTGAAACAACTTCATGAAGCAATTTAGCAACTTCACTTCTAAAAGCAATGTCACATTACTATGTTGCATTGCTCCATTCTTCATCATAGCCACTGATAGCTGCTCTTTGGCAGAACTAACGGGACTTCAGTGAGTGTTCCAGGAGTACATACTGCTTCAGGTTGATCACCAAAAGTTGAAGAGAATACAGCAGGGGTGAAATGCTCCCGGATCGGACCGGATCGCGCGATCTGGTAGCGATGGCAGCTGCTGGTTTGGAGGACAAGTAGCAAAAATCCCTGGCCCCGCCCCTTTGCCTCTGCTGAGCCGCACCATCAGCAGAGGGTTTGTTTTTTTTTACTTTTAAAAGCCGGTTTTGCTTCAGCCGAAACAGGTCTTTAAAGGTAAAAAGAAAAGCCTTTGAGGATCCCGCCCCTCAGCTGAGATCGGCAGAGACTTTAAACTTTAAAAAAAAAAATTTAAGTCTCCTCTGGCGATCTCACCTGAGTTCCTCATCAGCAGAACCTTACTTGTACTCTTACTTGTAGAAAAGATGTTTTCTACAAGTAAGAGTAGAGAGTCTAAGGCACTTACCTGATTACTGATGAACGCATGGCCACAGCCCGAAAGCAGTTTCAGTTTCAGCCAGACAGAATCAATCGCTCAGCTAATCTATTTCCTCGGTGATCAACTGGCTGGCTTTCCTGGCTGAGGAACTCTGGGATTTGAAGTCCACAATAAAATAAAATAAAATAAAATAAAATATTTATGCAGCTTTCTGAGATTTGGTGTGTTTCTGTAGTGTTTCACTCTAACTACACAAACACACAAAATCTCAGAAAGCTGTATGTGTGGCATTTTGTGTGTGTGTGTCAGTTGTGTGTGTGTAAAGTGTGAAAGTTGGTTTTTGAGCTTTTTGTGGCTGTGTGAAGTGTGAAGTGCAGCTGCTTTTACATTGTGTGTGAGTCAGTTGTGTGTGTGTAAAGTGTGAAAGTTGGTTTTTGAGCTTTTTGTGGCTGTGTGAAGTGTGAAGTGCAGCTGCTTTTATATTGTGTGTGAGTCAGTTGTGTTGTGTTATGTGTGTGTAAAGTGTGAAAGTTGGTTTTTGGTACCTCTTATTGTTTTTTTATACTTTGTTAATTATTTTATTATTTATTGTTATTGGCCACGCCCACCCAGCCATCTGACCACCAAGCCACGCCCATCAATTAAGCCACGTCCACAGAACCGGTAGGGAAAATTTTTAGATTTCACCCCTGGAATACGGTAACAATTTTTTAGGTATTGTTTGCTCCAAGCATTAGTGAGATGTGATGAAGAGCTGTGGTGGCACAGTGGTTAGAGTGCAGTACTGCAGGCTACTTCTGCTGATCACCGGCTGCCAGCAGTTTGGCAATTCGATTCTGACAGGCTCAAGGTTGACTCAGTCTTCTATCCTTCTGAGGTGGGTAAAATGAGGACCCAGATTGTTGGGGCCAATATGCTGACTCTTTAAAGTGCTTAAAGAGGTCTGTAAAGCACTATGAAGCGGTATATAAATCCAAGTGCTATTGCTATTTCTATGATGAGGCTCAGTTTCTCCAGCATGCCCTTGCCTGTCTCTGGGTACAGGTCCTAGACAGAAATCCCTTCAGCTAAGCAAATCATTTATTTATTCATTAAATTTATATGCTGCCCATCTCGCTATCAAGTGACTTTGCGTGGCTTACAATGCCATAAATAACACTATAAAACTATTAGATTAAAACGTTAAAAAACTGACCATTGAAAGCTAAAGCATTAAATCATGGTGCAAACCTCCTTGCTGAAGCATCTCATACAGGCCTTCTCTTTATTTTCATCCATTTAAATGCCTCAAGCAACATTGGCCATTTTGGGGCTGCTTCCTTGCATCAGTGTACTTGCTCAACTGAAGATTGAATTTAATCACTGAATGATTATAATTTGCAAATGAAGAAGAAAATAGAACAGGAAAATGTATGCTGTAAATGGAAGGATTGACCACTATAGAGTTTACTGAATTTATATTCAATGTTACTGGTCAGCTGAAATGAGATTACTTAAAGCTATGCCATGTCTAAAAGGGAAGTTATGCAATACGCAGAAACACAAACAAAACACTTTTCAAATCATTATAGTCTTTCCTAAAACTTTTAGAAGCTTCTCTTCGGCATCTTAGGCATCTCAGCAGATAGAAAGGCTAGTTCTTATTTAACAACCACAATTAGGACCAACAATTCCATCATTAAGCAAAGCCATTGCTAAATGAAGCATCAATTTTATGGTGTTACTTCAGTTTTCCTTTACAGCCCTGTGAAGGTTATAAATATGAAGACTGGTCACAACCTTACTTTTTTACCACTGTTAAAATTGTACATAGTCACTAAACAAGGACTACGCATACGTCCATGACTGCAGAGACAATTGGGATTAACTTCTAAAACAACCAACAGGAGTTTTGGACAAGATGCTTAACAAATAGAATAGCAAATAGAGGCCAGGGTAACAGCACCATGAAAACCCGTCTCAAGAAACTAAGAATCCAGGTGAGTTTATAAATTGGATAAAAAAGCCAAGGCTCCAGACTTTTTAAAAACATAAAATAAGGAATATATTTTAAATTGGCAACAACAACAAAGTATTATGATCATAGACCAGAAGATCAAGCATCTAGATAGGAGAAAAGTAAAACTATCAATGTATCATTACTGATAAGTCTAAGGCCTTCTTCTATCAATTATTGTACACAATATAATAGCTCCTTATTCTCAATTAACATGTACATTCCTATGAAATGAAGGTACTGGACATGCCTAGACAGCCAGAGAATATGATAGAACATGATACATTCTTCTCAATCTAAAAGACAATAATTTCCTTGCTTCCAAGGAAAAGGAAGACTTAGGAAACGAGAATATCATTTTGACGATATGGGAGAACCAATCCTTGAGTGGTAAACCCATATAATCTTATAGGGAAGATACTGCTCCAAGAGCCAGAGAGCTTTTGTATATAGGTGATTAGTATTAGAAACATAGATGGATTGCATAAATGCGTAGAAATTTGCTAGATAAACTGCTATATCAGAGATCTTCAAACTCGAAGTCCCTAACATTTTGCTGCTATGTTTTCAGTCTTGTATGTTCAAAGCTCTTCCTTTGAATGCTGTGCACGTCCCTAAAGAACACATATCATTGAACTGTACCTGCCCTTGAACTGTATTTTTCATCACACTGTTGCTGTTGAATAACCACTCTTTAAAGGAGAGGGCTGTGTCTCCTTTTGTTTGTGATTCCAGAATGCCTGTAGGTACTTTCCTTAATGCCTGCCAGCTTTCTTACCCAAATGGATGTTTTACATTTTTGAAAAGTATCCAAAAGCTTCCTTAGAAAGCAAAAAAAAAAAAAACAATTTTAGCTGCTTTTCAGTCTCATTTTTGAAGTTTATCGGCCTGCTTAAAAATAAAAACTAGTATTGTTAGTTAGAGAAAGGGCCGATAACATTCTGCTGAAAGGGTGCCTTCTGATTTATTAACATCACAATGGCTACTTTGTAGATTAGTAAGACTCTCAGTAGCCATTTTGTAAGAATGACTGCCATGAATTCCTGAAATCTCAAATGATCTCATTAGCCAGAGAGATTGAGGAGAACCTTTACCAATAGCGTCACACATGAGCATTTGGAGTCAATTGTTTTTCCATCACAGCACAGATACCAAAGAACGACAACCCTCGACACGTAACTGATGCATACTAGTGGTCAGTTGCAATAAAGTAATTAAAATTGTAACCAACATCTATGACTGGATTATAGCTAGACATTTCCAACCTCTGCCCATTAACAAGATTGTGAGAGATTGGGCAATTGCCTCAAAAATCTCTTAAAACAATTATATTTTATTTCAGGTTTTCATTTGCCACATATAGGTGGACATGTTTCATTTTGAAATAATAATCAAACTTTCAAGGACACAGAGTTTTTCAAGGGATTTATTTTTAATTATTTTATTCTTTGGGGCAGTACTGTACTTTTCTCTCCTAACTAAAAAATATGCAAACCTGTGATAGTTTAAAACAGGTCAGAATATTAAGATACACATAAACAGAATGTCACAATCATTATCACTATTACATTTGTTCACTGAGATCTAAAAACATGTCCTTATCAGATTTATTTGAAAGAAGCAGGTAAGACTTTCCTTTTGGACTGTGAAAACACTTTTGCACAAAATATCTTTATATTCTTTTTCCAATCCATTTACCTAATTATTAAAATTCTTCCTTTTGACAGAAAGTAACTGGTAAAATTTATCTTTGTTTAGAAGTATTCCAAAATCATAAAATATCTTTCAAACTTTTCTTTATCAGTATCTATTTTCAAGGTAGATTAATAAAAGTAAAAGCATGCTGTATTTACATATCCCCAAGAATGACATCTTTGCACTTACATTTTCTTTAAAATTCTATATTTCTTTCCAGAGCTATTATCTAAAAACACATATAATGAATTTATGGCTGTCATGACAACTTCCATTTCACAGGCCTTTTAACTCTAGTTTTAAGGTGGGGGGAGGGAAACTACCAGAAAAAGGAATTGGAGTAGCTCTCTTAAGATCACATTCAATCTCAGGACACAATTACTTTTTGACTCTAAGCCTATAAAAGCCATTTTTGACTAGGAGACTATACATTTGACTTGGTAACTTTTCTTGCGAGTTGGCGATGTGATTGAGGAGTCACAGGATGGTTCTCCCCAAAAAATCTGTTCTAGAATCTAAGGATGTTGTATAATTGTAACTAGTTTACACCTCAACAATGTAAGCCGCCCTGAATCTTCGGAGAAGGGCGGGATATAAATTCAAGTAAAAAATTCAAATAAAAAAAATGGAATGCAAATAGACTTTAGCTTCCACAGCGGGACTCTCTCCTTGCTTTTGTTTTTTCTGTATATGCAACCCAGCAAATCCAAATCTGTTCCAAAGGACTGTTCATTCATCCAGAGCAGATTGGAGGATCATGCAGGGGGAGAGAAGGGAATCCAGTCTCTGGCAGGAACCAATGAATCCCGCATGACACAACCCTAGGAATGCAAACATTCAAATGCTTTGAAAGGAGAGAAGAAGTGGGAACTTTTCCAACCTGATAAATATTGTTTTCTGTTTGAAAAAGATAATATTTTTTCAGGTTTTGTATACAAATGATAGGATTTTTTTCCTCCCCTGTAATACACCTAGCTGCAACGTTGGCAGTTCATCCAAGCCCCTAATGTTATGCCATCTGCCACAAAAAACCAAACTTCCAACATGTTGTTGTTGTTCGTGCTCAGATATCACCAAAATTTAACACCAGTAGCCTTTTAAGGAGAAGTACAATAAAAGATAAGTTATAATAAATAAAACTTGTTGACTTTTTAACTAATAGGGCCTTCCAAAAAGCAACAATAAAAATGCATGCCAATCCATTGTTTTAAAGTGGTGACTGTTTCATGGTCATGGCAAATCTAATTGATCAGCTCTAAATATTTTTTTAACCCTTAAAATTATGTCTTTTTGTAGTGCACTGGCACTGCTTCCCATTACTGTCAATGCCATTGGGCTAAATTGAGGTAAAATATTACAGAAAGGGAAGCATAACAAGCAACCGGAATAAAAGTTGCAATACTGAAATATTAGCAGTAAAACAGACGGTACATGAACATGGAACAGGCACTGGTTGTATGGGAATGGAGGTATTCCATATAATTTTACAATTTAGGATCGTCCAGTGAGACTATTTCCTGGGAAATTCAGGAGAGATAGTACTTTTTCACACAAGATATAGTAAAACAATTGAATTCTCCTAGAATCCTAGCCCAAGACCATACCTTGTAGAACTATGGAATTAGGATTCCCACTTCCCCAATGTAAACAATACCATCTTTCTGCATATGACATGACCAGGGTTGTTCAGAAATTTAGTTTAAATGTTCTATTTAATGTGTAAATGAATTATATTGTACACTGCTGCATGTTTTATTCATTCATTACATCTGACAACACTTTAAACATCTTAAATCCCAGAAGGAAAAAAGGCATGGCTGTCTAAGTCTGATACATTCTAAAATTCAGTTATTAAAGTATTTTTTTATTATTGCAGCATTCCTATGACACCATACTAACATTTCCAGAGGTGCTGCTGCATGCCATTGGACTTGAATCTAAACACCTTGATAATAAAATAAATATCCAAGTGTTTATTAAAATAAAAAATGCAGGGAATAGGACATAGTTCCAAGTGAATGAGTTTGGAATTGTAGACCTAGATGTGAAGAGAGTTTAAATATTAATATCCTCATGAATAAATATATGTCTAGTTTCCTTTGTCAATAATTCTGCAGTTGGTTGTTTTGGCTTCTACATAATTAAAACCAGCGAAGGCCTGATGCTACATTTACTGTATAATAATGGTAAAAAAGAACGAGTGTCACCACAAAATAGACAAAGTAATACAAAACGAAGAAGCTAAAGCAGTGGTGGGATTCACATAATTTAACAACCGGTTCTCTGCCCTAATGATTTCTTCCAACAACCAGTTTGCCAAACTGCTCAGAAAGTTAACAACCGGTTCTCCTGAAGTGGTGTGAACTGGCTGAATCCCACCACTGAGCTAAAGTGCTCTAAGCCTTTAGAATTCAAACAGACATATACTGGCCACATAACATCCCAGACTTAACAATTGTCAATAAGAAAGACAAAGAAGTCTGAATAGTGGACATGGCAATGCCTGGAGACAGCAGAGTAGAAAAGAAAGAACTAGAAAAGATAACAAAATACAAAGACCTGCAAATAGAAGTACTACAGAATGACTCTAGCAAAAGAAGGTAACTGTAGTAGCAATAATAACAGGTGTCCTAAGTGCAATCCCAAAACAAGTGAAGCATTACTTGAATGCCATTTGTATTGACAAAATCAACATCAGTCAATGGCCAAAGGCAGCTTTACTCAGAACTGTTTACATCCTGCGACGATGCTTCAACACCATCAAACATCAACCATTTGCCTATCCCAGGTCCTTGGGAAGGACTCGGATAGGTGGATATAATAGCCAAACCCCATCTCCAAATCCATGGGCTTCACTATGAGTCTGAAAGCGCGGAAGACTGACCCATATTCGATCTTGCAAACCCAGTCTAAGCATCTGTCTGTCTGTGTGTGAACAACCAGAATAATTATTTGTTTCAATGAAAGTATGTTTTACTCAGTATTTATTGCATTTAGAGGGGTAATATATATATGCATTTTCTTATTTTCTTATTTCTTTTTTTCTTTTCTTTCTTTCTTTTGTTTGCTTTTTGAGTGGTTATTGTATTTATATTGTATTTGTATTGTATTTATTACATTTTTATCCCACCTTTATTATTTCATAAGTAACTCAAAGCAGTGAACATATCCAATCCTTCCTCCTCCTATTTTCCTCACAACAACCCTATGAGGTGGGTTGGACTAAAAGAGGGTGACTCAAATCACTCAGCAGGCTTTCATGTTTAAGGTGGATCTAGAATTCCCAGTCTCTTGGTTTCTACCGGTAGGTCAGCGTCTTAACTACTGTACCAAACTGCCTTTCCATTTAAAATTTATTATATAATATTATACATTAATGTTAATAATATACCGTATAATGTATATATTTAGTTTTTTGTTGTAACAAAAAGTGTTAACACATTATAAAAGACAGATAAAGTCAGAGAAAACATAGATCTATCTCTTAAATCATCTTTCTTAAATCGTATACCATATTTTTCGGAATATAAGATGCTCCAGAGTATAAGACACACCTTATTTTTGGGGGAGGAAAATGAGAAAAAATAATTCTGCTTGAGAGGCTCTCCCTTTAAGAGGCTGCATTTGCAGCCTCCAAAAGCTCAGTTTGCAAAGGAGCTTCTCTTTGCAAAGGCAGTGTAATGTATCTTTAAGAGTTTTGGAGGGAAAACTGAGCGGGAAAAAGCACGTTGCTGATTGGATGAAGCCTCTGGCTAAACTGTATATAAAGAGAGGGTTTTCCCAGCCCGGGCTGCTGGGTTCACCATATAGTAAAGAGCTGTTGTCACTATCCTGGTCTCCTGCCTCGTTATTGCTCGAATTTAACAGGCAGCCTCTCAAACGGACCTTTTGGAGGCTGTTTGAGAGGCTCTCTGTTTGGGAGGCTGCGTTTGCAGCCTCCAAAAGCTCCATTTGAGAGGACGTGTGGAGGCTGGCAGGTGGGCAGGGCTACATTCGGTATGTAAGACGTACCCAAATTTTCACCCTCTTTTAGGGGGGCAAAAAGTGTCTCTTATACTCTGAAAAATATGGTATATGGGGAGGTAGATGAGAGAAGGAGAGAGATTTGTCTGTGTGAATGTGTTTGTTGAATTTCAATTTCCATAATTCCCAGTCAGAGTTCAGTTATGAAAGTTAGGTCCAACACACAGATAGTCCTTGACTTAAACAGTTCATTTAGTGACTGTTCAAAGTTACAACGGCAGAATGGTATGCTTCCTACATATTTATTTAAGACTGAGCTGTATGGCTAATTCACAATTACAAATGTGAAATCTGTGCAAGAGAATAAGTCCAAAGTACTTAAAGTGTATTTATGTTGCACTTCCTCAGTAAGCAAGCCTTTTTCTTCTAAATATAACAAGTCACAGGTTGGAACATGCAAGTGAATTCAGCCCAGATTTTGGCTAATAATGCTGAAAACATATGAAACGGTTGCAGGAACTAGTTATGTCTAGTTTAATGAAAAGAAGGACTAGGGGAGACATGATAGCAGTGTTCCAATATCTCAGGGGTTGCCACAAAGAAGAGGGAGTCAAACTATTCTCCAAAGCACCTGAGGGTAAAACAAGAAGCAATGGGTGGAAACTAATCAAGGAATGGGTGGAAACTAATCAAGAAACTAGTCAAGGAAACAATTGGCCGATTGCTGGGAGAAAGTGGCAAGAAGATGACAAGCAACAGGGAGAAAGCAGATCTACTTAACTCATATTTTGCATCTGTCTTTACACAAAAGGAAAAAACAATCCAACCTATCAAAAACAGCACCACAAAAAACAGATTAGGAACAGAAGTTAAAATAGGGAAGAAAATAGTAAGTGAATACCTGTCTACCCTAGATGAGTTCAAATCACCAGGACCGGATGGATTACACCCCAGGGTTCTGAAGGAACTGGCAGACGAGATCTCAGAACCACTGAACTATATCTTTCAAAGATCCTGGAGCACAGGGGAGCTGCCAGAGGACTGGAAAAGAGCTGATGTAGTTCCCATCTTCAAAAAAGGGGGGAAAAAAACAGATCCAGGAAACTACAGACCTATCAGCCTGACCTCAATACCGGGGAAGATTCTGGAAAAAGATAATCAAGCAACGAATCACCGAACACCTAGAAGCAAACAAAGTAATAACCAAAAGCCAACATGGGTTTGTCAAAAACAGATCATGGCAGACTAATTTTATTGCATTATTTGACAAAGTGACAAAATTAGTAGACCAGAGGAATGCTGTCGATATACACTACTTGGACTTCAGTAAAGCATTTGATAAAGTAGACCATAACCTACTACTAGATAAAGTAGAAAAATGTGGGTTGGACAGCACCACCACCAGATGGATTCATAACTGGCTGACCAACTGCACTCAACGTGTAGTCCTCAACGGAACTACATCCACATGGAGGGAAGTATGCAGTGGAGTACCCCAAGGCTCTGTTTTAGGCCCAGTACTCTTCAACATCTTCATCAATGACTTGGAGGAGGGGATAGATGGGGAACTCATCCGATTTGCAGATGACACCAAGCTGGCAGGAATAGCCAACACTCCAGAAGATAGTCTCAAGATACAGAAGGATCTTGACAGACTTGAACATTGGGTGCTAACTAACAAAATGAAATTCAACAGTGAAAAAAATAAGGTTCTACATTTAGGCAAAAAACAAAATGCACAGGTACCGGATATGTGGTACCTTGCTCAATAGTATTAACTGTGAGAGGGATCTTGGAGTCCTCATGGACAACCATTTAGATATGAGCCAGCAATGTGCAGCAGCTGCCAAAAAAGCCAACATAGTTCTGGGCTGCATAAACAGAGAGATAGAATCAAGATCACATGAAGTGTTAATACCACTTTATAATGCTTTGGTAAGGCCACACTTGGAATATTGTATTCAGTTTTGGTCGCCACGATGTAAAAAAGATGTTGAGATTCCAGAAAGAGTGCAGAGAAGAGCAACAAAGATGATTAGGGGACTGGAAGCTAAAACATATGAAGAACGGTTGCAGGAACTTGGTATGTCTAGTTTAATGAAAAGAAGGACTAGGGGTGATGTGATAGCAGTGTTCCAATATCTCAGGGGTTGCCACAAAGAAGAAGGAGTTGGGCTGTTCTCCAAAGCACCTGAGGGTAGAACAAGAAGCAATGGGTGGAAACTGATCAAGGAAAGAAGCAACTTAGAACTAAGGAGAAATTTCCTGACAGAACAATTAATCAGTGGAACATCTTGCTTCCAGAAGTTGTGAATGCTCCAACACTGGAAGTTTTTAAGATGTTGGATAACCATTTAGATATGAGCCAGCAGTGCAGCAGCTGCCAAAAAGCCAACACAGTTCTGGGCTGCATAAACAGAGGGATAGAATCAAGATCATGTGAAGTGTTAATACCACTTTATAATGCCTTGGTAAGGCCACACTTGGAATATTGCATTCAGTTTTGGTCGCCACGATAGAAAAAGGATGTTGAGACTCTAGAAAGAGTGCAGAGAAGAGCAACAAAGATGATTAGGGGACTGGAGGCTAAAACATATGAAGAACGGTTGCAGGAACTCAGTATGTCTAGTTTAATAAAAAGAAGGACTAGGGGAGACATGATAGCAGTGTTCCAGTATCTCAGGGGTTGCCACAAAGAAGAAGGAGTTGGGCTGTTCTCCAAAGCACCTGAGGGTAGAACAAGAAGCAATGGGTGGAAACTGATCAAGGAAAGAAGCAACTTAGAACTAAGGAGAAATTTCCTGACAGTTAGAACAATTAATCAGTGGAAGAGTTTGCTTCCAGAAGTTGTGAATGCTCCAACACTGGAAGTTTTTAAGATGTTTCACTTCTCATTTGAGAAGCTTTTTCAGTTCTGAAACACCTTCAAGGAAAAACAAAGAAAGTTTAGTTGCCTCTTGAAAAGCATTTGATAAAGTAGACCATAACCTACTACTAGATAAAGTAGAAAAATGTGGGTTGGACAGCACCACCACCAGATGGATTCATAACTGGCTGACCAACTGCACTCAACGTGTAGTCCTCAACGGAACTACATCCACATGGAGGGAAGTATGCAGTGGAGTACCCCAAGGCTCTGTTTTAGGCCCAGTACTCTTCAATATCTTCATCAACGACTTGGACGAGGGGATAGATGGGGTACTCATCAAATTTGCAGATGACACCAAGCTGGCAGGAATAGCCAACACTCCAGAAGATAGGCTCAAGATACAGAACGATCTTGACAGACTTGAACATTGGGCACTATCTAACAAAATGAAATTCAACAGTGAAAAAAGTAAGGTTCTACATTTAGGCCAAAAAAACAAAATGTACAGGTACCGGATATGTGGTACGTTGCTCAATAGTAGTAACTGTGAGAGGGATCTTGGAATCCTAGTGTACAACCACTTAGATATGAGCCAGCAGTGTGCAGCAGCTGCCAAAAAAGCCAACACAGTTCTGGGCTGCATAAACAGAGGGATAGAATCAAGATCATGTGAAGTGTTAATACCACTTTATAATGCCTTGGTAAGGCCACACTTGGAATATTGCATTCAGTTTTGGTCGCCACGATAGAAAAAGGATGTTGAGACTCTAGAAAGAGTGCAGAGAAGAGCAACAAAGATGATTAGGGGACTGGAGGCTAAAACATATGAAGAACGGTTGCAGGAACTCGGTATCCCTAGTTTAATGAAAAGAAGGACTAGGGGAGACATGATAGCAGTGTTCCAATATCTCAGGGGTTGCCACAAAGAAGAAGGAGTTGGGCTGTTCTCCAAAGCACCTGAGGGTAGAACAAGAAGCAATGGGTGGAAACTGATCAAGGAAAGAAGCAACTTAGAACTAAGGAGAAATTTCCTGACAGAACAATTAATCAGTGGAACATCTTGCTTCCAGAAGTTGTGAATGCTCCAACACTGGAAGTTTTTAAGATGTTGGATAACCATTTGTGTGAAGTAGTGTAGGGTTTCCTGCCTAAACAGGGGGTTGGACTAGAAGACCTCCAAGGTCCCTTCCAACTCTGTTATTCTAAAATTCTAAACTTTTCTCTGTCAAAGAAGAATACTTCTGGTTAGCTTTCTAAAATGTTTCCAATAATATGAATAAAACCTTCCTCCTCAAATAAATTGAATTTTCTGCTGTTCAGATGTTGTTATTACTCTCCAAATTTTTTTTACTACTTTCAGTTCCTTGGATTAGGCTTATTCCATTGACGCTCTTAAATAAATATGATTGCTGTTGCCACCAATTTGTATTAAAGGATGGATTTCAGATGCATGTTTGAAGGTAAAACCACAAAGACATTCCACAAATGTCCAAAGGTGGGTCAAAAGTGCTTTTTCAAGAGGCAGTTGGACTTTGTTTTTCTTTGAAGATGTTTCACTTCTCATTTGAGAAGCTTTTTCAGTTCTGAAACACCTTCAAGGAAAAACAAAGAAAGTTTAGTTGCCTCTTGAAAAAGCACTTTTGACCCACCTTTGGATATTTGTTAAAAAAAAACTGTTAAAAATGATAGTTTACTATTGAAGAGCTCCATGGATGCACCAGACCATAGTTTGCATGCAGAATTAGAATGGATTGCTTTTATTCAAATATTGAAATGACTTTACCTGCTGTTTAGACATTCAATAATGTAAGACTTTATTCAAGCTGATAGAAATTATTTTTCTTACTTTTGAAATCTAGCTTTTCTAAAAGACTAATGATTCGTCAAGACTAAACATTAAGCTATTCTGGAGAGAAGATAATTAAACCAATGCATTTGTCATCATCAAACATAAAATTTTAACATGAGCAGAGATTAGAAAATGTAGGGGTACATTGGTTAATCTAATGGGGGTGAAAAGGTAGGCAGCCTTCCCAGATGCAAGCTATTATCAAAGCTATTACTGCTCTGTGTCTTAATAATTTTCTTGTCTAGAGGGATATGATTTGTGAAAGAATGGAGGTAGGGGAAGATTTTAGAAAAGGTGATGAAATGTGACATTCTTTGTATAAATTAATATTTTACTTCTTGGTAGAGCACTAAACACTAACACAGATGTAAATTAGCACAATCTCAAAAGTATTGTTGGGAGTTTTATTCTGTAAATATTGTGAGTTATATTCTGTAAATATTACAGAAATCACATGGAATAACCCCAAACCTGACAAAAGGAATTTCCATATAGCAATTATTTTGCACACATACACACAGCACTTTATTTATTTATTTATTGAACTTGAGATTATCCTCATCACAGCATCCTCAGAATGAATAGAATGGGCTGATACAGAAGCAGAAAACTAACTCTGCCTTCACCCTTAGTTCATGCAGGATGATTTTAAACAATAGGACTGTTGTGATGATGATGAGCTGCAAAACCCTCTTCTGCTCAATTTAAGAATTATGTGTGGAGATAGAGGGTCTGTAGTGGCTGAACAGCCATAGGGACTGTGAAAAAGTCAAGGAACTGGAGGTGAGATTTATTTTATTTATTTATTTATTTATTTGTCACAACAATATATGTAGGTATCATACAAAAAGATTATATAGTATATAAACACTTATATGAGTGAATATAAGGAGGTATAAGCATATATATATAGAGAGGAAGAAGAAAAGAAAAACAATAGGACAGGAACGGTAGGCACGTTTGTGCGCTTATGCACGCCCCTTATGGTCCTCTTAGGAATGGGGTGAGGTCAATAGTAGAAAGTTTTTGGTTAAAGCTTTTAGGATTATGAGAAGAGACCACAGAG
Source organism: Ahaetulla prasina (assembly GCF_028640845.1). Classification (NCBI taxonomy): domain Eukaryota; kingdom Metazoa; phylum Chordata; class Lepidosauria; order Squamata; family Colubridae; genus Ahaetulla; species Ahaetulla prasina. The sequence goes on along the minus strand of NC_080540.1, from coordinate 66,431,270 downwards.
TCAGGTAAAGTATTCCAAGCACTGATGATTCTGTTACAGAAGTCATATTTTCTGCAATCTAGATTAAAGCGGTTGACATTAAGTTTAAATCTATTAGTTGCTCTAGTATTATTGCAATTAAAGCTGAAGTAGTCTTTGACAGGAAGGACATTACAATAGATGATTCTGTGAGTTAAACTTAGGTCTTGTTGAAGGCGACGGAGTTCCAAGTTTTCTAAGCCTAGGATTTCAAGTCTGGTGGGATAAGGTATTTTATTGTTTTCAGAGGAATGGAGAACTCTTCTTGTAAAATATTTCTGGACACGTTCAATTGTATTGATGTCAGAGATGTGGTGAGGGTTCCAAACAGGCGAGCTGTATTCTAGAATTGGTCTAGCAAATGTTTTATATGCTCTGGTTAGTAGTGTGGTGTTTTTCAAAAAGAAACTACGCAAGATTAAGTTTACAATTCTTAGAGCTTTTTTTGCTATGTAGTTGCAGTGGGCTTTGGCACTTAGATCATTTGACATGAAAACTCCAAGGTCTTTAACGGGATGGGGGTCGTCTGTAAGGTAATGTCCATCTAGTATGTACTTAGTGTTTGGGTTCTTTTTTCCTATATGTAAGACTGAGCATTTGCTGGTTGAAATTTGGAGCTGCCAATTTTTAGACCAAGCGGTTAGATGGTCAAGGTCGTTTTGAATGATAGAAGTATTGTCTGTGGTGTTAAATAGTTTGACATCGTCAGCAAAGAGAACACAATTACTTGAGATATGGTCACAAAGATCATTAATGTATAGTATAAAGAGTGTTGGTCCAAGGACGCTGCCTTGAGGAACGCCACTCTTGACAGGAACAGGATTTGATAAAGCATTGCCAATTTTGACCACTTGTTGTCTGTTAGACAGAAAAGCAGATATCCATTTGTGAAGGGGTCCTGAGATGCCATAGGATATTAGTTTTAGGAGAAGTTTATCGTGTACTACTGAGTCAAAAGCTTTGCAGAAGTCTATGTAGATTGCATCTATTGATTTGCCTTGATCAAGATTTGTAGTCCATATGTTTTTACAGTGGAGAAGTTGTTAAGTTACATGATAATTTTTTCCTGAAACCAAATTGTTTATTGGAGAGTAGGTTGTTAGTTTCTAAGTGTGAGGTAATGGATTGGTTGATGATTGATTCCATGACTTTGCAGGTGACGCAGCAAAGAGAGATCGGTCTGTAATTTTCGACTAAGCTGGGGTCTCCTTTTTTGAAGATAGGGATGACTGTGGCTAGTGACCAAAGTTTGGGAAGGGAACTGGTAGTGAAAGCTTTATCAAAGATAATACTTAGGGGTTCTGCTATATTAATGGAAATTTTTTTTAAGAAGTATGCACATAGTCCATCGGGTCCAATAGATAGCAATGGTTTTAGGTTATGAAGAGCTTTTCTAACGTTATCTTCTGTGAAATCTATATGAGTGAAGTCATCATAATCATTGCTGGTACGTTTGTGGAATGTCGGATATGTGTTATCGGAGTTAACAAAAACTGAGCCAAAGAAAATGTTGAAGAGGTTTGCTTTAACTGTTTCGTCATTGCATTCTTTGTTGTTAGAATCTTTTAGTGGTGGGATGGATCTTGAGTCTTTAAGTTTATTGTTAACAAAATTATAAAAGGCACGATTGGAATTTGTGCGCAGAAGGTTCTCTTCTTGCTTGGTGTGGTAATTTGTGCATTCAGTTTTTATTTGGTTGCATATATTTCTGTAGCGGTTTTTGAAATTTGCAACATAGCCTTTTTTGTTTCTTTTCCAGAGGGATTTTTTTTTTGATTGAAGCTTTTTTATTGATATGGGTAGTTTGTTTTTCCTGATCATGGTAGTTATTTGTGGTACATATAGTTTAATGACTCTATTAATTTCAAGTAGGAAGACTCTATAGTGGTCTTCAGCGGTTATGCAGGTTGCAAACAGATTTTGCTAGTCCAGAAATGAAAGATCGTTGTTTATAAGGTTGTAATTAGCTTTTTTGAAGTTGTAGGGAATACTGAATCCATGCAGTTGGGTTGGACCTTACCCAAATCCAACATGGCCTCTATATTTCATGCATTTATAATGTCAAAGTTAGACTGACTGACTTCCTTCCTTCCTTCCTTCCTTCCTTCCTTCCTTCCTTCCTTCCTTCCTTCCTTCCTTCCTTCCTTCCTTCCTTCCTCTTTCCTTCCCTCCCTCCCTCCCTTCACCATTATTTGCAAGATTGACTGTAGGTCCTTTATGCTTGAACAAATACAGGTAGTTCTCAGTTTATGACCACAAATGAGCCCAAAGAGTGCTTTGGAGGAGAAAGTGATAACAGTCTTTTAAACAACCAAAATCAATTGAAGAAATATATGAGATTAAAAGGTCAGCTTGGAGCAACAGGGAGCTCGAGATCAAAGACCCTTTGCCCTCCTTTTCATATCACCATTATAGCTCAGGTATGTTTATTTTTCTAACTATTTCCAGCTGAGGTCATGACTGAAGTTCAAGAACATAGACTTTTTATGTACAGTGCAGTAGAAGCCTTGCTATTACGATCTTGAGAATTATAGACAATAGAAGGAGATAGAAATTAGAACTACTAATAGACTCAGTATGTGAACTGCCAGCACAAGAGTGGTTTAAATTTGATAAAAACAGTATTTTAGTTTGCATGAATGATTGTTATTGAGTGAGAGTTTGCAAAAAGTACTTTAGAATATTACTTTATTATGATGTTTGTGTTTCCTCTTTCTCTTGGATGGTAAAGATCAAGTCCATTAGGAAAAACAAGAAAAATAAATCAATATTTGTTGAATCTTATAAATACCGGAAAGGAGCACACATATATGAAATATATACTGCAATAACATTAAACCTTTTAGAGTTGTACAGATTTATTCACAAATAAACTACAGGAAGAAACTTATGGAAAACACAACAAATATTTTAACTTGAGATGCATTAAACGGAGAAGAAGATCCTGTTATAAAATTTAATAGTAATGGTACTGTTGTTTTCTTTTGAAAGCCAGAAATTGTATTCTGAGAAATAATTTAACAAACTTAGAGTATTTTTTCAATATTAAGCATCAAAGTAGACTGACTCCGAACTTGGCAACAGATGTCACATCCTTAAATATTACCTATGTTCAATGGAGCAGAAAGCCCACAACCAATCCCTGTACCCATTAAAAGTATTTTAAAATAAGTTTAATTATTTTGATTTGATTTTGCTAGTTCTTTGACAGTGATGCAATATTCTCTCCAAAAATTATGTAATTTTATTCATTTTGGAATCAGCCAACTTCTTGATCTCATATTCAAGCCATAATTACTGTTTGACTTTAAAAATAGTGTAACAAGGCTTAGTAATAATAAGAAATGTTTCCTTCATTTTTGGTCACTACTTTACTGGGAATGTGTACGTCTTTTTCAATTAGTTTTCCCCCAAGAAGAACAGACATTTGTGAATGTGAACATAACTTGTGAGGTACACTACCATACATTGCAGTGATGAAGGCTCTCCAACCATTCTCGAGTTAGCAGAAAATGACTGACAGCATGAAACTGGTCATCTCTATTCTGATACTCCAAAATAAAGAGTAACAAAGGCTTACACAGAGTTTTACAAACTAGGTAATTTTAATGATCAGTCCTGGAAGGTTTTGTGTCAAAACAACTCCTTCAAATTTAGTGTCTAAATTTGAAAAAGGGGCCCAGTACACCATAATATGGGTTATGAATTCACATACTGATTTTTTTGCTGATCAGCTTAAATTGCTGGAAGGACAAAGGTAAAGTGAAAATATACCACTTTCAGGTGACTCCCCCAGTTCATTAACATAGCTTCTGCATTCTGCTTCCACTCTAAATAATCAGGTACCCTTCACTTCCAGTCTCATATTATGTAGTTGCGCAGAGAGATACCCCTCCTTCATAGGAAGAGAATTGAGATGAAGAATTTTAGGAGCTAAATCTTGGATATTGCTACTAGCAAGCCACCAGAGGTTAGTTCAGTTTAATTGCTTAAGTAGAAGGCATTCATACAAAGAAAAAAAAGCCCTTAAATGATAAAACACAACTGAACTTAGCTCAGTGTTAATCTCATACTAAACGTGGTTTGTGCTTTACAAAGGAAACCCAGAAGGTCTTCGGAGATTCTCAGTCATCCAGGTTGTGGTTGTCCCAAATATACTTTTCCAAAAGGCAACTGACCTTACTTGATTTTTTTCTTGAAATGAGAAGCGAAATATTTTCAAAGAAAAAAAACAAGTAAGTCCAGTTGCCTTTTAGAAAAGCACCTTTGGGAGACCCAAAGGTGCTTTTAAAAGCATTCAAAGAAGGATGTGTTCAAAGCATTCTAGCCTTTCTTTCTTTCTTTCTTTCTTTTCTTTTCTTTTCTTTTCTTTTCTTTTCTTTTCTTTTCTTTTCTTTTCTTTTCTTTCCTTCCTTCCTTCCTTCCTTCCTTTCTTTCTCTTTTCCTTCCTTGCTTCTTTCCTCCTCTTTTTCTTTCTTTTTCTTTTCTTTTTTCTTTTCTTTCTCTCTTTCTAGAATATCCTTGATTATAAAAAGAAATGAACAAATGCTAAAATGCTACATTTATTCAAGTATTGTTCTCAAGGGCAAGAAATGGGTTTTATTATTTTAAGAAAAAAGATACTGATGTAAATATAAGAATGAAACAGGGTAGCAGATTTGACTCATTTCAATAAAAACCAATTCCCGTTGGAATCAGTTTTTCCTTTTGTAGAAATATACAGTAAACCATATTAAAAAATCTAATTATAAACACTCCATCACTAGAGAAGAAATCTAAAATGAAAAAAAGAATTGTAACTGGTTCTGAAGGTGATAAATAACAGAGGTGTTCAGATTATGTGAAAGCAGCTTTATTTAAAAATAAATTCTAGAAAATAAAATGAAGTGCTGCTGGCAAACTTTAAGATCCTGTTGATCTGTTACAATTAGCTTGTCTCTGCCAGAATCTCTAGAAAGATACTAGAAAAGATTCCCAATTTATTGTTGCAGTTCAAAAAAGATTCTACATAAAAATACTCATGCCCAAGTTAAAGAATGGAAAGACTGAGTATACAGACACAATTCTAAGAGAAATCAAGAAATAAAAGACTTAATCCTAAATACTGTAAAAATAACCCTAATGCAGAAGTTGATCCTAGAACAGATTGCTGGCTAAACAGCTACCCATTTCTTCGGGAATAGGGATGGTAAATTCCATTTTGCCATCTTAGTTCAGAGATTTCTGTCCTGTGTCTTTAAAAAGTCCAAAAGTCCCCGTCCCCCCTCAGCCTTTTCTGTATATGACAGGGAGCATCTTTACCTCCTGAACATGCGGGTTGGGCAATAAAAAGAAAAATAACAGTTCTTGAATACATGGCATCTCCTTCAGCTATGACAAGTGAGAAGTGTAACGTATCTGATACTGCTCTAGAAGGAATGGTTGCCACCTTCAACATCTATTTGTTGATGAATGTTTCTTTTCTTTTATGTACACTGAGAGCATTTGCACCAAGACAAATTCCTCGTGTGTCCAGTCATACTTGGCCAATAAAGAATTCCATTCTATTCTATTCTATTCTATTCTATTCTATTCTATTCTATTCTATTCTATTCTATTCTTATTTCATGGCCCCCAGAACATCCAGTTAGGTGGCCAAAGACTCATTTTGCCTCCCTCCCCAATAAGCAAAATCTGTCTCACTCTTTCAAAAAAGACTATGAATCTTCATGGGGGGAAAAGGACTCAGAGGTTCATCTTCAAGGCCATGGAGAGGAATTTGCAGAACATCTGTCTGACAAAATTCTTTGTATGCATTCCAGGCTGGACACCAGCTTTGATTCAGATACGGTTAGAAGCGCCTGGGCACAATCTTGTCCTGTCATATGGGCACAGTTTGATCTTGTTGGTCCTTAGGAAGTTCAGAAGTAATAGTAACAGAGTTGGAAGGGACTTTGGAGGTCATCTAGTTCTGCTCACGCAGGAGACCTATACTAGGGATTCGAACCGCCGAACTGCCGACCTTTCTGATCAACCAGCTCAGTGTCTTAGCCATTAAGCCACCTAGCCAGGCAAGTTGACAGGCTCCTAATGACTGTGAGCTTAGCCACCTTCTTCTTAGATGCATGCCTCTCCTGGTTAGTAAGTCTGCCCAGGAGATGTCATGCAGCTGGAACCTAGTAAAATGGCACAAAATGTTTGGAGAATACCTTGATGCTTGGAAAAATGAAAGGCAATCAGAAAAGGAGATAGTAGGAGACAAAGAAGCTAGATAAGATGCTATCACTGGTGACAAAAGCATGAGAAACATTTACTGGCAGACAGTCCTGGGTGAAAAGATGTCCATCCAGTCGTGAAGCATCAGAAGCAACTGAATGGCTGAACAAAAACAATGCTGAGTTGCGTTTCAGCAAAATAAGGCAGTGAGACACTTAGATTACTTGTCATTCAGAAATGGTGGTAGCTACCATGCCTGACTGCTGCCTTCTTGTCATAAATGTTTTTATTATTGCAATCACTTCTATCCTTTTCATCTGCCTAAAAAGATTAGATTATAAATGAAAGACATAACAGGCAACAGTAAATACCAAAACCTTTAGCAATCCAAAAAACAAGAAGCGGACTACAAAACCTGATTACAAAGAAAAGCTTTAGCTGCTCTCCTAAATGCAAGTTGAAAAGAGCTACAAATCTTTCCAAGGACACCCCTGAAGAAAATGGTAATATAAAAAATAAAAATGAAATAACTGAAGTATATGGAAGATGATTTGTTGGGTTTCCTGGTTCTAAGCAACTTGGGGCATTAGAGACCAAATATAACTCAGTACTTTGAACTATTAATAGAAGAAGAAAAAATAGGGTGCCGGTAAAATGGTATTAAAAGATTATGTGAACCCTGCATCCCACTCCTATGAGAAAGTTGACTGCAGCAGTGACTAAATGACAATTCTAACTCTTTGTAAAGACAAACAGACATGCCAGGCAATAGTAAGATGAAAAGTAATGAAACCTACAATAGATCCAAAATATTTCATGGGTTGACAAGGTTGCAGCTGCTGCAACAATTTGAATTCTACTTGGGTAATTACTGTAAATCTTGAGGAGTCCTATGTTGCTGTTGGCGAGGAACTCCTGGGCATAGTCTTGGCTTCCAATCAAGCTCTAGAATTAGAGCCCAGAACTTAAATTTTTAGCTAGAATGCAATCCTTGTGAATATCCATGAGAAATACATACCAAATATTTTCTATTATACTTAATGCATGTATTTTCTCTGTTACCCCTATTATTTCTAGCCAAGAAGCCCTACCTTCATCATTCAAGGATATCCTTTGAAAGAAGGTAAACTTTCATATGTTGTGAGTTGAATGAAGAAAGCTTAGTGAACTATAAAAGTTATCATTTGCTACACGATCTTGTTCGTTAAATATAGTCTGTCAAAATGACACCTATTCAGCGGACAGCTTTGTCTTTGACCCATTACATATAAGGTCTCTCGCAGTTCAGATTAAGTGCTTACAATTGTCCAGCAACTCATACCTCACCTGGAGCAAATGTCAGCTCCAAGGAAAGCTGCTACAAAATTAGTTGGAATATTGGTTTGTGGTCGAGTTTGTAGAATGGGGACTATTTTCTGCAAGAGGAAAATGTGGTTTGTCTATCTTATTAGACAATTAGGAGAAGGATATTAAATAGAACCAACAGTTTTCATCAACACCCAATAAAGGAAACTGTTTTCTTATGGACGTGCTTTTTAATCATCACTTTGTATTCCCACATGATATATGGGGACAAATGAGTTGTGTTAGTAGGAGACAGTCTCTCGTTGTTATTATTGCTCTGTATGGGCTTTCACTGTGGGGTGTGTGTGAAAGACATGAACAGGGCAAGTCCTTACTCAGTGTATGTAGGAACTAAAAACAACAATACTATCACTATCAGCACTGCTCATTGCTGAAAGAGGCTAGGATTTTTAGTATGCACAATCCTCCTTAGGCCTACTTCCAGTTCTGTTGGCACATTTGTAGTGGACAATGCCTACATTTATATAGAAATAAGAAGAGATTTCATAACCAAGATGATTGATCAGAGTCTAGGGCTGTAGCTTGCATGCATAAGACTTTAGGAATAAAACACACACACACACATCCTGCCCCTATATGCCAAATCTTCCTTTTATTCCAATTTGCAGAAAGAAAATGTTTGGCTGTTGCTGAACTTGCTGCTAGACCTCTCCTAGATGTTTCCAGGACTGAAGTTTATACGTACAGAAGGGTAACATGGTAAGCATTTCCATGAAAGATAAAACCAATTTAAACCCATGTTATATATGTGCTTCGTTAGCATTGGCCTCCACTGTAAATCAACGAATCCTCAGCAACAGTGTCATAATTGTTCGTACAGCTTTCTAAAGTTAGATAATGAAAAACATAAACTCTTGCCCTAATTAATGCAGTCAGCTTCTTTATGACTTAGCCTAATGTGAGTGTCAAGTTAGAAGGCAGTATCTTCAACTTTGACTGATCTAGAAAAACTAAGCAGGATCAGATTTAATACTTAGATAGGAGGCCACTGGAAGATCCTAGGTTTGAAGGAGAAAGAGCTTGAAAGAAAATTTGGAACGTTTGTCACCATATATGCTGACAGCGACAAGAATCTTACACACATAAAGATGGAATTCCCACAATGGAAGAATGGGTGGTAAAGGTGGTAGAATTGGAAGAGAAAGCAAAACTGACCAGTTTAAAAGAATTTATTTAGTTTTGTTTCTGCTTGGAAATCACTCCTGAACCTTTTGCTCAAAACTGACAAAAAATAAACTTTTGATTTTAGGTTTTGATGATGCAAATGATATTGTTGTTTTAGAAATGGCTTGAAATGTTGAGAAATGCAAAGCAAAAGATTGAGGTTATAATTCTTTCTTTTTGGTTTTTTGTATTCTATTCAACCCCCCCCCCCAAAAAAAGTTACTTTTTTCCTTTATCCTTTGCACTTCTCTTTTTCCTTTTCTTAGCTTTCTAATTTTATTTTGTTTTATATTTTATATTTTATATTTTTTATCTTATAACTAGATGGATATCCGTGCTTCACTACGAAACTATGTAATCGGGCTTGATAAATCAACACTTACAGCTTGAAAATTAATGAGTAGTTACAATCGGCCTTTCCTGTCCTCTTCTCTCCCTCAGCCTTGCCCCATAGAAACGTCTCCTATCCTATCCCCTTCTCTCCCTCAGCCTTGCCCTACAGAAACATCTCCTATCCTATCCCCTTCTCTCCCTCAGGCTTCCCCCTCAGAAGGCTCCCCTATCATATCCCCTTCTCTCCCTAAGCCTTGCCCCACAGAAGCCTCTCCTATCCTGGTTGATGCTGTGAAAGTAAAACTGAAAGTGAAACTCCTTTCCTCTGCTTGTGTTTTGCATTTGGAACAGGTTTCTTTTCAGGTAGGGAGGGGGAGTAGACTCCTTAGCATCAGAGGGCTGTTTGGAAAGTGAAACAGTATTTGCTGTGTGAGCAAGAAGGAGACAGGAAGGAGCCTGGCCGTGGCTCAGCTCAAGTGTTCTGTCTTAAAGCTGCTTCCTGCTGTGAAAGTAAAACTGAAAGTGAAACTCCGCTCCTCTGCTTTTGTTTTGCATTTGGAACAGATTTTTTTTCAGGTGAGAAGAGGGAGTAGAACTCCTTAGCATCAGAGCGTGTTAATCATAATATAGGAAATACTAATGCTCTGATGTTCATTTTGAAAAATCCTTTCTTAGTGAGCACCTAGAAGTGAAGAGGAACATATGTGGCGAATTTCAATTATGACATGAGTGGTTTTCACTTTAGAGATAAACTTTAATAAAAAAGAGACCAATGGAAAATCCCAGGGTTTTAGACAAAACTTGGTAACTCCAAATCTCAACCAGCAAATGCTCAGTCTTACATATAAGGCTCTGCGCATGCGCGAGAATGGAGGCTCGCTAGAGCAACGGGAGTCGGCGATGGTGGGTCTTCTGAGGATGGCAACACCCTGACGATCTGCCGAGGTGCTCACACCCCTCGGCCTGTTGGACCATCTTCGCGGCAGCCACAGGAGAGGTCCCTGGACCTTCTCGGGTTTGCGGCTGTTGAGAACGGGCCGGAGGGAAAGCGGCAAACGGCGAGTGGCGGCCATTTTTTTCCGGGCGTATGATGAGGCCGCGTGGAAAGCCGCGGCCCCGGCCCATACTTCACCATCAGCACTTGGCCCGCACTTTACTATCGGTGTTTGGGCGCAAGGTGATGCCACGGCGCATGGCAGGTGGCCAGGCCGCGGCGTGGTGAGTTGCTTCATCGGCATTTTCTTTAACATCATCCTGCATATTAGTAACGTTTTTCATCTGGCGTTTTTCATCTGGCGTGAGGCAAGGCCGCGGCGAGAGGAAGGCCCAATGTGAGGCCGGGAGGAGAAGCTGCGGCCTGTACTTCTGTTTTCATAGGCCTGTATTTCTTTTTCCACCATTGTTTCCACCGTTGCTTCCTTCGGTACTTCGGCCCTCCCCCCGCCTTTTGGACGAGGAAGGGGTGAAGGGCTATTACCCGGCTCTGCAGTCGCCTTCTTTGTCTTTGATTTTCCACCGTGATGCCCCGATGCCGCTCCCCGCCGCGATGGGATCTGCGGCTTTCACAGCATTTTACAGCTTGCTGGCCCCCTGGAGGGTTGTTTGGCCTGGTCTGGCCCCTGGAACTGGCCTGGTCCTGTGGAATGGTCAGGCCTTGGGCAGGGCCTGGCCTCTTGGAGTGAGCGGCCTGCTGTGGACAGGCTTTGGGCCTTGGAGCAGCTTGCCTTCGGAGCATCTAGACGGAGAATGGCCGACGGGACAGATGTCGGAGGAGTCCTGGCCTATTATGGCTTGCTTCTTCCTAATCAGTGCGATGTCATCGGCACCTCACATGGCCTTTTGAGACTCTTAGGCCATGAATGGTTCTTGGGGACTACTGTGGAAGATGCTTTAGACTGGTTTGAGATCTGCTGGGGGACTCATCCGGGAATCAACGGTGGGCATTGATGAAGGGAATGATAATGCCACTCACCTTTTACCCAATGGATTTTTGGACTGGATGATGGACGGACTGGCAGTATTTTCCTTGATTTTTAAGACCTTTTACGAGGATTTTATTTATGGGCTAATTGCCATAAAATGCCATCTGTCTATTTTTGTTATACCATCTTTGTCATCATATTCCAGCCCCCATTTGACTTATCATCTGACAAATGGGTTTCCATTGGAGGAAACATCATTTAATACGCTTTGCCTATCTGAGGACACAACCATCTATCACCGATTCTTATTCCTCAATGCGATACTCTGTACATGAACTCTTGCGCCTGCGTGCCCCCGCCTCGCAGGAGTGGCCTGCTTCATTACCTAGGGCCGGCCTCAATGACGGATCTTGGGACCCACAGAGGTGGCATGCGTCGAGAAAGAGCCTTTGGGGATTTTTAGATAGGGAATTTTTAAGGGGAGGGAGGGTTAGGGCGGGTGTTGGGAGAAACCCGTCCGGGGGGGGCAGTTCCTGCGTATGCTTGCGGCGTTTATTCTTTAGGTTCAAGGGTTATGGGGGAGGATGGCGTTCCTTTTGATGAGGGTGGTCCTATTTGCACGGTAAGTGGAGGGGCAGATATGGCGGAAGTGAGGGATCGTATCAACTTTTGGGGGCACGTGCTCGATGTTTGAAGGAGATCACGCGCCCCGATCCCTCAGACTTCTCCCGTTCCCCACATGGTCAAGACCCTCAGAGTCTGGGCCTCCAGATGATGTTGTGCAACGCACGGTCCGTGGTTAACAAGGCCCCCCTAGTTTGTGATCTTATTCAGGGGGGTTCCGCGGACCTTATGGGCATTACGGAAACCTGATTGGGCACAGAAGGGGGCGTGCCCCTGGTTGAAATGTGCCCACCGGGTTTCCGAGCATTCCATCAACCTAGGGCCCAAGGTAGGGGTGGGGGGGTGGCGGTTGTTATTAAAGAAAGTCTAGAGCCGAGGGAGACCACTGTTCCTCAGATCGCCGGCTGTGAATCCCTCTTTGTGAGGTGGGGTCATAGGTGTCAGATGGGCTTGCTGGTCATGTACCTGGCTCCTTGCTGTGTGACAGCAGCCCTGCCCGAGCTCCTGGAGGTGCTTGTTGGAGTGGCAGTTGAGACCCCCAGACTCAGGGTTATGGGGGACTTTAACCTGCCATTGACCGGCATGTCATCGACAGCAGCTTGGGAGTTCATGGCTTCCATGACGGCTTTGGACCTGACTCAAGTAGTCGATGGTCCCACTCACACTGGGGGTGGCACGCTGGACTTCATTTTTATCTCTGGACAGTGGTTGAAGGATCTGGACTTGAGAGATTTAGTCATTGAACCTTTGTCATGGTCAGATCACTCTCTCCTTCGTCTAGACTTTCTGCCCGCCATTCAACACCGCAGGGAGACGGGACCAATACGTTGGTTCTGTCCCAGGCGCCTGATGGACCTGGAGAGGTTCCAGACAGAGCTTGGGCCGTTTCCTGAGGGTCTGGCCCACGGCACGGCTGAAGAACTAGTTGCGGCTTGGGAACAGGCTGCGGCTGGGGCTCTAGACCGTGTCGTGCCTTTGCAGCCTCTGACCCGGCGAAGGTCTCAATCAGCTCCTTGGTTTTCCGAAGGGCTGAGGGAGATGAAACGCCGGAGAAGACCTCTAGAGAGTTCTTGGAGATCCAGTCGTTCGGAGGCTGATCGGACACTAGTTAGGTCATATACCAGGACCTACCTAGTGGCATTGAAGGAAGCGAGACGTGGCTACATCTCCTCCCTCATTGCATCGGCAGATAACCGCCCGGCCGCCCTGTTTCGGGTGACTCGCTCTCGTCTTCAACAGGGGGAGCGGGATGACTCATTGCAGGGACGTGCCAAGGAGTTTAGTGGTTATCTATACGATAAAATCGTTCAGCTTCGGGATGGTCTGGATCAAAATTGGGTGGATCCAGGTGAGAGGTCAGAGAGCTGTCTTGTTGAGACTGTTTGGGATGAGTTTGATCCTGTGGCTCCCGAGGACACGGACAGATTATTGGGGAGGTTGAATGCCACCACATGTTTACTGGACCCGTGCCCTCCTGTTTGGTACTGGCCACGCAGGAGGTGGCACGAGGCTGGCTCCAGGGGATTACTAATGCTTTTTTGCTGGAGGGGGTCTTCCCTGCCGCCTTGAAAGAGGCGGTGGTGAGGCCTCTCCTCAAGAAGCCTTCCCTGGACCCAGCTATTTTAGGTAACTATCGTCCGGTCTCCAACCTTTGCTTTGTGGCGAAGGTTGTAGAGAGTGTGGTGGCATGTCAATTACCCCGGTACCTGGATGAAACTGTCTATCTAGACCCATTCCAGTCCGGCTTCTGGCCCGGATACAGCACGGAGACGGCTTTGGTCGCGTTGGTTGATGATCTCTGGAGGGCCAGGGATAGGGGTTACTCCTCTGCCTTGGTCCTATTAGACCTCTCAGTGGCTTTTGATACCATCGACCATGGTATCCTGCTGCACTGGTTGGAGGGACTGGGAGTGGGAGGCAACGTTTATCGGTGGTTCTCCTCCTATCTCTCTGACCGGTCGCAGACGGTGTTGACAGGAGGGCAGAGGTCGACCCTGAAACACCTCACTTGTGGGGTGCCGCAGGGGTCGATTCTCTCGCCCCTCCTGTTCAACATCTATATGAAGCCGCTGGGTGAGATCATCAGTGGTTTCGGTGTGAGGTATCAACTGTACACTGATGATACTCAGCTGTACTTTTCCACACCGGGCCACCCCAATGAAGCTGTTGAAATGCTGTCCCGGTGTCTGGAGGCCATACGGGTCTGAATGGGGAGAAACAGTCTCAAGCTCAATCCCTCCAAGACAGAGTGGATGTGGAAGCCGGCACCCCGGTACAGTCAGCTGCAGCCATGGCTGACTGTTGGGGGCGAGTCATTGGCCCCAATGGAAAGGGTGCGCAACTTGCGTTCTCCTGGATGGATGGCTGTCTTTTGAAGACCATTTGACGGCCGTCTCCAGGAGAGCTTTTTACCAGGTTCGCCTGGTTCGCCAGTTGCGCCCCTTCCTAGACCGGGATGCCCTATGCACAGTCACTCATGCTCTCGTGACATCTCGCCTGGATTACTGCAATGCTCTCTACATGGGGCTTCCCTTGAGGAGCACCCGGAGGCTCCAGTTGGTCCAGAATGCGGCTGCGCGGGTGATAGAGGGAGCCCCTCGTGGCTCCCATGTGACACCGCTCCTGCGCAGACTGTACTGGCTACCTGTGGCCTTCCGGGTGCGCTTCAAGGTTTTGGTAACCATCTTCAAAGCGCTCCATGGCTTAGGGCCGGGTTACTTACGGGACCGTCTGCTGCCACCGACTGCCTCCCACCGACCCGTGCGCTCTCACAGGGAGGGACTCCTTGGGGTGCCATCCGCCAGGCAGTGCCGACTGGCGACACCCAGGGGAAGGGCCTTCTCTGTGGGGGCTCCCACCCTCTGGAATGAACTCCCCCCGGGACTCCATCAACTTCCCGACCTTCGAACCTTTCGCCGCGAGCTTAAGACACACCTATTTATTTGCGCAGGACTGGGCTAGGATTTTAATTTTAATTCAGTTTTTAATGGGGTTTTATTATTTTGTTTTATAAATTTTAAATTCGGCCTTATTTAAAAAAATTTTTAATTAATGTTTTATCTTGTATTTATATTTATGTATTTGTGTTTTAATAGGCTGTAAACCGCCCTGAGTCCCTTGGGAGATAGGGCGGTATAAAAATGCGATTAAATAATTAAATAAATAAAAATTGGGAAAAAGAACCCTAACACTAAGTACAAGCTTGATGGACATTACCTTACAGATGACCCCCACCCTGTTAAAGACCTTGGAGTTTTCATATCAAATGACCTAAGTACCAAAACCCACTGCAACTACATAGCAAAAAAGGCTCTAAGAGTTGTAAACCTAATTTTATGCAGCTTCTTTTCCAAAAACTCTACACTACTAACCAGAGCATACAAAACATTTGCTAGACCTATTCTTGAATACAGCTCACCTGTCTGGAACCCATACCACATCTCTGACATTAATAAAATTGAATGTGTCCAGAAATATTTTACAAGAAGAGTTCTCCGCTCCTCTGAAAACAACAAAATACCCTATACCACCAGACTTGAAATCCTGGGATTAGAAAATTTAGAACTCCGCCGATTCCAACAAGACCTGTGTTTAACACATAGAATCATCTATTGCAATGTCCTTTCTGTTAAAGACTACTTCAGCTTCAATCACAATAATACAAGAGCAAACAATAGATTCAAACTTAATGTTAACTGCTTCAATCTTGATTGCAGAAAATATGACTTTTGTAACAAAATTGTTAAGCTTGGAACTCACTACCTGACTCTTCTCAAAATCTCAAAAACTTCAACCAAAAACTGTCTGTTATTGACCTTACCCCATTCCTAAGAGTCACTACCTGACTCTGTGGTCTCTTCTCAAAATCCCAAAAACTTCAACCAAAAACTGTCTATTATTGACCTCACCCCATTCCTAAAAGGACTATAAGGGGCGTGCATAAGAGCACAAAAGTGCCTACCGTTCCTGTCCTATTGTTCTCTTTCATTATATCAAATTAATATGGTTGTTGCATACTTTTGCTTATATATAAGTTTACATGATGTGTTGTTGTTTTATGTCAATGTTTGCGTATCCTGTTGTGACAAATAAAATAAAAAAAAAGATTGGGAAATAAAAAACTAACTTAAAGCAGAATGAGGTAGAAAACATACTTGAGGAGAGAAGCAACAAAATAATTATACAGACGTATCCATGAAATTAACCAGAGGTGACCTTGACTCAAGTAACGTTTTTTCCTTTTTAATGAACGATCCCACCTATTGCATTACATTATACACTTGACCAGTAGAACTTGTTCAAGCAACTTCAATGCTTAATGCTGTGAAACAGACCTATGTGTTACGTTCAGGCTGCTGCTAGCTGGCAGTGTTAGTTGAATAACAGTATTATGCTCAATGGCTTTCTAAACTGGAAGCCATAGAACCTGAGTAATTCATCTGTATCTTCACCACAAAACTGAATAAGCACTAGAATTTAGAATTAGAATTTAGAATTTAGAATTTATTGGCCAAGTGTGGTTGGACACACAAGGAATTTGTCTTGGTGCATATGCTTTCAGTGTACATAAAAGAAAAGATACCTTCATCAAGGTACAACATTTAACATTTACAACACAAATGATGGTCATAG
The DNA here is from genome assembly GCF_028640845.1 of Ahaetulla prasina. Lineage (NCBI taxonomy): Eukaryota > Metazoa > Chordata > Lepidosauria > Squamata > Colubridae > Ahaetulla > Ahaetulla prasina. The sequence goes on along the minus strand of NC_080540.1, from coordinate 66,415,017 downwards.
GGTATAATTTAACACTTAATGATAAGCAACAAAAGTTACAGTCATACAGTCATAAGTGGAAAGAGATTGGTGATGGGAACGATGAGAAGATTAATAGTAGTGTAGATTTAGTAAATAGTTTGACAGTGTTGAGGGAATTATTTGTTTAGCAGAGTGATGGCCTTCGGGAAAAAACTGTTCTTGTGTCTAGTTGTTCTGGTGTGCAGTGCTCTATAGCGTTGTTTGAGGGTAGGAGTTGAAACAGTTTATGTCCAGGATGTGAGGGGTCTGTAAATATTTTCACAGCCCTCTTCCTAATTCGTGCAGTATACAGGTCCTCAATGGAAGGCAGGTTGGTAGCAATTATTTTTTCTGCAGTTCTAATTATCCTCTGAAGTCTGTGCCTTTCTTGTTGGGTTGCAGAACCAAACCAGACTGTTATAGAAGTGCAAATGACAGACTCAATAATTCCTCTGTAGAACTGGATCAGCAGCTCCTTGGGCAGTTTGAGCTTTCTGAGTTGGCGCAGAAAGAACATTCCTTGTTGTCCTTTTTTGATGATGTTTTTGATATTAGCTGTCCATTTTAGATCTTGCGATATGATAGAACCTAGAAATTTGAAGGTTTCTACTGTTGATACTGTGTTGTCTAGTGTTGTGAGAGGTGGAAGGTTTCTCCTAAAGTCTACCACCATTTCTACAGTTTTGAGTGTGTTCAGTTCCAGATTGTTTCGGTCGCACCACAAGGCTAGTCGTTTGACCTCTCATCTATATGCGGATTCATCATAATATAATATAATAATAATATTATAATTATTATATTATATTAATAATAATATAATAGATAAGGTTAGTGTCAAAATTTTATTAGACAAAGCTGTTGGCAAGTTAAAGGTAATGCAAAGCATGCTATTTTTAGATAAAAATTATATTCAATAGCTGCCAAATGACCGGAACAATCTGGAACGGAACAAGCTCAAAACTGTAACTACATCGCAAAAAAGGCCTTAAAAGTTGTAAACCTAATCTTGCATAGCTTCTTCTCCAAAAACACTACACTACTAACCAGAGCATATAAAACATTTGCTAGACCAATTCTCGATTACAGCTCACCTGTCTGGAACCCACACTTCGTTTTGGACATTAATACAATTGAGCGTGTCCAGAAATATTTTACAAGAAGAGTTCTCCACTCCTCTGATCACAACAAAATACCTTATGCCACCAGACTTGAAATCCTGGGTTTAGAAAATTTAGAACTACGCCGCCTTTGGCATGACCTGAGTATAACTCATAAAATTATCTGCTACAATGTCCTTCCTGTTGAAGACTACTTCAGCTTCAACCACAACAATACACAAGCACACAATAGATTTAAACTTAAAGTGAACTGCTCCAATCTTGATTGTAGAAAACATGACTTCAGTAACAGAGTTGTTAATGCCTGGAATGCACTACCTGGCTCTGTGGTCTCATCCCAAAATCCCCAAAGCTTTAACCAAAGACTCTCCACTTTTGATCTCACTCCATTCCTAAGAGGTCTGTAAGGGGCTTGCATAAGAGCACCAGCGTGCCTACCGTTCCTGTCTTAATGTTCCCTTTGGTTGTATTCAGTTTGTATGGTTATTTTATGCTTATACTTATATATATTGTTGTGTTTGACAAAATAAATAAAAAAATAAAAATAAAAATAAAAATGAAATTTTTTTCCCCGAACACCATTACTCTGCTAAACAAATAATTCCATCAACACTGTCAGTTACTAAATCTGCACTACTATTAATCTTCTCATCGTTCCCATCACCCATCTCCTACTTATGACTGTATGACTATAACTTTGTTGCTTGTATCCTTATGATTTATATTGATTGATTGTTTCCTGATTGCTTAATTGTAGCCAGTGGTGGGATTCAAATAATTTAACAATCGGTTCTCTGCCCTAATGATTTCTTCCAACAACCAGTTTGCCAAATGTTCAGAAAGTTAACAACAGGTTCTCCCGAAGTGGTGCAAACTGGCTGAATCCCACCACTGATTGTAGCCTATGACTAACATTAAGTGCTGTATCATTAAGTGTTAAATTTGTACCCTATAACTATCATTAAGTGTTATAAGTGTTGTACCTTGATGAAGTATCTTTTCTTTTATGTACACTGAGAGCATATGCACCAAGACAAATTCCTTGTGTGTCCAATCACACTTGGCCAATAAAAAATTCTATTCTATTCTATTCTATTCTATTCTATTCTATTCTATTCTATTCTATTCTATTCTATTCTATTCTAAATGACATGGTACTAATTCCTGCTTATATGCAGATGCTATTACATTATTATGATCTTGCTTAGAACAGTAAAACAGAATGAAACATAATAGTTAGTATATTCACACCAATCACTCATAAGGGCACAGGTGTAGTAGCTACATAAGTACCACCCAAAGTGTCCTATTGTTCCTCTTCATTATATCCAATTAATACAGTTGTTACATACTTATGCACATATATATGCTTATATATATTGTTGTGTTTGACAAAATAAATAAAAAAATAAAAATAAAAATAAAAATGAAATTTTTTCCCCCGAACACCATTACTCTGCTAAACAAATAATTCCATCAACACTGTCAGTTACTAAATCTGCACTACTATTAATCTTCTCATCGTTCCCATCACCCATCTCCTACTTATGACTGTATGACTATAACTTTGTTGCTTGTATCCTTATGATTTATATTGATTGATTGTTTCCTGATTGCTTAATTGTAGCCAGTGGTGGGATTCAAATAATTTAACAATCGGTTCTCTGCCCTAATGATTTCTTCCAACAACCAGTTTGCCAAATGTTCAGAAAGTTAACAACAGGTTCTCCCGAAGTGGTGCAAACTGGCTGAATCCCACCACTGATTGTAGCCTATGACTAACATTAAGTGCTGTATCATTAAGTGTTAAATTTGTACCCTATAACTATCATTAAGTGTTATAAGTGTTGTACCTTGATGAAGTATCTTTTCTTTTATGTACACTGAGAGCATATGCACCAAGACAAATTCCTTGTGTGTCCAATCACACTTGGCCAATAAAAAATTCTATTCTATTCTATTCTATTCTATTCTATTCTATTCTATTCTATTCTATTCTATTCTATTCTATTCTAAATGACATGGTACTAATTCCTGCTTATATGCAGATGCTATTACATTATTATGATCTTGCTTAGAACAGTAAAACAGAATGAAACATAATAGTTAGTATATTCAAACCAATCACTCATAAGGGCACAGGTGTAGTAGCTACATAAGTACCACCCAAAGTGTCCTATTGTTCCTCTTCATTATATCCAATTAATACAGTTGTTACATACTTATGCTCATATATATGCTTATATGTTATATAGTTGTTTCATGTTAATGCTTATATACACTGTTATGACCAAAAAAAAAAGGCATTTCTATGTCATGAACATGGGGACTATATCTAAGGGCTGACCACAGACAAGAACAGCATCTTGCTAAAGTACCTGCAGTTGTCTTCTTGAGAGTAAAACCAAAACTTTGTGTGTGCCTGTGAAAGGGAGCCCTCCTCGTTTTTCTTCATTGTTTTCTTCATTGTTAAGTGGTAGGCTTTCTGGAAAAAGGCAACATGAAGGTGAAGATGCTCATCAGTCTATCTCAATGTCTAGTGGTTGTATTCCTGCAAGTTTCTTCACAGCATAGTGAAAATTGTTTGCCGTATGGTGTTGCTGTCTTTTTTTCCCAATGTCCGTCTTTAGCCTACAGGAATTCCCTCACTCAAGTCCTTTTTGTGGCTGAGGGTTGCTTCAAGTCAGTCTGACTCTTGAGGACTGTCTGAATGAATCCATGTAATTTTCTTGGCAAGATTTCAGAAGTAGTTTGTCCTTGTCTCTTTCCTAGGGCTGAGAGAGAGAACTTGGACCAAGGTCACCCAGCTGGCTTTCTTCCTAAGATGGAACTAGAATTCACAGTCTCCTGGTTTCTAGCCAAGCATTGTCACTTTCAAATGGCCTTCACAGTCCAATGCCTCCACTTGTGTTTATTGCATCCCAAGCCTAGAGAGCCTTTCCCAGCTAGGAAAAAATTATTTTTATTTATTTATTTTGTCACAACATCATATAAAAAGGATTATATAGTATATAAACATATATATGAGTAAATATTACGAGGTATAAGCATCAATATATATATAGGAAGAAGAAAAGAAAAACAATAGGACAGGAACGATAGGCACGTTTGTGCGCTTATGCACGCCCCTTATGGTCCTCTTAGGAATGGGGTGAGGTCAATAGTAGAAAGTTTTTGGTTAAAGCTTTTAGGATTATGGGAAGAGACCACAGAGTCAGGTAAAGTATTCCAAGCACAGATGATTCTGTTACAGAAGTCATATTTTCTGCAATCTAGATTAAAGCGGTTGACATTAAGTTTAAATCTGTTGGTTGCTCTTGTATTGTTGCAATTAAAGCTGAGGTAGTCTTTAACAGGAAGGACATTACAATAGATGATTCTATGAGTTAAACTTAGGTCTTGTCGAAGGCGACGGAGTTCCAAGTTTTCTAAGCCTAGGATTTCAAGTCTGCTGGGATAAGGTATTTTGTTGTTTTCAGAGGAATGAAGAACTCTTCTTGTAAAATATTTCTGGACTCGTTCAATTGTATTGATGTCAGAGATGTGGTGAGGGTTCCAAACAGGCGAGCTGTATTCTAGAATTGGTCTAGCAAATGTTTTATATGCTCTGGTTAGTAGTGTAGTGTTTTTGGAAAAGAAGGTACGCAGGATTAGGTTTACAACTCTTAGAGCCTTTTTTGCTATGTAGTTACAGTGGGCTTTGGCACTTAGATCATTTGACATGAAAACTCCAAGGTCTTTAACGGGGTGGGGGTCATCTGTAAGGTAATGTCCATCTAGTATGTACTTAGTGTTTGGGTTCTTTTTTCCAATATGTAAGACTGAGAATTTGCTGGTTGAGATCTGGAGTTGCCAAGTTTTAGACCAAGTCATCGTCCTTTTGGATGATAGATGCATTGTCTGTGGTGTCAAATAGTTTGACATCGTCAGCAAAGAGAACACAATTACTTGTGATATGGTCACAAAGATCATTAATGTATAGTATGAAGAGTGTTGGTCCAAGGACGCTGCCTTGAGGAACGCCACTCTTGACAGGAACAGGATTTGATAGAGCATTGCCAATTTTGACCACTTGTTGTCTGTTAGACAGAAAAGCAGATATCCATTTGTGAAGGGGTCCTGAAATGCCATAGGATTTTAGTTTTAGGAGAAGTTTATCGTGTACTACTGAGTCAAAAGCTTTGCAGAAGTCTATGTAGATTGCATCTATTGTTTTGCCTTGATCAAGATTTGTAGTCCATATGTTTTTACAGTGAAGAAGTTGTAAGTTGCATGATAATTTTTTCCTGAAACCAAATTGTTTATTGGAGAGTAGGTTGTTAGTTTCTGAGGTAAAAATGGGGGCTTTAATCCAACAATCTGAAAGGGCCTCTGTGGGAGAACCAGATTTTTTAACAGCCTTGATAATGATATATAACTCCACATCAACAATACTGTACTAAGGACACAGTTCCACAGAGCATAAACCAACAAATAATAATTGCCTTTTTCTACTCCAGCTCCACATTATTAGATGCCACCACATTGGAGATGAAGGAAAACACAGATGAATGGCAATGATAAAAGTGAGATAAATCAGGGAAAAGCAGCACATTGTCCTGTTAAGAAGAATTCTAATTAGAGCAGGCCTGACCAAAAGGAGTTGAGTTGAGATCGCTGTGATCTTTGAGTAACCAAAGTGTGGGAAATGCAACTCATTAACTGACAAGAAGCAATTTAGCATGCATACCTGGGAAGAAGAAAAAAAGATTGGTGGCCAGATCTCTTTATTTGAGGGCCTCTGGGGAAATCTCAGAAAGATCCTCATTTACAAAACATCTCTGGATTGTACAAGTAGTAACACTTATTTGGAATTCCAGAATGCTGTGGATGTTTTAAAAGGCGGCTGTGGTATCGTTTACAGAGGAGCCTGTTGCTGAAACTTCTGACGTTAGAATTGATTAGTGTTCTGTGGCACTCGGCCATTCACACATGGTCTGATCATGCATTCAGATCACCACTCTCAGAACAAGCAAAACCTTTCATGTCAGATTGGGGATGAAAGCCCCCAATTTCCATTCCGGCTTTGTAGAGATCCTGTTATATCCAGGGAATAGGAAAAGTGAGGAAAATGGATCATGTTTCTATTGCTTTTTCTAGCAAGGCATTTGTTTAGTTTAGTTTAGTTTAGTTTATTCAAATTTGTATACCGCCCTATCTCCCTAGGGACTCAGGGCGGTTCACAGGCAGATAAAATACATATAATACATATAATACATTTGTGTTTTGGCAATAGAAGGAATGGCCTCCTTTTACAGCTGCAGAGGAATCTCCCAACCACTTACCTTAGCTTATTAGAAAGAAAATTAAAGAGATAGGAAATGTATTTCTTGCTCACAGTCTGGAAGCGATGGTGTTCCTTAGGGAGACACTGTTGGAAGTCAGTCCTGACTCAGTGGGTGGCTTCTCTGATTTAAAAATAGCGAACTGGAGGCCCATCTCTGTCTTCTGCAACATAACCCATAGTTTGCTCACAATCCCTGAAAAATATGGTCCCCATTTTAAAATATTGGAGAAATCATTTTTACACTTTCATAAGATTGCCCTTTATTTTGTTTGTAATGACTATGTAACCCCTCCCAAATTCCCTTGGCTAGAATGCAATATGCACATAATTATGCTTAATATAGAGGAGGCTGATGGTAGATTTCCAGATGAAATAAATATCCCCAAGAAGACTGAAGAGGTAGAATTCATGAAACTGCAGAAGCCAGTTATGCATCTCAAAGTGATAAAAATGCTATTTCTCAGTAGGCCAAAGCTCTTAGTTATAGAAGAACAATTTGGACAATTTCTGAAATGAGATGGATGATCTTTTGATTTGTTCCACTACAACACTGAAGATTGGTGAACCAATGGACCCTCTGGCAGTAGCCAGACGTTTTATGGCACAAGCAGCTCTGGTTTAGAATCCTTTGTCGAACAGAAATTAAGTTAGGGCTGCTTTCCAAAATCTGGCACTTTCCAGATGTGTTTGGAATAAAAATCTCAGAATTTCAAGCCATCGTGGCCAAAAGATACATAATTTGAAGACAGAATTCTTTAACTTGTAATCTGGAGGGTACCAGACTGAGGAAGGCTGCACTAGATTGTAACTAAAGTTGAAATAATTGTAATTTTCAATGGAAAATTTACATCAATATAACACTTGGTTTCTTTAAAAATATCTCTTTTTAAATTCCATAGCTAAAGTATCTTCCAGATCAAGATGTTTTCTTCATCTCCTGCTATAAGATTAAAGCAGAGAAGATGGAAACAAGCAGCTGCCAGACCAGTGATGACCATTGTACAAACTTGTAACAATGGCTTGGCTTCAAGATCACAAAGTGCTAAGTATCCATTGATTCAGAATGGTGGAAAGGAGAGTTAAATTTAAACTCTTGAGGACATACACAAGTCCCACACATTTTTGCACTGTTTAATTCTCGTTTGCAGTAAAGATTCTAACCTAGCCAAGTAATGCCTGATAATCTTTTGCCAAGAAAAACTGAAAAATTGAGCTATGGATGAACCTATGGCCAGTAATTTATTGTTGAATCCTAGTTGGAGAAGCTTAACTTCTGCAGTATCCAATTTCTCCAGAAGAGCACAGGATGCTCATAGAGAAAGGGACATTCACCATACTGTTGATATTGGTCCAATAATCAGCAGATGCAATTGGATGTCATCCTGTTGAAAATAATACTTCAGAAATCAGGAAATCCATAGTTGGAACCTCTTGTGAAGTTAGTCATCCCACTATTATTCATATTTGAAAGGTCATAGTATTTCCATTTCCCTATGAAATACATTATCATGATGGATATCTTAAAAATGTAGTCCAGTGGTTCTAAAATGGATTCTTGTTCTTACCATTCAGGTTCACACTTGTCATTGACGAGAGAGCAAGACTGCTTTGCTTCTCCTCCCAGCTTATCAGGCTAACCAAATGGCATGTCTGATAGGTTCTCTGGATGTTATACGGGCCTCAGTTTTTCCATGAACTCAGAAACCAAACATTTTGATTGGGTGCCAGCCACCAACAGAACAACGATAAGGAATGCAGCTTGTTTCAAAAGCAAGCCTCTCTTTCAGCTGTCCAGAAGAGAGCATTTTATTTAAAAATCAGTGTTTGCCATTCCAGGAATATCTTCTGGTAGGCAATTAAAAGCTTGGTGAACTTTGCATCCATTAGGATCGGTTAGGTTTATCCGGTCAATGAAGTATCGTGGCAGTGTTTTTTATTTGATACTTTTATCCTTTCTCTTGAATGCTCAGAAAGTGTGCATCTGAAATTTGGTATTAGAACAACTGGGAACTGGAAATAGACTGCTGCTTCTTTTAATCTTAGTTTATGCACTCAAGTAGTTGCTTGCAGACTCTGTGGCTTCCAATAGAACACTGCAGCCATGACAACACGAAAGCATGACTGAATCACCATGACAAAGAACCTAAAAAAACTGATCTGGTGCTGTTATGAAACAAAAGCAAAAACATTAATAAATCCAAGTTTGGTACAACTTAGAAAATAAACCAAACCTCCCGACCCCTACCTTTGAAGTAGCAAAATATAATTTAACCACCTAAAGATTTGTTTGTTCATCTAAAAGTGTGTGAAACGAAGTGTGTGAAAACAAAGCAGATGTTCTTAATGCCAAATTAATTCTTTTTATATTGGAAGGTGCCATAATTTGTATTAGACTGAATTCAATTAAGGAACCCTGTTTTCCAGGAATACTGAGATGAAAATTTCAACTTACAACAGTATAATTTCATTATACTGATATTTTATTTTACAACACTATATTATTGCTGGCATCTCTTAACTTTCCATGTTAATGAAATCCATATATTATTTTGATTGCGCTGGACTTAAATACCCTTTAAAAACATTTGTATTTCTATGTGAATTTAGTAGGAATGCTGCAGTGTCATTTTATTTTTACCGGTGTATGCCAGAGAGATTTAGATAACATTCTTTATTTGGCACTTTGTCACAACTACACACTTCTGTGTCTTAAAACATTTTCCCCATTCATCTGTTCAAATTAGATACCTGAATGTGTATTTAAATATTGTGATATCCAGTAGTGATTGAAATGGGTAATGCCATCATCAACTTCCATAATCATTTACATCTTTTGTAGCAAAAATAGTCTTCTAATCTTGAAGGTGATGGAGGCTTTGTTATTGTTATTGTAATCAAAACATTTGCTAAGAGAGGCTGATTAGAGAGTAAAGAGATTATTGAGGATTGGACAGAGATAGGCCAAAATCTCTGCCTACTCTGAGCCTGAGGGACTGAGGCCCAAAGTCACCAGGTGAAGCCATGGTCTTGTGGTTTCTGGCCCCCCTACATTTAACAACTTCACCAACGGGGTATCTCATGTATTTAATAGGATTGTACATTTAGATGACTGCATGTTCTGAAACTTTTTTTCAGAAACCTGAGGGGGCGGGGGCGGGGGCGGGGGTAAGGGTATTCTGATGCAGCTGCTTTATGATTCTCACTAACTTTAACCAGTTGACTTCTCAATATAGAGTTATCTTATTTCAGGTTTATACAAAGCCTGAAGAAATCAGACTGCTCAATCAGTACTCATGCAAAATCTAAAGCAATTCTTCCAAATCAGTTTTGAAAAGTAATCCTAAAATTTATTACGTTATCAAATGCCTATAGGAACCAGGTTTTTAGGGAAATTCTTTATTTTTCGTAGAATTAACCGTGGTATGCCATGTCATTTTGCTGACCCAGCAAGTAGTCTGCCAGTGGAATGACACTTAGTTGCCAGTTTTTCTAAAACTCCAATAACAGTCTCTACTATCTTATTTGTTAGAATGGCATTACAATAGTGGTGATGGTGGAAAATGTGGCATGTCAGGAAAGATTTTCTGTGCTGTCACAGAATTGGACTGGCATTATTATTGCTCCCACAATTCCAAGCAGCAATAGTGAATGCCAATCTTTGCTTTTAAAAAAAAACACTGTTGGTAACAGACATGTTACTTACCCTGATAGCCAAATCCTCTCACATCCCCAATAAGACAGCATTGCTGTTCTCATTAATTGAATGATGTTAGCACTGTCACAAAAAGAATATTATTTGTTTCTTTAGTGGAACTGAAGAATTTTCTGACTAAAGCAGAACTATAGTGTGGTTAATCTGACAGTATGGAATAATTATGTAGCTATTCATGTGAATTAATCTTAATCAAAAGAAACAATGGATTATTTGCAAAGAAAAGCTTTCTCCTCAAAATAGTTATAGTTTATTTTTTTGCATAATGTTTGATTTTCCACATTTAAATTTAAAAACATTAGAAAGAGGCTACAAAATTGGATTGAAATGAATAGGTGGGCATAGTATACAGGGTTTACAGGGTTGCAAACAACATCAATTCCAGGGTTTTTTCCATTCTTCTTTCAATGAAATAAAATCTTGTGGGTTTTTCCTCCTATTGGTGAATTTAGCCATGTATCATTTAGTGGTATTCTGTTCCTCAGAATCTAAAAGATAAACAGAAACAAACAAACAAACAAAAAAGATTACTAACAATGATTATATACATCCATACAGAAAAAGTAAGAAAACAAAGCTTCACCCAAGCTGTGCCATGCTGAAACTTCCATGTCATTCTTTTTCACCCAAAAAGTCTTTGGCTGATTCAAGCAAAGCAGAATGCCCTGCTAAGCATGAGCTCATTTGGCATAAGCGTCATTATGCACTTTGAATTTTATTCTCTCTGGATATGAATATGGATGGAGTACTTGAAACCCCAAAGAAATTGGTGAGAAAAATGGCCGCACATGACAAGATATAGCAAGCAAATCACAATTTGATTTCATTTTTAAAATGAAAACAAGGCAATTAAAAGAAATCAAATATTAATTGCACCAATCCCAGATTCAGCCACGGAGTTCTCGGGATGAAGCAAAATGGCCGAATGACTTAAACATGTCCTTATATGAACACTCTGTGAAGCGATAGACGGAACAATTTCTTTCTTTTCAAATAGGCCAGACTAGATTGGACAGGCCTGTACTTTTTTTTTAGCAGGTATGGAAAGTGCAGAGTTGCATTGGCATGATATAAATAATACGAAAAGGAGAACCTCAGTTCCTGACCTTGATTGCCCAAGTGTGTGTTCTCTTTTACACAGGGCAGTTCTTTATCTGGAGTACAACCACAACATGGTCAGTTTATAGGTCATCATCTTTCTTATATTAGGCAGAACAGTCCTAAGACACATACTATATATCTAAAAACATTGCTTTCTGAAGAGACATCTTGTTTTGCATTTGTTTGTTTAAAAAGTCCTCCAGTTATTTAAATCAACATTTCTGCTTGGGCATATGGGAAAAGCATAGCATTTTTCGGATTCTTCAGCTCCACAGAACCTCCTGACAGGCCTTCTGCTTACTCCAAGCAGCCTCCATTTTATAAGATTTCTAGTCCTTGGAAAAAGCAGGTAGCAGAAGCTTCTGGGAAACCATAGAGGGGGAAACCTACAACTTTTCCATCCTCCAAGGATAAGCATCAAAGTGGGGTGAGAACCATACAGACTCTACATTAAGCATGAATTAACAAATAAAACTAATGGGTATGTAAATCTAAGTGAAAGGAGGATAAGATAAACTGCATGTGGCAATCTGCTCTTGAAACGTGGAGTTCATATATCATTCAGGAAAATGAAAGTTTGGTTTTAATTATGAATGGAAGGATAAAATATATGTCAGAAAGTATGAAATGGTGTTTTCTAGGTTGTTTTGGGTATGTAGGAATGTAAGAAATATTGGTGGGCAATTTTTTTTTTAATTTATTTACATTTATACCCCGCTCTTCTCTGAAGACTCAGGGCGGCTTACACTGTGTTAAGCAATAGTCTTCATCCTATTTGTATATTATATACAAAGTCAACTTATTGCCCCCAACAATCTGGGTCCTCATTTTACCTACCTTATAAAGGATGGAAGGCTGAGTCAACCTTGGGCCTGGTGGGACTTGAACCTGCAGTAATTGCAGGCAGCTGTTGTTAATAACAGACTGTTTAGCAGTCTGTGCCACTCAAGGACCCTAATATTGCATATTAGGTTCCAGTGGACGGTGATCATGGAAGAACTATGGATTTGTGGAAATACTGCACAATAGTCTGAATGAATGTGAACCCAAAAAAATTCTGCTAGGTAACAGTAAGGGTTAAATGAAATGATAAACTGTGGGGGGTCATTTGAAGATTCAAGACTGTTCACGATTATGCTTAGAAAAACATTTGTTTTGATTATGGATTAATCCATAATACATATTGATTAAGCATAAATCTCTTCATAGATACACATGGCAGATGAGAGGCTCTAAATTTGTGACAGACCTCTCCTTGAGACTATCAAAAGTGGATCGTAAAGAAAAATGGACATGGAAGAAAAAAGAATGCAGTGAAAGAGATCAGGGTGAAAATAAAATGATCGCAGGAAGAAGTACAAATGCTGTATAGAAGACAGAAAGTAGATGTAGAGAAAGATGTGGAAACTGCTCCAAATAGATTGAAAAGAGTTATGTTATAGAGTACCACAGAGATATCTGGTGTTACATCAATAGGAAATATGAAAAAATGAAGAAGTATGTTTGGTAGAATGATGAAGTAAAAGAGGCTGTGGATAAGAAAAATTGCATATAAGAGAAAGTTTTCTGCAAAAATAGGAATATTCCATAGTGTAAATGGGGAGAAAAATTTAGTTTTACAGAAAGTACATTATAAATTGAATTATGGAGAGGCATTTTTAATGAATATGGAGTGGAAAGTTGTTACTGTGTTAAGAGTTGGTACACGATGGAGGTAAATTATGTATGAGATTAAATGGAATGTGGAGAGAATGGTTTCAGCACTGAAAAGGAAGGATGTATGATGCTGTTTCGGTTGTCAATGTACTTGGCATACTATGTAAGGAATGCTTGTGGTATTATTAATGGTGTGTTGAGTATTTGAAAAATGTATGCATCAAAGTGAATTGTGAACAAGTTCTCTCTCTCTCTGAAAAAAATCTTTAAAAAATATGAATTCAGGTAACTTTGTATGGTATAAAGTTTTTGCTATGTATCTTTTTTATAGTAGGCTTTTAATGTCTTTGGCTTAATATTTGTTACTCTTTTTCTGCATTTTTTTATAATGCTCAAAACAAGGACTTACAAGGAAATGACATGGTGGTTATGTATGTTCACAAAATGACTTTTTAAATAAACTCAATATTAAGACGATATCAAAAAATTCCTGTGACTCTTAAAAAGATAAAGTCAAGGTCAACTCCTGAACCTTTCCAATTTTAGGCTAGTAGAGCTGGACAACAACAACAACAACAAAAAAAAAAACACACCTGGATTTCCACAAAGAAATACAAAAAACTGAAGTTGTGCTTTCACCTAGTAATTGCCAGGATACATGTAATCTAGTTCAAATAGCCCTAAATTTAATGGATTTTGCCAACAATGCAGAATATTTTGCACAGTGCTAAAGATGGCTCTGACAGGCTCGTGTCATAAGGGTTTTGGACAGCCAATCAGATGCTCCCGTTGTTCTCTGATTGGATACAGAGACATAAACACGGGGCTTAGCTTGTTATGACAGTGTTTGCCGAGGTCAAATGCGCCCCCCTTTACGGAGCCTCGCGCCCCCCCGGGGGGCACGCCCCACTATTTGAGAAGCACTGCCTTAAATTAAAGCTCCAGTGGGGTACAATAGTCCAGAATGCTTGGAAAGGTCTTTTCAGAATTCTGATAAAACAATCAGAAGATGCAATCATTAACAAAATTATGGGGATTCAGAAAATAGCCTGGTGTTGTGGAAAAGATTTTTTTTGTACTTCAGCAGGACATTGAGAATTGTACAAATGTTAAGAAACTTTATTGTGAATTAGTTTTAAAGAAAGTATATTATAAATTGAATTATGGAGAGGGGCATTTTTTAATGAATATGGAGTGGAAAGTTGTTACTGTGTTAAGAGTTGGTACACGATGGAGGTAAATTATGTATGAGATTAAATGGAATGTGGAGAGAATGGTTTCAGCACTGAGAAGGAAGGATGTATGATGCTGTTTCAGTTGTCAATGTACTTGGCATACTATGTAAGGAATGCTTGTGGTATTATTAATGGTGTGTTGAGTATTTGAAAAATGTATGCATCAAAGTGAATTGTGAACAAGTTCTCTCTCTCTCTCTCTCTCATTCTCTCTCTCTGAAAAAAATCTTTAAAAAATATGAATTCAGGTAACTTTGAATGGTATAAAGTTTTTGCTATGTATCTTTTTTATAGTAGGCTTTTAATGTCTTTGGCTTAATATTTGTTACTCTTTTTCTGCATTTTTTTATAATGCTCAAAACAAGGACTTACAAGGAAATGACATGGTGGTTATGTATGTTCACAAAATGACTTTTTAAATAAACTCAATATTAAGACAATATCAAAAAATTCCTGTGACTCTTAAAAAGATAAAGTCAAGGTCAACTCCTGAACATTTCCAATTTTAGGCTAGTAGAGCTGGACAACAACAACAACAAAAAAACAACAACCCTGGATTTCCACAAAGAAATACAAAAAAACTGAAGTTGTGCTTTCACCTAGTAATTGCCAGGATACATGTAATCTAGTTCAAATAGCCCTAAATTTAATGGATTTTGCCAACAATGCAGAATATTTTGCACAGTGCTAAAGATGGCAATTCCTTCCCCACTTAAGTAACAGTGTGCTTCTCCAGTGAAGAAATACAGTATTTTCAAAGGTTTTACAATATTCTTCATTTCAATAAGTACAAATTGATTTAAAGAGTTAATTGATATTAATATCCTGAAATACACATTTTCTCAGGAAAACTAGTATACAAACACTATTTTTAATGTGTAAAAGGTTTGCCAATCAGTGCTAATCACATGTTTTATTCATGGTTGTATGGTTATCAAATTTCCCAGAATGGCACGAGTGACCCATCGGTTCCATGTTTTTGTCAAAATAGACTGACATTATGCTCTTGCAGACAAAGCATGGATTAGCACATAAGCAAGCAATCTTGTTTTCCCATTGCGCTGTCATGCTGAGTGAGTTACAAGCACAGATTACTGTCAGGCTTCCATGCTCACTTCCAGGGGAATAAGGTCAATTTCCTTGACCAAAATAACAATAGCACTTAGACTTATATACCGTTTCCCAGTGCCTTCCAGCCCTCTCTAAATGGTTTACAGAGTCAGCTATTACACCCAACATTCTGAGTCCTTATTTCACCGACCTCAAAAGGATGGAAGTCTGAGTCAACCTTGAGCCTGGTGAGACTCAAACTGCCAAACTGCTGGCAGCTGGCAATCAAAGACGTAGTGATGTAGACTGGTAATCAGATCAGATATTGAACCTGTGAATATCCATGCCATTTCCAATGCTCCATTAAGGGTGGATGTGGAAATATCTTGTTTTGGGGAAGATTATTGCCTGTGGTCCAAGGTAGGTTCATCCAATTTCTCAAATTTCCCTCTTGTGTTTCAGCTCCCATGTCCCATTCCCAGCCATTCCAGGGAATCTCTTCATGGGTGTAGAAACCTGAAGAGGATGAGAAGCCAGTAGTGTCTCTAGTTCTACTTTTAAATGCAAGCCTAGGCTTTCTAGAAAATCGTTATAGTGATATTGTGGACAGGCCTTGAAAGATAGGATGATATTTTCACCACAAACATTACACATCCAACATATATCCAACATACTGGAGATTAAGTATAATAAGTACTTAAGGCCAACTTCTTTCTTAGCATCTTCTAGTAGACTAGCACTGATGATGCTACCTAATTTGGTAATGAACATCTGCAAGAAAGCAACCAAGCTCAGAGAGCACTAAAGGACCCCAGACATAGCGGTTAGCAAACAAAATCAACCAACCAATTTTTTTTTCTCAGAAGAAAAAAACAACCTGTCCCATATTAAACCATATGTTTTAAATGTAGATTTTAAATTGATTCCTATAATATTTAACTCTGCCTTTTCATTGTTGCCTGTTCATGTCCTAACTTTTTAAGTTGCAGGTGTAATAAGTCTTCATCCCTTTCTTGGACAAGACGAAAATATACAACTCACAGCTGCTCCTTCCATCAACAGCAGATGGAGGCCACGCATTTCATCAGGTACAAAGTGGTGCAAACTTTTCAAATGTTACATGGAAACCAGGAAAAGCATTACTTTTTGCAATTTCCCACAATGTGCAAATAGACATGGATTCCACCCCCCCTCCAATTAAAAAGTAGTGCATTGGAACAAGTTTCCATTTATGTAGGGCTGCTGTCATCTTGTACCCCAGTGGTGGATTAAAAAAAAATTACTACTGGTTCTGTGGGCGTGGCTTGGTGGGCATGGCGTGGCTTGGTGGGTGTGGCTTGGGGCCACCCATGCTGTACCCCCATCCAGTTTTAACCATAGCCAAAAGAGACAGAACATCAATCTTTATATAATGCTTTTTTCAATGAAAAATTAACATATCCAACTTTTTGATAGTAATTTTCAGTGGTAGATAAATATTCAGACTGCAAACTCTTCTAACGCTTGACGTGTTCTGTACATGGCACATTCAATCTTTTCTGAAGCTTCAGAATCCCAGCTACTGTCAGAATTCATGGATACAAGGATCTTTAAAACAAAAAACAAAACAGCAATATATACTAACTAATCAGGAAGCAAATGGAAGCAGTAAAAACATTATTTTGTTTGTCTGGATGTGTGAGTGTGCATTTTTTAAATATTAGTTTTTCTCAGCAATTAAGTTGCTTTTTAAGTTAGCCTATTCACCATGTATTTTGGGAATCTATTAGACTTGTGTGAAAAAATAATGTAAATTGTTTCAACCTCTACAATAAAATTAGTTTTAACTTTCTTACATATGTATATAAAAGTTAATTTGAACACATTCTTGAGAGAGAAAGAATGGTTTAATCTTGACACTTCAAACTAAAAAAATCATGTCACAATTCTGTTTTCCCCCAATAAAAATAAAGGCTATACAAACTAAATTAATATATTGAACACAACATTTCTAGAATGTATCAGTTAAACTGGATAATTTAGAAATTAAGTCCATTCTCAACCACAAATGATCATGATGTTTTACAATTAAGAGGAAGCTAGCTTCCTGTTCAAGGTTTTTTTCACTACAAATGTGTAGAAACTTCACATTTAGAGGTAATATATCTGAACACCAAATGCTAAGAACAGAATGAAAATACTCTTGTCTTATTTCTTGTTTTTCAAAAATGTGCAGGTAGTCCTTGATTTACGACTTATAACTGAGTCCAAAATTTCTGTTGCTAAGCAAGATAGCTGTTAGATGAATTTTGCCCAATTTTTACGACCTTTCTTACCACAATTGTTAAGTCAGTCACTACAGTTGTTAAGTTAGTAACACAGTTGTTAAGTGAATCTGGTTTCCGATTAACTTTTCTTGTCAGAAAGTTACAAATAGTGATCACATAACCCCAGGACACTGCAACCCTGATAAATACAGGCCAGTTCTCAAGTGACCAAAGTTTGACCAAATGACCGTGCGGATGCTGCCGTAGTCATAAGAATGAAAAATGGTCATACGTCAGTTTTCTCGTTGCCATTGTAACTTTGGCCACTAAGCAAATGGTTGTAAATCAAGGATTGCCTGTACGTTGGATTAGAAAGACTCTTGATCTCAGGAAATAAGATTCCTGTTCATGCCCATTTTGGATATTCTGATTTTGTCGTGTCTACATCAGTGTAAATATTTTCAAAAGAGTTACTGAAAATGTAGTAGAAATTCTTACTAAATTTGGGTGTATAATGAAAGAGAAAGTGAGAGCATGTTATGAATAAAGATAAGGGCCCATCTAGGAATATTCAATTACTTATGTACTTATGGTATTAATTTTCAGACATTATTATATTTTGTAATAATGTGAAGAGATAACGTACTGGCAAATACTTTTGTATCAATCTCAGAATTAGCTAAATCGTATTTATCAGTCCTTTATTCAGCATTTCACTGTCACTCATTCAGAGATACTGAAAATGAATAGACTGGTTTCAATTTCCAATGTGCCAAATAGCAGCCTCCTGATCCTACACTGCAAGTTTTCTGCTAGTTTCTTTTCTATTTCAATATGCAATAGGCAGAGTAAAATATGCTGCTTGGTGGACCAACACTTGTGTTATGAACGCTTCTTCATTCATTGGTGATGGGCAGAAAAAGGTACAAATCATCTCACTGAAGATGAATTCAGTTTGAGATGAATCTGAAGAAAAGAAATGGCTGATGAACTCCTGGAATATTTGTTGGCAACTTTCTTTAATGTCCACATTTTTGTGATGCTTAAAGTTAATGAGATTGTCAAAATGATTTTCCACAAATCCACATATCAAAGCAGGAACCCCATGTTTTTGATGCTGCTTATTACTGCCTTAGGGCTCAGTGCCCTTCATGATGCTTTAAAGGTTACAACTAACTCAGAATCCTTTTTTTAGCAAAGTGATTAATTGCTTTGAGTTCATTTGTGCACCTCTGACTTTTTTTATTTTCCAAGTAATATGAGAAATGCTTCTTTTCTATTCCTGGCCATGATTTTAAATATAACTTGCTGACTATACCCACATGCTAAGTCTATGTGAAAGGCCAAATCATAACAAGGCTGAACTGGAGAAAAAGCAAGGCCTCAATATACTTCAAATGATTGTGACCAATGCTTCCTGTAAGCCAGCTCCTTATTTGCAGAATAGAATGCGGGCTACATTTGCAAGGCCTTTCTCAGACAGAATTTTAGCATCCCTTTCAAAGCCATGAAAGCACTTTGAATATTAATTGGATTCTTATTCTTATTCCTAATTAAATCTTTTTGATGCAGTATTACAATCAGGTCTCGCAGCTCTGCAGTGTACACATGCCCAAGTAAGGACATTTTCTTACAATTTCAAATTGTAATGTAGAATATATAACTTTATTATCTTGCTGGGACTCAGGTTGTTTAACTATTCCTGCTTGAGTAGAAAGTTAAGGGTTTTTTTCGGCCTCCAAATAAAATTACAGCAGTATGCAATGCAAGCATAGTTACATTTGTGTATTTGAAAACAGTTGCTTGCTTCTGTAAGTGCAACTGCAGAAAGAACTAATTCAATTCAACTATATTTTTAGACTTTCAGTGTGACATGGCAAAATGTGAGATCTGCCAAGGCCAACCTCTTAAAGCGATCATGTCCGGATCTATACCAGGGAAACCCAGGGAAACATTCTTGGGCAGTAGCCTGTCATGGGAGCACTCTCCCTTTGGAACCTTTACATGGCCAGTGCACTCAGCTTTAAGATCTGTGGGCTTCAACTCCCAGAATTCCTCGGCCAACATGGCTGGCTGAGGAATTCTGGATGCTAAGTCTTAAAAGTTGCTCACCTTATAGTTGCTGAAGCTGAGGAACACTGCACTGGCCCATTGCTTTTCAAAATGTGTCAAGATCTTCCTGATCTATCTGCCCTTGGAAAGCTCTGCTTCAGCTAATAGAGAAATGGGTCAAAATTCGCATGTAGTCAAATTTTACTTTACAAAGTAAAATCTTGCGCATTTTAAAATTTCTTTAACGTAAGCCTTATACAATGATGGGTAGTTCTCTAAAATGGAAATAAACAGACACATAAAGATGTTACCACTCAATTAGGCTTTGTCCCAACATTTACTTCCGAAAGGTCACAACTTTTAGGATGAGATATATAAGTAATAGAAACCCCCTACTTGGTACGCAGAAGACTTCAAGTTTAAAGTTGGCATCTGATTTAAAACATTATATTGACTGCATTAAAATTATGGACAACATGTCATGCTGGTAATCTTTTTGATGCGCTGAAATAGCATAACTCCTCCCTCTGGTTCATTTCCATTGCATCTTTTTTTCTCTTGTTCAACATGTATAATCCAAGTTTAAGGGATCATATTTTAATGTTATTGTATTGATATTTGCTAAATAATAAACATCTTTCCATAGCTATTTTCTGTCCAAACTTGGAATATCTTGTAGTTATAGACAGAAGTTAATATTGGTAACAAAACTAGTCAATCATGATCAAGCCATCAAATGTGATTTGAATTAATGAAAAAAAATATTGTCTGTAGGTGGAGCTTATTTGCTGGTTCCATCTTCTAAAATGTTGCTCATTTTGATGCCCAAGGTATCACTGTAAGCATATGCATGAACTATTTCAGTTCTAATTCTAGATATCCTACCTATCATTTGACTGCATGAATTGCTTTTAAAATGTACCTGTCTCTGATGATGGGGTAGGGATGAGCATGAACTGTGGAATTACTCCTTCATAGTTGAAACTTTTAGCAACACATTTTTTTTCAAGCACAAAAATGTTTATTTTTTTCCTTTTCTTGAATATATACATTCTCTTGGTAGTGAGAGGTTATACCACTGACCATCATATACAAGGGGCTGAAACAGGCTGTACAACAGGCAGTCGTGGCAAATGGGAAGTTTCAGTGCAAGCGAAAGTGGGAAGACAGTGAGAAGACATTTTCGGTGTTTATGCTCATAAAGCATACATACATGAATCTAAAATAAAGTCTCAAACAATGTAAAGATACATGTTACAGAGAACAGAAATCTCTTACTGTAGATGTATTCTCCCCAGGCAGAAGACTGCGTCAAGTTCTACAAAATTCAATTCTAACAGAATTGACGGCATCATAGTCAATGGTACCAACAAAATATTGCAGACAGTTCTCGAATGCTCAAAGTACAGTAGGCTCATACAAATAACAGATGGGCAGCGCCAAACAGCTCCACCCCTTCAGCAGGCAGTTTAAAAAATACCGCTGCCATATTGAGAGTGGCAAAGTGCAAGCAGTGTGCCTTCGGCTCTAGTACTGTGATTCTGTTAAGTGTGCCATGATATTTGTAGATGGGATTCTTTGCTCCTTTTTCCACCAAAGGAACAAAGACTTGCCAACCTGCAAATAAATAGTGAGTGGCTCTCGTGTGCCTTTAGACTGACAGGTGAAGATGCAAATTCTACATACGGTAACATAAAGCGAATGTAAGAAGGAAGGAAGCACAAGTCAAAAGCCAATTCCATTTCACGGAGAATACTCTTAAGCATTTGGTGGACAGGCAGATCACATGCAAGGAGACTTCCGTACTTACAAAGATCTTACAATAACTTTGGGCTGTTGTCCTAATGTCAAGAATTATGGTTAAGCGTATTTCACACATGAAACATGCAAGGTTTGTAATGTAACTGAATTAGATTGTTTGTTCAGAAGATGGCAAAAAATGTTACAGTTGAATATCAGAGGGGGAAGGACATCTGCCTGCCAAATTGGCTGTTTGAAAGAAAAAGAGAGGTTGTCACTTGCAACTGCTTCTCCAGAAAGACCACATAACAATTTTTTACCCTCGAACACAGAGATACAACTTACATTCAGGCTCCTTCAGTAACAACAAAGCGATCCATTTCATTACGCTTTACTCAAAGGCCTGAAGCCCCAGTCAGAGAGGGGGTTAAAAATTTAAACTACCAAACATGCCACTTAAGTGCTGGTTAAATTAAAAGCATTTAACAGGAGAAAATAAAACTGGTCAAGAATTTCAGATGTAAACTGTCACCATTAAATTTATACCTTTGTATTTTTGCAAATAAGAAAGTTAAGCTTTCCCAAGCAGTTTGTAAATAAAGTACACCTTTCGGTTATTGTTGTGATTATTTTAACCTTCCCAGTTTGAACTGAAAAGCTTGAATTCAAGGCACTATACTGCTGTAAGATCAGTACTGTTCTCCTACCCATCCATTCAAGTACGTTAGTGTTGAACGTAGCTGTTTCAAACACCAGAGAAGAAACTCAACCGTCTTCAGCAACGAAGGAGAAGGAAGGACTGCCGAAGAGCACACAGATTGGTGGGAGAGGGGCATAGCTAATGAACTAGTGAGCCTGAACGGGGCCAGCAGGGAGAAATAGATTGCCTAGGAGCTAAGCACTGGATGGTTGCCATTTGGAAGTCAGCTACTGAGGTCATTCCAAATTAGGGCCTCTGCAGGGGCACCGGAAACAACTGGAAGCTATTGGGGCCAAGAGCTGGAAACTGTGCAATGCTCTGGGCTCCTCTCATCCCCGGTTGGGTGGTTGGGCCCGACCAGGGCACTCCAAAGAAGGTCGTAGGGAGAACTCCTCCATACTGACCAAGAGGCATCACATAAGGTTTGACTGGGCCAGTTAGGAGAGTACCTGGCATAGGCACTGGCTGGGATGGTGGAACTCCAGAAGTTAATGCAGCTGACAGTGGACAAGTCACTGGAACAACACACTTTTTCCCCAGTCCTGTTCTTGCTGCATTAACCTATAAAAGCAAACATAAGAAAGTGTAGCTGTAATTCTTGTTTCCTCTATTACAGAGCAGTTCATAGAAATTATCATTGTCAACCCATCTCTTTCACCCTGTTTGGAGAGTACATGCTGGATATGCTCCCTCATGTGGCCAAAATGGCCAATGCGGGAGTGAACACACAACTCCTTCTCACAGTGGGGCTCTAGCCCTTCTCATGTTACCGATATAAACACCAAGGGAGTTCTAGCTGAATACAATGCATTTTTAAGCACAGCAAGATTCCCCCCCCCAATAACCATCACTTCTCCCTGCAGGTATTGATAACGAATCAATGTGACAAATCACTGCTTTCCTTAAAGCAACAACAACTATGGCTATTTCTCCAGCAGTAGCTGATATTAGCTGGAGAACTTTTTAGCTATGCACATTTTAAGGAGCCTAAGGCTAAATTTGGAAAACTAGCCATCTATAAAATATTATAAAATGGAAAGTATGTTTCCAAAGCAACCAATTGTAGTAGGTAGTTAACCCTTTCCCTGCCCTTGTTAAGTAACTCTGCAATAATTGTAAAGGCTCTCCCCTAGGGGTGTTTGTACCACTTGAATAGACATTTCAATATAGTCACAGAATTCTTCAGTCAGTTTCATATCCAGGCACAGCTAAACTAGATGAAAGAAATTTTGGATCACTGAGAGCAGCTGACATTTTGAGAACTATGGAGTTAAATATAGACCAAAGGATTGCTTGGTTCCCCCTGGATCTGAGTTTTAATTTCATAAATGATTTACAACTTTTGACAGTGATTCCACTAAGTTAACATCTACCCCTGAACAATCTTTCTTTGAGGCAAATCCCAGGGTCTGTAAATATGAAATCAGATTGATAATTACACCCAGGGACTGACCATTCTTAAAACAGAAAAAAGTACATAAGTATAAAGATGAAAAGCAAAACACGTAAAGGTGTTTTCATTCTTGGCATATTTTCTAGAAGTACAGGTAGTCCTCAATTTAAGACCACAACGGAGTCCAAAATTTCCTTTGCTAAGCAAAGTGGTTGTTTGGAGGTTTTTTTTGCCACAGTTGCTAAGTGAATCACTGAAGTTAAGTGAATTGTGTGGTCTTTAAGTGAATCTGGCTGTCCTCATTGACTTCGCTTGTCGGAAGCTGCCTGGGAAGGTTATAAATGGTGATCACATGCCCCCACCCCGGACAGTGCAACTATCATAAATACATGCCAGTTGCCAAGTACCCAAATTTTGATTGCGTGACCATGGAGATGCTGCAATGGTTGTAAATGTGAAAAAAAGCCATGAACCACTTTTTTCAGTGCTGATGTAACTTTGAATGGTCACTAAACAAATGGTTGCAAGTCGAGTAGGATCGACTTGTAGGACAGCAGGACCTGTAGATCCTACTGTATTCCGTAGAATTATTCTCAGGCTAGCAGCCATTTAACTTAGTTGATTCCTAGATCAGACCAACAAGCCAATGCCCAATTCAAATTCCTGTGCAAAATTAGTGTTGTGAAATACTAATCTGACATTTATTGGCGTCTTTCATCTAAAACACTGCATGTTTTTTATACTGAGAGAAATTTCTCAGGAAAAGAACAGGATGTATTGTTGCTAAGAAAGAAAAACAGTTCTAATAGAACTGTCTCAATCCAAGATATGAAGTCTTCCAAGCAGAAGAAAGATAAATAATTTATAGCTCCATGACCAATTTTACTTTTTTGAGAATGCTCCGCAATCCAGATAGAGGCTTTGGAAAAGAAAATTTGTATGTTTCTGACTAACATTAAGTTGAAGAAGTAAATTAAATCTGCAAAATAATGTGCTGTTTCTCTCTCTATATTCTTTATATTCTACATTTCTTATTTAAGGAATATTCATTATTGAATATTCAATATTGCAGAATAACAACGTGTCCTTGTGTTTGCAGCAAAGTATAAAAACAGGGTGCTACAGAAATGAACACAGAGTCAGAACTTCTGAAAATAATTGACTTCACTATATTCGTTATTGTGGCCTTGTAACATATTTGGAACAGCTGTTTAATGAAAGTTAAAGTTGTTTTTCAGAATGAATTTGGCTCATGATACTTCATTGAAGCAGATGGGCCTGTCCTTTGTGCCACCACAATTGTTTCTATGAGTCTTTGCCCAACCTTGGTGCCCATTAGATATATAAACTGCAACTGTTTACATTAGCTTAAAATTCTAGCAGAGTCTAGTCTTAGTTAATTAGCCTCAATCTGTAAAAAAATTCATTTCAAAAGAGCTTATTTCTATACAGGTAGTCCTCTCTTAACAACAGTCATTGGGACTGGAATTTCCATCACTAAGCAACACAGTTATAAAGCTTTTCATGTGATGAGTTGCTTAGCAATGAAAATTCTGGCAGTTACAGTTGCCATTATTAGGCAATCCCACAATGCCATTAGTTCGATGTCATGTGGTTGCCATTTGCAATTTTCTGCCAGCTTCCCCATTAACTTTGCTTGTAGGAAGCTGGCAAAGAAAGTTGCAAACCACAATCACATGACCATGGGGATACTGCAATTGACATAGTATCTGATCAAGTGGTTTTTAAGCAAGGACCCCTTGCAATTGTAGAGTAAGATGTGACTGTGATCATCCATCACGTATCTCTGACACATTCTTGATGATATGCGATTATTGTATATGAACATTATATGAAACCTCATTTGATTGTTTTTCAGAACGCCTTTGTTTGTTGATTGATTTGCAAAGAATAATTCCAGAAAATTCAGAGCTAAAGAAAAATATAACTGATTTATGATTCTGGGGGGGGGGGGGGAATCCTCCAGGATTTTTTAGAGAGATTCATGTCTTCAAGCTTCACTCTTTATGACATCACCCATTAGGGTGCTAAATCACATTTTTATATAATACAGTACACTGTAGGTGACTTTTCATTGGAGTCTACTACCCATGGAACAGAAAATTGTGTTTTGATTATTTTTAGCCATTATTCCTCATTTGCAATGGTTGGGCCACTAGCCATGCTGATTTGATCGATTCTCCATCTAAAGAACACATTACATCATAGGAGGAAGGGAAATTACTGTTTTCCCATTTTCACTCATGGTTTTTAAATGCAGATTAATGCCAATTAAATTCCACCAACATTTCCAATTCTGGTAAAGCAGCTGAATAAATGAGCAAGCCAAATGAAGTACCATTGTACAACAATATCTATGATTAATATCCACAATAATGGAATTACCAAGCACAAGAGTCTTCATCGGATACGGAAAATGAAAAAGAAACTCTGAAAGATAAAATATTACAGACTAAACTATATAGTGGCTAAGCAGTATTTTGCAAGATATTAGCCAAATCAGCGAAAGATCTGGATTAAAAAAAAAAGATAAAAAGAAAATGCTCAAAAGTTCTTGAGAGTATAAGAAAATAGGAAGGCCTAGGTAACAGAAGTCTAAGGAAATGGAAGAGATAAAAAAGGAAGCCAGAAAGTTAAAAAGGCATGAGAGAGTGAAGGAAAGATCAAGATATTTAACTGGGCTGCAAAGGAAGAAGGTTCAAAGGCTAGAAAAATAAAATACAGGTGCCTGAATAGATGAAAGAAAGAAAGCTTTCACATTGATTGGCTCACGGTCTCAAGAATTACAGCTGGGGAACTATTGTGAAAGAGATGGGGTAGAATTGATTAGAGTCCCCGTCCCCCCCCAGGAGTCAGAAGAACAACAAAGAGCTTAAATAATAAGGAAGTAGATTTTGGTTGGACATCAGGAAAAATATTTTAATGGCAAGAACTAATTCTTCAACAGTAGACAGCCTTGGTAGGGTGTTTAGACAGAGGCTGGATGGCCAGCTGTTAGGGATGCTAACAGAGCTGATTATTGTATTCTGAGAAGTTTGGAAGAAATGTCCTTCAAGATCCCTTCCAATTCTTCTGTGTTCAATTTGAGTTATCTTTAATTGGATTTTTCACCATTTTTCCAACATTTGCACTGTTTTTGTTTTACTTTTTATTGTTGCCTCCTTGAGCTAGAAAGCCAGGTATGAAAAATAAAAATTAAAGAATTAAGGCCTTTACAGTGTCCCAAAATTTAATTTTTGAATCTTTATGCCTAAAGATCTTGGTAGCCAGATTTTATATTAACCATGATTCTTCTTTCAGATACAGGAAGTCAATACTATAAAAATGCTGGAATTTCCATATGTATGAACTTTTATTTTTCAAACTACTTATGCCTGAGTTAAGGTAACCAGAATTGTGCTACCAATTGTGTTCAAATTTTGTAGAAAAAAATTGATCATAAACATTCTTAATTATTTCTGGCTTCCATTCTGTAGTCACTGTCAGTAGTCAGGGCCAGAGGTTTGCAAAGGTGTTGAATATGGACTTCTGTATACATGATATATACAGCATCTATATAATGTAACTATCTCTGAACTATGAATTTCATCCATGAATTATTTTTTCATATGGTTAATGTGTCCATGTCTACATCACAGTGCTCAATGTTGATGTTTGACTGATGCAAATATCATTTTGTGAATGGGATATTAATCTATCTGAGACAACCAATTATGTTTGAAGAAAGTGGCCTTTTATCATTCATAAAAGAAAACTTTAGAACCTTGAACTGCTTGCTTTGTTTTGCTCATTCTCAACACTATGCTCCCATTCAAAATGCTACTCAAATATTATGCTACTCCTAAGAGAATATAGGTAGTCCCCACTTACTGACCATGTATTCATCAAAGTTAAGATAGCAATGAACGAAGAAATTTATGATTGGTCCTCAAAGTTCCGGGCATTGCAGCATCCCATTGCAATTCAAGTACTTGGCAACCAGCACACATGTATGACAATTGCAATGACTCATGGTCATGATTGCTATTTGCGATCTTCACAGCTGGCTTCCAACGAGAAAAATCAACAAGGAAGCCAAAAGGAAATCACAAGTCATGTTCATATGACATTGCTCTTAATGACTTGTGAATTACTTAATGACTGCCGCCAGAATTGATATTGTAAACCTGTGTGATCATGTGACTTCTCACTTTACAACCTTTAGCAATGGAGCAGCTGGTCCTGTCGTTCTTATGTGTTGACTACAGATACCTGTAAATCCAAACCCCTGAATTGCTACAAGCATGTATTTTACCTCGTGTTTATTTTTTTCCTCCATTTTTCAGTCACATGGAAGTCCATATCTTACCTGACTAGCTACACTCATGCTTGTGTGTGTACACAAACTCATCATCCATCAATCAAGGAAATTGCCTCCAGCTCAAAATGCTACTTTCTTATTTTTTGTTTCAACAGGTATTACTTATCAGGTTAAGTGATATTAGTGAAAGGTTCCCATATGATGGAGTCATGAGCTAGTATGAGTTATATTCTACACGTATTCCATTAGATGCCAAGAATAGTAGCCCCCTTTATGCATGACTAATGTCAAAAACAAAAAAACACATCTCTGTTGGCCGATGCTCATGCTTTTCAGCCAGGTTGACAAATTTATGCCCTTTATTGTAGGGGTTCCTGGTGCAAAAGAAGCAAAGAAAAGTAAATTCTGTTTAGACACAGGGTCGGGGAGTGGGGAGAAAGTGTGGGCTGTACTGCTTATACTGTTTTGGATATCAAATAAAACAGGACAAGATAATTCTTGTAAGATTTTATGAAACTGATCCAAGAGTCACCGGCTTTTTCAAGTAAAATATACAAAGTTTTTTTCTTCTTCTTAGAGAAAAGGATGATGCTAAAAGGAACAGAGCCATTTGTTGAATAAAAATAACATATGTAGTATTTATAGTGTATGATAAGGAAAAGAATAGTACACTTGCATTGAAACAGCATGCAGTCAACTTTCATGATTAGATTTGCTTGCACAGCAATTATGTATACATATATATATTGTAAGAATGTACAAAACCCAGTAATAAAAATTCTGTCTTCCTCTGGTACAGTACTTTTCAGCTTTTTCCTTTTCTTAGATTTAACTAGAATACACAGACATTCTTTGGAAATGCTTGGCACAACTTTATCAAAATCCTGACTGTATCAGGGGACTAAATGTGAGGACCAGTACAAGTGCAAATATGGTTGCTGAAGTGTTACTCTTGGTTGGGCACAGGCTTGGGAACTGCAAGCCTACTTCTTCGATTTAATTAGTTGACTGACAAGGGAATAAAACAATCATATAGAAAACTCTCTCTTAGTGGGTTTCACAACTTTAAGAACCTTTGTGTTATTACAATGTTTTTGTATGACTAATCTCCCAGACGTGAATGTATTGGTGATTCAGAGCTGTAACAAAACAATGTCATCATATGTACTTTTTGTTTTCCGAAATGGAAGCTGTATAGTGTTCAAAAAGAGCATCATCCATATAATCATTCAGGGAACTTTTCTTGTTGCTAAGGCAGACCCCTCCATTTGGCTCCATCCTTTTTCTACTTTCCATCAACAGTACAATCTATATCTTTTAATATGAAATATCAGAAGCCTGCGAAGTCACTACTATGCAAATGAAACTTTTAATTAAAAATTATGATTTAAAGAAATGTTTAAGTGTACTTGTTTTCTATGAATTTAATTGTTTTAATGAAAGGCACCTAGCTCCTCATGGATAAACATGAATACATCCCTGTCTTTCCAATTCCATTGTCTTCTGTCATTATAACTTAACAGAAATGTGTTTACTGCTTTTTAGATTCTGTGGTAGTCAAAAAAAAAGCAACAATAATCTGCCAAGGGAGTCAAAGACGAAAGAATAAATTCTAGGAAGGTAGCTTAAGCAAACCACTTGATACTTGATAAACAACACTCATTACATGTTTCTCCTCCTTTTCAAATATATTAAGATACTTCTCTCATGCTTCTCCTCTATGGAACAGAAAATATACAAATTTCTGCATAAATACAAATAAATAAATAAATAAATAAGTACACTTCCCTGATTCAATGGCCCTGGCACATTATTTATGACTTGGGTCAGTCCAGATGTTTACAATGCTGCCAGCGGGCTTGCCCCATTCTTATATACTAAAGAGGATGGATCTAATTTATATTCAACTTCAAATACCACCAAGCTTCAAAAAGTATTGGAGCAGCCTTGCTTCCAATAACTCTGTTTGAATTCTGTAGGCAGGAAAAAAAGGAAGGAAGGAAGGAAGGAAGGGGGATGATAATTGGTTCAGGCCAGACTATTATGGGTCTAGTTTTGCATATATGTATATTTTACATGAATTCAGCAATTCATAAGGTTGAAGATGATAAGCTAAAGCACTGAAAATGGATAATGGATGTATGGTGAAGTGAGTTCATTATACTTATTTTTTTCTTTAAGCCACTCTGGTATATTTAAATATATTTCTTTATATGAAATGTTATGCATTTATTCAACTCAAAGTGATCATTTACAATGAAATCTGAAGAATTTTACTAAGAAGTCCCTACTGTATTCAGTCAGACTTGATAGGGATTCCATCTTCAAAGTAAAAATTCAAGCCACTGAACTAAAGGGGACTTACATTTGAATAGATCATATTGACAGTTCTAAAGTACTCTGTTCTAAAGTTGCACTATTGGCAGAGTCACTTGCAAAACCCACTAGCTGCTGCCAATATACCAACTATGGAAATTAATGATATTTTAGGGGAAAATATGTAAAATAAACGTCATCGATGTTGTTTGAAATTATTTAAGACAAGCAATATTTGATTACCAGTGAATGTATTGCTGTGTATAAACTATTTCCACAATTTTCAATTTGCAAAGATTTATATACTGAACCATACATATATTGTCAAGCTCAAGTCCAAGTTGATAAAAAAAATCTTATTTTTGGTAGTCAATGAATTGAAATGGATTTTATATGGAATATGCTTTTTTTTTTAAAAAAAGCTTATGTCCTCCTCCTCCAAACATGAGTTTTGCAATGGCTTTCAGACCCAAAGTAAAACGTAATGCTCTTCAAGGAGTGCCACTTACTCCACAAGTCTCATTCTGTGTCTGCGTGGGATTAGCCTTGGGCTCCATGTCTTGCCGTTTTTGATTCTGTTTAAGTTGGTTTAAGGATGGCTTTGCTTGTACAGCTCCCACGGTTTTGCTTGTCCATTGATCCACCAATTTGTGGAGATCATCTGTGAAGGTTCCTTTCTTGTTGTTACTGTTGTTGGCTTGTACTTGAACCTGTATTGTTGTTTGTGGTAGAGGATCTGGATATGCTACAAGGCTGTTTGCTGAAGATCCTAAGACATTGTGGAAAGATAAGACTCAATTATATGTATATATAAAACATGTATTATCTGTTAAGTAAATTTATTACAATTCATGGTATTTCTGAAATTAATATATGCTTAATCAATCACCTGCTTCTTCTGAAGAACATTTTTTTGCTTCAAAAATGGCCCTCAAGTAGCACAAACACATGTTTAAATATGTGTTCAGAGGGATTTTTGTTTTGTTATTCAGAGTATTATTTTAGCTAAAATAAATTATATCTTCTTTCCTCACAGAAGCCTGTTTATTTTTTTTAGTCATAATTGGCTAAAAAAAAGTATTTTTGCAGCCATTTAAATTTTTATATTTCTGCAGAATTCCCAAGCACCTCCTTACTGTTCTGAACTGAAATGCAGTTTAAAGATTGTGTTAATCTTTTCCTTCTTTTAAAAAAAAATCACTTTCAAGGTGGTAGTAATGAATGACACAAGTGGTCATAATTTGAAAGTCTACAATCATGGCAACTAAATCTATTCAATCTAATTATAAAAATATCTATACATCCTGAAACTGGGACAACTGGGACATACTCAAAATATGTTGTGGTAGAGGCATTAAAACCAATTAAGTAGCAAAGTGAAATAAAGCAGTATTGACAATTGACCAATACTGAAATAATTTTTCCCCAATTATCTCAAAACGTGTATCCTAATTTCAAAATGACCAACATTTGAAGCAGAAAAGTTCAAAGTTGTATTGAACCAGTATTACATACAATGAACTAACATACTAAATGACTATTTCTACTTTATGAATTTGCAGAGACCACGAGCAACATTATTAGTATTTTTTTTACTTACATAAAACCTTATGCCTTTCTTTAAAACTTCTCAGGCATTGAACTAATGTGAA
Source organism: Ahaetulla prasina (assembly GCF_028640845.1). Classification (NCBI taxonomy): domain Eukaryota; kingdom Metazoa; phylum Chordata; class Lepidosauria; order Squamata; family Colubridae; genus Ahaetulla; species Ahaetulla prasina. The sequence continues at coordinate 66,383,399 of NC_080540.1, read as the reverse complement.
TTCTTATGTTCATTGAAAAATAGAACAGTGAAAGTGCTCCCCCCAATTTATACTTCAGCCACTATTCAGTACTTCCAGCATTTCAACAGAAGAGAGAAACTATTAAACTGTATATAGTCAGCCAGTCAGCCACAAAAGAGCATTATAAGGAAGCCGAGTTAATTAGCAAGCATATGACTCAGCTTTATCTCATTAAAATACACATGTACACACTGAAATTATGATGATCTTGCAACAGGCATGCACCCAAAAACAGCACGGACATGCAAAGCTATGTTTAATTCATAAACAGCATAATTTAAATGCCATCATCAATTCAATCTGCTGTTAAAAAAACCACTAGATTATATTTAAACAAAGCAACCCATGCTCAAAAACAAATACCAAAAAGCAAAAATAAAAGAGAGGGATAGTTACTACTACTGTGATCTTTGCCTAGACATAGTCGTTTCAGGGTGGACCCTACAAGGTAAATGATACAAGATATATAGAGTTAGGTAAGACTAAAAAGGGAAAAATAAAAGAGTCTGATGGACAGTCTTCTGCATTTTTAAACAATAAAAAATAACCATTATGCAAGAAGGAACAGACAGAAAGTCAGCAGTTCAGGTGTAAAAGAAGAAATAAGGGGGCTACTCAAAGCCTATAGAAATTTACTGATATGAAAAATAAAACATTGCAGAATTTTTAATTGGCTCCTACAATTTTCATTACATTAGAGTAATATTTCTAATAAATATTTCTTCTAAGTCAATTCCTATTCTGTATGCAGAGTAAATGGAATACCTCTGATTTCTCTCAGTGATAAAAATAAGAATAGATTGGCAGCAAGAACTTCCTATTTCAGGTTTTAGACCCAGTTCTGCAGAACTAAGGCACATCAAATTAAAAGTATATATTGAAATGCAGGACAATGAATTGCTTCATCTTGATCTTCATCAAACTGCATTTGGACACTTACAGCTCTACTGTAGAGGAGATAGCATTTCCTATCATTCTTTGTTATTTATTTGATGAGCAGAGTAGAAAAATCCTACTGCTTGGTTAAGAATATTCAGTTAAATCCACTGCAGTGTTAACAACAGGCTAAAAAGACAAAATAAGGAGATCTATTTATTCTGACAGAAAGTCAGCAGGAAGGTTATTAATTGGTCTAGCTCTAGCTGGTTTAAATTTTTCTTTTTCTGTTTTATTTATATAACCTACCTTCTTTGCCTTTGTAATATTGTGATGGTGTCTTAGGGGGTTATTCATTATTAGGTACGTATTGGTATTGCTGTCCACCATGATTAATCAAGTGGTTTCTGATATGGTGCAAAGATTACCCATCTTTGCATGCAAATAGAACCCAAATCATTTCAAACTTTGATAGTAATGCATGTATGTGTGTGTGTAAACAAGATACTTGTTTTAGTGCCAGAACAATAAAATATGACTACAGATTAATTGATGTCTGCTGATATGACACATGAATTGGACATAGCTCCAAAGAAATAATTTTTTACATTCATTATTATACTTCATGTGGGAATCAAAATGTGGTAAAAAACAGCATTGTATAGTGAACATATGATTAGATATAATTCCTTTCTCTCCGTAATAAATATCTCAAAAGAAGATCAGTTGATATATATATATATACATCTATTCCTTCCTTCCTTCCTATAAATATCACTGAATTCTTTGATTTTTGATTTTGGAGAGAGGTCAAAGTCAGTGATGAGACCATGCCTATATTTAACATATTTTCCTATGTATTAATTTTTCAGTGGCTTCTTCTGACAATTTCCTTGCAGTAACCATATGCAAATGCATTTTTGTTTATATACAAGACAGTAAATCCTTAACCATCTTATTGATTAAATAAATAACCATCAACATGACCTGTTACCTTTGTACTTTGCACTGTATTTAAAGTTAGTACTATACAACAATTAAGTTTTAAGAGAACACATAGCCAAGATGGTCATATAATTAGATTTTAAGTTTATAATTACGATCAATGTTTCCAAGCATTATGTGCAGATTTAAATCTTTTAAAAAAGAAAACAGCTTCTACTCAAACTACTATAAATTATTTTTTTCTAGAAATATTTTTCCAGATTTTAAGAGATTTCTTATGTGTAACTTTGGTTTCAACTTGCTAAAGTAATCTACAGAATTATATTCCCTGTGCCCATACATGTGCCCATAAAGTATAAGGAGAACATTGTTATGACTTTGCTGGTTCACCAGAAGTCAATTGGTATCTCATCCCATAAAATTCAGTGATTCATTTTGTACCACATAAAGCCATTAATAATATCACAGCTTAGGGATAAAAGTTAACTTTTGAGTATTTTCCTATAATCTGTGAGATACTTACTAAGAACTGGAATGAATACTTATAAGAGAAACAGAATACACATAGTCCTCAACTTATAATCATAATTGAGCCCAAAATGTCTGTTATTAAGTGAGTTTTGTCCCATTTTACAATCTTTCTTGCCATAATTGTTACATTAGTAACATGGTTGTGAAGTGAATCTGGCTCTCCATTGACTTGCTCATTAGAAGGTCACAAAAGGTAGTCACATGACTCCAGGACACTGCAACCATCATAAATATGAGTTGGTTGCCAAGCATCTGAATTTTGATCACGTGCCCATGGGGATGCTGCACTGGTCATTAGTGTGAAAATGGTCATAAATCACTTTTTTCAGTGCTGTTATAATTTCTAACAGTCACTAAATGAATTGTTGTAAGTTGAGGACTACCTGTAGAACAGTTCCTCACCTATCTTTGACCATATTGGTCTATAAACCCAATGCAATTACCAACATTGGTATCATAACATTAATAATTGCTCTGTAGAGCTTGGCTGTCAAAAACAACTAAATGTATCATTCTGAACATATTTATACTGGAAAGAGCCTTATATTGAGTCAGATCATTGGCTCCTGTAAACCAGTATGATAGATGGTGAAAAAATGCCCACCAGTTTTAATATCAAGTAGTACTAATTGTCCCAGGTTCTAGAGAAGAACTTTTCCAGTTCTCCTTGCAATTGCCAGACACTGAACTTGGATCTTCTGCATACATATCATGCATGGAGTACCACACAGAACTACCAAATAAGTTTTATATTGCAAATAATCCAAGAATATTAGATTTCTTTAGCTTGAAATTATATCTGAATTTTAATATTATGGTTTTCATATACAAAGATGTTTATGAATACTTAAAAGCCCTTTCGTTGTTAAGTCTAAAAATGTTGACATTATTTTATTGAAAATGGAGAGCAAGAAGGATGAATTTTAAGTAGCTTTGTGCCTTTGATTTGTACCCTTGTAATAATGATAGAGATGTATAGTTCCAATGATAAAAGTTTGATGAAAATGAATACTGAATTTGCTGAATGTTAACTAAATATAAATATCTCTATATATTGGCACTATTTTATCTTATTTGTAACTATGGCCTAGATTTTTCTCATTAGTACAATATAGCCTTATTGTACCAAAATATCCCAAAGTATTTTGCCTTATAATAAGCATTTGTTTTACAAAAACAAACTTAAAAATAAATATTTGTGACAACTGGTTGAATAGCCAATTCGTATAATCATACAATTAAGAACAGTCTAGTTTTAGTTGCATCTGGACATGATATCAATAGACTATTCTGAGAGTGGCATTGGGAATTTTAATTTATTCTGTGCTTTGATGAACTGCTTGTTGACTTCATCTCTGAGGTCACATAAGGTCATAATAAAAAATTAACTGAGTAAAGTGCTCCAGCTAGATGAATGTCTAATAAAAGCCATATTGTACTTTGTGATAACCAAACAATCACATTTAAGAAAATTCATTTAAAGTAAGCCAAAAGTAGACAATGTGGGGGGAAATGCTGCCTAGAAAAGATGTTGTTAAAGAGCTAGCAGGAGCATTTCTCAGCATTTCTACATGCAAGGGACAGGAAAAATAACATAATAATAACAACAATAACAACAACAACAAAGTGGATATAAACAGTACTGTATATTGTTTGAATACAGCCCTTGTGCAGATGTTCTACCCTTCAGTGACCTTCTAGAATTGTATCAGCTTGCTACATGCATGTCTTCATAGTCCAAGCATGTGTGAAAGAGACCATTCGTTTACAGAAGCCTGGGTTTCGATTTGATATCACCGGAATCAGGACAGCAGACATTTATAACTGTCACATTGCAAATTAAAAATTACTCCAACGCAAAATCACATAAAGATACGTCCAAGATAAGAATTTACCATAAGACTATAGAATAAATTGATGAGATCTTCCACACATGCTTTTGATACCCAGGCATGAGCCAAAAGCAGTGTTCAAAAGCTTTCCATATGAAACAAAATAAATTAAATTAAGATGATTACTTTAAAAAAAGGGAGGGGGGAGTGATTGTCTACAAGAAGGGGCTTCCTGCCAAGCATATTAGATAAATCGATGAAAATGAGTTTTGAAAAAGATGACAAAAGAAAGATGGGCTGTGATAAAATACAAAAGAACAAATACAAACAGATGGACAAAGACACAGGTCCACTGAGGAATCTGGTACGAGGTTTGCTACTAGATTTATAGGTCACTCTCTCAGACGTTTGGTGGAAAACCGTCCAGCCTGCAAATGAATATAAAGGGAAGAAAACAAAGACACTTATAAAGTACAAATAGCTGCGATTAGATGTCACCATCAGTCATATCAGCTTTGTTAGTTAATCATCCACACCTCCATTTTAACCTTGCCCCAGAGGAGTTAGTTCATTGGCTATAAGCAAAAGGGTGTGAAAACAACAGCAGAAGAAAATAGATACTTCATAGGATTAGTTGGGCAGAACATGCAAAACCAGAGGCGACCATTTATAATCATCCTAACACATTGCAGCTATGTAAGGACTCTACTGCTACCATACCATGATGAAGCTATGCCATGAGAGGTAACTGTGCTACTACTAAATGTAGTAGACTTTCTAATGAAAGCCAACATTCATGCCATGTGCTTAAAGAATAATTATTTCTGAATTACATTTTTGCAGGCCAGTAATACAGTTTAATCCGAAAAATTCTGCATCTGCAGGAAAGGATGGGGACTTAAGAGAACCAAAGAATATGAAGCAAGATAAAAAAAGGGGTCAGCTTCCCTGTTTGCAAATAATGTCAATCTACGATGGACAATTTTACTGATCTTTTTTTAAAGTTTTCTATGCTCTACTGGTTCTTCCTTCACATTAACTGCATTTTGCATTTGTACTCTACTGATTTTCTTCTCATGGCTCATTTTCAAAATGAGCACCAGCAAGTTAGACATCTACTACCCCTTGCACGGTCAGTGAAATTTATATTAGATTTACATCAGCAACTTTTCTAATTGTATCACAGTTAGCATCATTTCTACAGGCTTTGAATCAATATGCTGAGCAGATGTTTCTTGGTGAGGTTGGGATGATATTCTCTCTAGCTAAACCTACCTCACAGGTTGCTGTTGTGCGGGAAAAATGGAGCCTGAAGTGCTATATATACCACCAGGAGGAAAGGTGGTTTAAAAATCTAATCATTATATCAAGTAAAAAGAAAGCCTTAAACTTCCTTTTCTTACTTTAACACATATTTTGTTCTCCTGTGGAAAAATGATTGTTATTTTCAAAATAACAGATGACTCTGAAGATATAAAATCACCTTGGCCAGAATTTCCACGGACATCACCTCCTTCAGAAGCCACTCCAGAGCAAATGTCAGACGATAATGAAGCCTTGACAGAGCAAGGTTGCTGAGTCTGAACTGAGCTCTCAAGTATGGCTGATGTGGACACAGTCAGTCCTGTTGCTTCAGTAGAGTCTGTTTGAGCTCTAGTGCTTCCCTTAGCCAAAGGGTCTTTATGCTCTGATATATTGCCTAAACAGGATGTATGCAAAAATCATTAAGCTTGAAAGCAATAAAAGAATTTGAAACCATTATCTGAAGAAAACTTCAAAAATTCCGAAGATGTATTAATTGACCAAAATCCATACATGTTCAGAAAACCAGCTGCAGAGAATCAATCATTCCTATCAATTCTCATTATATATTTATTTATTTATTTATTTATTTATTATATTTGTATACCGCCCTTCTCCCGAAGGACTCAGGGCGGTTCACAGACAAAAAACAACAGAAAACATATAATAGATTAAAAACAGCTAAAGAATAGATAGTTGAATTCAATTGATGCTCTAACTTTTGAATACAAATTTAAAACCTCATTTAAACCCCTTTTTAAAAATCCCAATTTAAAACTACATTCAGGCTAGTCCTGCTCTTCAAACAGCAACGCCTTCAGCTCGCGGAAGGACTTGAGATCGGGAGTTGACGAAGCCCCAGAGGAGCTCGTTCCAGAGGTAGGGGCCCCACAGAGAAGGCCCTCCCCTAGAGGTCGCCAGCCGACATTGTTTAGCTGACGGTATCCGGAGGAGTCCCTCTGTGAGAGCGCACTGGTCGGTGAGAGGCTAATGGTGGCAGTAGGCGGTCCCAGAAATATCCCGCCCTAGGCCATGGAGCGTTTAAAGGTGATGACAAGTACCTTAAAGTGAACCCGGAAGACCACTGGGAGCCAGTGCAGGTTACGCAGGAGGGTGTTACATGGGAGCCAAAGGTGCTCCTCTATCACCCGCAGCCGCATTCTGGACCAGTTGGAGTCTCCGGCACACTTCAAGGGAGCCCCATGTAGAGAGCATTACAGTAGTCCAGGCGGATGTAACAAGGGCATGAGCGACCGTGCATAAGGAAGCCCGATCCAGAAAGGGGCGAACTGGCGATCAGGCGAACCTGATGAAAGGCTCCCTGGTGACGGCTATCATATGATCTTCTAAAGACAGCCGTGCATCCAGGAGGACGCCCAGATTACGAGCCCTTTCCGTGGGGGCCAATAGTTCGCCCCAATGGTCAGTGATGGAATTAGCTGACTGTACCGGGCCGCCGCATCCACAGCCACTCGGTCTTGGTGGGATTGAGTCTGAGTCTGTTCCTCCCCATCCAGACCCGCACGGCCTCCAGGCACTGGGACATCACTTCAACAGCCTCGCTGGGGTGGTTAGGTGGAAATATAGAGCTGAGTATCATCAGCGATAGATGACAACTCACCCCAAGACCACGGATGATCTCACCCAGCGGCTTCATATAGATGTTGAACAGAAGAGGCGAGAGAACCGACCCTTGCGGCACCCCACATAAGAGGCGCCTTGGGGTCGATCTCTGTCCCCCCGTCAACACCGTCTGCGACCGGTCGGAGAGGTAGGAGGAGAACCACCGATGAACAGTGCCACTCACTCCAAGTCCTCGAGTCGGCGCAGCAGGATACCATGATCGATGGTATCAAAAGCCGCTGAGAGATCTAATAGGACCAAGACAGAGGAACAACCTCTGTCCCGAGCCCTCAAGAGATCATCAACCAGCGCGACCAAGGCTGTTTCCGTGCTGTGACCAGGCCGGAAACCGGACTGGAATGGATCAAGATAGACAGTTTCATCCAGGTACTGGGGCAACTGTCGTGCAACCACACTCTCGACAACCTTTGCCAAAAAGCGAAGGTTGGAGACCGGACGATAATTTGCTAAACTAGCTGGGTCAAGGGAAGGCTTCTTGAGGAGGGGCCTCACCACCGCCTCTTTCAAGGCGGCAGGGAAAACACCCTCCATCAAAGAAGCGTTCACGATTTTCTGGAGCCAGCCTCGTGTCACCTCCCGGGTGGCCAATACCAACCAGGAGGGACACGGGTCCAATAAACATGTGGTCGCATTCAATCTCCCCATTAACCTGTCCATGTCCTCAGGGATCACAGGATCAAACTCATCCCAGATAATAACATCAAGACCTGCCTCCTCACCCCGTCCGGATCCACCCAGTCTGTGTCCAACCCTTCCCGAATCTGAGCGATTTTATCAAACAGATATTGTCCAAATTCCTCAGCTCGACCCTTTAAGGGATCTTCTACCGCTCCCTGATGGAGGAGCGAGCGGTCACCCTAAACAGGGCGGCTGGGCGGTTATCTGCTGATGCAATGAGGTTGGAAAAATACTCCCGTTTGCCAGCCTCATCGCCACAAGATAGGTCTGAATTTGAGACCTAACTAGTGTCCGTCAGATTCGGATCGGCTGGCCCTCCAGATACTCTCTAGGCGTCTTTTCCGCGCTTCATCTCCCTCAGCCCCTCGGAGTACCAAGGGCTAAACGAGATCGGCACCGGGTCAGAGGCCGCAAAGGCACAACTCGATCTAGGCGCCAGCCGCCCGATCCCAGGCGGCAACCAGAGCTCCAGCCGAGTTGTGGGCCAAATCCTCAGGAATAGCCCAAGCTCCGCCTGGAACCTTTCAGGGTCCATCAGGCGCCTGGGACGGAACCAGCGAGTCGGTTCCGTCTCCCGCGGCGGGGATCGGCGGTTCGAAAGTCTAGCTGAAGGAGCGAATGATCTGACCATGACAAGGGTCTAATAACTAACTCCCCTAATTCCAGATCATTCAACCACTGTCCAGAGACAAAAATCAAATCCAGAGTGTTTCCCCCGATGTGAGTGGGGTCGTTCACTAATTGGGTCAGGTTCAAGGCCGTCATGGAAGCCATGAACTCCCGAGCTGATGTGGATGCTATCCCCACCGACGGCAAATTGAAATCCCCCATGACCATAAGCCTGGGGATCTCCATTGCCGTCCCAGCGACCACATCCAACAGCTCAGGCAGGGAATCTGTCACGTAGCAAGGAGCTAGGTACGTGATCAGTACACCCACCTGCACCCCACGGCCCCACTTAACGAGGAGGGACTCACATCCGGTTATCTGTGGTACAGTGATCTCCCTCGGCTCAAGACTCCCGTTGATAATAACCGCCACTCCCCCACCCCTACCCTGGGCCCTGGCCTGATGAAACACACGGAAACCCGGTGGGCACATCTCTATCAGGGGAACCCCCCCTTCCGTGCCCAACCAGGTCTCCGAAATGCCAATCAGGTCCGCACCCCCCTCCTGTATAAGATCGGAGATGAGGGGGGCTTTATTTATAACAGACCTGGCATTGCATAACATCAGGCGAAGGTCCAGCTTCTGAGGATTTAAGCCACTCGGGGAACGGGAAACTATCGGGGGACCGGAGTGCGCGATCGCTCGTAAATAGCGAGGGCGCACTCCCCGAACTCGATATGGGCCCCCGCGTCCGCCATACCTGCCCCTCCCACCTACCGTGCAGATAGGGTTATCCCCAAGACCATGAGCTCCACCCTCCTCTTCCACCTCAGAATCGATGATATTTATGCCGCGAGCTGGCACAGGATCTAGCAAAGGCTCAGATAGGTATCCCCCTGAACCTAACTTCGCCGTCCCACCCTTCCCCTTGGATAACTTAAATAAGAATTTATTATAACACCTAATTAAAAAACCCCTAAGCCTTCTCTTAGAAGCATGCCACCTCTCGGGATTCCAAAATCCGTCATCAAGGTAGGCCCTCGATAAAGTGGAGGGCCATGACCGCGAGAGGGGGGAGACTCGCAGGTTAAGAAGCTGTGATCGCGAGTACATTTCGGAGTTTATAGAGGGTGGCAGATGGTAACAGTCTTAATCTGGCCAATCAGATGGTCACAATAAGTTCCGGACAATAGATGGAATTTAAGTTCCTCCGGTAAAGCGATGCTATTAGATGACAAACGAACGTAGGATGATAGGACCCCATCGCCGCCGTTATATAAATCAACAATGGCTGTAGTTTTACCATTTTTATCCATAGGGTAGCATCAATGTCTCCAATGTGATGTTCATGGACACTAATGTTAATGACTCCATCGAGTCCATGTTTCACCTAATTTTATTTATTTTGATTTTTTTTTAAGAATGAAGAGAACAAAAAGAAAAGCTTTCATACTGTAAAGTAATGCACCAAACTCAAGAATCACCCTAACAATGTTTTGGACAATGTAAATAAACGAGACATAATCATAGAAAATAAAAATGAAAGGAACTTAGCCAAAGGTTTAATATGGTTTTGCTAAGTTGTGTTTAATGGGTCAACCTAATTTAATTCCCTTCCCCACGAAAGCTAAGGACAAATAAAGCCATCCTTTATTTAATCTATTTATTTATTTACTAAATATTAAATATTAATATATTAAATATTAAATATATTTCACGAGAAGAGTACTCTACTCCTCTGATCACAGTAGAATCCCCTAAGCCACTAGGCTTGAAATTTTGGGTTTGGACAGCCTGGAACTACGCTGCCTACGGTCTGACCTAAGCACAGTACACAAAATTGTCTGCTACAGCGTCCTACCTGTCAACAACTACTTCAGCTTCAACCTCAACAATACATGGGCAAACAATTGATACAAAATCAAGGTAAACTGCTCCAAACTCATTGCAGAAAATATGACTTCAGCAACAGAGTGGTCAACACCTGGAATGCGCTACCTGACTCTGTTGTTACACCCTCAAACCCTCACAGCTTCAATCTTAAACTGTCTACCGTGGAGCTCCTAAGAGGGCTGTAAAGGGGACGTGCATAAGCGCACCAGCATGCCTACCATCCCTGTCTTACTGTCCCCATTTATTTCTACTCATTCCTTGTTCATGTCCATGTTTATACCTATACCTATTATCTTGTACATGTTCGACAAACAAAATAAAAATTTAAAAAAACCTATAGAACTTTACCCCTTTTCTTTTGATTGAACAATACAATTGCAAAAAACAAAAATGAAATCCCAAGAAAATAATCGAACAAATTGAAAATTTCACTGGATGTATGTTAAAAGGAAAATATCACTTGTAAACATACTTGTACTTGATGTTTTGAGCTGCTGGACAACGGGGTTTAGCAATTTCCCAGTTTTTAATTTGTGCTTGCTTGTTCTTCTTCGGCGGCCACTTGGTGGAGCAGAATGAAGGAACCCGACATTGGGTGGCAGTGGTTTTCCCAGACGGAAGTACAAAGCTTCTATTTCTTTTTTCTGTTGGGACTGCAACTCAGTAATTTCTTTCATGTGTCTGAAAAATAAACGTGAAAGCACTGAAATAAAGTAACTCTTAGATTAAGATATCTCTATTTCTAAGAACATACTTTAGAATCTTCATTTTGATCACATCATTATCAAATAATTTTTAAAAAAATTACATTGCAGGAGATAAATTTCAAAATGAAGATTGGTGGCTTTTACCATGGCTTTTGGTCCTCACACGCAAACCATCTCTATGATGAAAAAGAAGGCACATTTGTGCAAGCTTATGAATCATTCAGGAAGAGTGAGGAAGCTAGCATATATATTTTAAGAAGTTGCATGATCAAAACAATGAGAACAGCAAATTGTTTTGACAGCCAAGTGCTAAATATAGTGAAAGGACCAGCATGAAGCAGCAAAAGATTCAAGAAAAGGCTACACCACACAGGATAAAAAAATAATTCAAATAATATACAAGAGGTTTTTGGTAGAGGAACCAGAATAATAATCTTATCTTACTATAAATTTATTTTTTTTAAAAGGTACCAATGGGACAGCACACAATGCAATAGTTACAAGGAAATGCCTACTTTTTTTAAAAAAAATTTTTATTTACATTTATATCCCGCCCTTCTCCGAAGACTCAGGGCAGCTTACATTGTGTAAGGCAATAGTCTCATCCTATTTGTATATTTATATACAAAGTCAACTTATTGCCCCCCCAACAATCTAGGTCCTCATTTTACCTACCTTATAAAGGATGGAAGGCTGAGTCAACCTTGGGCCTGGTGGGACTCGAGCCTGCAGTAATTGCAAGCAGCTGTGTTTTAATAACAGGCTGTCTTACAGCCTGAGCCACCCACTTCATTCAAATGCAATATGGGCAATGAATAAGGAATAAAGAAACTCAGAAAAAAGAGTTTGAAACATGAGAAACTGAAACAAAAACCAGAAGACTAGAGACTTTTGAATTTTGCCCTGAGAATACTGATGATTTTATTTTAAGCATTAGTAGGGGATGTTCTCTCATCAAGAGGCAGTACTTTGAGTTCAGAAGCTAAATAGGGTAAACCTGGGTAATACTTGAATGAAAAATCCGAAGGTAATATGAAGGCTGTAAGCTAGACTGTGAAGTCCCAGGCTTGTATACTACCATCTCCAAAGAAAGCAATGGGAAATCATTTCTGTATTGCTGCTAAGAAAACAATGTGGCCATATGTGCCATCAACTCAAAGGAGACTTTGCCATTAAAAGCAAACAATAAATCATCATCATCATTTATTAATATTAAATTAAAATTTATCAAAATTAATAAAGATTAAAGTACAAAATAAAATGCATTTGAGTCAACCACAACTTGTGCTATGCTTGGATGTCTGAAAATAAAAATGAACTGAAATTCTACTAATGAAAGTGAAAACATAGGACTAAAATTAAATATAGTCAAGTCAAGACTAATGACAATAGGTTCAGCAACCAGTCTAAAAATTGACAGTAAAGATAGTGTCTTTACCTTTTAGGATCAACTATCAGCAATTAACCATAAAGAAACAAGCAATCAAGAAATATGCCATAGATCGGCAGTTGACAGTGTATCAATGAAGGCCTTGCAAAAGATATTTGGATGTCATGATATGTCTGAACCCACAACATTCAGAATGATACAGGCAATAATTTTCTTTATGTCACTCCATGGAAACAAACAAAAAAGTGTGGGGGGGGGGATTTTGAAGAAGCAAGACAGAAAGAGTCAATTTTGGTACTGGAAAAGACATCCAAGAACAGGAGTCAAAAAACAAGGAAACAGATCATAAGACAAATCGATATAGAGTGTCACTCAAGAAACATTATGGAAAGACTCAACTATCTTGAGAAGTCCATAATCCTGGGAAAGATGGAAGAAAAGAGAACAATCATGACGAATGGATTCAATTGTACCAGTAACAGTTTAATAAGATTTTTAGGGGCTGGATTGAAGACAGGTCATCCCAAAGTTCTATCTATGCTGTTGCTAAGAGATCACACCAACTAAATGATATACAATCAAAAAACAAGACAGGATATAAACAAGGTAACAAAATAAAAAATAAAAAATCAAGAAATTAATAAAACGCATAACAACATATACAAACATCAGAAAAACACCGTGCAGATATTTTCTATATGAAGCCTGGAGTCTTATGCAATCACATAAAGATACTTATGAAACATATATCTATAAATTGTTTATGGGCAAATCTGTTCACAATAAGAAAGAATTCATCTCTTCAAGCTAATCCATAAATTTAATTAACAAGGATGTTGTCTCTTAAAAATACCATTGGTGATGCATAGGTTAGTGCAACACAACAGATGATGTGTGATAGAGGTGGTGTTGGAAAAGTAACTGGACAAAATAAAAGTTCAATATGGAGATTGAAATTGCAATAATATGGAGCTTTATTCATCTCTCTCTGTAAACCAAGGTCCCTGTTCTTCCTCTCTCAAGCGCCAGGATCATCTAGACTTAGGATGGAGAAGCTACAATCATTTAAATCCATATATTTCTTCCAGGCTGGACAGTGAGATGGGCAATGTATACATTTAATGATAAATGAATAAAAATAAGGAGCCTAGGAACTACCTAGTCCAAAGCCTCTTTCCCCGAGACTGGTTTACCAGTATTTTAAAGAACAAATTCTCAAATAAGCCTCAGTGGAGGCAAGATTAATTTCCAGCTACAGAAGAGTGAGACAATAGAAGACCCAAAACAATACGCTTAACCCTTTAGACTGGGTTGGCTCAAGATCGACCGCGAGGCGCCTCACTTGTGAGGTGCCGCAGGGGTCGATTCTCTCGCCTCTCCTGTTCAACATCTATATGAAGCCATTGGGTGAGGTCATCAGTGGTTTCAGGGTGAGTTACCATCTGTACGCTGATGATACGCAGCTGTACTTTTCCACCCCGGACCACCCCAACGAAGCTGTCGAAGTGTCTGGAAGCCGTACGGGTCTGGATGGGGAGAAACAGACTCAAGCTCAATCCCTCCAAGACGGAGTGGCTGTGGATGCCGGCACCCCGGTACAGCCAGCTGCAGCCGCAATGGACAGGGTGCCCCAATGGACAGGGTGCGCAACTTGGGCATCCTCCTGGATGGGCGGCTGTCGTTTGATGATCATTTGGCGGCCGTCTCCAGGAGGGCTTTTTACCAAGTACGCTTGGTCCGCCAGTTGCGCCCCTTCCTTGACCGGGATGCCTTATGCACGGTCACTCACGCTCTTGTCACTTCCCGTTTGGATTATTGCAATGCTCTCTACATGGGGCTGCCCTTGAAGTGCACCCGGAGGCTGCAGCTAGTCCAGAATGCAGCTGCGCGGGTAATAGTGGGAGCAACTCGTTGCTCCCATGTAACACCAATCCTGCGTGGCTTGCACTGGCTTCCTGTGGTCTTTTGGGTGCGCTTTAAGATTTTGGTCACCACCTTCAAAGCGCTCCATGGCTTAGGGCCCGGGTACTTACGGGACCGCCTGCTGTTACCGCATGCCTCCCACCGACCCGTACGCTCTCACAGAGAGGGTCTTCTCAGGGTGCCGTCCGCCAAACAATGTCGGCTGGCGGCCCCCAGGGGAAGGGCCTTTTCTGTGGGAGCTCCTACGCTCTGGAACGAACTTCCTCCTGGACTACGTCAAGTGCCTGATCTTCGGACCTTTCGCCGTGAGCTGAAAACGCATTTATTTATTCAAGCGGGACTGGCATAATATTTTTAATATTTTAAATATTTTAAATTTTAACTGGGGTTTTATTATTATATAGTTTATAATTTTAAATTTTAAACTTTTAAATGTGGCCATTTTTTCTAATATGTTCGGTTTTAAATTGCCGTTTTAATTGTACATTTTTGTGTTTTTTATCTTTGGCTGTACACCGCCCTGAGTCCTTCGGGAGAAGGGCGGTATAAAAATTTAATAAATAAATAAATAAATAAATAAATAAATAAATAAATAAATAAATAAATAAATAAATAAATAAATAAATAAATGTGTCTTCTACAGACAAAGCATACCTTTGTCCTAAATAATTTTACTGTATCTGGGACAAAAATTATTGCTACTTCAATTAGCAAAACAAATTATATTACTGAAAGTATTTTTTTGGCTCAAGTAGTGCTGTCTTTTATTTGATTCTTCCAAGGAGTAAATGATTGGAAAAAAAATCCTAAGTATATGATGTCCTTGCTCGATATGAATACCATCTTCTCTACTACAGAACGTTGCTTTTATCAACAAAATGAGAACAAAAACATGGAAAGAATATTGTACATCAAATGCATAAAACGACTTGAGATAAATGCTTTCAAAAGAAAGGAACAAATGACAGAAGATGTCAAAGTGTATTTGGATAAGCTGCTCAAACACATATGCACAAAAAAACCCTTTGTTTGGATAAAACGAAAACATACTTTTCTCTCAGGTTCTGCAATTCTTTTTTCATGTCTGCATCTTCAAACTCTGAGTCATTGTCACTACTCACGTATGATGACTGAGAATGGAAAGAAGTTATGTTGATAGTTGGGATTTTTGATCCATGACCATTTGGAGAATTAAGGCCCTGTGAACTTGACTTTACTGACTTTTGCAGAATACATGAAGTCTTTTTAAAGTTGTCGTTTCCCAGTCTACTGCTCTGAAGTGACAATGGAGATGCATCTGGTTTTCCTGGAAAAGATTCATCTCCAGAATCACTGGAATCTTTTCCATAAAGGACATCAAAAGAGGAAGCCGTCTGCACACGGCGCAGAGGTGACTTTGTATCAGGGCTAGAAGGCTGATTGTCCAGATAAACATCTGGGGGTGCAGAATACCTCAAGGAATGCACAGATGATAAAGTTAATTCATCCTGAGTGCTGATCACTGAAAATCTGCCTATAGTTTTTGCTGGTGTTTCCGCTTCTTTGACATTGGAGTCTATAAAACCATCTTTTTGATATTTGTTTTTCTTGGCAATGTCCTTCTGGTCTGCTGTAAGTGAAGAAGAAACAACCTGAAATAATAAATGAAAGAAAGGCTTAGTTGGTTAACATCTGACCTGCCTATAAACATTATTTTTATAGGAATTAATAGTGGCCTTCATTAGCTGCAATTGTCTGAGGAATGGGATAAGATGGGGGGGGGGAGCCAATATAAGGTAACAGTACCTGAGTGTATCCTGATGTTAAGATAGTAGTAGGTGAACTGACATTTGCATCTTGACCTGTTTAATATATTGAAAACAAACAAACAAAAAAGAAAACATGCATAATTTATTGGTAAATTTTAGAGCAAGGCAAAAGTTAAAGATGAAAAATTCTTATTTAATAAAATCCTCAAAGGCTATAACTCTAGTTTTACTGTTGTATTCAAGACTATAGGTCAGATATATTTGAATTAAACATAAATCATGGTGGTAGATCTAACGCTTGATATCACCATAAAGATTATAATTTAAATTATATGCATATGGTTTTAAACAACAGGAAGTTGTTGTGGTCTGTCAGCAACCTACGGAGCTGGCAACGGAGTCGGACAGCGATGAGGCTGAGGTGAGGCCAGGGCCATCAGGAAGTGAGGTGCGGACTCCAGAGCTCATGATCTTCATAATTAAAAACAGTAACATTTCAAATTTTTCTACTTAAAATCAGTTTAGAAAAAAAAATGTCCCCTTGTTTTCCACATGTACGATAGGGAACAAAATCATGGTTTCCTAATTTTTCCATTGGATTTTCCTAGATAAAATTACTTGAATGACTGAGTGGCTTGTATACAAATATGTAAAAGATACATCATGTTGTTTAAAACCATATGCATATCATTTATATGGCTTAGCTTCCCAATCAGAAGTAAAAGCATTCCTCATATAGCATTCATATTTAACATTTCGTATATTAAAATTATCATCATAAATTTCCATACATAAATTTTAATGAGAATTACATATTAAATTTTATCTTGAAATTACTACATTCTGCATTGCTATTGTGGTACCCACACACTCAGTAATTCCTAGTTTTCTTAATAATTGTATCTAATAACCTACCACATAGTTGTTCATATGGATATTTAAAAAGAAAAATGGACATTAAAGTTATGCTCTACTACCTTCTTTGTTTATTTCTGAATGCTGGATCCCGGTGCATGAAACATCAGATTGTTCTACCTGTAAGCAAAATATAACAATTTAAATTTGCAAGGTTTTAAACTGTATAGAAATATATAGACTCTAAAATTATTTTTATATTTCATCTTAAAGAATATCATTCTTAAGTCACTGATATGTATTTCACTGTTTGGAGACTTCATTCCCTTCTGACACCACTTGGTTAATGTTTAATATGTTAAATACTGTTTCATATAAACTTCTGTTTTCTGATAGAATCCATATTATATGATGACTGTTTTCTCAACCTAAATGATATGTAAAATCTATACAGTCCCTCTTCTGATTTTTATTAGTTTAAAGAGTTCACAGTACTGCATAGTCGTCTTCTAGAAGAGGGACATTATGCAAAAGAAAGGAGTCAATTTTTCCTTTTCTTCTTATTTTGGAGGTGGACTTCTTTCACATGTTTCTAGCTCATACTGTACCACACGTGGTTACATTAAAATCAGAGAAAACAGGGAGTAGTACATTTATTTGATTTCTAAAGTGCCACAATAATATAGCTCTTGGCAGTAGAATAATAATTGCAAACAGTTTAAAAAAATTACATGGACACATGTGAGCACACATATTTGTAGGCGTAATTTATGTTGGCCTTAAGATTAATTTACATAATAATGATTTCATCTTTGACAAATATTCAGTATATATTTGAGAAAAAAGCTTTGTTTGAGATGTCTAAGACATAGAGGGAATCCTCAATACAACAGTTCATTTAGTGGTCATTCGAAGTTACATTGAAAAAGCAACTTCTGATTTATTATTTTCACACTTAAAACTGTTGCAACATTCCCCATGATCAGGTGATCGGAATTCAAATGCAGCTCGCAACTGACCCGTATTTATGACAATTGCAATATCCTGGGTCCTCTGATCACCTTTTGTGACTTTCTGACAAGCCAAGTCAAGGGGAAAACAAGATTTACTTAACAATCAGGTCACTAACTTAACAACTGCAGCGATTCACTTAACAACTGAGACAAGAAAGGTTGTAAAATGGGGCAACACTCACTTAACACATGTCTCACTCAGCAACAGAAATTTTGGGCTCAATTGTGATTGTAAGTCAAGAACTACCTGTATTACTCTTTACCAGGTCCATGCTGTCCCAACTTTAGTTAAAGAATTTTAGTTTGCCAAATATTCAAATGTTCCTTTCTCTTCTTGTTTGAATTCTCTATGTCATGTTTAAAACGATCATAATTATGAATTACAATAGCTGGGCCATTAAATTATTCAAAATGTTCAGCAATATACTCATATCTAAAGAACTTTTCTATGGGGACCATCACGTGTTCAATATAGTTAGAAGTCTCATTTTTTGACTGGAAGGTAATATTGTAGTCCTTTTCTGGAAGAAGAACTTTCTTCTTCACAATCCTAACAGAACACCAATGAATAGGAACATGTAACAAATACTAGTAGGAAGTATGTTATCAGAAGAACTGAGAAGTTTTGAGAAGTTAACATACTAATAGAATAAACTAATAAAGGTTGGATTACATTTTTGAAATTAATGAGAGGCAGAAGCAACGCTTTGTTTAAAGAAGAACCTAAATTCAACTTGGTGATAGCTTAATTTTATCACTCATTTGATTCTATTAAGAAATAATGAAACATGTCTCATATGGATTTATTAAGGATGAAATCAAATGTGTTTTACATGGTTTATTCATGGATAGCTACTTTTTCTTTAACAAATATATTTTCAAAGACGAACTAGTTCAGGGGTCTCCAATCTTGAAGCCTGAACTCCCAGAATTCCCCAGCCAGCAAAGCAAAGTCCGCCAGGCTTCAAGTTGCCACCGTTGGAGACCCCTGAACTAGACTGAGACCAGAATTTCAGGAGAAGAGCAATAAGCAGTTGTCCATGCCAGTTTGGGTAATAATCTTATTCATCCACATGTTTGCTTTTTGCAGTAAGAGATAATTTTCCAATGGTGGGCAAATTACATGTAGGAAACTAATTGTGAAAAATTGTTGTACATTGAACTTGTGTGTACAGATATATGCACACACGTTTCAACACATATGCTTCCATGTTTTGTCAAGACAAATTTCAGAACTTGCATAGAGGAAGATAGGACACTGAACATTTGAAAAGATTTATGAGGAATTTATTCCTTGCTAGCTAAGATGCTATGCACATATTTACAGGATGACTCAATACACAGCATCTTCTTAGCTTCTATGGCATATTGGTCAGGAGAAAATACTGGACCTTCAGAAGGATAATAATAGTAAGGGATATTTTTCTTCTGGGTAATTTTTAGCCATCACTAACTGCCAGCCTGACAGTCTCATATCTAGGCATTATTACTGTCTGGCTTTGAAATGAAAAATCCTTGAGCACCTGACTGAGCACATTCACAGACCAGAAAAGTTATCATATATTGTAAAAGGGGCTCTATTAGATGCAAATCTGTTTTTGAAAACATATTGGAGATGTACTGTAGATTATATCTGGGGACACATTAGATATCTCAAATTGATAATGATTTCTAGGAAACCAGCCACATAACTGAAGATGCATTATTTTTTTTTCCTTTCTTAAATAGTGATGCTTATTTGTGTATGTTATATAAATGTACCAGCTATTAGGAAAGAAACTGTAGATATATATATTTTAAAAAATTAATTAGAATCCTAGGGCTCTATAGGTCACAGAAAGCATATAACCTCGAAGACTGAGATCATGAGATGAATTACATAATCAGTAAGATACCCTAGATACACAAACATACCCTAGTTACTGCAAACATAATGTCTTGTAAGAAGTTTTACAACAGTAGAATACTGGAACTCATTCTGAATACTAACATGAATCTGAAGATAAGTCAAAAAGTATGCCAGGAATTTCAGCATCTGAACTTAAGAACAATTAGAAAAAGGAATAGATAGAATAACAGAGATATATTTGAAAGATCCAACGAAGTATGTGAATGTTTGTGGGCATCTGAATGTATCCCCAATACAGGATTGCAAGGATTGGATTGAATACTTTCCATTCTGAAGCACTTCCTTTATTAAGAATTTATTGCTTTTTTATGAGGTCCAGAAAATATGAAAAGCATTTGTAAGGCATGTTTCCTTCTGGACCACTTCTGTAGGCCAGATTTTTAATAAGTAATCTAACCACTGGGAAATCTTCTGATTCCTTGAGTAATTCCAGGGAATAGGTTCTCTATATTGCCTGAAGACTCAGAACTTGGAATATTCTCTTATCAAATATTTATGAAGTTTGACATACATCTTATTCACCAAATTAAAACATTCAGAGACTAATGTACTTTAAAAAAATAATTGAAGATGGTGTTCTTTACAGTTCTTATATCTTTTTTTGGATACTGATGAAATGTGTTACCTAGACTTTCTGTCAATACAATAGAGATGAGTTAATTGATGCAATTTGGAATTATAATATTGGGAGAGAAGGAAAGTTATATTCTTTTGTTTCAACTGGTTTCAATTAATTCATTAAAAAGTTTATGCTTTTTACTCATGAAGGACATTTTTAACAAGTGTATTTTAGACTGCAGTATTAAAAATCACATATTGTATTTGGCTACTAAATGTGAAATAATATGACTGGCCTTCATTCACATCAGATCTAGTAAAACATTAATAAAGGCCAAAGTGAGGAAAAAACCAACTTTAAATGAAAAGGGAAATTCTGCCATGATATATATTTTCTATTCAGGTCAATAAAATAAATAAGGCTGAGTCCCAATTCACCCTTTTTTACTTATTTTGCAATGGTGCCCTTAATCATCTTTTAGTTTAAGATATTAAAATTGATTCAATAACACTGAGTTCAAAGAAGTGTCAATGTAAATAAGATATTATTATGAATATGATGAATTTTAAGTAAGGGGCATCTGATTTCTTTTTTTAATGAAGTTTTTGGAAACATGGAAGATTTACATTTTTTTAAAAAAGTTGAATAATTCTTTGGGGGGGGGTATTTAGTACCTTAGTACTGATAGGTAACAATTATAGCTTGGCCCTTAGAAGTCAGCCATAGGACCAACGTTGAAAATATCTATTAGAATTACAGCAGTTTTAAGAGGCATCTGCATCATTTCTAAATGAATGGTTTGACTTGCCAGAATTGGAGAGGGTTGATCTTCAGCCATGTGAGCATCCAAGCCAACTCCAGGAATTTTCAAATCTAACACAAGTGCAGGCAAAGGTGCAAGATTAAATTCACCATCCACTTGGTCTGGTGTTGCTGCTGAAGCAGATGATGTTGGAATATACTCCTGATACAGCAGGTTGCGAAGTTTCTCATCCAAACTCTTTATTGTGTTGTCAGTGAAATCAACTCTGGGTGGCCCTTCACCATCTGATTCTACCATACAAGGTGGTTGAGGTGCAGTCATGGCAGAGCCACTGGATGCAACCGGCTGGGACTGGGTTGGCATATGCAATTGGGATACAGCTGTTGAGAGGTGAGGAGGACTTGAAAGTTGAGATGTTGCTGAAACCGGAAGTTCAGAGGCAGCAGGCATAGGAGGTATCTGGTCTACAAAAGAATGTGATATCTGGCCAAGCTGAGTATTGTCTGACAAACTGGGGGGTTGGGTTGAAGATTGAAGTTCCAAAAGAGGAGCATCAGAGATGACAGGAACAGACTGAAATGGTTTTGGCAGTCCAGCTGTGCTATGTTCGTGTTCTATATTGGGAAAACTGATTTTCTCATCTTTCTTTTGTACTGTGTGCAATGAGGTATTTAGAGGGACCTTATCAAAATGTTCTTCAGATATAGCTGTAGTATGGGCAAGGGTGTCACACTGGCTGGCTAAGACTGATTGTGGCAAAGGGCATTCTAGGTGACTTGTACTTTCAGCAATTTTTTCTAGCGTGGTTGAAGCTAATATTGGATGGACCTGTGAAAGGGAAGTTAATGAAGATGGAACAGAAACTTGTGTTAAAGGAGAAGGAGGAGGAGTTCCCCTGGGACACTCATTGGAGCTAAGTTGATTAGAAATATGTTGATAAGCTATGCTTGTTTGTTTTTCTGTTACTGCAGAGCTCTGTTGCTGATCATCCAACAGCTCCAGACCTATAAACAACAAAAGCAAAAGGATGTTTCTGAATTCAGAAAAGGACTTCATTAAAATCTAAATACTTATACAAAGATTTCAACAAGCATTGAGCATTAACCATTTTTCCAAAGAAATTAAGAAAGATGAAATATTTTCTCAGCTAAATTATTTTAGATCAAACAATTATACATGCTTAATTGCACTGAGTATGACAGCTCATCCTAGTAATTTTTCTAACACAACTTTCCAGCACTGTATTGGCTATTAACCATAATAGCCTGTCCCATTTTAACCAACTGGAAAATCAAAATTAATATTAAGGCATTCAGTGTATTACATAAAACTTTAAAAATCATTTATATGATGAGAACTTCAATTACATCTACACGTCTGAAACAAAACTGATTCAGGGTCATGTCCACAAATGTGTCCTCTTTGCAGAAAGGTTATGACACTTATTCTCACAATGAAGTGATTCTGCCAATTATTTCAATCTTCATAGCTATTAAATGATTGAAATAAATATTTTCTTCTAAAACAGCCATTCTCAAAATGCAGTACTTGTTGGGAATCCACAAGTACTACATTTTTATCCACAAGATAAAAATTAATTTCATAATAAACATAGATATTATTTGCGTTTTCTTACTCTCATAAATATACAATGGACTTTTCTATAATCTACATGCCATAGGATGACACCGTTGCTTTGATAGCTAATCAGTAGTGTGGTTGTGTGTTCTTGTATTTTTTAAAGTATTTCTAAAGTAGAGGGATATAAATATGTGCCTCCTCAGAGATTAATTTTGTTCTCAGTACTTCTGTGTTTGTACTAGCTATCTTTGATTAATTAATTAATGTGTTTGTTTGTTTGCATTCTATCTTGCTGCCAAATATTATTAAGGTTGGTCACACAATAAGCCAGGTATTTAGACTGGATTTGACATTTTTGCCCACTTATCAAATCCTTCCCCAGGACCAGAGAGAGGCAGATGATGTTGTTTAATAGTATTGATTGTTATTGTATTATTGCAGGAAGTAAGCTATTCCAAATAAAGCTGCCTTTTGCAATTGACTGACGATGATTTGTCAATGTTGATGGTGTCCAGGTAATGCTTTAGATGTTTTGGAATTGCACCCCAGGCACCTATTACTATTGGAACTGATCAGGGAGTCTTTGGTCATCTTCTTCCTCAGCTTCTTTTCTTTCATCCGTTCAGCATCTGATCTTAGCATGCCGATCTTATTTCCCAACCTGATCTTCCATTTTGGTGGGGCAGTGATCAATGCAAAAATATTTTTTAATGGAACTTTGTGGCAATACAATGATATTTTTTTAAAGGAGCTCTGCTAGAACTTGCTGTAGAGTTGTGTGGCCAGCCAGATGTTGATTTCTGTAGGTAGAATGGGAGGAACTTCTGATAGAAGTTAAATTTTGTGTGCACCCACTTTTTTTTTCCCCATAAAAAAAGTTTTATTTTTACAATCATGTCAAACAACTCATTCAATGTAAAGTTATATACAATTAGTCGGGCCTGCCCAGTCACCCCCCCCTTTTAACTCTCTTCCCTCTTCTACCTTCTTCTACTTTCCAGACCTTCCCCTCCTTCTCTTATCTACATCCTCTCCTCCCTCCACCCTACACCTTCCTTCTCCCTCTTCTACCCCTCTTCCTTCCTCTTCTCCTCTTTCCTACCTCCTTGGGCACCCACATTTTGCTCAACCCATAGTTTAAGAACTCCTATGCTTGGGGACAGCACTCAGCTTATTTTTATGTGGAACTGCATTCATCCTGAAAGCATACATCTTCATTTTGACAATATGACTCATACATGATAGCTGTAGCCAAAAGTATGGTGGTGTAATTGCAGCTGGTGCACCAGCTGCAATCCTTTATGAGCCAGATTCATACTTCAGTTACATCCTTGTTTTCACCCCTACAGTGTACTTCATGTGAAGCTCCCCTTGAAACACTGTAAAGATATGGAAGAAGGCAGATAGGTTGTTAACTTGGGATCTCATTATCCTTGCACTAGATCAAACTTGTATTATGCTGAGCATAATTTGTGTAATTGTGTTAATCTCTAAAATTTTGAAATTTTATTATCTGAAGATAATAAATTATCTGTCTCTTCCATTATGAGTTGTGAAGAATTTTCTCAAGAAGAAACCATTTGAAGATGTCTCTCTTTCCAAGGCAATTAGGAGAGGTCCTTCATCTGCAAATGTCCCAGGCATTACATTTTATCCCTAGTCTTTCTGTAACATCTTTTTCATGACACTTTTAATTTTTGATTACTTTCAACGTTGACTATAATTTATAATTTTTTTTGTACATTGTATATTAATTGCTGTTAGCCATACAGATGGTTCTTTACTTACAATGGCAATTGAGATCAGAATTGTATTAGCATCCACTTGAGAAGAAAAATGAAGCATGTATACATACTTGCATAAATCAATAAATGGGTTTGTACCGGGGTGAAATACTACCGGTTCGGACTGGTTCAGCTGAACTGGTAGTGATGGCGATGGGTGGTTTGGAGAACCGGTAGCGATGTCAGCCCAAGGCTCTGCCCACCCACCCGGTCATTACTTCCTGTTTTTTTTTTACCCTCTGCAGATGTGTAGGAGGGTTTCCGCATATCCATGTGTCGTGGTGCGTGCATTTCTGAACCAGTAGGGAAGGTAAGTAGATTTCACCTCTGGTTTGTACATATTTTTCCTTGTTTCCTTCCCCTTAAAAGTAGCTTGAAAATTATTTTTTTAAAAAATATCGAAACCTCACAGATACCTGGGGCGTCAGACTGCTTTGCACTTTGAGGCGCATGAGAAGAGAATTCTGGTACTTCAGCAGCTTGATTTTCCACAACAGGACAAATGATAAACCAACGTTTCCCAGTATGCAGAACTAAAGACAGGAAATATTAAAATAAAGAAACATTTGTACCAACAATTAGCCAAATGTCCATTATTGCATACTGTATTGTATTATATTGCATAATGTAATGTAATGTGATACTGTCAGCATTCCGAGTAACGCACTCATTGAAATCAGAACTCTGAGGCAGGTGGATTCCTCAAAAAACATGTTTATTGGATACATCATATCAGCACAGCCAGTGAAAACCAACTCTAAAAGGTCGCGCAGTTTTTCCCCTATTTAAAAGAGCAAAAGTTCCCCCTCCCAGATGTCACCGGTCACATTGTCCAATGAATATAGCTGGCAGGCTGGTTGGTCACTCCTCTCCTCCTTCAACAGCCACCAGTTAAGATGACCTTGGTTCCCACAGGAAAACATTTTTGTTTTGACGTTTAGCCGGTCTGTCTTTCCCCCCTCCCTTTCCCCTCTCATGGTTCGTGGCAACTATGAGGCAGCAAAAGATGGCTTCAGCCAGGTTCGCTTCAGAGTTGACAGATACCACATTTAAAAATAATGTCTGTTAATAAAACAAATGAAGATTAATGACCGAAGTTCATTCTGCAAAATTAATGCTTGAAGTCCAGTATGAGAGACAAATGTAAAGCTATTCATAGACTTATCCAAATTAAGTTTCACATTTTATTTTCTGCCAAGACTTGGCACAGAACAACGAAAAAACATCTCTGAAGAAATGCAGTGCCACAGAAAATTAGCGCGTTCAGTGCAATAACTATTGGCTGGCTGACTTTGACGCAATCTTAAAATATGTCATTAGTATAATTAAATATTAACTTACAGCAGCATTTGTCAATCTCAACAATTTTTAAGATGCATGAAATTTACTTCCTGTCTGGGAGAATTTGTGAAGTTGAAGTCCACACATCTTAAAGTTGTTGAGGTTGAGATACGCTGCCTTACAATGTTGGGTGATACACATGCATATTCAAAGAAACACTTTTACCATTCTGTTGGTAGATGGGCGTTCTTGCATGGGATTGGCGATTTTCCTATTTAAAATGAAAGAACAGTGTTACTAAAGCCTATCAAAGTTCTTCCATTTGGAATCTGCTCAAATTCATCACCAAAAAACCAATATTCTAGAATAAAAATAATTAAATGCTTCTTTGAATGCCAACTAATATAAGTAATGTGTTGGACCCACAAGTCTCATCATTCCAATCCATCCCAAACAGGCATGGTTTATTTCACTATGGATGAATGGGAGTTGTAATCCATAACTTCTGGAGGATATAAGTTAGTTATATTAAATAATTATTATTTGAAAAGTTTATTGTTAGAAACATTTAGTAGTTGAAACATTAACTATATTTATTTTATTTAAATACCTCACTGATTTCAAGCTTGTAGGTATCTTGTTGAGGGCTGACACCTTGATCAGAACTTCGTTCCCCTTCAGTATCTTCACTAAGCATATCTTCTGCTTTGTCAATAATTTCTTTTAGTTGCTCAATAAATATCTCTTTCTCAGTTGGTAGTATAAATTCATTTTCAACCTATATGAATACACAAAAAGTATTTTTTTTAAAAAATGCCATTTTTCTGTTTCTTCTACAGCCCTTTTACCTAATTGCTTATCCTTTTTAAAAAAAAAAAAAACCAGTATGAATTTTTACATGCAGAAAAACAAATTTTGTTTGTTAGTTCAATTAAACAGTAAATAACTGCTTCAGTATATAGAAGGCATTTCATAGAACATTCTTGCATCATGAAGTAATTCAATTGTTTTGATCTTATTAGAGACAATTAATTGAGATGACAGATTGTTATCAATAAATCAGAAGGCTACAATTGCATGGCAAATGTTCCAAATAACAAAGATTAAAAGTAGTGGTTCACTTATTGTTTATTCTATATTAATTGTTATTCTAAATTTATTCTCCTTTGCAGACTTACAAGAGCATTAGTCAGAAATTAATTTTACTTCAACAGCTAATTTCTAAAAGACTGGAAATATTATTGTTTTTAGCTATACAAATAGTACTGTCATTTGTGCAATTTTCGAAACTGAAATGTCAACATTATTTTAATATTCTTAAACCAAGAAAAGATCCTACCATATATGTAGCAATTTCCTCTGGAGCGTCACCATCTAAATCGAATTTAAAAGTGACCATCTTGTGATTGTGTGTTTCTAGTTGGCATTCCACCATCTTATCCCCTGTATTGCACACCTGTAAAAAGAGCCAATCATTGTATCTACATACAATAAAACTGATAGGTTAGAAACTAAGCAAAGGAAGGCGTCTTACATTTAAAATGGTAAGCTTGGGCCTGTTGGATTTTTCCTGGCGCGAACGAGCACGTGCTGATTTTTTATGTTTCTTTGAAGGTTTTCCTTCTTGTTTCCCACCTCCACTTGTTCCTTCAAAACTGTCACTCATCTCTTTACCAGAAGCAACATCAGGACTCATATAACTTTTGTGATAAAATGACAGAGGAGGAATTAAAAAAAGACAAAACATTACTACCATACAGACTTACTTTAAAAGTCCACAAAAGAACACAAACTAATCAGACGTTTATCAGCAAAGATTGACCTTATCCAACATCATAATAATGTTAGATATAAGAGAGGTTTTTAAGTAATTGTTTAATTTACACAATTTTACTATATACATGCAAGACTCTGGGAGTAATGGATTTTGTAAAATAACATACATATAATACAGTAAAATGTAATGGGCAGGAATTTAATCAAACTTCTACTGAAACCTCTAAATGTTAAGAATCTAAAAGAAACTGATTCAGTTTCTCCAGCATTCTAGAACTGTAGAAAAGAAAATAATTTGTCCCTATTTGAAATATCTTTGCTACCTTTCATAAAAGTGTTCTGAAAAAATGAACAGAGATGTTGTAGCCCATCCCTTTGTTCTTTGAAGGAACTACTACGCAAAATATAGTTTCAATGCTCTTAAGAGGTTGGCCTCAGTCTCTGATCCAACAATGGGAAGTTCTTCCTTAAATTGAAATGTTTCTCCTAAAGTTCCCACCAAGTTTCACCTACTCAGCTGTCTCTAGAATCGTTCGTGGAGAGAAAGCCTTTTCCTTCCATAAGAGATTTTTGATCTAGCTAAGCAATTCAACTGGTGGAATGGGGAAATACATGTTTATAGATTCTTCCTTTCTGCTATGAATCTCTGTTATGAATTCCAAAACATTTTTTTTAGAAATAGTGTCAGATTTTGTAGGCTTCCAGGCTGTCTGAAAAACAGCCTGGAAGCCTACAAAATTACTATTCCTTACTATTTCTTATTTCCCATGCAAAAAGGGATGTTCAGCCATGAAGGATGATAATTATGCAGTACATACTATTTTTAATTTGAAGAGGAAGTGATAGTATTATTATTATTATTATTATTTATTAAATTTTTATACTGCCCTTCTCCCGAAGGACTCAGGGCGGTGTACAGCCAACAATAAAACACAATAAATATACAATTAAAACCAACAATTAAAACCTAGCAAATTACAAAAGGCTGATAATTAAAAGTTTAAATTTAAAGTTATAAAAGATTTTTAAAAACCCAATAAAAACACAATTTAAGATTAAAACTATTAAAACATTATGCCAGTTAGACTCTAGTCCTTTCATTTCCAAAAAAGATCTAAGTCAAGCCCACCTTGAATTCTACTACTTTTATCTATTGCCAATTTGCTTTGATTGTTAGTAGTTCAGATTCTTGTAGAGAATGTTAGCATGCCATAAATCTGCATGCCATAAACCAGCCTTGGGTCCTGATTTCCTGCACTTCACAAATTTAAAACGATTCTCCCAAAAAAAAATTATGCAGAAAATTATAACTATAAGTATTCAGTCTTATAGTCAGATACTCTATATCCTTCAGTCTCAATTTTATGCATCCTAATATTTTTATGATGGAGTGGAGTAGAGTGTTGTAAAGGGACAAGAGGAAAAGAAAAAGATGATTCTTGAAAGCAGAGAGGACAATAATATGGTATTATGGTATTTATTCTCAAAATATTAACTCTTGATGAAGTAAAGCTGAGAACTATAACAAAGGTTCATGAAGACCTATAATTATTTAAAAGGTAGACATGAAGCAAAAAAGACCATCAGCAAAACTGAGTGACTTGATTGCAATAACTTGTGATGGGTATATTAAACCATGTTGAAAGACCTGAAGAATTAAGTTGGGGACCTGGGTAAACAGAACCCTATCCGTGTGGCTGCTAAAGTTAACACCAGCTTGATGGCACTTCATCATCACCATCACTACCAGAGCTTAGAAAAAAAGAGATATAGTTGCCATCCCAAAATGAGTATGCATTTTAGAAATTACTTAAGATGTTTTACTCTTTTACTAGATATTGATGTAATTTTGCAAGTGGTTTGAGAACTTTATGCCAGGTTAATAGACTAATAGAAAAAGTACCTTTCGCAGCTCTGTGACAGTGACTGCTGTTTTTCCAGTACTGCTTGCTCCTACATTATAAAGAATAAATAATTATTCAACCAAAAATTGTTACATTTTGAAGATTGATATCAGTGTATAGTCATTTTCACTTTATCAACAAACCAAGCCATTTTGAGCATTTGAAGAGTTTAGAATTAAGTACAGGCCAGGTTTATGCCAACAGTCCAAATTAACTTTTGGAGCAGAATTTCTCTGAGCAAATTACTAGATATATTGAACCTGAGACTATTTTCCCAATGAGAATTCTCATGTACTGTCCCTGGTACAAAATGTTAGGTGGCAATAATCGGAGAATCAGGTTTTAGTGAAAATCTAACAAAATTTCAGCCCTCTTCATAGATATAAATATCCATATACTGTTTCTTCCTAGCATTTTCCTGCAAGTGCAGAGACTACTTTTCTTTTGATCAATTGAGTGTTGATTCAGTGGTTACAACAGGAATTGCCCAACCAGCTTGTTGGTCAAGCCTGACATTGTGGGCTGAGTGATTGGCCCAAAGTCACCCAGCCAGTTTTTATGCCTAAATCAGGAGTAGAACTCAGTCTCCTGATTTCTAGCCTGGTGCCTTACTAGACCAAACTGGCTCTCGTGAGTGTCCATATACTACAGTGCATGTATCATTGTTATCTGGGAAAACTGAAACTCCAAGTCAACAAAAGTTAAGGGCAAGAAAAGATGTGGGGAAAAAACAAATACAGGAATTAAAAAATTAAGTGATTTCAAAGTACTCAAGTTTGCAGATAGTGAAGTAAGCAGAAAATAAAATGAGTTTGGAGGATGTACCTATGAAATTGGAATACATCTCTTTTAACTTGATTAATAATTTTTGTTATAGTTAGTAGCACTTGAAAACACATACCATCTCTTGAGGAGGTTCTGAAGCTACTGGGACAACTGGACATGTAGTTGGAACCTGCTGGCCAGGAAGCTGGTGACTGTCTGGCTGAGATTGCGGGTAAGCAGAACATTGAAGGGGCAATCCATGATCTGCCAACATTGCTGAATTAGTTGTGCCAAGATTGTTTTGTGAAAGTCCATCTGAAGCAATACAGGGCAGCATTGCTTCAGGCTGCAATTGCAATGGTGGTGATATAATGGCAGAAGCCTGCACTGGCAATGCAGGTATATGGGTTCCAATATCCACAGCGTACTGAGGATGTCCAATAATCTGTTCAAAAATATCAAATGTGTAATTAGTCTAAGTTCTATTAAAGACTCACTAGCTAAATCAACATTATTAAAAATAGTTCCTTGTTATAGTGCAATAAAATGGGAGGGAGGGAGGGAGGAAGAAAGGAAGGACTCCGCACTCTGCATACACAAACTATGATTTCATGGATGTGTGAAATGCAAGTAACTGGAATTTGGTCACCACAACAACTATCTATTATTAGGATCTGAATTTTTTTATCTCATTGGTGCAAGTTAATATCTTATAATGAACATGAGTTGGCACATCAAGTTTATAGACATACAGTTACATTATGAAGCTGAGCTATGAAACAAAATACGTTAGTGTATATTTAAATTACCTTAAATATCCATTAGGGTAAATTGAACTGAAGTAACTACTTGTTAGAGAATCTAAATAATTTGTATATAAAGGTTATATCCAAGAAGATTGGCTATCCAAGAGTGTCCAATTTACGTATAGTTTCATTTCAAGCCGTTATTTCAGTAAATTGAGGTAATATTTAAATCAAACTGAGTAAATGTGGATTGTAGGCTTTCTAGGCAACTGGATTTGTCACATCCAAAGGACTAATAATATCATTCACATCTTCACAGAATGCTAGGAACTCTTTAAGGAGTCTGTCCCTTGGATTTGTGCTTTTATGCAAAGAGATAGCTATTTGAGGGAACTTTAAATGTTTATCTGAGACCAAACAGAGCAATCCAATGCCATCTATTTCATAGTTATGATCGTGAATTGTGTCATGGTATTACCTGTACAATTAAACTTCAAATTAAACTAATCTTTCTGGCTTAATTAGTTTTTTGTATATGTTTAGAATATGTCAATAAACCTTTGCCATAAAGACTATATCTGTATCTATAAGATTACATTTTTATAAAAATGATAAATGAGATTTCTTTCATTTATCATTATGGAGATTTTTATTCTTGCTCAATCTATAGTTACTAAATCAAGCTTTACCTGAAGAGGAAACTGAAAAAGAGATGGGATATAGATACAAAAAGAGAAGGCAACAGCAGCAAAAGAAATAATAGAAGAAGAGGAAAATTACTTTTAGCTCTACATAAATTATTATTGTGCATATATTATATGTTAGCCAGTTCTGATTGCAGCGGGATATAAGTGTTATATATAAATGACATATTCTGCTAGAGAGAATTCTCTGAGGATGGACTCCAGCATGAGTCTGAAAGCTCGCAAGATTAAACTTCTGGTCCTGGTGACTGACCCAGATTAGATCCTGCAATATAAATTTGTCTGTTTTTCTGATTGATCGATCGATCTATGGCATCTATCTATCTATCTATCTATCTATCTATCTATCTATCTATCTATCATCCATCCATCCATCCATCCATCCATCCATCCATCCATCCATCTATCTATCTATCTATCTATCTATCTATCTATCTATCTATCATCCATCCATCTTCTATCCATCTATCATCTATCTATCTATCTATCATCTATCTCAATTTATCAGTTGTTATACCATATAGAGGAAATAGGACAAACATTTAGCGACTTGAATCATTTTATACGATACCAGCAAATTTCCATGATTTTTGTTGGGTGTGAAGTGAACAATTACAGTAATAGGAACCATCGACATAAGTTAAATGGAGACAGCTTGAATTTCCTTATTTTTCATCTTTTGGGGTAAGGTATAAAGTTTCTGTATAGATTTTCAATAACACCTCCAGATCCCATTTGATAACAAAACTTAACAGTCTGAATCAAAACTGATACAGGACATCCGTAAAAGATATCTGAAATACTTAAAGAACCACATTGGATGGTACAATTAATATGGAAGCCAGTGAGAATAAATATCATTGATTCATTGGAGATTAGACTAGGACCAGGTGAATACGAATTCTTCACAAACAATTTTTTGTACCAAATATGTGGCTGAAAATAAAGATGTAATAAAGTAAAGTTGGGTGTAGAGAACAATAGTTTGAGATGGAATGTTGTGGTTCTTAAGATGGTAGATGATAAATGATAAAATGCTATTGTTTCTTGTAACATTCCTGTTTAAAAGAAATATTCAATCTTTTTATAAATTATTTTTTTCTCAATCCATACTTGTCTTATGTTTCATTACATTACCTTATAATATTTTAGAAATATTTAAAATTAGAAGCTTCTATTCTCCTAAACTTGAAAAAATGTTCTCTCTCTCTTCCACACTCACATACACACTCCTACACACATACGGTATATAGATATATATATAAATATGTATCTTTAGCCATTGTTTAAATTTGTAATTGTGAGAAGGTATTTATTACCATTAAATATTTTTAAATTGTTCTAAAATTCTTCTTTGTAAAATAAATATCTACTTTTAAAGAAATCGGCATGCACTTAAGTTACGCTATTCTACAAACCTCGTTTACTTTCATTAAGAAATTATTATCATTTTATACTCTGACTGCAGTGACATATTGGAAAATACTAACTGTAACTGGAAATTAAAAGTGTTCTTCATTTCTAAGAAGAAATAATGTCACCTCCTGGGACAGAAATTTCCACTTAAGGCACCTTAAGCATTCTTTATCCTCTGACATTTCCTTTTTAAGCTGCCCTTCATATTTGGTGTTTCACTATTCTAATCCTTTCATTTTTAAGGATTTGGTTTCATTATCTCATCTTGATGGGCAAATTTCTCCCAAATTTCTTTTAAAATTTGAACTATCTACAGAGCTGACACTTGGAGAACTACTCCTATGATTTAAACCCATGAAAATCCAATGTCAAATAGATTACCTGATTATCAGCCCCAGAAGCAGACATAGCCTGTTCTGAAGGATGAATTATGCTTGGCTGAAGTGACTGTGGAAGTGAAGACAGCATCTGTTGCTGCTGTTGTGAAACTGCTTGCATATTCTGAGTGTGGAGGGGAGAAGACATAGCTTCGTTCTGCATTATCTGCTGGAGGGTAGCCTGGTACATTTGTTGTTGGGAGAGCTGGGCTGTTGCATGATGTGTTGGTAAAGCTGACACTCCCGGCAGAGGCATAGGAAGTAATGGTACTGGAGCAGCCGGCATATTTGGCACAATTGTTTGGCAGGGTAAGACCAAAGAAGCCACATTAGTATGAGGAAGGTTGACTGCTTGCATGGGGAGGGCAGGGGAATTTGATGACAGTGGCAGAGCTGAGTTCACAGGTATTATCACAGCTGAAGGAAAATATTGAGAAGGAGCAGGGTTGGGGGGCATATTTGCAGCAGGTATATCGGACAGGTTTGAAGGATGACTGTCAAGTCCTGCCAGAGGGGTGACTGCAGGAATGATGGGAAACTGAGGAATCTGGAAGAAAATATAATATTATATAAATTGCATGAGAATTCCCAGATGACATTAAATCAATTCATTTGCTTTAGATTAATAAAATGATTCCTCTTTTTAAGCAACCCAGAGTATTTGGAGTTGGGTAGTGCCTAAATTGTATCAATCAATAAAATGAAAAGTGATTTCCATTCATTTTTTCATGAGTGTAAATTGTTCCAGAGTAAGTGCAGGATAAGCTTTCAAAGCAACTGCATGTTAACAGACCAATCCAAAATTAATACAAAGGAAATATATAAAGCATGCAGCAACCTATTAATAATTACTCATTGCATGTCTAGAAACATTTTAGGCAAATATCTGGCATGCACTAATAGTATCCGATTTCGTACGCATGGAGCCTCTGTCTGTACTCACTTCAGTAGAGTGTTATGTCCTTATGTAGCTGTTCTCTCAACTGAAACTCTCAACTAATAAGCTACCCCATGCATATATATATTGCACCCCATATACCCCATATATATAGTAAGATACTAGGTTGCATGCAATATTGCATCCAACCAAGTATCTTCCTCCTAAATTGAACTCATGTGATGATTTTGAATAATGTCTTGCTGGGCTAATAAATGGTAAAATTCAGCAATATTCAGAATGCAGATTAAGTGTGCATTAGAATTAGTGCAAAAAAATCCCCAATGCAAATGATATGATGCTGCAGGAAGTAAGGATCAAGAGTAGGTAAGAACAACTTTATTATGTCTGTAAAATTTACTATTTACTAAATCTGCACTACTATTAATCTTTTCATCGTTCCCATCACCAATCTCTTTCCACTTATGACTGTATGACTGTAACTTTGTTGCTGGCAATCCTTATGATTTATATTGATATATTGAGCATCATTTGTGTTGTAAATGTTGTACCTTGATGAACGTATCTTTTCTTTTATGTACACTGAGAGCATATGCACCAAGACAAATTCCTTGTGTGTCCAATCACACTTGGCCAATAAAAAATTCTATTCTATTCTATTCTATTCTATTCTATTCTATTCTATTCTATTCTATTCTATTCTATTTGAAAAAAAGAGCAATACAGGGAATGTATGAACTTAGCAAGCATAATAAATGAGATTCAAGTGGGAGGAGCATATTAAAAATGATAAACTGGACTACATTATCAAAAAGTAAGAACAAGCATTTAAATAATTCCAATTATTTAAAGCAGGATAGCAGCTGTAAGTGTATATAAATGATGCTATTCACAATACAATTAAGTAAACATAACAACATTCAACGTTATACAACTTTGACAAAACCATTATTTAATATAACATTCATCGATATCATCTTATAGCTTTGATTTGAGATATTAGTTTCACTCATTATAACTATACAAAATAATTTGCATACTCATTTTTACTTCATCATTAAAAATAAGGCTAATCTTCTATTATTAAGACAGTGGGATTTAAAAGTGGATTATTCTGCAATAAAGTTACAGGGATAATTAAAATGCATTTGTACTAGATTCATTTAACTGAGTTCTTGGAACTACACCATATCACAGATCAGCTTTTTCGAACCTGGTCCTTTTGTTCAATGCAATCATAGTTGGAGCTTGTATCTGTCCATATACTCCAACACTTTGTATCTGTAGTTGCCTAATAGTTACAGTAAGGTGTCAAAACACAGAGAGCATCACATATTATTGAGGTTTCTGGGAGGTCGCATTTGGGCAAATGTGGTTACACAATTACAGGGAGATCAAAGTACAAAGAAACATTTCCCCCCCAGAAAGCTACAAAGCTACAGCTGGAAAGAAAAAGAGGAATCATTTGCACTAAGGGTAAAGTCTGGAGAGAAAAGGGAATGGAAAAATGGAAAAAGCAATCTCTGGATTAATTTTGATTTTATTGTATTCTGAAGACCTTAATCAGGACTCACTTTTGGAGTTATTTAGACAACTTTGACAGGTACTGGGATCAGGAATAATTGAATCTATTTTTTTTTTGTATGATATCATCTCTATAATGCCTTGGTAAGCCCACACTACCAATATTCAATCCAGCTTTCGTCGTCACAATGTAAAAAAGAAGTTTAAAGTCTAGAATAAAAGGTAAAAGGTAAAGGTTCCCCTCGCACTTACGTGCTAGTCGTTGCCGACTCTAGGGGGCAGTGCTCATCTCCGTTTCAAAGCCGAAGAGCCAGCGCTGTCCGAAGACATCTCTGTGGTCATGTGGCCGGCATGACTCAATGCCAAAGGCGCACGGAACGCTGTTACCTTCCCACCAAAGGTGGTCCCTATTTTTTCTACTTGCATTTTTACGTGCTTTCGAACTGCTAGGTTGGCAGAAGCTGGGACTAGTAACGGGAGCTTACCCCGTTACACAGCAGTACTAGGGATTCAAACCACCGAACTGCTGACCTTTCAATCGACAAACTCAGCTGTCTTAGTCCCTGAGCCACCACATCCCTAAAGTCTAGAATAGGGGTCTTCAACCCCTGGTCCATGGACTGGCAGTGATCCGCAGCACGCCAAAAACTGGGCCATGCAAACAAGGGAAGCCCCATCCATGGGATGCAGGCAGCACATGAAACTACGGAACTGGTCCCTAGTGGCCAAAAGGTTGGGAAGCCACTGCTCTAGAAAGAAGAAGAGCAACAAAGATGATTAGGGGACTGGAGGCTAAAATATATGGAGAATGAATTCAGGAATTGGGTATGTCTAGTTTAATGAAAAGAAGGACTCAGGATGACATGATAACAGTGTTCTGATATCTAAGGCATTGCCACAAAGAAGTGGGGGGGTCAACCTATTCTCCAAAGCACCTAAGGGCAGGACAAGAAGCAATGGGTAGAAACTAATCAAGGAGAGAAGCAACCTAGAACTAAGGAGAAATTTCCTGACAGTTAAAACAATTAATCAGTGGAACAATTTGCCTCCCAAAGTTGTGAATGCTCCAACACTGGAAGTTTTTAAGAAGAGATTGGACATCTATTTGTCTGAAATGTTATAGGGTTTCCTGCCTGAGCAGGGGGTTGGACTAGAAGACCTTCAAGATCCCTTCCAACTCTGTTATTCTATTATCTTGGGGTTGTCAATCTGGGCTATTCTTATTATATAAAAGGACTTAAGAAATAGGGATTGCAGAAGAAGAATCTCACATTCTGCTTTATATCTTATTATCTATCTGATACCAGATTGCACTAGAAGTCTATAATTAAACTGTTATAGACCCATCTGCCATCTATTGTTTTTCCTGAAAACCAAACAAGTAGAATTAAAACTGGAATAAATAGTAGAGGAAAATACATTAAAAACAGAAGACTGAAGAAATAAGATAAAAGTGTGAAGAAACCTAAAAATACATCAGATGGCAAGGTTCTTTAGGAAATTGTGTCAACTGAAATGGGCTAGTGGAGTTCTATTTCCTTACACCAAGTAGCAGAGGACACATAGGAAAATCAAAACCATCAAAAAGAAAAGAAATGATTCCTGGCTTTCTAAATGGCAAAGAAGCGGGGTGGGGGGGGGAGAGCACTTTTCCAGAATGAGAAAAAGGGGTAGTGTGTTTAGCACCATCTGATCCAGTTAGGGGAGAGCCAAGCAAGGATGGAAGGGAAAAGAACTGGGTTGAAGAGGATTTGAAGAATGTAAAGCTTGAAAATGTGTGATCACATTGGGTGCAGCTGCCAGGTATTGTAATTGATAACTAATGGTGGAGAGATGGCTATTTTGCACAGTTGGGAAGTATGAGGCTAATTAGCTGAGGCAGTGGTGAAATTCAATTTTTTTTCATGATTGGTTCTGTGGGTGTGGCTTGGTGGGCACGGTGTGGCTTGGTGGGTGTGGCTTGGTGGGCGTGACAGGGGAAGGATACTGCAAAATCTCCATTTCCACCCCAGTCCAGGGGAAGGATACCGCAAAATCCCCATTCCCTCCCCACACCTGGGGGAAGGATATTGGAAAATCTCCATTCCCACCCCACTCTGGGACCAGAGAAACTCTGGCTAAGGAGGTTGAGAAACTCTGGCTAAGGGGGACAGAGATAGGGGGAGAAAATCAGTAGGCCCATGTAGGGGAAAGTATAAAAGAAGATTGGAGGTGGGGAAAGAGACACTCCAGGAGAAAAAGGATAGAAAATTTGTACTTCCATGCCAAAATCATGACACATGAGCCAAACAACTGCATGACTGGGCATTGTAGGCTCATGCTGATTGTCTTAAATGTCAGTCGACAATAAACTTAGCCTCATATACGATTTAATTGTGGATGAGGAAGAAAATTCAGTGTGCCACTGAAGAAGAAAAATCAACACTGCTTTAAGAGATGCTCATCCATCCACTCCTCCAAAGGCCTGGATCAGATCCAATGGAAAATTCTTTTTCCAATCTCTCCTCCTTTAGGAAGGTTGTGGAAAAAGTGATGGGGCTGCAGTTACAGAGAACCCAGATTATCTCAAGTAATGTCAGGCCAGATTCAGGGTCAGCAGGAATCAAAAAACACATTGGTTGCTGTCAGGGATGACCTGAGCTGGGATGTGGATGGAGCAAATGCAACTGTCATTGTTTCCCTAGATCTTTTAACAGCCCTTGATATTGGACAAGATTCATCTGGGCAGGATATGAGCGTCAGAATTGTGATGATAGATGGGGAAAGGTCTGACTCTCAGCTGCATCATTATGGGCTGCTACAGTGCTCAGCCCTCTCCCCTCTCCTGTTCAACATCTACCTAAATCCACTAAGAAATATCACATCAATTTGGATAATATGATACAAAGTTGCACATCTTCCACTGAGAAAAATAGATGAGGCAGATGCCATGACCTGGTTTTGTGAGGATGTGGGTAAGATAACCTTTTCTCAGTTTCAGCTGGTGTTCCACCTGTACACTTAGCTGGCATTAAAACGCATGGTGGACAGTGATTCCTGCATTTGTTGCATCTCATTTAGATGACTAAAAGCTATTTTACGTGGGACTGCGTTTGAAGGCCACTTCAGCATTTTTAATGCTTGTGGATTTTTAGTCTTGATATTGCCATTGGATATTGTTGCCGCATTGGTTATGAGCATGTTACTGAGTGCAATTTAAACTGCTAGGTTTAATGACTTGGGGCTGGGTTTTTAAAAGAATGCTTTTCCTGATCAAATTTACCTGTCTGCCCTGGACAGTCTGAGAATATCTACTTGGGTATTCCAACCTGCCAGAAGTTAAGATAGGAAGAGACCTAAAGGTAGATTTCTCTGTAAAGGCTCACCTTATACAGAATCACTTACCTTCCAAGGCAGGTATGAGGCAGGTCTTAAGGCCACCCAGAAAGATAATGATGCTGGGGTCATTTTTATTATATGTTAAAATTCCCTTTTTACAACCCTGTAATCCCTTAATTCAGGTTAGAGTTAAGATGACTGGATGGAGCTGAGCATTTACTGGCTGGATGCCCTTCCTGATGCCTAAGTGGAATTCGCAGCAGGTATTTTTTTTTCTTTGTGCCCTAGGAGAGAAACATCTGCCACTACCTAGGATTGAACTGTCAACTTTCCAAGTGGGAGGCGAGCGCCTTCACCATTAGGTCATAATGCCATTCATATTTTTATTATATTGTTATCATTACTATTATTACATGATAATAATTCAGCCAGTTTGGTATGTGATTAAGGCACCAGGCTAGAAATGAGGCAACTGAGAGTTCTGGTCCTGCCTTAGGCATAAAGCCAGCTGGAGTCACTCTCTCCTAACTCTAAGAAGGAAGGCTATGGCAAACCACTTCTCAGAAACCTTGCCAAGAAAACTGGAGGGACTTAACCAGGTAGCCTCTGAGAATTGGACATGATTCAACGGGAAAAAAATGTATTACTGTAGTTATTACCTAGAATCCAATTTAATTTAGTTGCTATTCATATTTCATAAACAATTTTTGTCATGAGACTGTGAGGCATTTTGGAAATATAGTCAAAACAGATTTCATAGAATTTTTTTATTGCATGAGAATTTGTTTTTAAAAATGTGATAATCACCCGAATAAATGAATAAACTGCACTCCATGCAAATTGTGTGAAGATTCTGACAATGATTATAGTGCTAAATAAATAGCTGTGGTCTAGTTCAAATGAAATACTAGACCACTCATTTCACAATTTAACAATATGTTGAATGAGCTTATGCTTTTGTACTCAAATTATGATTTGAACCAAAGCTTGAAGTTTTCAATATCTTAAAACATTCATTTTTTGTTTATATAAACACTAATTATACACACAGAGAAATTTGCCATCTATCCACTTTATGTAGGTAGGGCATGTTCTTTCCCCCTTTTAAATTAAAATTTTTCTTTTTCCATTTGTCATTTTTAAAAGTCTTCATCAAATTACTATTACTATGTAAATGACACAGTTCTCATATTCATATAGCTGTCCTTTTCGTGCCAATATGAGGAAGTGACATATTAAATACTGACGTAGGCTTCCACGGCTGGCATCAAAGGAGGAGTGATGAATGGTCATGATCTAGTTTATTTTGTTCTAGCATTTCGTCAGCAGCTATGGCTAGCATCTTCAGAGACTCTTTTGTGGTGTACCTCTTAGAACCGAGGCTGATTGGGTTCATGTATCTGAACCTAGCAAGCTGCTCTCTTGGTGGTCCACATTATGGAAACGGAAGTTATGGAAGCCCAAGAAAATTGGTTCTTGATTGGTTGCTCATCTCATTGGTCCATTGTGAAAAAATTCCAAGAGCTGGGCTGCTTTGAGCTTGTTTAACTCTTTTGAATTTCTTATTTTATTTTTGAATTTATTATGATAATAGGTAATAAATAACTAGATTTTTTTTTATAATTCAATGTTACAACAAAAGCCAATTGATCTATGAAAATATTTCCATGTTTCTAGCAATATGAAGTCTCCATACCAAAATGAGGAAAACTTACCGTGCGCTACAAAGGACTTACTTGAGTAGGTGGAACTGATTGCACAGGGGGGACCTGCAGAGGTGCCAGTGGTGTACTGGTAGCTGCCATATGAGAACTGGGCGTTTGAAACTGGGACAACAGGTGAGGTGCAGATTGCTGTACTGGGCACACAGGCTGGTTGCTGAGAACTTGCTGTAAAGGGGTTGAGCTTGAGATGGATTGCTGATGAATTAAAAAAAGATCATATAAGTTTTTGAAGTGCTATCAGCATGGATTGGAGAAGCAGTCATAGGCAAACAACAAACAAGCAACAAACCTAGTTTTTAAAAATACAGTTAATAGATTGAAAATCTACAAAATGAACAGTCTGAAGCCATGGTGAGAGGTTAAAGAAAGGAAGTACAGTATATGCATGCAATTCCATTTTTATGCTATATTCTGAAAAGATATCGGTTCCAGTTTTTAATGCCTTTTGGATGGCTAAGTCTTGATATAATAATCATGGTTCCCATTTCTGAATTGGCAAACTATGATTACCAGTTTCACAATTGTTAAATCAGCATCAAATTCCAATCCAATATTCCAATTGCCTATTTATTATTATTGTATTATTTTAATGTTTTACTGGCTTTTAGTGTGTTTGTAAGCTGCATACAAGTAAAATAAATGAAATAAATAAATAAATAAATTGTTTCAAAGCTGATTTTGATATATTTACTTATGCAAATGTATGCCCAAACTCAAACTAGACATTGTCTGGAAATGATGATATGCCTATGGCTAAATACTTCTCATGATCATTTTCATCTACTGATAAAATTAGCCCAATAACATTTATTTATTTATTTATTTATTTATTTATTTATTTATTTATTTATTTATTTATTTATTTATTTATAATTGATTAATAAATAAATAATAAGAAAGAGTGGCAGAAGAAAATGATGAAGCTGTCCATTGTCAGGCCAAGAGAATATATAATAGAAACAACATTTTTTAAAGTCCAAATAATGAGGTCAATCTCTTCTACTCAGAGAAACAAACTTAAAAGAGGTCAGAAATTTATCTTGTGTTTGCTATAGGGTGAAAAAACGAACTTTCTCGCTCTGTTGCCTTACAACCCACAGGGGAGATTTAAAAAGTCCTGCTGGTGGTTGTGACAGCAAAATCAAAGCCCTCTCCTTTGTACATGTGTGCAATTTCAATTACAATACAAAAGGAGCAGGGCTTCAATTATACCACAACTGCCTTCTTGTTTTGATACGTCACCACAGATGCTACTGCTGTCCTACTTGTTAATTTACTCCTTAATCCATTGCTACACTTAAAATTTGCTAAGAAATCTTTCCATTACAGTATAAAATGCAAGTTACATAGTGTTGTTTTTTTTAAGCTTAACAGTTACCTAAAAGGCAAAAAGAGAGCCAGTTAAGGCAACAGGTTAGAAACCTGAAAACGATGAATTCTAATCCTGCCTAAGGCATGAAATCACTCTCTTTTATTTAGCCCTAGGAAGGAAGGAATGGTACACTATTTTTGAAAATCTTGCCAAAACAACCCTGCAGGAAGTTCTCCAGACAGTTGCCAGTATATTTTGAAGGTGTAGAGGGGGAGGGGAAGATAAAGGCAGAATATATCATTTCTCACCTGCTGGCTGACTAATACAGGCTGAGGTTGTCTCATCTGCACAGGGGCAACTGAGGTGGGATGGACAACAGGAAATGGAATTGCTGGTTCTGGATACAGTTGTGGCCGTGGAGGCACAACAGCAGTTGGACCCTGAACCACTGGAAGTCCAGGCTGGGAAGGTAGGTAGGAAGACATTACTTTAGAAACCCATTGCTTATAAAAACTCTCCACAAAATACCTTATCATTCTGTCGGTGTATAGTTGTTCAAACTATTTAGTCAAGTAATTAATGTTAATAATTCAGATTAACTGAGTAGATATATTGCTATGACAATGTCCATTAAAATAAAAATGTCCAGAGCACTGTAGGAATAACAGGATAAACACATGCATGCCCACACAAGCACAATACAATTGAATGGCTATTGCATTATGGAAGAAGAAAACAGAAATCTTGTAACTACTGTTGTTGTTTAGAATACGCAGATTAAACTCAGAGGATTTATAGGAACAACAATATCTGTTCTTAATATGAATGCATTTTCGAGTGTCCCCTGATGTTACTTTTCCTTCACAATTGAGCAACTCAACAGTTTCTAGAGATTAATATTTATTTTATTTTATTTTATTTATCACATTATATATAAGCATAAGCATGAAATAACTATATGATAGATAAACATATATATAACTATAAGTATGTAATAACTATATGAAATTGGATACAATCAAAGGGAATATTAGTACAGGAACAATAGGCACATTGGT
The DNA here is from genome assembly GCF_028640845.1 of Ahaetulla prasina. Classification (NCBI taxonomy): domain Eukaryota; kingdom Metazoa; phylum Chordata; class Lepidosauria; order Squamata; family Colubridae; genus Ahaetulla; species Ahaetulla prasina. The sequence continues at coordinate 66,340,033 of NC_080540.1, read as the reverse complement.
GCTCTTATGAACGCCCCTTACAGACCTCTTAGGAATGGGGTGAGGTCAATAATAGATAGTTTTTTGTTAAAGTTTTGGGGATTTTGGGAAGAGACCACAGAGTCTGGTAGTGCATTCCAGGCATTAACAACTCTTTTTCTGAAGTCATATTTTCTGCAATCAAGATTGGAGCGGTTCACATTAAGCTTAAATCTATGGTGTGTTCGTGTATTGTTGTGATTGAAGCTGAAGTAGTCTTCAACAGGAAGGACATTGTAACAGATGATTCTATGAGTTAAGCTCAGGTTGTGTCGAAGGCGGCGGAGTTCTAAAGTTTCTAAATCCAGGATTTCAAGTCTGGTGGCATAAGGTATTTTGTTGTGATCAGAGGAGTGGAGAACTCCTCTTGTAAAATATTTCTGGACACGCTCAATTGTATGATGTCTGAAATGTGGTATGGTTCCAGACAGGCGAGCTGTATTCAAGAACTGGTCTAGCAAATGTTTTATATGCTCTGGTTAGTATTTATTTATTTATTTATTTATTTATTTCGATTTTTATACCGCCCTTCTCCCAGAGGACTCAGGGCGGTGTACAGCCAAGTAAAAATTCAATATATAAACATTAAAAAGAGGTTAAAAAGAAATATTATAATGTGGCCGAAATTTTAAAACCATTTAAAATCTTAAAACATAAATACCCCAATAAAATTTCAATCCAGTCCCGCTTGAATAAATAGGTGCGTTTTCAGCTCACGCCGAAAGGTCCGAAGATCAGGCAATTGGCGTAAACCGGGGAAGTTCATTCCAGGCGTAGGAGCTCCAACAGAAGGCCCTTCCTGGGGCCGCCAGCCGACATTGCTTGGCGGACGGCACCTGAGAAGGCCCTCTCTGTGTGAGCGTCTGGTCGGTGGGAGGCACAAGGTAACAGCAGGCGGTCCCGTAAGTACCGGGTCCTAAGCCATGGAGCGCTTTAAAGGTGGTAACCAAAATCTTGAAGCGCACCGAAGACCACAGGAAGCCAGTGCAAGCTGCGCAGGATTGGTGTTACATGGGAGCAACGAGTTGCTCCCACTATTACCCGCGCAGCTGCATTCTGGACTAGCTGCAGCCTCCGGGTGCACTTCAAGGGCAGCCCCATGTAGAGAGCATTGCAATAGTCCAAGCGGGAAGTGACAAGGGCATGAGTGACCGTGCATAAGGCATCCCGGTCAAGAAAGGGACGCAACTGGCGCACCAAGCGCACTTGGTGGAAGGCCCTCTTGGAGACGGCCGCCAAATGATCGTCAAACGACAGTCGCCCATCCAAGAGGACACCCAAGTTGCGCACCCTCTCCGTTGGGGCCAATAACTCGCCCCCCACAGCCAGCTGCGGCTGCAGCTGACTGTACCGGGGTGCCGGCATCCACAGCCACTCCGTCTTGGAGGGATTGAGCTTGAGTCTGTTTCTCCCCATCCAGACCCGTACAGCTTCCAGACACCGGGACAGTAGTGTAGTGTTTTTGGAGAAGAAGCTATGCAAGATTAGGTTTACAACTCTTAAGGCCTTTTTTGCGATGTACTTGCAGTGGGCTTTGGCACTTAGATCATTAGATATGAAAACTCCAAGTCTTTAACGGGGTGGGGGTCATCTATAAGGTAGTGTCCATCGAGTTTGTATTTAGTGTTCAGATTCTTTTTTCCAATGTGTAAGACAGAACTTGTTTCCTACATTCTTAACAACTAGCTTTAATAGGCAAAAATGTGAAGATTTCTCCTAATCCTGGTAACTACGATCCTTTGCTTTTTGCTTTTTGCTTTCCTGGACTAATTTTGGGTTTGCTTCCTGACACTGTAGAGTCAATATAATGGCAACAGCTATAGGTACTGCTTTGCATCAGAGGTAACAATTACTGGTTTAGCAAAGCCATAATGCAGTTTCTGAGGAAGCACATGAGACATGTGCCATCTTTGTTTCTGGAAAAATCAGAAGGGTTATATTCAACTGCCTGTGGTTCTTCCTGTCAGGATATTCTATTCATTTTGCTGTTAATGTCACTATAACAGAAAAAGGAGAAAAAAATGTGAATGTCTCCCAAGTAACCGGTTTTAAACTGTGGAGTTCTTAGAACACAAACCATTTTTCATCTTTGAAAAATATTCTGTCCTGAGAAGAGCTATAAAAGTACTAAGCGGAATTCTTTTAACACAGCTGAAAGAATAGCTAACCCCAAATGCTATTTTAAAAAATGAAGAAATATGTCACTGACTACACAAATAGCAATAAAGCATAACGAGTGAAATAACTTTCAGAATCTGTATGTACAATGTTTCTAAAATAGATTTTCCAGCCTTTTTGCTTCATATTGCATAAAATAAAAAGTAAACATATACACACACACACACACACACACACACACACATATATATATATATATCTTTGTGACTCCATTCATACATCCTGTATGAACATGACCAGGAAAAATGGTTAGCTGAACAGACTTCCGATTATTGCAATTATTTAATTATTTTTTCAAAATTTATTCGTGAAAGATTGAAGAAGACCATACTTACTACGGAGGGTTGCTGGTAGGGCCCTGTCTGCTGAAGACCATGTGGCAAAGTCTGGCTCTCACTGAGAGGTGGGCTATAAACACGGTGAACAGCTGGAGGTATTGCATCAGGAATCGATGAGTAGATCACACTTTGCTGGCTACTCTGGGAGTCTGAGTACACAGTTGATCCTTGACCACTGTCAAATGTGCTATCAGCTGAAATATTGTTAATATTGATTTTTAAAAAAAACCAGTGAAAGGTTTCATAAACTGAAAGCAATCAAAGCATTACTCATGTTGGAGGGTATGAAGGCCATCCAATCTTACTCAAGATCTTAATTTAGAGCTTTGGAAATATCTTATTATGTAAGGTGCAGGGTACTCCAGAAGTCAGTCAATCTGAGTCAATAATGAATCAGAACTGGTGCGCGATGCATGATGGGACCCTTATTTTCCCACAGTCAAAATTAGAAATTGATAAAGAGATTTACATAACACTTCAACATGGCTGCAGGAAGGAACTGGGAATTTATGTAATTGAAACCACTTAGCAATCCTTGGAATTGATTGGCAGGGGATTCATTTCACTTTCTGAACAGATTTAAAACCACAGGATGGTTGTTGTTTTTTCTGTTTAAGTGTTAAATTTCAACGGTTGAAACAAAACAATCTAAACCAAATCCATAAATATAAATGAGTTATTCCCAATTATATCTAAATTGGGAAATGAGCCTGTGGGAAATATGTAAAATGCAGACATGATCGCCTGGAGAAATGTTGAAGTATTAGCTGCCTATATTTCTTTCTATAAGTGTTCAAATTTTCATAAGGATTTATCACGATCTGCAGTCTAACCAACAGCCTACATTTTAATAGGTAAATGTAATATTGAGAGCTTATTTGGTGTAGTGGTTAAGGCAGCAGGCTATGAGTTCTAGTCCCACTTTAGACAGCTGGGTAATTTGGGGCCACTCTCTCTTAGCCCTAGGAAGAAGGCAAAAGCTATTTCCAAAAAACTGCAGAGATTAGTCCAGACAGTTGCTAGGACTTAACACTGACTCAAAGACATGTACACACAAAATGTAACATTACTGTACAGGTAGTTCTAGACTGACAACAGTTCATTTAGCGACCCTTCAAAGTTACAACGGCACTGAAAAAAGTGACATGACCAGTTTTCACACTTATAACTGTTGCAGCATCCCCAAGGTTGCGTAATTAAATTCAGAAGCTTGACAATTGGTTCATATTTATGGTGGTTGCAGTGTCCCAGGATCATGTGATTACCTTTTGCAACCTTCTGTCAAGCAAAGTCAGTGGGTAAGCCAGATTCACTTAACAATCATGTTGCTAATTTAACGAAAGTGATTCACTGAACAAATGTGGCGAGAAAAGCAGTGGAATGGGACAAAACTCACCTAACAAATCTCTCACTTAGCAACATAAATTCTGGGTTCAATTGTGACTCTAAGTCGAGGATTACCTGCTACATTTTCTACCAATTATTTGTTAGTGAGTTTCAAAGCCCTGTTCAGGCTGATATTGCCAGCTCTTTATATTACAGTAGTAATTTGAGTTTTTTATTTATTTATAAGATTTGTTTGCCACCTATCCCTCCCAGAGAAGGACTGTTGAGTGGCTTACATTAAAAGCCAATAAAACCATAAAAAGACGTATTTCTAATAACAGTAAAAATTGCAATTAAAAAGATGGGGGGAAAGGGAACAGGATGGCTGTGGGGGTGGTGGTGGAGGTAGAATAGAATAGAATAGAATAGAATAGAATAGAATAGAATAGAATAGAATAGAATAGAATAGAATAGAATAATTTAATTTCTATACCGCCCTTCTCCCGAAGGACTCAGGGCGGTTTCCAGCCAGGTAAAACACAATAAAACATACAATATACACGTTAAAAACCCGTTTAAAAAACCTATTCAATTTGGCCCATTAATTAAAATACACATTAAAACCATAAAAACCCAATTAAAATTACTAATAGTTTTATGCCAGGTGGGATTTTCTCTTCATACTTCACCTCTAGTAGGATACATCCCCGTTGAGGTTGAGGCATGAATTATTTGAGATTCTGGGTATTTTTGCTTTATTGAGAGAATAATGAAGCACCTCAGGACCACTAAAAATGGCCCACATTAAAAAAATGTCACTACATAATATCTGAGTTTGCTAAAGTATATAAATGAACTATTTTTTTTTATTTTCTATACTTCTAGTAAGGTTGAATGATAAGTGTATCCCCCATATTATGCCAAATAAAATAATTTGGACATTATTTTACCTGTTTCTATACAACAATAAATGATGTAAAAAGTATAAAGCACTGCTTCCTGCTGCTATTACTTAAGAATATTAAAAATGTGGGTTACATTTTGGGAAAGTTCATTTCATTTGTATTTGGAAGCCACATTTCTGGATTTTTCAATCACTCTTTCACTGATGAAAATTCACCCATGTCTACTTAATCATCTTTCCAAATTTAGAAAACAATAACTCCTTTCAATTTTACTTAGCTAAGTTTATGGGGGAGAGTTGGATACTTAATAATGTAGAGATGTTTATAGAATAGGAAAATTTAATTAATTATAGGAATCATCTAACCACGAAAATGAAGAGAACTCTACAAAGCTGAAGCAGCAGCTGGAAGCCAAACTTGGATTCTGTTATCATCTGTTGTACACAGAGCTTAAATTATTTATGTACATTTCTGCTGTATCTGAATATCACCAGCAGCATCAAGGAAAATATTTATAGGGCTTTTAGACTTAAAAACATTGTGCAAGCATTGGAACAACATATGATACCAAAAATTTACAGTACTAAAAAAACCAACTGAGAGTAGAAACTCAGAAAAAAGATTATTTGAAAAACATTTCTGCACTAGCAGAGACTTTAACTTTTATTTATTTATTATTTATTTATTTTATTTATTTTATTTTATTAAATTTTTATACCGCCCTTCTCCCGAAGGACTCAAAATAAAATACAGAATATATACAATTAAAAGAATTTAAAATGAACTATTACTAAACGGCCGATAATTTAAAAAATTTAAAAATTAAAATATTACTAAAACCCCAATTTAAAATCAACTAATTATGCCAGTCCTGCTTGAATGAATAAATATGTTTTTAGCTCACGACGAAAGGTCCGAAGATCAGGCACTTGACGTTATCTAATGTAATTAAAATATATGTAGATCTTCAAACAGCAGTCCCAGAGTCTTTAAATATTTTTACTAATACAGAATAAGAAAATTATAATTATTATATTGACTAAACCTAGAACAGTATTTCCTCAGTCAAAATACATGTTGGCACACTTTCATACACAGTGAGTAGTCCTGTGAGTAGACAGTGAGCTTAGTTATCTTAGTTTAGAAGGAAAATTCAATACAGTTTAAAGAGTTGGATATATTAACATGTTAGAAAATGGTTGATGGTCTTTTTTTAACCATCATTACATGAGGGTAGGTCCTCTGTCTTCCCATTTCTTACAATGGTATGATCACCTGGAGGCCACATGGTTACTATAAAGGAGGAAGGAGGAGAGCCTTTACTTGTGAACTGACAAGGTAGCATCTCCCCTCAAATCCCAGGGGAATTCACTTCCTCCCAAATATCTTTTTCCCCTGCGTTAAAATTGTTGAATGACACAAATTCAATTAGGTACAATCCTAATCATAGTAAGACAGAAACATATTAAGTTGGTTAGGCAAACACAAAACAGAGATGCAAATCCAGATGACTTATTAAGCAAACTAGGTATGGAATACTCCTTGTTTGATAACTACCCACATCAGCCAGATGGAGCAGGAGCTATTAAAGATTCTACAGTCTTATCTATTCCTTCTAAACCAGAATCCTACAGAGTTTTGTCTTACTGCAGTGCACAAACATGGCCAGTGACATCCATTCTGATCATCACTGTATTCATGCTATATCCTTATATACCAACACAGAACACATACTTACATGCAAGTGAAGTGATACTTGTGGGCAGATTTTGTTGAGAAAGATGCTGGTCCACTTCAGGCTCGTCTGGTTCTGATGGAATCTGATGACCAGCATGAGAAGGGTGTGTAATCTGAAGTGGTTGTGCTTGTGTGGCCTTCGTTTTTTCTAAGCTTTCTGGCTCCCGGTGATCTTCTGAATGCAACATGGGCCATATCCTCTCTCTTCTCCACTGTATTAAGGCTACTCTGTCACGTATTGATTTTGCAATTATTTTGACATCACTTTCATGAAAGAATCCAGCATCAACCTGAAATAAAAGATTTTCAAGAACAAATCCATATTTTGACTGTGTTTTCACATCTTGGTGCCCCACAAGTCCACGTTTTTTTAGTCCAAATGTAACAGATGGTGAAAGGGAGGGGGGCATTTTTAGGAATAATTAAAACCGATCATAGCTGGCATCAAAATCGTATAATCTCATTTTCTGCTTCATGAATAAACCAAATAAAAAAATTCCCATTTGCAATGCAATTTGAGAAAAGCAATTTTTCAGGAAGAAAGTCCTATACTATATTTCAAGCATGTAAATTCAGTTTTTGAAAATGATAGGCAGCTATTTCCAAATACCCTGGCATAGTGCAGTACAATGCTGTACTGCAAGCTAATTCTGCCCACAGCCTGGAGTATGATCCTGACCAGCTCAAGGTTGACTCAGCCTTCCATCCTTCCAAGGTTGGTAAAATGAGGACCCAGATTGTTGGGGGCAATATGCTGACTATGTAAACTGCCCAGAAAGTTCTGTAAAGCAGGGGTCCCCAACCTGTTGGCCGCAGTCATGAGGGGATTACAGCCAGGCTGCAGATATATGATATGTAATTTATCTTACTGCACAAAGAAAGAAAAATGGTTCAAATTCTACTCCAGATTCTTACATATATTGGAAACATAATTTACAAAAATTTCAAGTTATGCAACTTAACAAGTGCCAATCAAAATTTTTATCAGTTTCTGAAAGAATGTGTTTTGATGTTGTGGAAATTTATATATAAGCAGGATTCAGAACATAAATTACTGTACTTCATTTCTGTGGATCCATTTATGGCTTTGGAAGATAGTTTGTGTTGTATCTTTTGAGTCAAATTTACTTCTCCAGGTTTGCCTCTAATGTCATTTGAGATTTAGGTTACACACACACACACACACACACACAGGGTGGGAGAAAGAGAGAGAGAGGAAAAGAGAAAGGAAAAAGAGAGTGTCAAGGGAAATTTATTTTACCATTTCTTGTGCAACATCATCAGGAGTTTCTTTCTCCAGTTCAAAAGTAAACTCAATGGCTCCATTATCTTTGGACTTCCCTTTCAATTTCTTAGCATCTTCTACCCAGAGTCTTAAGGCAATAGAGGACTTCCTACCATCGTCTTCTTCTGCAAGTTCCACTCTCACCCCAGTATCCTCAGCAAAGAAGGCATGGCTTAATAAATCTTTAATTTCATATCTGGGGAAAAAAAGAACACAACAGATGTTAAGTCCATTTTTCTCCTCTACTCTTTAAGGACCAATTAGCTGTGGATTATTTTAGTATTGCTGCTGATAACACACACAGACACATATATATGTATTAGGATATATGTATTAGAACTTCCTTGGCACTATATGTCTTTCTAATGAAAGAACAGCTCAAAATGTGCTTTCAATATCTATAATATTTAACACAAAGGTTTTTAAATCACAGTAGCACAATAGCGTTTCTACAGCGACTGCCAAATATGTGGTATAATAAACATCACACCATTTGTTTATTAGTTTTTTTAATTTCAATTTCAATGGCTGCCCATTTGCCATTTGTGGCTAGCAGAGAGTTAAAACACTTACTATACCTTTTCAAGTTTCTGTGTTTGTTTTGTACAATGTTCTTGAAAAAGGTATTTATCTGAAACATACCAGACCCAATTTATACTTTTTAGGTACTTTCTCCCTCGCCTTTTTTTCTCCTTAGTATATTCATATGTACCATACATTTCTTTTTTATTGATTTTACCCATCAATGGGCATAGATAAACTATTCTGAAACTATCCTTTAGCATAGCATTCCTTGCATGTTAACCATCTAGTAATCAATGTTGGTATAGGATCTGTTTACATTAGCATAAGGTTCATTCATGATGAGCCAACAATCTGCATAATTCAGACGCAGTATTGCATATAAACTTCATTAAGGAAGCCTGAATGCAGCCAACATAACTAGACCCGATAGCAGGAATGGGTAGTAAATATATTAAAAAACCAGACTGCTCATAAAACTAACCGATTAAAACAAGCAAAAAACCCAGTTAGATGTAGTTTGTAGTATTTTTTTAAAAAGATGAGTCCTATGTAAATCTTTCTAGAATCTAAATGAAAAATAACTAAACCATGTACCTCTGCTGGTTGATATGTTTTCCCTAGGAGCGTGTGCAGCAGGACTCCTAGCTGCAGCTATTACCTAACATTTAGGTGAAAGTCAAATCAAGAACTTTAAAGCTGTCAGACTAACTATTAAAATGTTACATGCTGTACAAATCTGGCAGTAATGCAATATTTTTATTTGACTAAGCAATCCCTTAGTCAATACAATCTCAGCTTTCACTTGTTAGTCTTCATTTAATCTTTTACAAATCCTAAGTATTGATTTAGGATTCCTACAACGTCTCTGAAATCTGATGGAAAAGAATAAAGCTGGATATCACCAACATAATGATGGTATCAGTTTCAACTGTCTGAATGATCTGCCTCTGTGGTTAAGCTTCTTTTAGTGAATCTGTTATGTAAAACTTTGTAAAGAGCTATAGATGAAAGAAAACCCACACATAAATAATTTTCTGATTTTTTTCTTTTTCATATTTTTTCTTTTTCCATTTTAGCAATAGCAATAACACTTAAGACTTATATACTGCTTCATAGTGCTTTACAGCTCTCTCAAAGTGGTTTACAGAATCAGCATATTGGCCCCAACAATCTGGGTCCTCATTTTACCAACCTCGGAAGGATGGAAGGCTGAGTCAACCTTGAGCCTGGTGAGATTCGATCTGCCAAACTGCTGGCAGCTGGTGATCAGCAGAAATAGCCTGCAGTACTGCACTCTAACCACTGCGCCACCGCGGCTCTTTAATTATGTTTAATTAAATATATAAATGTAAGGTTTAAAACCTGTTGAAGGATTAAGACAGAGTCTTGTGAGATACTGCATCCAATAGCTACTTGTCAAATATAAATCTCCATGTAACATTTTCTGGAACTTACCTGGATTGAGAACCCTTTCTTTTGGTCACTCATGGTTTAGTCACCTTCTGTATGGATTACTGTACTGTGCTGTACAATGTGCCACCCTTGAAGAGTATCTAGAAGCTGTAATTGATGCAGTAGCATGGGCAGTTTTGGGCACTGCCTAGGGTTGCACATGTAACACCTCTACTATGTGAGCTGCATTGGATGCCCGGTTATTTTCTGGTCAAATTCAAGGTTTTGATTTTTAAAGTCTTTTAAAAACTTTTAAAGTCCTTCATAGTGTGGACCTGGTTATCTGAAGAGCCATCCTGTCCCAATAACATTGACCCATTGATTGAAGAATTTTGACTGGCAGGGTCTTAAGGATGAGAGTCTTCTTTACTGTTGCCTCTGCCCTATGGAACATCTTGCCCCCAGAAGTGAGGTAAAGTGCCATCCTTCTGGCCTTCTGGAAGGGTGTCAAGATCTGGTTCTGCCAACTGGCATGGGGGTCCAAGAGTCGTATGCAACCATAGGGATGGCTGGTGGCTTGAGGACGCCCCCTTGCCTTCTCCCCCCCCCACAACCTTTTAATCTTTATTTTAATTGTTTTTTTAAAACTTTGTTTCTAACTATGTCTCTTTTTATATGGCTGTAGGGCTTTTATTTGTAAATCTGCCCAGATTTCAGGTGAGAAGGGTGCTGTATAAATGTTATAAATAAGAATAAAAATATAAAATGGGTACTTGAAGAAAGTCTCATACTGCTCTATTTATAGATATACAGTCCAGAAGAACATTCTGACTGAAAGTGTTAACATTTGCTGAGAAGTCCTCAAAATTCACAGGAATATAGTCACACTAACCAGATTCCATATGGGTACAGATTCATCTCCCCATAGTAACCATGTTAGTTTCTATCCAGCTAGTAGCTATCCTAAGAGATCTACATGATTAGATTATAGTAGGTCTATCAGTTTAAAATAGTACTGGACAGCTCTTGTCAGTTTTCTGCCTCTACCCCAAAGAAATTATTTTGAAATGTGGTCAGGATTAGAACCTGTTTCACAAACAACAGAAATTTACTATTTGAAACAAACCTCTCTTCTTTATTTTTGCAAATACACTCTCCAATTATCTCCTTAATTTCAGGATCAGTAACTTTATCAAAACTTGCTGGTTTGACACCCTGCATGAGGAAAAAAAACATAATTAAGTTTCTTTGGCATTTTTATTCTAGATCTATACAGCTTTGAGTTTAAATTAGGACTCTTATGTAACCTAATATACAATAAACCATTATATATACTATAATGAAGCTAAAGTCAACATTCACTTTTATTATGAATTTTAATATTAAAGGCAAAAACTGAACTATCCTAGGCTTCTATCTGGGATTTGTTCCAGAAAGGAACAATGTCAAGGGGTGTTGTTTTTTTTTAAAGTTTTGTTTAAACAAATTATTAGTTAACTATTTGTTTATTTTAATTATACCTCAACTTTCCAGGATTCAGAGCATCTTTCCTAATTAGCTAATAGATTTTTATAATATTTTGATACTGTTCCAATATACAGTCCGCTTTAAAATAAGGAATAGATATTGTAAAATAATTAGTCTCTTATAGTTTTGCCCAAATTTAAAAGTAATCCTTACAGATTTCTATTGTGCAAAAAAGGAAATAGTAACTCTGTAAAGTGACCAAGTTTTCTTTTCAGAGTAGACCTCTAATTGAAGTTTGTGAATCTCTTAGAAAAAGATTTTCACCTGCTGACAGTTACAAGATGTGAGCTTTAAGGATTCTCAATATCAAATTGAAAATCCCAAAAAGAAATAAGATATTTAAGGCAACGTTTTATGTATGTTGAATATGGAAAAAGAACTTTTTTCTAGTGAAGTAAAGAAATTGAAATAGAAAGCTTTATTCTATTTCTAAACATTTCCCTGGAATAGCTTTAATAGATATAACTATTTTTATCCCTTTTTATGTTGTTGGGATATTTTAAGAAAGGAAGTGAATACCTTATGCCTGGCATAGGCTTAGGGCATCCATTTTGATCCTTTCATTGGAGCTCAACTCTGACTGAATCTATGGATATTTTCATATAATTTTCATGACTGTAATATGCAAATATTCTTCTTAGACATTTTCCTAATTTGCCTGATCTAGTCCATAGTCCAGGTATTTCTTAGTATCTGCCAACGCAATACTAACAGGTTAATGGATCCATGATCTCTAAGGTTGAGAAATGAGGGCCAAAAAGGATTATTTGGATATCTTAAGACACTTAAACTTTATTTTTTAATCTACAAATTAAGTTTTCATGTCTTGTAATTAATAGTACTGGTATGGTTGGACCTTAATAGTACTTGGGTCTTATTTTAACTATAAAAAAAGATTACTAACATGTATTTTAAACACTACATCCTGTAGATAACACTGCCCCATAAATGCTGTAAATAAAAATAAAATGCCTCTTGAAGAGATTAGCATTTAGAATTGAAAGAGGCGTCATTCACTTTCAGGCAGCAAGTCTGAGGCCATCTACCCAAAGAAGGCATGGAGGTGATTATTATTCAAGGTCTATTTGAGGCATTATTTGGTGCCATCTACTCTTAAGATTTTCTCCTCTATACATACCACAAAATGCCCTTAGGTATGAATGATTGAGGCATGGAAACAAATTGCAGGAAAGGATGGGTCTAAAGACTGAAATAGTTGCCAAAAAGATTATCTCTGCCTTGCACCATATATTTCTTATTTTACCAAAAAGAAAAAAATCATGCTGCTTTCAGCCAGGTTAAAATGCATCTTGATAAAAAAAAATCTAAAAAAAAAAATTATGGCACCATTTTAACCTGAAGACCAATGGAAAAGAATTGTACAAATTATTCATTTAATGGAGTGTTAAGCAGCAAAAGGTAATCCATGCTACACAAATAACTGCGGGAAGTTGTTTTAGATAAACCAATAAAGCCATCTAGAGAAGTTAGACGGTAGAGATTAACGTTTAGTACTTTAGGGCTTCTTCCACTGATTTATTTCTGGCAGTATAACAGACACTACATTTGAGCAAATGTCATAAAGAAACTAAACAATCAGTTGGCCAATTAGATGTAATAGGAGATCACTAAAAATGACAATTAAGGTCACAGTTCTGGAGGATGTTTTGAGTCCTATCCATTGCTATAATAGGAAAGAAAAATATTTAATTTTTGCTCAGTATGGTTATAATTTCTTAATCCCCTCAATAAGACCCCTATATCATGTTTTGATGTTGATATATATTTTAAAAATAAAATTAAAAAAAATGGAGGGGGGAATAAGACACCTGTATCAAGCTTTTTTATTTACCGTAATTCTGTTCAATTGTGTTCGATTCTCAGAAACGCCTGAACAAGCAGATGTACCTTGCCATTGTCGCTTTTCTAGGACTGAGAAAAGTAACTGGCCCAAGGTCACCCAGATGACTTTGTATCCATGGTGGGACTAGAACACATAGTCTCCTGGTTTATATGGCTCTCATATTGAGCTTTAGGATGCATATGAATTGATTAATTTATGACTTTAATTTATAACTTAATCAATCAATTGGATAAAACATAAATTCTTTTTAATTAGTCGGGTTAAATTCTCCCAGAAAACGTCATCATTCTGAACTCTCTATAGTCTATACCAATCTTCTTAGTCTGTCCTTGATTAACTTTTTAAAGTAAGTATAGTAATACATATGAATGATGTAAATTAATCCTTGTACATATTAAGCATTTAACACCATTTCTTACAAAATAGTTGATGCAAACTGTGCTTATGTAACATGATTGGTCAGCTGGGTTTTTTTGTCTTTCCCCACTAACCTTGTAGGAAAGCATATACCTACACAAACAGTTCTGATAAGCAAGCTTGGGAAATATGTACCATATCACATGATGCTTTATAAAATATGTACCATATCACATGATGCTTTATAAAATATGTACCATATCACATGATGACTTTATAAAATATGAACCATATCTCGATAACTTTATAAAATAACAGTACTTTCCCAAAAAACAGTGAATTTAGGATTAAGAGGTTAGTGCGTGAAAGAACAGGCATAAGATAGTTATTTTAAACTTGGAAAACTTATTTGTTTCCTGGACATTTAATCATTTAATGAAAGAGTTCCATTCTAGGCTATTTACGAAGGATATTAAATAAGAATTGGGCACAAACATAACAAAAAAATATTAACAAAATGTACCAACTAGAGACAAAGGCTTTGTTGAAAGAGAAATAGAATAATTGGAATGTTCGTGGTGCATTCTTCCTACAATATAAGGACAACAGCCAATTTTTTTCGTAAGAGACATAGAAAACAATCTTTTTCTCTGTAGCTTGTCTCCATAATCTCCTTGACAAGGTCCCTCAAATTTGCAAAGCAATATTGAAGTTGTGCCTGGACTTTGGACGGAAGAGAATTCTGAACATTCTGCTGCTGCAAATAAATAACAGCATCTTGCGGTAAAGGGGAAGGGTCTCAAAAAGTATAAATGCCAACTATGAGCCTCAAAGCCTTGGGCCTGTTCTAGATGCATCTTGACATTTTTTGACTCTATCTGTGAACTTTGCTGAATGGATTTGTGTCTGAATGGATTAGTAATCCATTTCTTCGGCAATCCTTACATTAGATTGGCATGACAAACAAATATTATTGTCACCCTATTTCAGATGTAGGTAAGGTAAAGAATCCAATTAAGTGTTTGTGGAAAGATACCTATGATGGTCTCCTGATGTTCTTCTCTAAATGGAAAAGCAGTAAGTAGCTATAATTGTATATTACAAAGTTTAGAAGCTCTTAATCCCTTCCACTGAGGCCATTTTTTTGTCTCAACTAGTTTCTGAAAGAAGCTTTCTCATGCACTTTGCTATGTCAACATCCCAAAACAAATGACACAATAAATATGCAATCTGTGACAAGTGTAATTTTGGCACATATCAAAACAAAGAACTGAGCTGTAAGAGCCTGTACTTTAAATAGTGTATGATTCTGTGTTCACATAAATTTCAGTTTTCCACCGATTGAAAAACAGACAGGTTCCACAATTCATGTTTGATCTTAAACCTGACAGTACAGTTTAGTTCCAATATTTCCTTTTCCCCTGAAAACAAAGTAAAAAGATCTGTGTACATATACAGAAGCACATAGTATTTGCAGGAATCTTTGCAGAATAATCTATATGAATTCTCTCCACCACTCTTTATATATTCATGTTTAGTATAATAGAGTTGATCCCAAATAAGTTTTGTTCCACTCAAATCAGTGGCGAAATCAATTCTGATTTCATGAGGCATCACTAATTTGAGCATAAAATAATGTAGCCTGAATACAACTCATTCAGTTTAATATCAAGAATACACCAAGATAAAAGAACAAAGACAGCTCCCTGAGCTCACATGCCAAATCAATATCAAGGATGTTTAGTGACAACTGTAGCTGAACAAAAGAAGACAAATGGGCCAATATTATGTGGAACCAGAATAATGCACAGAGCTGTGAGTGATATTGTAGGCAAAAGCAAATTACAAACATTCATATAAATGCATAGAGCCAGTTTGATCTAGTGATTAAGGTGCCAGGCTAGAAACCAGGAGACAGTGAGTGCTAGTCCTGCCTTAGGCATAGTCTCTCTCTCTCTTTCTCTCTCTCAGCCCAACCCACCTCAAAGGGTTGTTATTGTGGGGAAAATAGGAGGGAGCATTAGGTATGCTTGTACCTTATTTATAAAAACAATAAAGGTATTATAAAAATAAATATATCAACATATGCATTAACTATTGTAAATATACAGTGCAAGCAAGCTTCCAAAAGTACAAGAAACTGTATATAAAATAGATACAAATCATACATGTACACAATCATCTAATGACAAACTAAGAAGGAATTGCTCTATCTTTATATCATATTGGGTATATCCCTGGGTAGCAGCTTATTTTTTGGAAATGTCAGAGTTCTATATTCTCAAGAAATAAAACTGGTGCCTGGAGGACAGAATTTGTTGTGCAGCATAGATGGTTTCTCCCAAAAAATGTTTCCCATCCCAAATATATTATATAACCAGTTTGTATTTGATAAAGTGCCACACTCTTCACTATTAAAAAGGTTATTATGCAGTTTGGAAATTTAAAAATAGGGAAAAATAAATATTAAAGAAGTAGAAACAATTTGCATGTAGATATTTTATAAATTAACATTGAAACAAGTAACAAAACACGTCATTAGTAAAATGGGAAACTGAGCAAATCTGAAAAACAGTGATGCCATGTCTATGTTTTGAAGAGAGTAGCTGAGATAGTATGAGGAGAGGATATGCAGAATTATCTCAACCTTAGTATTAAAAAGAAATCATTTCTTCTTGCCAGAAAATGTAAGACCTAAATAAGACAATGAAGTATTCAACATAATCATGATGTTGAGAATTTAAGAATTATTTCAACAATACTTTTATTAAAATTATATAGTATGTTATATAATAGTATATCAATGCTTACAATGTTAAAATAAGGAAAAACAATGTAAATGAAAGAGCAAAATGATTATACTAAAAATATCACTTACAGAGGTTACTTTCCTATAAATTTGAGCAGCATTCTGGCATTCTGAATATGGATATTCTGAGGTAGCCATTTCCAACATACACATTCCAAAAGCATATACATCCACTGATTCATCATAGTGTTCTTCGTACATTTCTGGGGCCATAAATTCTGGAGTACCTGAACAGAATAAAAGGAATCGATCTTAGAAAACATACTAGTACATAGAACATCAACCAGAGAAAAGTACATTTAAAGGAGAACATTCTATGCATGAATATAAAACTCAAAGAAACTTTCAAATTTTAAATTGAAATTAGTAAGATAGATAGATGGAATTTTGGGTTGAACCCAAAGGTATCATTCTATATGCAGAAATGTTCAACTCAAAGAAAGGCAGTTTTCCATAATCTTCTGCCTCCCCAGGCAATATTAATTCAAATAATACTTTGAATCCTAATAAACAACTACTGGTAGACTAAGAATTCAAGATATTTTCAGGTTCTAGACACTTATTTTCTAATAATTTTCCACAATAACATAGGGATCTCTATGCTTTTTAAAAAAAATATCTGGAATTTGACAAGTTCATCAAATATCCTGTGAAGCTGATTTCACTTAATACCTTGTTTGATCTAAGATAATGCCAAAGTATTATATGTTATATACTTTTAATGTAAGTTTGAAAATTAACAGCCTCTTGTCAACAGATGCCCTACTTCTATTTATGCTTTGTGGCAAATCCCTGAGCTATAGATTTCCATAAGAAAATTGGAAGTCAGAATTCAAGATGACATGAATGTAGACTTTGCCTTCGTAAAGAGAAGAGAGCAGTGCACTCGTAGGGGAAGAGGGGAAAACCATGATCTTGTGAAAGAGGAACTCATGGGAGGGGGAATTAAAATAATTCCATCTTGATTTTATTTGGTATAAGAGTACTGCTTGCTAACTAAGT
This sequence comes from Ahaetulla prasina, assembly GCF_028640845.1. NCBI lineage: Eukaryota > Metazoa > Chordata > Lepidosauria > Squamata > Colubridae > Ahaetulla > Ahaetulla prasina. The sequence goes on along the minus strand of NC_080540.1, from coordinate 66,322,770 downwards.
TTTATTTATTTATACATTACATCTAATGTAAACATCAACTTCTAAATGTAAACATCAACTTCTAAACAAAAGTAAATTATAATTCATGTTCATATGTGTATAATAGTCAATACATCATACAATTACAGATTAAGAAAAATAACGTTGTTGAAATTTTACTAAGTTTGGAAGAATGTATGAGGCAAGGATTTAGCACTGCTAGTGAAAACCAAATATGGGGTGATTGTTTTGTGAGTTTATACTATAATTCATCCATTTTCAATAAAGAAAGGTGATGTAAATGAAATATGGAGGTTTTTAAGAAGAGACGGGACAGCCATTTGTCTGAAATGGTATAGGGCCGTGAGGGCGAACCTATGGCATGTGTGCCAGAGGTGGCATGCTGCTCTCTTCCAGGTGCATAGTGGCCAGCTGCTCTCTTCCACGCATGCATAGCGGCCAGCTGCTCTGGTCTGGGTTCTGGCGCTCCAGCACTCCGGCGCACTCCGGCGCACACACATGCACACACTTCAGTTTCAGCACTTGGTGCCAAAAAGGTTAATCATCACTGGTATAGGGTTTCCTGCTTGACCAGGGGGTTGGACTAGAAGACCTCCAAGGTCTCTTCCAATTCTGTTATTATGTTATGTCATGTTATCCTTACCTATGACACTTTTGGCAAATGAAGTTCTCTTAAGAGTTGCCAGACCCAAATCTCCTATCTTCACAGATCCAGTTGGCCCAGTTATAAAAATATTGTCACATTTTAAATCTCTATGAATAATTGGTGGTGTTCGAGTGTGCAGAAAAAGAAGACCTTTTAGGATTTGCCGACACCAGCTACGAAGAACTTTTGGTTTCATCACTTTAAATCTCTTCAAATAGCTAAAATAAAAACATGTGAGATAGAATAAAATTATTTTAGAGAAAAACAGATGCATTGAGATTCTTCTTGTAGACCAGCGGTTCTCAACCTGTGGGTCGGGACCCCATTGGGGGTCGAATGACGATTTGCCAGGGGTCGCCTAAGACCATCGGAAATATGGGAACTATACTTGCGAGTTGAAGAATTGCGCTCCAATGGTTGACTCCACAAGCCAGCTGCAGGCTCTTCAAATCGCTAGCCGAATTCGGCTTCAGGTGCGATGAATTAAAAAAGAGAGAAATCTTTGCTCTGATGTCTCCCTCTCAAGCCAGCTGCAATCACTCCCAATCGCTAGCCTAATCTGGCTTCAGGTGCGATAAACTTAATAGGGGAGGAGTCTCCACTTTAATGCCTCCGTCCTCAAGGCAATCGCAAGCAGTTCAGATTGCTAGCCAATACGGCTTCAGGCGCGATAAATTCAAAATGAAAATAATTTTATGGTTGGGGTCGCCACATCATGGGGAATTGTATTAAAGGGGTCGCCACATCGTGGGGAATTGTATTAAAGAGGTTGCCACATCGTGGGGAATTGTATTAAAGGGGTTGCCACATCATGGGGAATTGTATTAAAGGGGTCGCCACATCATGGGGAATTGTATTAAAGGGGTCGCCACATCGTGGGGAATTGTATTAAAGAGGTTGCCACATCGTGGGGAATTGTATTAAAGGGGTCGCAGCACTATAAAGGTTGAGAACCACTGTTGTAGACAATGTCTGCCTTTCTTCAGCACAACAAGGTCCTGAAACATTCATGACACTTTCCAGGTCAGTTTGAGCATTTTTTAAGCAATCTACCTTTTGCAATTAGATTTATCTCATTCAGCCTTCAGCCAAGTAAATTCAAATACATTCCTAACTTAAGAGAAGGACAGTTTGGAAAGTAAATTATAAATAAATTCATTTAAATACTAATATGCTAAAAGCTATGAGTTAACAATTCTATGGAGATCCTTGTTTATGCAAAACTCTATGTGTGCACTGATACTGTATGTATACTGGCATACTAATGATCAACAATAATGCTTCAGTTTTGAAACTTGAAGCAATTCCTCATGAAGTGGAAAAAACATACAGAAAATTGTTATAAATATTGAAAAAGTTTATTATGCCATTGCTAATATTGAATTCAGTAAGATAATAAAGCATGATGATTCAGATTAATTATTCAAGTATGTTAATTTGAATCAAGTGTTTTCCTTCTCATTGGCAGAAGATTATTTGATTATAGCTTAATAATATTAATAATAATATTTTGGGAAAGTTTAACTAAGAGGTTCAAATGATCCAAGTAAAACAAAGAAAGGAAGAGAAAATACAATCAGAACTATAGGTAGTAACAGAAGAAAACAATAAAGAATATAACAGAAATGAAACTTAATTTTGAAATTAAATTGATTTGATTTGAAATACAGTCAGGCAAGCTATTATAAAGAAGGAAGGTAGATTTCCATTCTTAACAGGGTTAGGGATGTAAGCAAGAACTTTGTCTATACAGATGTTCTACTTAACTAATTATCCATGTCATGACATAACTAGTACTTACGTTTTCAGAGTTCCGGAGGTCATCAGTTCTGTTACCAGCACAATACACTTTTTTCCTTTTAAACACGACTCCCAAAAATCATAAAACCTAACAATATTTGGGTGCTGAAGACCTTTCAACATTTCTGCTTCTTCTTTAAATCTTTGCCGTTCCACTTTTGTCAGCTTTCGATCCTGCAGTTCAGAAAATATTTCTTGTCAGAAGACAGCCTGGGAATATGCCCTGCATTAAAAGGGCTGCTGCACTTCAGCTCTCATGAAGAGGGCCATAAAAATGAAGTCCATAATTTTTTTTTCTGTTCCAAGGAGGGTATTAAAATGTTGGTTTCAGGGGTGCAGGAGAATTCAAATGAAAGATAAAATGTATTTCCCTTGCAAGTAGAATTATCTTTGATAAAGTAGGATCTTTAGATCTAAGCCATAGCCATAACTCAGTATGGCAAATATGTTAGGTAAATATCAAATACGATTACAAAATTTTGGGTTTATAAAAAATCAAAGGGTTAAACAACAACAATCAAAACAGAATAATGATATCATTAAGAATTTCATTATAGATACCATTTTTTTCTTTTTTGCATAGTTTTTTCATCATAGTTCTACATATCATCCCTGTTGGTCTGTTGCAATGTACTCTATATGGGGGCTGCTCTTGAAGACAACTCAGAAGTTTTACTTGGTCTAGGATGCAGAGACACGGTTAGGGTTAGGGGAGGGGTCTGCAAACTTGGTTCTTTTAAGACTTGTGGACTTCAACTCCCAGAGTTCCTCAGCCAGCTTTGCTGAGGAACTCTGATTTGAAGAACTCTGGGAGTTGAAGTCCACAAGTCTTAAAAGAGCCAAGTTTATAGACACCTGGGTTAGGGTCATAATGCCTATGTCCATGATGGCGACATGAGGGTGGTATGCAGCACCCTCTTTGTGGGCATGCGAGCCGTTGCCCCACTGCAGTCCTGCTGCGTATGCACAGGTGTGCACCTCCTGCTGGCCAGCTGGTCATTGGGTCTCTGCCATGCAGAGGGCGCATGTGCACATTCCATTTTGGGGGTTTGGGCATAAGCGCGTGTATTTGTATGTGTGCTTTGGGCACTCGGTCTGGAAAAGGTTAGCCATCACTGGCCTATGTAATACCATTACTACCTATCAGAAACCAGCGAGTTGCACTGGTTTCTAATAGGCTTCTGGGTAAGTTTCAAGATGCTGTGTCACCTTTAAAACCTTGCATGTCATGGAATCAGGTTACTTGAAGGTCTGCTTTCTTCTCCCAAGAACATCTGCCCACACAACCTGATCCAACAGGGAGGGCATCTCCAAGTTCCTTCTTTTAAATTTTGTCATATTATGGGACCTAAGAAATGTGTCTTTTCTAAGGTTACCCCCATTTTCTGTAATAACAATCCCCAACTCTGCCTGCCTTTAGGAAAGTCACTTAAGATCCATGGATTCCTTGGTGCTCTCTGACCATGGTTATTTGCTTGAACATATTTCATCCAATTACGTAACATAATCAGTGCTAGTGAGTGTGGGATTTACATTGAGGAATAATTGTCAAAATTGTGAGGCTCAGCATCACTGCTATGAGGATAAAGGTTTACTTCTGATCCCTATTAATGTGCTAGGCTCTATTCATTTTATTTATCAAGAACGTATTAGGTAATAAGTATAAGCATGGATTGGATACATAAAATAGATACAAATAGAGGAAACATTAGGACAGGGACGGTAGGCACAATGGTGCTCTTATGCACGCCCCTTACAGACCTCTTAGGAATGGGGTGAAGTCAGTTTAGGTTAAAATTTGGGGGGGGGGGCGTTTGGAATGAAACCACAGAGTCAGTTAGTGCATTCCAGGCATTGACCACTCTGTTGCTGAAGTCATATTTTCTGCAACTGAGTTTGGTGCACTTTACCTTAAGTTTGCTCGTGTATTGTTGTGGTTGAAGCTGAAGTAGTCATTGACAGGTAGGACATTGTAGCAGATAATTTTATGAGCTACGCTTAGATCATACCGAAAGCAGCGTAGATCTAAGTTTTTTCATAGTTATAAGCAGAGGAGTAGAGGACTTTTCTTGTGAAATATTTCTGGACATATTCAATTGTACTAATGTCCGATATGGAGTGCAGGTTCCAGACAGATAAGCTGTATTTGAGAATTGGTCTAGCAAATGTTTTGTATGCTCTGGTTAGTAGTGTGATATTACTGGAGAAGAAGCTACGCAATCTATGATTGATTCCTGCTTGGCTCAGATTGGATTAGACATAATGGACTGAAATGGATGTTTACAGGAGAATCGAGCAACTGAAAGAGATCTTTCCTGATTTCCCCCTCCTCTCCAGATGGGGAGATTCTTCCCTTGAAGAACCAGGTGCAGAGTTTGGTGATTATGTTTGACCTATGCTGGCCATAAGCATTTAGGTCTAACCCTTTAATACTTAGGTCTACATAGTGTTAATACCTTTTTCTAGCTCTACTTGTTTATTGGGTACATAATTTCCTGGAGAAAACCAATTCAACTACTCTGATCCATAAGCTAGTTACCTGCTACTTTTATTTTGTAGTATTCTGTATATATGATGGCTTTGAAAGAGATTCAAAAATTGCAGTAGTTCAAAAATGTGGTAACCAAACTCTTCTTGGCATGTCTCCACTGAGACATGCTCTGTCTGTGTTTTTTTTAATAGCTAAATCCCTAAAAAGATTGAGCCTACATTTCTTCCTCCATAAGAAGTATGACAAAAGCTAAAATGCATTTTAGCCCATTGTAACTGCTTCTCTAAAGGGAAGCTTGTTTTGAACTGACAAAGGTTGGGACCTTTTTAGTTGGTGACTACATTATAATGGAAGCTCTTCCCTAAATAATCCGCTTTGCCTGTTTTGTGACATAAAAAAAACCCAACAACCCTGAAAATGTATTTTCATTTGTACTTACAATGTATTTACAACCTTTTAACTACAATTATTAAGCAAATCACTGCAATTATTAAGTGGATAATGTAGTTATTAAACAAATCTAGCTTGTCAGAAGCCAGCTGGGAAAGTTACAAATGGTGATCACATGACCTCAGAATAGTGCAACTGTCATAATACATGCCAGTTGACAAATGCCCAAGTTTTGATACATGACCATGAGGATGCTGCAGAGGTCATTAAGTATGAAAAAGGCCATAAGTCTCTTTTTTCAATGTGAATTGCAACTTCAAATGATCATTAAATAAAAGATTGTAAGTTGAGGACTATGTATATTGCGGTAGTCAATTGTGTGATTTTAATTCTCAGGTTGTTTTTTATTGTTGTTCACTGCCCTGAATTCAACATTATTTGAATTGACTTTGGAAGACAAACACTTGAAATGTTTCTAAGAAATGTATGATATACATAAGAATATCTCAACTGTGGTTTCAGTTGTGTGATTTTAATGCTCAGGTTGTTTTGTTGTTGTTGTACACTGTCCTGAGGAACATTTTTTGAATTGACTTGGGAAGACAAACACTTGAAATGTTTCTAAGAAATGTATGATATAAATAAAAATGACTCAAAGTACTCTCAGATAAGGTTTTTTTTCTTTTTCTTTCATTCACCAGCATAAAAAGCATACGTGTATATATCAATTCTGGCTCAGTGCTCTTGGCTAAGGTTCATATTAAGGATACACAAACACTCCAAGGGTGAATATGACACTAAAAGGTTGGCCAAAACACATCACATAGTTGAGAGACTTAAGAGTTTAACTTCTATGTAACATAAAACAGCTCCACCTAGTTGTGGTTAATACCCGAGAGATACACTACAAAGAGCAAGCCAAAATAACCACAAAGAATAAGGCAGCATGACCACAAGCTATAACCTTTGCTACTTCAACGGATGTTCATAAATTGTGCAGCCACATGAAGCAAATGCTTGAAAAGTTAGGTCCTATGGTACATCAAGTGGCTGTATTTCATATATTGTATGTAGACCAAAGAATTGAATGCTGCCACTCGGGGTTAGGAAAGCTATAATTAACAATGTTGAACATATAAACCAATGACTGGAGAAATTAAGATGTTTGTAAATTATTTCATCCGTTATTTTTTTTCAATGGAAATCTTTCAAGATAAATATTGAATAAGGCACTGAACAAAATATGGCAACAGTATCAAGAACCAGGAAAGCATCCCCAACATGGATTCTTCAAAATATTTTACACCTGCATTCCCTTTCTCTATGGCAAATTGTTGGCTATTGTTGAGTTTTAATTCAGAATATCTGGTGGAACTCAGTTTGGAGAACAGCCTATGTCATTTGCCTTCAATATAAGACTGCTTCAAGTGCCTTCAATCTAAAACTGCTGCACATCTTCTGATAACTGAGTCTTGTCCAAATGGAATTTGCCCAGCCCATATGCATGTATGGAGAAAGTCTTGTGTTCTTCTCCCTATGTCAAATCAGGGAAATGTTGACCTGAAGCCAATCCTTCTCTGTAGTGGCCCATCTACTCCCACTCCAGTGGGAGAACTATGCCTTGCACTGTTTTTACTGGTATCTTGCAAGACAATGAATTATTTAACTGGCCATTGTGTGGATGACTTCTATCATTTTCATTGACTTTTATGGATGGGCAGGCATGATTTTATTATCATATTTGTTGTTGAATTTTGGTTTTGAAATGGCTGGTTTCCAGATTTTTAATCCTATTACTATGTGTGTTGTACTATCCTATTAAGTGTTGTACCTTATGAATCTTGATGAAGGTATCTTTTCTTTTATGTACACTGAAAGCATATGCACCAAGACAAATTCCTTGTGCGTCCTATTACACTTGGCCAATAAAAAATTCTATTCTATTCTATTCATGAGCTTTATATTATAAGTGGCTTGGAGGTAAGACGGGGAGTGAAGGAGTGTGTGAGAGGCACCATGCATGTCAGAGTGGGTATTTGAGGGTGCGAGGAGCTGCACAAAACATATTGTGTGGGTCAGGAAAGATGCAGAGAGCATGAGGGGTACATAGGGGCAAGAGGACACAGTAGTAAGGTGTAGATTGTGGAGGGTGCATGGAGAGTGGGTGCATGAGGGTATGAAGGATTGTGACAAAAATGCACAGTGTTACATGAGAGACACTGTGAGCGTCAGGGAGGGTGCATGGGTGTGTGCAAGAGGTGCCACATGACTGGGGAGGCTGCACTGTGATACGGTGCAGATAGCAGGAGGGGTATAGTATTAAACAGTGTGAGGGTAGTATGGTGAGAGCCAGGGAGAATGCACATGAGTGAGTGGTAGCAATGGATCGCAAGTTATCTAGATACTGTTACAACGTTCATATCTGTTTATCTGTTTGTAACCTTCAATTACCCCAAAAATTTTGGAATCAAGGTACACTTCCAATCCACAGACTTAAAGAATTTAAGTTCAAAATTCAATACCTATTACTTTCATATAATTTAATTTTCAAGGATCTTCACACTAGTTGTATTCACAAATTTGTGGCCACTGCAGCACTGCCACAGTCATGCAATCGTGGTATTCTGGTATTCCTTGCAACGAGCAAAGTCAATGCAAAATCAGCAGTACATTAGAATTTGCTCCTGCTCCCACTGCTTTTTTGTTCACCTGTTAAGTTATTCTGTTTCTCTGTTTAGGTAAGGAAATAACTCTGAGACGATGACCCAACAGATCATGAGTTATCTAATATACTACTAAATTTCTCATTGTCTTTATCTGTGTGTCTGTTTGTACCCTCAGGTTAGCCCAAATGCTGCATTATATCACAACAATTTTTGAATCAAGGTAACTCAAATCCACTAACTTAAAAGAATGTGTACAAAATCCAGGATCTGTTATGTCTATGTAATTAAAATTTCCATGATAGTCAGACCCGTTTTATTTGCACAGTTGTGGTTGTTGCAGTGTCCCCATGATTACATGACCATGATTTTTAGCCCTCCATCAGCTTCTTACAAGCAAAGTGAATAGGGAAACTGGAAGAAAGTAGGAAGTTGCTCCCACTCCCACTGCTTTTTTGTCCACCTATGGGCATCTGTTTAAGTAAATATTGACTTATTATTAAAGTTCCTTTGCCTCTACAATTATTTTGCTATTTATGATATATATTCTCCTTAGATGATCACAGGCCAACCCAACAATGAGGTAAAATTTAATGTTCATACTGGCCAGAGGTGGGTTTCAGCAGGTTCTGACCAGTTCTGGAGAACCAGTAGCAGAAATTTTGAGTAGTTCGGAGAACCGGTAATAAAAATTCTGACTGGCGCCATCTCCATCTATTCTCTGCCTCCCAAGTCCCAGCTGATCAGAAGGAAATGTGGATTTTGCAGTAACCTTCCCCTGTATTGGGCAGGGAATGGAAATTGTACAGTACCCAATTATATTATACCCAAACACTAAGTACAAGCTTGATGGACATTACCTTACAGATGACCCTCACCCTGTTAAAGACCTTGAAGTTTTCATATCAAATGATGTAAGTGCCAAAGCCCACTGCAACTACATAGCAAAAAAGGCTCTAAGAGTTGTAAACCTAATTTTGCGTAGCTTCTTTTCCAAAAACTCTACACTACTAACCAAAGCATACAAAACATTTGCTAGACCTATTCTTGAATACAGCTTACCTGTCTGGAACCCATACCACATCTCTGACATTAATACAATTGAACGCATCCAGAAATATTTTACAAGAAGAGTTCTCTGCTCCTCTGAAAACAACAAAATATCTTATACCAACAGACTTGAAATCCTGGGATTAGAAAACTTAGAACTCCGCCAACTCTGACAAGACCTGTGTTTAACACACAGAATCATCTATTGCAATGTCCTTCCTGTTAAAGACTACTTCAGCTTCAATCGCAATAATACAAGAGCAAACAACAGATTTAAACTTAATGTTAACCGCTTCAATCTTGATTGCTGAAAATATGACTTTTGCAACAGAGTTGTTAACGCTTAGAACACACTACCTGACTCTGTGGTCTCTTCTCAAAATCCCAAAAACTTCAACCAAAAACTGTTTGACCTCACCCCATTCCTAAGAGGACTATAAGGGGTGTGCATAAGAGTACAAAAGTGCCTACCGTTCCTGTCCTATTATTTCCTTTCATTATATCAAATTAATATAGTTATTGCATAGTTTTGCTTATATATATATATGCTTATATAATGTGTTGTTGTTTTATGTTGATGCTTGTGTATACTGTTGTGACAAAATAAAAAAAAAATATCATTGCCCTGCCACGCCTACCAAGCCATGCCCATCAAGCTATGCGACACCCACCAAGCTACACCCACAGAACCAGTAATAAAAAAATTTGAAACCCACCACTGATCCTGGAGTTTCATGATTACTCTTTGGAACCTTCCCAGCCAGCTTCTGACAGACAAAAGGGGGTCGTAAATGGCGATCTCATGTTTTGCTTAATGACCACAGCAAAAAAAGATTGTCACATGATGATTCACTTAATGATCAAACCATTTAACAATAAATTTCCCAGTCCCTAATGTGGTTGTAAGTCGAAGACTATCCGTATTCCTTTGCAATTACATCATCCATTCAAATACATTGAATGTCACCCAGAATAGGATTATAGGATTTGTTAAGTAATCTTCCCAATCAGCTGACAGAAGTCAGACCGAGAGGTAAATCCATTTATAAATCATACCGAAGCAGTTGCACGCACTTGCTAATTTAATGGACAGAAGATAATAGCCCCATCAAGGTCACACAATTCATCCATTTTCATGTTTTAAAAATGCCAGCTAAAACTTCCAATTTGTCCACCACAACGATATACCTCAACATGCATCAGCAACTATTTGCATAATTGGGACACAAAAACCAGTCAGCTCCTTTTTCTAGATATCACAATTGATCATTCTTTCCTGACGGATACAGGTTCCAGCTTCATTATTTGTGGCGGGTGGGGAATAAATGGGTTCTAAATGGCAAATAATTCACTTGCTGAGATTCTTGTAATCTATCTCTCAGAAATCTGTTTAAGAAAGATTCTTGAAGAATTAGTTTGGACTGAATGAATTGCCAAGAACCTGACATATATTTTATCAGCTTGCGTGTGGATTTGCTCTACATGAGGTTATCTTTTAAGGTGATTTGGAAGCTCCAGCTGGTATAAAATGCAGCCACCCAACTGCTAATTGAATAACCTTAGTGTTGGCTACTGAAGAGCTTTTAGGTTCAATTCAAGGAGCTACTTATTGCCTGCAAAGTCCCTCATGCCTTTGAGCCCCAACAGCTTCATTATTTCCTGCTCAAGGCAGAATTTGTTCACCCAATACAGCCTGCCAAGATCTGGCCTCTAAGATGTCAAAGGACCCAGGTCTGCAAGCAAGCCTTCATGGTCACAGTCCCCTAGATTTTGAAAAGCTTGTATCTCTTCACGTAGACTCTTTTTTACATCATTTTGTAAAAGCAATGTTTTCCCAGAAAGTCCACAATCAGGCAAAATGATAGCAATGAATTAGTAAATAATCAAGAATGCTATTGTAGTTGTCTGTATGGATTGATGAGTTTATTTTGTTTAGTCTTATGATAAGATTCACTCAATGAAGTGTCATACAAATGGGACCAAAAAAATAAAATGAAGGAAATTTTATACTCTAAGGCAGTTTAGTATTTTTAAGATCCAATGCAACACCCAGCTCTTTCAGGGCTTAAAAAGAACTTCTGCTAACTGTAATTTACTAAATGCCAGAAAAATTAACCTTTCTTTTCACCATTTAGTCTCTCTTCACTGCAAAGCTTTAATGCTACACACATTGCACTCAGCTGTTCTAAAAAGGGGAGAAAAACTTCTATGATGTTCCTTGATATAAACACAAATGTTACATAAACAGCTGCATTTTTTCATTCTCCTTATAAGGCAGCCTCAGTTTTTAGCTCTTTTTTAGCTTGAGCTTTATCTTTACTGGGTCATGGAATCTTGGCACTAGGAGAGACACCATATAATTTCTACTGAAATAAATGAAAGCTTTTTGTACCTCAGCCAACCAGCCAGTAGCTTTAGAAAAAACACTATACTTCAACACTTCCTAATGTTGCATAAGGATAATTAATTAAAAAAATGATCAGAATATATGTAGCAAAGATAGCAATAGCATTTAGATTTATAGTGCTTTTACAGCCCTCTCCAAATGGTTTACAGAGTCAGCATCTTGCCCCCAACAATCTGGGCCCTCATTTTACCGACCTCAGAAGGATGGAAGCCTGAGTCAACCTTGAGCCTGGTGAGATTCGATCTGCCAAACTGCTGGCAGCCGGTGATCAGCAGAAGTAGCCTGCAGTAATGCACTGTAACCACTGTGCCACCCGGTTTTGGGGTTCAGATCAACAAGAAATTTACCTAATTTTGGATCTCTAATTCAAGCAGTATAGGACTATAGGTGAAACTGTCAATGTATTAGCCCAGTATTTAAAGGCCCAGTATGAGGAAGAACAGTCTTCTGCTCAATCCCAACAAGATGGAGTGGCTCTGGCTTTTTGGACACCTGGGTTGGTGATGATACTATCTGTGGCCTTGGATGGGGTTGCACTTCCCCAGACAAGACTGGTACAAAACATCTGGATTGCAGCTTTTGCTCAAAGAGCAGATAGCAGCTGTGGTCAGAGAGGTCTTTGCATAGGTTCATCCTGTATGCCAGTTTCATGATCAGGAGGACCTTTAAATAGTCACTCTTGCCCTGGCACCTCACAATTGGATGACTGCAATGGGCTCTACATGAGGCTGCCCTTTAAGACCACTTGGAAGCTGCAGCTGGTTCAAAATTCAGACGAGAGAACAATAATGGGCGCTTCTTGGTGTGCCCATGTACCACTACTGCCAGCCAGGCTTCTGTGGTTGCCAGTTGGCTTCTGAGTGCTGCTTATTAGCTATGAAGCCTGTATGGCATAAAGCATGAATCACTAAGAGATTGCTTGTCTCCAACTGTTTGTCTGCCCACCCAGTTCATTACAGCAGAGTGGCTGCAGTCCAAATCCCCTTCGTTAAACACTGCCATCTTGTAGAACCTAGGAAGCATGCCTTCAATGTTGCAGCCCCAACCTGCTGGAAGAGCAACCCTAGAAATAAGGATAAGGATTTGAAAATTTTCAAGAGCTTTGAAAATTTGGCTTTGGTCCCAGGCTTGGAGCTGATGTTTATTATTTGTTCAATGGCCCCTTTTTTGTTTTGTTAGTTTTTCTGCATGTTAGATTGTTTTATTTTGGTCTTATGTTTGATTCAATGTTTTTAGCTATTTTTATGTTTTCCCTAGTACACTGTTTTGTACACTGCCCAGAGTCCCCTGGACTTGGGCAGCCAATAAATTTAAAATAGTAATAAATAATAGGTGTAACATAAATAATTCTTAGATTCTTGCTCAGGAGTTGAATTATTAAACTTTCACCGGTCTTAAATTATGAATCTAAAACTACAGATACTCATCATCATTATTATAGACTCAGATTTGCACGCTACAAGCTGGGAGAATGGGGGGGATTGCTAACATATCAGAAGGGAGGCTCAAAGTGAAGAAAGAACTTGATAAAATTAAACTCTGGGCTTTATCTAACAGAATGCAGAAAAAAGAGGATGCATATAAGGTAGGTGGGACGTGGCTCAGCAATAGTACATGTAGTTTTTGACTTACAACTATTCGTTTAGTGAAAATTCAATTCAAAATTAAAATGGCACTGGAAAAAAGTGACTTATGACCAATTTCACATGACTGTTACAGCAAGCTTATGGTCAGGTGATAAAAATTACTTGGCAACAGGCATGTATTTATCCTGGACTCATGTGATTGCCTTTTGCAACTTCTGACAAACAAAGTCAATGGAGAAGCCACATTCAGTTAACAGCTATGTTACTGACTTAACAACTGCAGCAATTCACTTAACAACTATGGCAAGAAAAGTCATAAAGTGGGTTAAAATGCACTTAACTGTCTTGCTAAGCAACAAAAATTTTGGGCTTACCAATGGAAATTCTGTGTCATAAGTCAAGAACTGTCTGTACTTGTAAGAAGGATCTTGGCATCCTCTATGCTGTACTGGTCAGACCATATCTGGATACTGTGTCAAGTTCAAGAGCATAAGAATGCTATTGGAGAACCAGGAAAACAGAGTAAAGAGAACAAAGTAAAGATTAAAGAGGGGCTTGGAGATAAATACTATAAGAATAGTCAAAGGAATTGACTTTGTATAGCCCAAAGAACAGAAGACTAAGTGGAGATGTAATAGCTGTCTTCAAATATATGAAGGGCTGCCACAGAGAACAGGATGTGTGTTTATATTCCATAGCTTCCAGAGTAAGACAAGATAGAGATCCACACACAAAATAGGAAGAAATTTCTGAATCAAAAGAGCTATATTAATCTGTGGAACAGCAAAAGTCAGATGACTACCCTGTTTTCCCCAAAATAAGACATTGCCTAATAATAAGCCCAATCGGGCTTTTGAGCGCATGGCAATAAGGCCAAGCGCTTATTTCAGGGTTCCAAAAAATATAAGACAGGGTCTTATTTTCAGGGAAACACAGTATTTGTTTGTGATGGTCATAGAATTCCTGCCCTGGGTAGGGAATGGAAGACCTCTAAGATTCCTTCTAGCCCATATAATTCTAGGTACATTAGTCTAATGCACCCCAAGACACCCCTTCTGAATAGTCCCAGTGATTCCTATGAAAAGATGAAAAAGAACTGGAGTCTTCTTCTCTTTGAAAAATCCTAAAACTTGCAGCAGGGTGAGATAAGAGTTCCAATCAATGGGCCAAGACATCATCCACAAGATAAAAAAAAAAACCCTGCAACAATTCAAACGGATTACTTTTACTATGATTTCAAATATACCTTAATTGAGACTGAAATAAATAAGCTCATCTTTCCAGTGCAGTGTTAATAAATACTATAAAACAAGTAGCAATATTGTGGAATCACAAAGATTTGAAGCTGCTTTTAAACTGACGCAAAATCATTGGAAATAAATGAACACGTTCTGCTGGCAGAAAGGATTCCCTCTCAACAGAAGAGAATACTTGTAGCTCAGGGTTTAACTGTGGGATCCCTGGTGCTCTCTGAACTTGGTTGTTTTTTTGCTGAAATTTCATTACCTAGCTATTATGCATATTAATTAAATATCTTCCATTAAAATAATGCTTAATAATAAAACAAGTGAGTTCAGGTATTGTGGTTTTAGGAGAACTCAAACCATCATAAAACAAGTCTTAAAGAATTTCAAAACTCCCAGGCAAGAAACTTATGAAACAAATTATATTCATGTATGAAACAAAGCTGCATCACTGCAAACCAAGAATCATGCCTATGGGGAACTTGGGTTTAGAGGTAATAGTTTAGAAAAGTAAACACAGAACTGTTAAGCTCAGTGATTTCATTTCATATGTGCTCCTAAAGATTCTCAAAACTACTTGGATATCCTGCCCTCTCTGCCCAGCAAGTACATATTCCAATTCTGGGTATTTGTAATTGCTATATTTACTAAGTAGTGATGGTCTAACACAATGGTGTCAAATTCGCATCATGTGATGTATCAGGATTTTTTCCCCTTCACTAAACTGGATGTGGGCGTGGCTAGAGCGTGATGCATCCAGCCCGCAGGCCCTGAGTTTAACAGCCCTGGTCTAACACTATGCACACATTGTAGGTATTTGTTTTATTACCATTTAGTATAAACAGGTTAAATTGTTTTGAAATAACACTAACAGTACATTCAGAGCTAAAGCTATCTCCTACCCAGCAGCTGTACAAGTCTTAAATTTGAACAATCCCTGAAGAACAAGTCTGATCTTTAGTGACATGACTGCTGAAACAATGTTTTGCTCTTGTTCTGCAAGGTTACCAAAAGGGATTAGGAAAATACTGTTTTAAATATGACAGGTTTAAATCTTTCATTAAAAAGATTTAGCATTGTAATCATTGCCTGCATATTGTGAATTCATAAATTGTCATGCTTCTTCAAAAGCTTTATAAAGCTTCATTTAATGGAAACCATTAGTCTTGACATACAAAGCCAGGGCTTTAATTTAGAAGGTTATGTATTAGGTGTTAAAAGGAAGTTGTGTTTTCTTGGGTCTAAATGTTTCACAGAATTTTATCTATAGATATATTAAACTATTTTAGTCTGTATTGTCTTTGTGAAAGGAAAGGGGTGGTGCTGGTAACAAATAGGCAGAATTTTATAATTAACATTAGACTTTTCAATATTTGTAATAATGATATCAAATCTACCATAACTATTAATAATTAATTTTGGTAAAAACATGTCCTTCAAAATATGCTAAACATTAAGAGCTCCATAAAGATATGGAGCTAAAGTGTTTAGTTTTAAGAGCTACATAATATATGCTATATTTTCTGCCTCAGAAGTATACTACAACATACATATTTTAAAGGTCATGGAATGTCATATGTGCCTCTAATAATTAAACTCCTGTTATTTGTAAAGGGAGCAATTTGAAATATGTGCATCATAAAAGATAATTCATATATGTCTTCATAGTCTCTGTTTACTGTGCTTCAGCATAAGCCAAAATATTTAACAGTCAGACTAGTTATATTAATCTGGTTATATATGTAGTACATGTGTAAGATATCAAATTATTTCTTTGAATTGCATGAATTTTCTAGGTCATTTTTCACTTCTAAGCTACAGCCTCTCACCACTTTATAATTCCTGTGTAAGATTACATTTGGAATATTGCATCGAGTTTTTCTCGCCATAATATAAAAAAATGTGGAAACTTCAGAAAAAAATACAGAGAAGACCAACAAAGATGATTAGAGGACTGGAAGATAAAACATGCAGAACAGATGCAAGACTTTGATATGAAAAGGGGGTCAACCTATTCTCCAAAGCACCTGAAGGCATAACAAAAAGCAATGGATGGAAATTAATCAAAGAGCGAACCAACTTGGAACTAAGGAGAAATTTCCTGAAAGTGAGAACAATTAATCAGTGGAACAAGTTGCCTCCAGATGTTGCGGGTGCTTCAACAATGGAGGTTTTAAGGAGAGATTGGATAACTATTTGTCTGAAATGATATAGAGCAGGGGTGTCAAACTCGCATCATCACAGGGGCATCACGTGACTTATCGGGACTTTTCCCCCCTTCGCTAAACTGAGTGGGGGTGTGGCAGTATGTGACGCATCCGGCCTGCGGGCCACGAGTTTGGCAGCCCTGATATAGAGTTTCCTGCTTGAGCAGCAAATTAGAAGACTCCAAGATCCCTTCCAATTCTGGGCTATAAGACTTTCAAGATCCCTTCCAATTCTGTTATTCTGTTGTACTCACAAATAATAATAAAAATGAAACATTTCACCAAACATAAAAATGTTATTGGAAATGAAATGAAGTAATTAGGTTCTCATCCAAACTTCCTAGCTGATGATAACAAAGGCAGGCCCTCCAATGGTGGCTGTAACCTAAGGACAGGTTAATGAAAGAAATGTCTTCGTAGGTATCTTAAATGATTTAGGTTTTGTACTTAAATACCAGCACTTTGCATGAGTACAAATGAATTAGAAATCAGTGCAGTTGGTATAATATAGCTTGTAGAATATTACAGTTTTAATAAAACAATTTCCAAACACTTTTAATGGACAATCCTACACATAACTCATTGCAGTTATATAAAGCTTGAAATGATCCAAAATATGTACCACTATAACCAGGTAATTCTATAAAAATAAAGCAGAAGAATCAATTAAAGCTGAACAAAGGCCAAAAGTAGTATCTAATCCAGGACCACAAGTGTTTATTTATTATTTATTTATTTATTTTGATTTTTATACCGCCCTTCTCCCGAAGGACTCAGGGCGGTGTACAGGCATAATAAAACCGACAATGCAATATACAAGTTTAAAATACGATTTAAAAAACTTATTTAAATTAGCCCAGTAATTAAAATTTACCATACTAAAAAACCCCGTTTAAAATTAATAAAATTTAACATTAAAATCCCAATTTAAGCCAGCCCCGCGCGGATAAATAGATGAGTCTTGAGTTCGCGACGAAATGTCCGAAGGTCAGGTATTTGGCGTAAACCCGGGGGAAGCTCGTTCCAGAGTGTGGGAGCCCCCACAGAGAAGGCCCTCCCCCTGGGGGCCGCCAGCCGACATTGTTTGGCGGATGGCACCCTGAGAAGTCCCTCTCTATGGGAGTGTACGGGTCTGTGGGAGGCGTGTGGTAACAGCAGGCGGTCCCGTAAGTACCCAGGTCCTAAGCCATGGAGCGATTTAAAGGTCATAACCAGCACCTTAAAGTGCACCCGGGAGGCCACAGGCAGCCAGTGCAGTCTGCGCAGGAGCGGTGTTACATGGGAGCTACGTGTAGCTCCCTCTATAACCCGCGCAGCTGCATTCTGGACTAACTGAAGCCTCCGAGTGCACTTCAAGGGGAGCCCCATGTAGAGAGCATTACAGTAATTACAGTGTTGTGTCTTGCCCGCCCTCAGAGCAGCCGGGGCCTTCTTATCTGCTCCCGAACACGGAGGAATGTATGCCTCCCGGCCCCAGTCCTGGCTCCATGCCCAGACAAACTGCAGAAGAAGGAGCACCTCCCGGCCCCAGCCCTGACTCCATGCCCAGGCAAACGGAGCAGCTAGACCCCTCCCCCTCCTCCACAGCATGTGAGCCTGAGAAGGGTTTATTACCAACAGCTGATTGGAGTGACCCTCGCATCAGAAGATTGGATAGGCGGAGGCAACAGAAGGAAGGGAGGGGCAGGCCTTAATGAGTGCTGAGTCATGGAGCCACACCCCATGGCCTATATAAAAGATCTGCTTTCTGGCAGTCTCTGAGTCAGGCAAAAGTCGAACTTATCTTGCTGAAGTCACTTACTGGTCTCCTGCCTGCTCTGAGGATTTTGCTAGGACTTTGGGCAGAGCTGCAGAGGCAAGCCTGATTCGGATTTCCCTGACCCGGCCGTCAGCGGAGGAGTGGGACACGACAACAAACTTGGTTCCTTTAGCTTGTATCACAGCATATATACCATCACCAATACTGAATCTCCAATCACAGATTAGTTTTCATTACTATATCTGCCTAGTCTGGTCTGGTTTGAGCTGTAATATTAGCTCACATCCACTCCATGATTACATTCCGGAAATGCAGAGATCATACCCATCCATCAGGGATAGGGAAAGAAATATTGACATGAATGATATCATTATGGAAATGCTATGAGTTATATGCTTCAGTTGGAAACTATAAGGTAATTATATAAATGTAACATTTAGATAATGATATCATGCTCATGCTAACATTTTGACATTATCAAGATTTGTCATAGACTCTAATGAGAACTTGTAGCATAGTTAAACAGTATCAGCGTATTTTTGTCTAATTCAAAATTTCCAGTAGATTTCACTTAATTACATAATAATATTTTACTGAAGACATGGCTAGTCCTCATTTAGTGACCACAACTGGACTGGCAACTTGAATATTAAGTAAACTGTGAATATGCTACAATCTTACTTCAGCTTTCCTTGCTTTTCAAATCTGCAAAGGTCATAAATGTAATGATTAGTCACGAAGTTACTTTTTCAGGTCCATCATAACTGCAAATGGTCACTAAACAAGGCAGTTGCTAAACAAAGATTAGCTGTACTACACAAATGGATGCAGTGAAACTTTGGGAATAAATATGGATTTGAGCATATGCATTAAACTAGGATAGGCACTAAATTGGATGGTAAATAAGCTCCAGAGCAGTAATGTCATGTATCAGAACAGTGTGAACTTGACTTAAATATTTTCTAAAGTACTTGAGAAATATAAAGTCAAATACAATAGTTTATTGATGGGAGCAATGATGAACTAGGACACTTTAAATTTGCTAACAGGAAAAATTCTCTCCTTTTCATGTACATTGAAAAGCATGGGAACTAAAATCTTATTTTCCCAAGCTTTTCAAAAATTAAAAAAGTAGTACAGATTTTTGTGAGTGAAAATTTGGAAAAAGAAGTTTTATAGCAACTCATTGTCATCAGCTTCAAACATTCAGAGCCAAAAAATGTTCAGGAATAGAAGTGGCATAGCTTCCCTGTTTAAATTATATATGAATGTTCACATATTAAATGTGCATCTGTTTCAGAAACACACTAGATATTTTATCTGTGGAAAGAATGCATTATCCTGATGTGATAAATTGCAACAAAGAGCTTTTAAATGTTGTGTGATATAGACTATAGAATAACAGAGTTGAAAGGGACCTTGGAGGTCTTCTAATCCAACCCCCTGCTTAGGCAGGAAACCCTACACCACTACAGACAAATGGTTATCCAACATCTTCTTTAAAACTTCCAGTGTTGGAGCATTCACAACTTTGGGAGGCAAATTGCTCCACCGATTAATTGTTCTAACTGTCATGAAATTTCTCCTTAGTTCTAAGTTGCTTCTCTCTTGGATTAGTTTCCATCCATTGCTTCTTGGTCACCTCTCAGGTGCTTTAGAGAATAGTTTGACTCCCTCTTCTTTGATATTGGAATGAGATATCGGAATACTACTATCAGATCTCCCCTAGTCCTTCTTTTCATTAAACTGGACATACCCAGTTCCAGCAATCATTCTTTATATGTTTTATCCTCAAGTCCCCTAATCATCTTTGTTCCTCTTCTCTACACTCTAGAGTCTCAACATCTTTTTTACATTGTAGCGACCAAAACTGAATGCAGTATTCCAAGTGTGGCCTTACCAAGGCATTATAAAGTGGTATTAACACTTCAAGTGATCTATATGTGACATATAGTCCCAAACAAAAAAAAGCAGGGGGGGGGAATAAGATTTTTCAAATTAAGGAAAGCATAAAATATATAGAGGCATATGACAGGTATTAAACGTGTCAATGAAAGAATTGCAAAGCAACTATTCCTTTTGGACAACTATATTCAACTCCAAAACCGATTGCTACATTGCAAAATCAAAATGCAGTAAAATAGAAATGATTTGTGTGTTGCTCTCTGTGTCTCATAAAGCTTGAGCACCGCAACTTGTCTGACACTTCATAAAGGGCCATAAATGCTTCAAAAATGCTCTAAACCAAAGGACATTTTAATTAGTGTATCAGTTGCTGTCTCCACTGAAATGCAAATACGTGGCTCACTACTTCCAATAAATATGCTGTCCTTTTCTTTGTTCTGGCATTAGTTCCCAGAAAATTCAGAAAGATGCTTCTGGCTTTCATAATGGCCCACTGCAAATAAATAGTACACACATAACTCTAGATACAGTATATGATCTTGTTTATATATATCCTTCCTTTCAACAGAGTAAATGAAACATCCAGTCAAATAGTCCAGTTATCTTATCTATGTTTTTGCATCAACAATGAGCAAAGTCTTTGGTGTTCCCGTCACGTTGTGCAGTCTCTATCATCTGGGAATGATTCTACATACCATAACATGTATATCTTTCCTATCAGATATGAACAAACAGAAATCAAAAGAAATTAGCCACAGGCTAAAAATGATCAGATTTAGTAATACTGGTTTGCACTAACAGGGAGTAACAATCTCAGCCATGGATAAAATACAATGGGTCTGGGTTCATTCACAAGAGCTGCTACCTAACTTTCAAAGTAAACAGTGATGGAGATGAGTCACAATTCCATAGTCTCCACTACTGAAATAGTCCTTCGAATAGTGCAGGCAAAAGTTTATGTGAATTTATTCCCATCCCAAGGACCATCAATGGTATTTTTGGGGCTATGGGACCTCTTTAATTCTTGTATAGCCAAATGATGTTTAAACTGACCTGAAGCACAGGACAAATTTATTGAAGGTCAGGGTAATCAGAGTAGCACTCTACAAATTTGAGCAATCATTACAATGTCATTCAGGCTGCACAAAACTTCACATAGTTAAATAATCTATCAGATTAGGAACAGATTAATTGAAGCAGGAAACTAAATCAGGTGGCTTGAAGTACTTTGTTCTTTTTCAAAATCCTGTGCAGATTTGCTTAAGGGATTCTGCTGATTTTAGTATTATAATATTGCAACTTCATCTCTTCTGTATGTGGGAAATACTGAGGGGAGTTGAGTGGCATGATGGACTCTCTGGCACCAATAGAACACATAAAACTTTCTACCATGAAAATTCTTTTTGCTATAGGCTTTATTCACTTTCTCAGCATTTAAGATCTTGAATGGTCTTTTTTCCATCTTTGCTAGTGGAGTTTTATAACCCTTTGCAGGTCCTGTCAATATACCAGTAAGTAGGGGTTTTAGGTATGATTTCAAGCTTGACTAGTTTGTTACACATTCTTAAGTAAAAAATGTACCGAGAGAGGCTTCTTCACACAGAGAAAAAAGCTTATCAACAAGGTCCTATCATACCAAAACCATTTGTCTAACTTCATCACATAACAGCAAATCAATGATTGTTGTTCTGACCACTGGTCAGAAAAATTCAAACAGCCAATGTGGTCTGTCCAGCAATTACTCTATTGCAGCTAGTGATAAGGAGTCTTCCTAGGAGGGGCCAAGTTTGCTGATCAGCTAACCATTCTTCCTGGCCTGTGAGCAGATGCCAAAAATGAAGCCATTTCATAAGTGCAAGGACAATGTTTCAGTGTCACATCAAGTTGAACATTGCAAATAATGTTCAAGCAGCATGTAAGAGCATTACAGCTCTCTCTTCAGTAACTAAGCTACCCCCCTTAATCACTTTTTCAACTATTGCTTTGCTGAGCTACATTATGCAGGGCTGTAACAGAGCCTTTATTCTCTTCCTTCATGAAGGATTACAAGCTTAATTCAACTGTCTTGGTAGTATTTCAGCAGAAGTATTCTTTAAGATATAGAATATCTTGTTTGTAATTTTGTTCAGAAATGCAATGCAGAAATAAACTGGCAACCACCGCAGCTAGCAAAGAGGAGATATTACCTGGTTATACAAGGCATATTTTGGGTGACTAGGCACCTTCTGATCTGACCAAATTATCTTGATTCAAATACAGCTAGTTTTGAAAACAGATAAAATATTCTATAGGAAATTTGGAAAACTTTCAGCTACAGTTTTAACCTCCCAATTCCCTTTTAACATATTTTTTTCTTTTAGAAAAATCTAAAACTGCTTAAGTTGCTATGTATCTTCTGATGCTTTTGGAATTCAGAAATTCATTGAAACTGCCTTGTAGGAATTAAGAACTTTAGTCAGACATTTTTGTTACAGTATTGTTGTTAATCTTTTCTAGTGGCACCACTTATATCCTGTTGCAATTTTTTAGGTCATACTGGTGGATTGTTTCAGATGATTATTTACCTTTCACGAATGAAGGCAAATATACATGATAATGATGCAACGTCAAATCTAGATTGATGATCGGGACCAGAGATTTACTCTTCCAAGTTTTTGGATTGTGCTAGAGTCCATCTTCAGTACTTCCTTTGGGTTTTCCGTAAGTCATGTTTAAGTAGTACTTAGGAGCCAAGGGTTTGGTAGCAGAAGGAAACAACTGCCAATCTCCAGCCATAAACATACCAATCAGCCAATAGAAAGGCACCACAATAAAAACACAGAATAGACCAAAGCATGTATTCCAATAAAGATAAGTTCCCTAAAGATAGGTTCCAGCACAAGTCTGAAAGCTTGGAAGAGTTAATCTCTGGTCCCGGTGATTAACCCAGATTCGACCTTGCATTATTACCTCTATTTTACCTCTCAGCTTCTAGTACATAACGAGTAGCTTGTAGATGGGTGGATGAAGGTTGTATTCAATTTTATGTGTTATTCCAAGAACCGTCTACAAAAAATGAATAAGTAGACAATGCAGCAAATAAAAATATGATTCCTGAATAACTTGTTGGAAGAAAAGAGTTTCAGGATGGAATGAAAATGTGGTAGTGTTTTTCTCATATCACATTTAAGTAGCCTAGCTTTATTTTTCACCACATTCCTGGTAACAGCAAAGAAGTAAGAAGGAGTACCCTTTGCTTTTTTTTTTTAACTACACAACTTAATGAAAGACAATCTAGACTGATCTACATAAGAATTCTATTTGGTAAAGTTTAATGAACATAGTACCCACAATAAATCCTATTCTCTGTAAGCAACAGCCAAGTAGAGTATTTTCACATTCTAAATAAAAAGGCACAATGAACCACATTCTCTTTCTGACATTTCAAGCTCCCACATGTAACCTATTTTACTAAGTTCCGAAATCCACATATTTGTTCTGTAAGTGCCTACACCACCATTCACAAGACATCTAAATAAATCAACTAAACTTCAATATCCCACTCTAACTTGTGGCAAATAATAAAGACATACTACTAATTCTAATACTTTAGCAATACTCTACCAATTCTCCATTCTCCCAAAATATTTCCAAATGTTATATCAAACACAGATAGCTCTACTCTAGAAAATGTTAGCAGTAAACATGGGTTTATTTTAGAACTGGATCATTTACGGGTTTTACAATGATGAGACAGCAGAATAGTGTAAACACAATTATAGGAAACGGCACTTGGACTCAAGTTTGCACAAACAGAATCCAATTATTGAATCTGATATTTGCAAAGAATGAAAACAGAGCTTACACAAGTCATAGAAGGCCTAAACCCACAGAATGACAACTTAAGCTACAAAACTGATTACTGTTTTATATTTATACAAAAGAATGATTATTTTATTTATTTATATCAAACATAAAATTCTGCAGTGCTTGTGCAGCATTCAAGGTAGCTAAATATTGAAAATAACATTCCAGAAGGAAAAGTGTGTGTGGTTTTGTTTTTTTGTTTTTTGCTTAATGGATTGGATAGGTCAGATAAATTAAGGACATCTCATTAAAATTACACATTTATGCTTGCTTGCCTAAACAACGTTTTTACTAAATAATGACACACTATGGGAGTACACTGCCAGCTTAACCTCCCGGGACAGCAGCCAATTAATCTGGTGCAAATACCAAACTTCACAAACACAGGACTCATCTTCACATTCTGCTTGCCACGGCATTTCATTAATGCTTTTTGCAGTGCATGTCCATTTAATGTCACCTCCATCTGACTGTCAGCACACAGTCCAGAAGCATATTTAATTTTTCTCTCAGAAGAAAACTTTACATGCAGACAATTTTTGGGAAAACTTGCGATAAAACCTAAGCCTTTCTGAGTTGCTTGCTAGTGAGATGGGCGACACATACATTTAATAAATAAAATAAAATAAAATAAACTTGAATAAATAGGTATCAGTAGAAAAAAGGAAAAAAGAAAGTTTATGGTACAGGGAGTCCTCTGGTTCAGATTTCTTTGCTGCCCATTCAGGCATACATTTTGGTGGGAGGTATTGATTTATAGAGTTATATCAATCTCTTTTTTTTTGACAGGACTATCAATCTCCCAGAAGATGAAACGGAATCATGGATATTGCCATCTAAAGGTCACTGCACAAAAATGGGATATATTAAAAATAAAAAATCATATTTTATGTGTGTAAGATTTTAAAATCCTGCTAATCAAAGTCAATGCAGGAATTTGAGGTTATTTTAAAAAAAAATACTGGAATCTTAACACATATACCAGCAGCACTCCTGAATGACATGCACACTTCCTTGCTGACTAAACTAATTTTATGCAAGCTTTGTCTCTCAGGAGTAAGAGCCACTTAGCTCCATTCTATGTAGCACAGAAGCTTATAAAAGTACAACACAGGATAAGGGCAGGTGTTTTCCCCTATGCAGAAAAAGCCTCCTAGCTATCATCTGCTCATGTTAACATACACCTTTTTAATAAACTATGTCAAAAAGTAATATATGGAAGTTGTTACTGAGATTATTTCTGAATATTCCTATCCAGACTCATGACTTGATTTTCCTCTGCCTATCTCTGGGCCTCGTAAACTCCCTTACCTCCTGGATGTTCTCCTCATTTCCTACTTTAAGTATTTCTGCCACCTATCTCTTTATCTTGTGTTTGGTCTAGACACTAGATTTTAATTTCCTGCACTAAACTGCTGAAACAATCAAGACTGTCCACTAGAGACCATGTAATTAGCTGACGTGACCAGATTTTGGACCTAATGTTCTTCATAATGTTTTCCACATAATCTTCTGACAGTTTATTGTACACAAATAATACATTAAAATAAAAGTTCTTAACTCGCTTGTAAGTATTCATAGTTGTAGGTATGAATTGTTATGATAAAATTAACACATTAAATACTCTTTGAGCCAGAATTAGGGCTGATATGATTTGACTCCAGTTCATTTATGTAAATAAAGGTTTTGTTTTTGAGCCAGCTTGTCACAAATTCTTTGTAGCACTTATATCTACAATCACTTTTTAAAATTATGTAATTACCCTACCAGTCCCTCTAGATTTCTCAGTTGCCTTCAATACTATCAACCATGACATTTTTCCAGGTAATCTGTGATGGTTGAGAATTGGGTATACTTCAGCAGTTTGCTTCCTTCAGAAGCGGATGGTTTCAGTTGATTGAATGGGAAAGGAGAATTCAAGTCCACTCCAACCTCTTTCTCATCTTATTTAATATCTATATGAAGCTGCTTGAGAGAAAATTGTGGCCAAGGAGGATTTTGCCCTTGTCAGCTGCAGCAGAAGGTACTGGCAACATTCTCTCATTAGCTCATCATCTCACAGGTGGACTATTATAATATGCTCTATATAGGACTGTCCTTGAAAATCACACAGAAACTGCAAAGTTAAAATATGGTGGCCCATATGTTAATCATGACAACCCATGGAACTGCAATGGTTGCCAGTTGGTTTCCAGGTGCAATTCAAGATGCTTTAAAGTCCTACATGACTTGGAGCCTGGCCATATCTGAGGCTTTCTCCAAAGAGTGTCTGTCTGTGCAAGACATGTCTCTACAGAGTTCTTGCTGAAAGACCCCCCACTCCCTGTATGTGCAATGAGAAATGATCTGGATGCAAGCTTTCTCCATAGGAGCTCTCCTCCTACTAAGACAGCACTCTGAATTTTAACATTTAAGAAGATTTTAAAACACTTTTCAACACTTATTTAGGAACCTTTAGAAGTTCCTTTGTATAGGATGTATTTTTTAGTTAGTGACACACAGGATCATGGCTTCTATGATTATAATTGGTTTTCAACATTGTTTAATTACATGTTTGTTTGTTGAGGCTTATAGGCTATTTAAAGTTGAATGACAGACATAACATGAAAGCAATCTTTAAATAAAACAAATCTTAAGGATTCTCTTAGATATCCTGATATTCCTAAGAGAATATCAACAACAGGATTAAAGGAAAAAAATGAAATTAACAAGATTTAAGATATGACAAGAAGGAAAATACCATTAAAATATGAAAACTAGTAATATCCATGAAAGGAAGAGATATAAAACATATTAGAAATGCAAAGAACTAGTCAGAATATGTAGCTGTAAAAATGAATTAGAAAGCAAGAGTTCAGAATGAGAAATCATATGCCAAATCATAGTAGTTACAATAATCAAATCCAGTCAACTTCAGAAATTAAGCATATTTTTATGATATTAATCAATAGAAAAGAAAATGAAAGATACTTGATGGACTCAAGAAGCAATGAAAAATAAACTTTGGAATCAAATAATTAATAAAGAACATTTACAAAAAATAGATATATTTTAAAATAGTTTTAGATAAATTCAGGAAGATAAATTCAGGGAGGAAGAAATGCTGTTATTAAACAATTGTGACTGCATAGTTTAGTATAAGTCAATTTACCATGTTCAAAAGTATTCTCTAGAAAAATTGCTGCTTTATATCCTGTTCTTTTAAAAATATATATTTTAAAATAGTAATTAGAATAATAAAAGTAAATACTGCTTTTTACTAAATAAACAAATCAAAAAAGCAGAAAATAGGTTTTTAGAAAACAGATGGAGAAAGTCAAAATGTCAATATTTTCATAATAGGGGAGATGTGATGGTTAAAAAATAATCAGCTTGATAGAGCAGAGGGTTAAACAAACCTAACCTTTTAACTGGAATGGTTCCCTTTTGATTCACAGCAGAATATGATAAAGCTTCTGTTCACCATTAGCTTATATCTCTTACAGAAATAGTTTTCTTTGATAAAAGTTACTTGTTCCATTACTTTAAAACTTGCCTAAAGAAACCAAGTCAAAGTATGCATATCAAATAATGAAGCATGAAAGAATCATTTGTCTGAACAGCAAGCCTAAACTCAGATTGCTTCTCTATTTCCTTCTAAGGCTTCCTATTATTCATCTAGGACAGAAACATTTTACTTCGATAATTCAAGCACTTGATACATTATCATATTAACCCACATCTATGCTGACCTAAGACATTTTGCTTCCTGAAGCAGAATCAAAATGGCATCATTTCCTTAAGCAAAGGCCAATACATTAAAATATAAAAATATATCATCTAAGCAACAATTCTCAACTTCATCTCTCCCCTTAAATTTTGTCATTTGCATTTTAACTCTATTAAAGTTAATTTAGATAGGATTTTTTGCAGTAAAATCAATACAACTCTGATGAGAAAATGCATTTATAGACATAGCTTTGTATTTCAAAGCTCATATTCTCTGGAACTTAGAGCAGTTCTGCAACATGCATGAGATGCCTGCACTGTTTTATTGAGGAACAGCTCTGGTTTGTAATATAAAAATAAATGTTTACTATGTTTTAATCTCTCTTCTATAAAACTTTTAAACTATAAAACTATAGTAAACTTTTAAACTATAAACTATAAAAACTATAAAACTTTTGCAAACAGAGAGCCAGTTTGGTCTAGCAGTTAAGGCATCAGGCTAGAAAGCAGGAAACCAAGTCCCGCCTTAGGCATGAAAGCCGGTTGGGTGACTTTGGGACAGTCACTCTCTCTCAGCCCAACCCACCTTACAAGGTTGTTGTGTTATTGGGGGGGAAGAGGAAGGGGGAATATTAAGTATGTTTGCTGCCTTGAGTTGCTTATAAAAATAATAAAGATGGTATATATAAAATAAATAAAGCAAAGCAACCATGAAGCTGCTGAAACTGCTGTAGGAATCTTGGATGCACCTACTTTTATCTCTACATACAGAATTGTAATTTTGGTGCAGCTTCTTGATACATAGCCTTATCTATAGCCAGGCACTTTCATTAGCTACACACAACCTTTCATATGAGGGGGGTGGAGAGGACAGGCCCATATACATATACTGTATGTATACCCATATACATGTCACAGTTGCATCAATAATTATAACATAATGAATACTGATGGAACAAATGTTAATTTGTGTTGCAAAATAATACCCAATCTGGCTGCATCGTAAAAGACAAATCCCATAGTATTTATATTATCAAAAAACCTGATTCCATTGTCAATACCTTGACTTGAGATTGAATCTCAGCATACTTTTCTTGCTGTTGTCTTTAAAAACTTTCCAAAAGTTTGTGTAAAATGTAAAATTAGTACAAAATGCCATGGCATAGGGCCGGGCTACTTACGGGACCGCCTGCTGTTACCGAATACCTCTCACTGACCCGTGAGCTCTCACAGACAGGGACTCCTCAGGGTGCCGTCTGCTAGACAGTGTCGTTTGGCGACACCCAGGGGAAGGGCCTTCTCTGTGGGGGCTCCCACCCTCTGGAACGAACTCCCCCCAGGACTTCGTCAACTTCCGGACCTCCGAACCTTCCGCCGTGAGCTTAAAACATATTTATTCATCTGCGCAGGACTGGACTAGATTTTAAATTTATATTGGTTTTAATGGGTTTTATTATTTATATTGTTCTTTTTTAATTATTTGGCTGTGTAGAATAAGTTTTTTAATTGATATTTTATCTTGTATTTATATGTACCTTTTTATTTGCCTGTGAACCGCCCTGAGTCCCTAGGGAGATAGGGCGGTATACAAATACGATAAATAAAAATAAAATAAATAAAATAAAATAAAATCCCATGAAATTTATATCGAAATGACTGCAATGGTTAATAGACAGCATCCAAACTGGTGAAATAGCATTGCTCAGATTTGTTATTTACCATTCTATGGGAGGAAAGAAGCTACCTTACACTGTATCAGATCACTGTTCTATCTAGTTCAAGATATTATTTTGATTGGCAGCGGGTCTCCAGGATTCCAGGCTGAGATTCCTTCCAGTTTTACCTGAAAATTCTAAGGAATGGCAGATATAAGGCTTTCTGTACAGTAAATGCCATATAAGTGAACAATAGTTCCTTCCTTTTGATTACAAATATAACACAAATGAACTGAACACTGTTGTAAAATCCACACAATTATAAATAGAACTTTTTTAAAAAAATTGTATCACTGGAGCTTGATAGAATTAAGCCCTTTCTTTTCCTTTTTTTATAAAAAAATGTATACAGATACTTAAATTTCATATTATGAAGAAATCTCCCTCATGAATAGAAAACTGACACATAAAGCAAAGCAGAAGATCAATAACCACAGTAGATTAGTAGGGAAATATTTTCATTTGCTTAACATTATGCCTTCAAAAAATGGGAACATTCGATTCCTAAACTGGGGGATGCATTTGTCCTTTTTGTCTACCAAAAAAAAAAAAAAATTACAATAGCTTAATTTCATGTTGCAAAAAAATGATCCCTCTATATTCTTTATCAATTTAATCCTTTGATTGTATTCAGGAAAGGTCTTCTTTATTAAAGGATTTCACTTTAAGCTCACCACCTGAGACCTTACTATCCCTCACAGTTCCAATTTCTTATGACAGAAACAGATGCACCACCTTATGTAGCTGCTTTGCTTGATTTATCCCTAAATATGGACATCAGCGTTCCAGCCAAATGAGTGCTCGCCTCCTGTCCTAAATATCTGCTGCTACTCAACATTAGCCCCTCGGATGCCATTAAATATAACTATTTGGATTTCTCTGGTGTCCCTGCTGTGTTTACAAGAGTTATATAGCAATGTTACTATTCAAGGAAAACGTGAGTTGAAGTCTTTTCCTCAGGTTACCATATTTGGGCTGCAAAAATCCAGATGATTGGTTGTTAAAAACAAAAGGATACAGAAAGCTCTCTGCACCATCATCTAGTGATTGTCTGGTTTTGTTGCAGTCTGGATATAGTACTACTAATTTGGGGGGGGGGATTTCTCTCCACCCAGGGTATTAAGCTAACTCCAGAGCTGAAGGACTAACAAGATTAACACTATGATTATCCAATGCTACATTTTTGCTTTCTAAATTCAAAACACCAAAGGATTTTATTCCTGTAAAGAGAAGGTTTGAAAAGATAGATCTTTTTTCTCTAAAGTTAAATATATTATTCTGATTAAGTTCTCATCTATGATATAGTGTAGCTCCCAAAGACCACAGGAGCTTATTTTCAGAAAGTGATAATATACTGTAATAAGCACACAGTCATTATCATGTAATTCTTGGGAGAATTGATCACTGGTAGCATTGATTGATCACTGGAAGTATTACTAATAAAGATATTAAATATCTTGAACATATTATATAATGCAAAGATAAGTTTGGGAGAAGATCTGACAATGAAAAATCAAAGATAATGTTTAAAAAGAGTGACTGAAACGTTTATAGCTAGATACAATCCCTGGAACTCAAAGAAGTGGGTATTGACAGAGAAATTGTCCTTTGAATCACAAAACTTCAGAAATAAATAAATGGCTGAATAACGTATTGTATCTTGTTTTCAAGGAGTTATGGTATATTATAAAAATAACATTTTAAAATAGCCTATAAACAGTTTCATACGGTAAAATCTTTGTCCTTAAATAAATCAACTATCTTCAATTAAATAAACATTTCTTTATGAAAGGAAATTAGCGTTGTATTTTTAACAAAAAATATCAACATAATATTCTGAAAAACATCAAAAGTCATGTAAGATACATGTGAAAATGTTCTAGTCTGAATAAATATTCCACATGGAGGGAAGTATGCAGTGGAGTACCCCAAGGCTCTGTTTTAGGCCCAGTATTCTTCAACATCTTCATCAATGACTTGGACGAGGGGATAGATGGGGAACTCATCAAATTTGCAGATGACACCAAGCTGGCAGGAATAGCCAACACTCCAGAAGATAGGCTCAAGTTACAGAAGGATCTTGACAGACTTGAACATTGGGCACTATCTTGGCCAATAAAAAATTCTATTCTATTCTATCTAACAAAATGAAATTCAACAGTGAAAAAAGTAAGATTCTACATTTAGGCAAAAAAACAACAACAAAATGCACAGGTACCGTATATGTGGTACCTTGCTCAATAGTAGTAACTGTGAGAGGGATCTTGGAGTCCTAGTGGACAACCATTTAGATATGAGCCAGCAGTGTGCAGCAGCTGCCAAAAAAGCCAACCCAATTCTGGGCTGCATAAACAGAGGGATAGAATCAAGATCACGTGTAGTGTTAATACCACTTTATAATGCCTTGGTAAGGCCACACTTGGAATATTGCATTCAGTTTTGGTCGGCACGATGTAAAAAGGATGTTGAGACTCTAGAAAGAGTGCAGAGAAGAGCAACAAAGATGATTAGGGGACTGGAGGCTAAAACATATGAAGAACGGTTGCAGGAACTCGGTATGCCTAGTTTAATGAAAAGAAGGACTAGGGGAGACATGATAGCAGTGTTCCAATATCTCAGGGGTTGCCACAAAGAAGAGGGAGTCAAACTATTCTCCAAAGCACCTGAGGGTAGAACAAGAAGCAATGGGTGGAAACTAATCAAGGAGAGAAGCAACCTAGAACTAAGGAGAAATTTCCTGACAGTTAGAACAATTAATCAGTGGAACAACTTGCCTACAGAAGTTGTGAATGCTCCAACACTGGAAATTTTTAAGAAAATGTTGAATAACCATCTGTCTGAGATAGTATAGGGTTTCCTGCCTGGGCAGGGGGTTGGACTAGAAGGCCTCCAAGGTCCCTTCCAACTCTGTTGTTGTTATTTGTAAAGAATAGCTAGAGAAAAGGAATATAGCTCTTTCTACAATCAAATTCCTGAACATTCCCTTAATATTTAACATCTCAGCTACATACAAAATTTAAATATAAGCTTACATAACACTGAACCTATATTGAGACATGATATATTCAATCCAGAGGACACATTTACTGTAGCACTATTGTTTTACCAATTACATTTCATTAGGCAACAGAAACCTAAACATAGCTTCACACATTACATTTTTGGGGCACATCTTATCTATTTCACACAAGTCAGTAAAATTATAATGTGATTACATGCATACAAAGATTATTTATAATAACACATTTGAAGCTTTATTGCACACTATCCCCAATTTATAGATATCCAAATGCAATGATGAAGCCAATAAAATTATATCTTCTTGCCTCGGTCAACTCTTATGCAAACGAAAATATCATATTGTTAGCTCCATGTATTCCAAAGACACACAAAAAGTTTACCAATGAAATTGCTAAGAGGTCAGCATCTAGTCCAGGGGTGTCCAAACTTGGTCCCTTTAAGACTTTTGGACTTCAACTCCCAGAGTTCCTCAGCCAGCTTTGCTGGCTGAGGGACTCTGGGAGTTGAAGTCCAAAAGTCTTAAAGGGACCAAGTTTGGACACCCCTGATCTAGTCATAAGTCACTTCCTGACAGCCACCTACTTCTAATGCAGGTCTGCACAACAAGCAGTCTGCTAAGCAGACTTGTGCGATCCTCCGGGGTTTTATCAAGACAATAAATTCACTGCCACCACAAAAGACATACTGCTGAATGCCTCCAACACCACCCAGCCTCACTGCTGAATCTCCTCCAGCACAGCCACTGGTGACCATCATCCCAGGTATCCCTTTGTGGCCCTGTGATTATTTATAATTAATCAGTGGGGCTCTTTCCCAAGTTTTGCAAGCCTCTTCTAATGTACAAGACTATGGTGGAGAGTCCTTTTGAATTGCCTGCATACAGCAGAGAGAAAAATTGGTTTCACATTTTATGAGGGTTGAGAGATGGGCCTTTTGACTCTTCTTAACGTTCTCTGGCATGTTAAAATGGAAATCTCACTTTTAAGGATAAAAGTGACTTGCATTGTTGCTAGGTACTCCCAGAGTCTAGCCTATCTGTAGCCAGCGGGCTAAGGGAAGGGTAGACACAGTTTTTGAGCACAAATACTGATAAACAAGGCCAAGCAATACTGTCAAGTACCACTTCTCAAAAACCTACTGGCTGCTTCTTTTTAAATAAAAATGCTTCCTTTTGCAAATAATTTCTACATGGCTGGAAACCCATTTCAGCTTACTAGAGGAATTGACAAACACAATCAATTATTCAGTGCAATAACGTTACTCAGCCTCTGATTATGGAAATATTACTGAATTTGTTGAACTATATCATTCATTTATGTGTATATACATACACAAATACATGCAGAAACATGCAACATTTCACTGGCTCTAATCATAGAGATCCAGTCACATTAGGCAAAATTCTGTCTCTCTGAAAAAGTCTTTAATGCTGGAAATGGTGGGAGGAAAAAGAAGAGGAAACCTATCAGCAAGGTGGGCAGACTCAGTTACAGTAGTGATGAGTGCATCACTGGAAGATCTGAAAGAATAGATTAGAGATAGATTGTTCATAGAGATATCTATGTGGTTGCTAGGAATCAAAAACAATTTGATGGCTAATAATTAATAAAAACTATAGAAATTATATAAATCAAAATACTGTAAAAACAAGGCCAAATAAATTGGAAAGTCACACATTTCCTTTTCTTCCATCTTTACAAGACAGTTTATGAGATACCCAGCACTAATGCTAATTTTGTCTTCAAAGAAAATGCATCTGAATCTTTTGAGTGGGTGCGTTGCAGATGGTGAAGTACAAAAGGGTGTACAATTTATCCAAGTTATTCCTCATACTACTAAACTATGTTTTATTATCACATCGAAAGAGGGTCATAAAAGTATACTGTAAGGATAATCTGATTTCCAAAGGAGATGCTTTAGAGACAAAAAAATGTGTTGACACTTTTAATCAGCCAATGCAAGGGCTGAACTTTGTAGCTTTGGGGCCAGCCAAATTAGTTTTGAATGACATGTGATATTAAAATTAGAAGTGGTGTGTATAAAGAAGATATTTTCTGGAAGACTTGGAAACCATTTGTGGACTTTGCGCTTGCAACATTGGACGCTTCGGTACCTGTACCTCGAGAACGTATCGTGAGCGATCGTGAGGATATATCCGAAGACCCAAATCTTCCTTTTTTTTTTTTTTTTGTATAGCACAAGGGTGTAATAATGTATTTTCTTTTTGTTTGTTTGTTGCAAAAAAGTAATAAAAAAATTAAAAAAAAAATTAGTTTTGAAGTTGGTCTTTTCAAGTATTCTAATTACAAAAAGTAAATGGGGCAGGAAAAGAATAATTATCTATAAGGACAGGAAATTTATTTGCAATTACTACTTAGATAGGAATTTATCAGGCAGGAAGGATGCATATTGTGTTGGAAGAAACAACAGTTGTGAGACAATCCCCCAAGGATGCTTTTACTGTCTCTTGGAAATGTGATTAATCTAGCCTGTTTTCATGGTAATCTTGGGACCAGTTCGTAATTATAGGTAGATGGGTTAGCAAAACAGAGCTGACAAGTGATTTCTTCACCATATATATGCACATATTGCTACCAAAGTATAGGAAATTCTCATCATGTTAAAGAAATTATTACCTAGATTAACACATTAGAGTTTCAAAAAGAAAAATGATGCTTAAGTCATGTTTTCATGTAATTTACCATAAGCATTAGCCACAGCTTTGTGACTTCAGTAAATAAAATATCAGCCAGCATTTCAGTAGAAGTTTAGTCATTCCTTTTAGCAACTAAGTAAAGCTTTTAACAAGAGAAAGTGGCACTATTGTGTCTAAAACAGAAATGATAAACCAGTCCCTTTATATACACTACTAGTTCCAGAAAAATCAACATTCAATTTTCTTCATTCATTCAGGCTATTTTAAAGTTGAATTAATTCAAGTCTAAACAAACCAATGATTGGTTTTTTTCCCCATTATTACTCCATTATTCTTATTCAAGTATGCAAACTTACTCACCTCCATAGGACTTCTGAATAAGCATGTATGAGCCTGTCATCCTATATGTAGCACATTCTACAATTAAAATAAAACAGCCTGCTACTGCATAAAGATTAGGATTTATCACTTTGAAAATATCATATACTAGGCAACCCATGATCTGTTGGGTCATCCTTTCAGAAATATTTCTTCATCTAAACAGAGCACCAGAATGATCACGGGAAGCAAACAGCAGCGGGAGCAGCAGCAACTTCTGATTTCCTACTGGTTTCCCCATTGACTTTGCTTGTGGGAAGCTGGCAGGGACCCTTGCAAATCATTCCTCTTCCTTGGCTGACCTGCACAACTACTTGCCACTTTGCTGGAAAAGGGGGAGTAATGGAATGGCCATGGGTAGGCAAAATGGTAGTGTCAACAGATTTCTGATTTCCTGTTGGCTTCCAAATTGATACCGGTATTACTTGGTATTACTTGCGGGAAGCTGGCAGGGAACATCAGAAATCCTTCCTCCACAGTTGACCTGCTTTGTGACTTTGCTGGGGTGAGAACGAAGAGAACTGTGGACCATAAATAAAACTGCACCCCACCCCCCAATTCTCATCCTGACATGTCCCCACGTAGCCCCTCCCTACAAGGAAAGAGAGGGCTCTGCCATTGACTGATGGTGCCCCTCAGCAAACACCGGAGTTGCTTCCTCAGTCTTACCTCATTGCCACCACCATTAAGAGATTTCAAATTTCAACCTTGGTTCCAAAGCAGCTACTTTTATTGTGCCACAGACATGATACTAGCAAATATTGCCATCTTCACTTGCACTATAAAGCATATGAAAAGCAATACTTGGTACATTCTCCTGCCACTTGCCTCTTGGCACCAACAAACTAGGTGCAGAGGAGGCAGCAGAGAGGGGCCCCTAATTTTCCCTTGAGTCATGCAAACTACGGGTTTCCGGGAAGTATAGTTGGAAGGCACGATAGTAGTGTTGGAAGCAGCCACAACTTCCCCAAATTTCAATCCACCAGGAGTCATGGATCCTGGCATTCTGTAAGTTAACACATTTGAGTTATCTGGGATTGTTACCCTCAACCTTCCCATTTCCCCCAATTGAAGGTTACAAATAAACAGATTCAAGAGTTGTAGTAGTTTATACTGAAGATAGCTCAGCATGACATTATAAATGCTGTTACTTCTTTGAAATAATTATTTTTCTGTGTTGCCCTGCTAAATTTAGCAAGTGTTTTAAGTTCAGAACAGTACTGAATAGCAGCATAAAACAAGGGTTATTCAAAGGCTCTATGATTTGGCAGACCTCCTAAAATCTGCTGATCTTAAACATAGATCAAGGGAAAGTAGTTTGCCCTTGGTAAAGCCCAGAACATAAGGGGTTAATCCTAGGGGGAGTGTGTGTATATGCATAACCGGGAGTGGGGAGAGAGGAAGGATGGAACCAATGAAAACACTGAGCTATAGTTAGCTCCGGGAGGATAAACTGTGGAGATTGTTCCAGCAAAGCTTTCATAGATGACATATGCACTTTGTCCCCAGTGCCTACTGCATTTAAGACCAGACAAGACATTTGAGGCTGCTTACCTGAAGTTCGCACCAAGCAACTTCAACCCACGTTTCCGTGTCGAGCCCCTTATAGACCGTTTTGAAAGATCCTCTGCCAAGTTCAATATCAAACTTTAGGAACCTGCCATCGGGGGAGGTGGCCACCGCCTTCATATCGGCCTCCTCCTCCTCTTCTTCGGCCTCCTCTTTCTTGGACTTGCCCTGATCCTTGGAAGATTCGGGCACCTCTTTTTTCCCGGCATCCTCCTTGCCGCCGCCCTCCTTCGCCTGGTCACCTGCCGAGAGCCTCTCGGCGGCCACCCCCTTCACCTGCCCGGCGGGCTCCTCTTCCACCACCACGGGCCTCTGCCCCGCTTTCGCCCTCTCGGCGATTATCCGCCTGGTTTTGGAGAGGATGAGGATCTTTTTGGGCTGCTGCTGCTGTTGCTGCGACTCCGCGGGCTCAAAGGGGGGTTCCTCCTGATCGGAATCCACCACACTCCTCCGCAGAAAGCGCTGGTGGGCTGTTTTGGGATCTTTGGCGTAAGGCACACGGGGAAAGGGGGCGGGGGCCGCGGCTCTGCCTCCTTTCGGCACTGCAGCAGGATCCACGCCGCCGCCGCCGCCGCCTCCTCGACTAGCGCTGCCTGGCCCATTATCCATATTCATATCCTTTCCCCCCGCAGGAGCCGGTGGGCGAGCGGCGGCCGCTTGGAAACCGGCGGCTTCTGCTACACCAGCAGTTGCTAACTCGCCGTCGCCTCCCCTCCGCGGAGGGGCTGTGCTGGCATCGCCCCCAGTTTCCATTACAACCGAGCCCTCGGCGGCTGCTGGAAAAGATGGTGCTGCTCGCGCCGCCCGAGATGCTGTCCCCGCTTTGTGGCAGTCATCACGGTGCATCCTCGTGCGGAAACTCGGCCGAAGCAGCTGCGAGGCAAAACAAAAGCAAAGGCGCTCGGATCTGACGTTGCTGCTCAACTCACCTGGCCAAGAAGGCGGCGGCGGCCACGGCCGTCACCTGCCCCGGGAGCTTTGCTGCCCGTCCCTGCCTTCCTCTCCCGTCAAAGCACACCCCCCCCGGATCGGAATTCTTGCCTAATCCCGCCTGCCCCCTAACGCCCTCACCGTCTCTTCTCTCCAGCCGCCCCGCCCTGAGGGGAACGGAGGGCTAAAATGCAAGCCCTTCGGCGCTTGGTTCTCCGCGACTGTTAAGACCGAGAGCGAGGAAGCCTCTTATGGAGAGAGGGCGGAGGTGGGGGTAAGGGGGGGGGGATGAGTGCGTTCAAGGGAAACCGAGCGACTGCAGTTCCACCTCAGGATGAATTGTCCGACTGAAATGCAGGTCGCCCCGCCTTTCTAAGGTTAGTTCAGAACACCTCCCCTCCCCCCAAAAAAGAATCCCAGGCACCGGCTGCCGAGGCGCACCCCGTAGAAACCCAGCTTTCTCGAGGGTCTTTCCAACGGGTCCCCGCCCCTCTCCGGCTAGCCCTCTCTCTCAAGTCTCCCTTCCCACCTACCCGCCGGCCCTTTTCATAGGGAAACCCGGTTTCCCCAGCCGGCTTTCCCTCCCCCGGCGGCCTCCCTCCCGCAGAACACACCCTCGCCTGAAAGCCCCCAGACGCTCACGCGCTCCGTCCTCCTCGGCCCGCTTCCAGCCACCCTGGGCGGCCGCCTCCCCCGCCCCTTTTGCCCACTTCAGTCATACTGCAGCTCCTCGCCGGAAAGCCATATTGTGATTGAAAGCCGAGAAGGCGGATATGGCTAATAAAGCCCGAACTAGGCACCTTCGGCTTTTGCTCACGCAAGCCCCAAAGCGCAGCATTAAGGCTTAAAAGCTACTCTTAGAAATGCGACTAGGGGCGATTTTTCCTCGTTCCGAAATCTCTGCCTTAGATAAGCACCAGCTGGGAGCCCGGCAACCGCAGCAACAGAGCCGAGAGGCTGCGCTGCCGCGTCCCCGCAGCGAGAGAAAAGGTGCGGGCGTCGGCCGAGAGGCGCGCCGGGAGCGATCCGCAGCAGCCGACGGAGTTGTTGGCCGGAGGGCAACTGCGGACCCTTAGCCCCAGCCCAGCGGGTTCAGGTGCTGTCCGGCCGCACAATGAGGCGGCTCACCTGCGGCCCGGCCAAAGGGCAGGAGGAGATGCGCCAGCCCGGCCCCGCCGACAGTTACTTACGCGGAGGAGAAGAGCCAGCCATGTTCAGAGCCGGCGCTGGAGGCTGGAGGCCGGAGGCTGGCAAAGCAGCGGCTGAACTCTGCCGTCCTTGCCAATCATGGAGCCTTTCTCCTCCACCCTCCGAGGCCAGGCTCCCGCCTCCCCAGCGCCTCTGCGTCTAAGCTCCGGCCTTTCAAGTCCTGCGGGGCGCCTCTTCCTCGCGCGGCGTCCGCTGTCTTCGCGTCCCAGGCAAGAGCGGGGCGCCGTCGGTGAGGTTCTGGGGAAGGAATAAATCCACTCGCGTATATAGCGCGCCTCCCTGTGGCCCGTTGAACCCCTTCCGCAGGCCAGGCTGCCGGCACGCGCTCCTGGCCAGCGCTTCTCCCCTTCGCGCTTTCCGAAATCGGGCTTTCCTTGCTAATTATGCCCCATTTAACGGACCGACCGGGAGGCACGGGAATCTTTGAGCAACCAATGAGAAGGCCCCGGAGGAGGCGGCCCTTGTTAGATCCGCCCCGCGTCGCGGGGTGGGGGGACCAAGAGCAAGTCGGTTTCTCCTTCTCAGTTGCTAAGAGTGTGTCCCCGACCTCCCCTCCCTCTCTCCGCGTTTCTGCAAATCAACGGGGTGTGTGTGTGTGTGTGTGAGAGAGAGAGAGAGAGAGCCTTGCTTCAAGCTGAAGCCAAATGTTGCGCATGTCCTTCGTCGGAGCTGCAGCCCACATCTTTCTGTGGCTGAAAGGTAGGAAGGAATATGGGGATGCGAGGAGATGCACAGAAGGAGCTAGAACCGGTCCTGGCAAGACGTTGAAACGAGAAGGTGTGTCTGTAGGGGAAGGGCAATGAACACTCAAACAGAAAATAGAAACCTCCTCTGACCTGGTTCTTTCAACATGTTTGGATTGCAGCTCCAATTATGGCCCTACTGGGGATTGTAGTTGTGGTCCATTTACAACCAGTGGGCACATCAGAGCTATCACATTGGCTCTGGGAACAGAGTAAGAAAGGGGTTGTTTCTCTCTCTTCCCCCCTTTCTGGAGGCCTCTGACTGCTGAGCATGGTTTCCATGCAAGCAAATGCTGGCTACTCTCCAGGGATTTTGCTAGGGAGAATCTTGTTTATACAGTTTCTTGGCGGAACCTTTCTCCCCAAATAAATATTTTAAAACACCTGCAGCTTCTCTGGCTCCTCCTCATTTATTCATTCATTCACTGTTTTCATTCATTTCATCTGCACTTGATTCCTGCACATGATATGAAAAAAAAAATGAATAAACAGTCAAAGGTGCTGGAAACTATCAGATCCTCCTGGAATAGTCTGTGATCTCTCATGTATTGCAGTTTGGTTTCTGAGGATGGAGGTGGAAAAGGAAACTGTTTCAGATATCATCTGCAGTTTTTTTCATAATGAGGAAGAACTCCTTACCATAGTAACAATCCTTTTTAACATCAATGTTCCAAATAGGAAAAAAAATGTGCCCACAAACTCCATGCTTGGATGTAATAATCTTGCATGTAATAATAACATATAACATTATATTTTATGCTTCTGGTTTGACAAAGAGAGAACTCTCAAACAATTTGTCTGAGGCTTTCTTGTGTCTACATATATCTACATACCCATCACACTATTCCTTTATGGGTTAAAGAACCCTCTGCAGAGTGCAAAAAAGGAGTAAGAAACTTTAAGGCAAAGAGTTAAGGGCAGGAGAAAAGGGGATATACAGCAATTTATAATGCCTTGATAAGACCACACTTGGATTGTTGCATCCAGTTTTGGTTGCCACAATATAAAAAAGATGTTGAGACTGTAGAAAAAGTGCAAAGAAGAGCAACAAAGGCGATTAGAGTATTGGTGATTTAGAAGCTAAAACGTAACAGCTGCACGAATTGAATAAGTCTAATTTAATGAAAATAAGGACTAGGGTGATATAGCAGTGTTCCAATATCTATGGACTGCCACAAAGAAGAGGGAATCCACCTATTTTCCAAAGCAGCTGAAGGCAGAACAACAAGCAGTGGATGGAAACTAATTAAGAAGAGAATCAATCTAGAAGTAAAGTGAAATTTTATGGCAGTGAGAACAATTAATCAGTGGAACAATTTGCCTCCAGAAGTTCTGGGTGCTCCAACACTGGGTGTTTTTAAGAAGAGATTAAAACCATTTTAACCATTCAGACAACCATTTGTCTGAAATGGTTTAGGGTTTTCTACCTCAGCAGGTGGTTGGACTAGAAGACCTCTAATGTCCCTCCCTCTGTTTTCTGTTATTCTGAGATAGAGCTTAAACTAAGTTATGCTAATGCCATTCACTCAGTCTTCGCTTAGTTTTCTATTTTTATCTTTATTTTTACCACATCCCAATATAGATTCATGCATTCACTTTTGTCCTTTAAATTTTTCATGTCCCTCTAATTTCTCTTAAGTTTGTAACTCCATGTAAGAAACAATAGCAATAGCACTTAGATTTATATACTGCTTCACAGTGCTTTACAGTCCTCTCTAAGCTGCTTAAAAAGTCAGCATATTGCCCCCAACAATCTGGGTCCGCATTTTACCGACCTTGGAAGGATGGAAGACTGAGTCAACTTTGAGCTGTTGAGACTTGAACTGCCTGCAGTACTGCATTTTAACCACTGCACCACCGTGACTCAGAAGAATCTTTCCTTTACTCTCAACCTATTTTCTCTTCTTTCATGTTGCTTTTTGATTCAACCCATATTATTGTCTGTATAAGAATAAATCATCTTTTAAACTTTCATACTGAACTCTTTTTTTGTACTCAGTCCATTTTCATCCATCACCCATTCAGTTCTTGACTCTATCTCCTTGTTCTAACCCAGGGGTCTCCAACCTTGGTCCCTTTAAGACTTGTGGACTTTAACTCCCAGAGTCCCTCAGCCAGCAAAGCTGGTTGAGGAACTCTGGGAGTTGTATTCCACAAGTCTTAAAGGGACCAAGGTTGGAGACCCCTGTTCTAACCCACAGACCTTTTACGTATCCAATATAGACCAATTTGGTCTAGTGCAGAAGGCACCAGGTTAGAAATCAGGCAACTGTGAGTTCTAGTCCTGCTTTAATCACAGAACTGGTAGGGTGACTCAACCAATCAGGGTTGTTCTTGTGGGGAAAACAGGAGGAGGAAGGAGAATTAGGTATGTTCATTGCCTTGAGTTACTTATAAAAATAATAAAAATGGGATTTAAAAAAATAAAAATTCCCACCGCATTCAAGTTACTTTTACATTTCTCCTGACATAATTAAGTCTCGTTTCCAAAAATCAAAGTGGGCAGAAACATAATATTAAGCAAGACTGATCTCTTTCAATCAGTTTACTACTTGCAACAGATCATACAACACCGTGCCCACTTCTTTTCTGCAAGTCTCTGCACCTGTTTACATTTCTAGGATCCAGTCACTGCGACCAGAAGTTTTGTCTTCCAAGCTTTTCAGATTCATGCTAGAGCCCATCTTTAGGGAACTTCTCTCTAGCAGAGTGTTTGAATTTCTCATGTCTGGTTTTTCCAATTCATTCAAATATAAAATGCAAAATTCTTTAGCTTACAGATTCCTACTTTCATACGCATACATAGGTGACACCAGTTCTTGCTTTCCAACCCAATTGAATTTGAATTTGAGAGGCAACTTGGACTTCTTCATTTTTGTAAAAAAAAATGTTTTTATTGAAGATGAACAACATATATAAGAACAACACAAATGTAAAGAAAAATAAAATAAATCTCAGAGATATAAATTAGACTTGGCACCACACAGAAAAGAAAATGTAAATTTCTCCTGAGTAATATAATCATAGCTAGTTATAGCTTTTAATTTATTCTCTTTAAGGTAATTGAGCCTGATTTCCCTCTGCCTTGACTATTCCTGGATCCCTCCTGCAGGTGATCCTGGAAGCCACCAGTCAAATAATTCTGAGGCTGCTCTTTCTGGCCTTGGTTCCCAACTTCCTTCTCACTTCAAAAGACAAAGTTATGCCATTTAGTGGAAGGAGACACTTTGTGAGGAAGACATACCTGATGTTCTGAAACATCATGGAGGCAGATTAGGTTCACAATGTGCTCCTTTTGTCATTTCCCCCCCTGTTGTGTCCTCATAAGCAATCCCATTCAGCAGGCTCTGACTCATATTACTCCAGAATTAGAAGTTTAGGATTTATGTGGCTGTGAAATGAATGGTTGTACAGTGGTTAGAGTGCAGTACTGCAGACTTCTTCTGCTGACTGCCAGCCGCCTGTAATTTGGCCGTTTGAATCTCATCAGGCTCAAGGTTGACTCAGCCTTCCATCCTTCCAAGG
Organism: Ahaetulla prasina; assembly: GCF_028640845.1. Lineage (NCBI taxonomy): Eukaryota > Metazoa > Chordata > Lepidosauria > Squamata > Colubridae > Ahaetulla > Ahaetulla prasina. The sequence continues at coordinate 66,279,322 of NC_080540.1, read as the reverse complement.
TGGGCAAAATGAGGACCCAAATTGTTGGGGGAAATAAGTTCTGTAAACTGCTTAGAGAGGGCTGTAAAGCACTGTGAAGCAATATACAAGTCTAAGTGCTATTGCTATAACATAAGCAGGGTAATTATTGCTGGCATGGAAGAATTGCTTAAAAGACAGGAGTAACATACAGAGTACAGGTACTTCTTGACTTATGACCACAATTGAGCCCAAAATCTCTTTTGTTAAGTGAGACATTTGTTAAGTGAGTTTTGTCCCATTTTACAACCTTTCTTGCCACAGTTGTTAAGTGAATCGCTGCAGTTGATAAGTTAGTAACCTGGTTGTTAAGTGAATCTGGCTTCCCCATTGACTTTGCTTATCAGAAGTTGCAAAAGGGGATCATGTGACCTTGGGACAATATGAACCATATTCATCATAAAATATGAACCAATCTCCAAGCATCTGAATTTTGATCACATGATCATGGAGATGCTGCAAAGGTCATAACTGTAAAAAACGGTCATAAATCACATTTTTCAGTACCATTGTAACTTTGAATGGTCACTAAACAAACTGTTGTAAATTGAGGATTATCTGTAATGCAAGGCGCTTGGGAGAAACATTTATTCCCCTGCATATGATTATGATCATTAAAGAAGACTGATACTTACTTATATTTATTACAAATTTTAAGTAAAATAAGTGTCAAATCTAAAGGTTCAAGAAAAGAAAAAAGAGAAAAAAGAAAGCTAAAGTTCTGAAAAATAATGACTTCCTACTTCTCTTCATTGGATATTTACAAACTCATAGCCTCTTCCTGTTATTTCTTCCAGAAATTCCATCAACCTCATATTAAATTCTCATCTTTTCAAACATTAAATCCAAAAATCATCATTTCACAGTCCTTTCACGATCACGTCAAACTTTTTTCTTCTATTAGCAAAAAGTCCATAAACGTTTTCCACTCTTTTTAAAAAAAAGTTTAACTTTCTTTTAAAAAACTTGTTGCTTTCTCACTGACAAAATAGGTCAGTTTTGCTTTTTCTGCTAATTCTGACAATTTTACAAACCATTCCTCCACTGTGGGTATTTCAATACTCTTCCATCTTTGTGCATATACTTTTTACTTTATTTATTTTTCACATTTTTGAACCACTGTCCTCCTTCAGAAAGGAACTTGCTTCAGTTATTACATACAAAATTAAACTTCCATTAATCTTTTCTAATTCAGTACCATAAGCCCTAATAAAAAGTTCTGGTTTCTGCAATATTAATCTTTATTATTCATTATATATATTTTTTCATCCAAAATATCTTGGCTTTTCAACAGGTACATCACACATGATAAAATGTCCATTCATGTTTTTCATATTTCAAATGCTGATTTGAGATACCTTAATACATTTTTAACAGTTTCTTTGGTGGCGTGTACCAACAATACCTCATTTTATGAAAACATTCTTTTAAATTATATTAGATTTTAAATTCTTTAAAATTACAATTCAATATAAATTTTATCCCATTTACCCACATTCTTTCTCATATATTATAGTCAAAATTGGTGGCCCATTTTATCATACAATCCTGAACTTCCGTTCCTTAAAAGTTCTTAACAAACCTTTTGCAACTTCATGCTCATCATTTGTACTTAACTCCTTTTCAAATCCCATTTTATGTTTTTCAATTCCACTTGCCATCCTGTCTTTATTAAATCTTTCTTTTAATTGTGCATATAAAAATTATTGAAAATAAAGAGACACAAAGTAACATTGCTATTCACAATGAGACTTCCCCCTTGGTCTTCTCTTCTTCAGTTTCTCCTGTATCTCCCCAGGTCCACTCCAAAGATCATCCCACCAATGCTTATAGAAGAAAAGAGAAGAATCAATTCCTTTGGTAAAATCAATAATGCGCTCAATTGAATTCAATGGCATTGACTTCCAGGTAAGTAGGGATCATTGCATCTTTTTCTTAACTGCATCTCCAAAACTATGCCTTTCCTTATCTTCTTGAAAGATTACCTAAATTCTCAATAGCAGCCTTTTGCAACAGGATTCCTTCAAAAAGTTGGCTGAGATACTAAACTAAAACCTGAATTGTGCCTAATTGCAGTTCTTCTTTATTGCACACCTAGAACTATTATTCTTAATGTGTTTCTTTGGCAGTGCTTGTTTTAAGCCTTGGATTCAGAAGCTCAATGGACATGTTTCTGTTTTATACAAGAACTAGGAAGCTTGTTATGTAAGAGGCTAAAAATAATTGAAAGGCAATACTATTCTTGTTAAAATTAATTTAATCTGAAGGATGAATCATAAAACTTTAGATGTCTCATTCTTTCACCAGAGGCCCTATTACTGGTTATTGTGCAGTCTACACAAGGGATCAGAAGGCCTCAAGATAGGTCACGCAAATGAACTGTATATGGTGCAATTCAACAATAAGCTTACCTCCTGTAGGGAGCTAACCCTTAAATTTAAGGTCTAATTTTTTAAAATTTTGATTTCCTATGAAGGTCAGATAAAATGTTATGATGTCCATGTGGAAGTAATCTGACAAAGCATTCTTTTGCTTAATGGCCATGATACTGTATTTGAAAATGCACAGTGTGTTTTGTCCCAGTTCATAACACCCATTTCTGATCATCAGTATCTTCAAGGCACTACCGCCTTCACTTCTCTGGTTTTCTTCTGCAAAATTGCAGCTCATTCCTTCCAATAAATTTAAATGGACAAACAAAGGAAAATTAGCTTTCCAGGACTTCCGGTTTCCAATGTCTCCCTCAACGGTATGAGTGAATATACCTCCCCAATGCTATACAAATGCTCCCAACATAGGGATCGAAGCAATTCTCATTCAAGTAAAAGGTAAAGGTTGCCCTCACACATACGTGCTAGTCGTTCCTGATGCTCATCTCCGTTTCAAAGCTTAAGAGCCAGCACTGTCCGAAGATGTCTCCGTGGTCAAGTAGCCAGCATGACTAAACGCCAAAGGCGCATGTTACCTTCCCACCAAAAAGTGGTCCCTATTTTTCTACTTGCATTTTTTACGTGCTTTCAAACTGCTAGGTTGGCAGAAGCTGGGACAAGTAACGGGAACTCATTCAGGAGATCAACCAAATAAACTCAACTGTTTTCTCAGATGAAGACTGAAATTGGCTAAACTTGATTATTCTAGTTACGAAAAAGAAATGTTGGCTACTGAATGAATGATTTAGCAAGGGTGACTTTGGAACATGTTTCATTCCAGTGATTGCTTTTCTGAAGGACACAAACTCCTCATTATCTGAGTTAGTATCTGAAGATGTGACTTTATGTTATGGGGGGAGGGCATGAGATGTGGATTCACAAGGCTGTCCTCACATTCAGGCCCATTTGACAGAAAGATAGGCTACCTCTGCCTTTAACCTCACTCACTATGCTAAGTATAGAAGCATATTCCAAAATCATCTTTGAGTTTTATGAGTTTACTGTTAAAATTTTAAAGTGGCACTATCAAGCATTAATAAAAGAATTCTGACTTCACTAACATGGTTATTGGACTGGTAAACCTATATATCAGAATAAAATTTCCTGAAATGGAAAAAAAAAGTCTTTGGAAAATATTACCCTGGGATCTAGATGGAACCAGTCAAGTTTGAATGTCAGTGTGTAGCATGCCAACACATTTAATTATTTAGATAATTAGGTAGATAGGTAGCAGGATATGAAATTCATGTACCACAAAGTACATAGGATGATTCAAAACTAGGATGATTTGTTTCTACGGCTGTAGAGACGTTACTAAAAATCGAAATTAATCCCATCCCAAAACCTTACATTTAGATTTTAATTACTAATCCCAATGGTTTTCAAATGTTTTGGCTTTCACCACATGGAAAATGAAGTTGGTACTTTGTGCTTTCTCTTCTAACGTTTTGATAAGTTCAACCTGCTGAGGCTTGATTCTTCTTCCATACTTGAAGAGTTTCCATTTTCTGTTTTTCAAAGGGAATTTATTCATGAAACTGGCTCGTTCCTTGGTAGGAGAAAGGAAGGATATTTAATATCAGAATGTAGGACTCACTGGTGCATCCATATTTTTAATAGTGTAGATAATATAAAAAGCACAAAATGCAAAAACAGGAAAGATCAAATGCTGATATAGAAAATAGTTTCAAAGTGTAGAAAAGTAATAGAATAAAAGGTCAGTTGAGATAGAATCAATCTAATTTTATAGACTATGTATTTATGTTTCGCATTTCTAGACCTCTCATCTCCCTCATATATCCAAGTTAGCTTTTTGGGAGTACAAGGTTATATTCCATCAAGAGGAGACATCCACTTTTTACAAGTCCTTTTCCTGATGCAAGTTATTACAATACTAAACAGCTAGTTACAAGATTTAGAAGGCTCCAAAATTGTATGAGATACAATATCAAGGATTGCAGTAAATAGATAGAAAGTAAATCCATTGCTTCCCCTTGCTTATGGTAGGGGTGTTATTATTTCCGTTGATCATACAATCAGCCAGCTGTTTAGACTGGATTTGGCATTTTCATCCACCTACCAAGTCTTCCTAAGGATTTGAGATAGTAAATCTTGTTGTTTGAGGCGGTGAGAAGTGTTTTCGCAGGATGTAAGCTGTTCCAAGTAAAGTCAAAGTACATCATTTGTCAATGATGGAAATGATGGTGTTCAGGTGGTGCTTCAGATTTCTATTGATTCTATCTTTGCTTTCTTTTGCCCTAGACATTATACTTCTTTTTGCAGGTCTTTGTATTTTCTCCATTTTTTTTCTTCCAATTTCTAACTTTAATATGCTCATAATTATATTCTTTTATCTATCAATCTATATTATATTATTTTTCCCAATTTGTACTTATTTCTTTATTTTTCCCATTTGTTGGGGTTCTTACCGCATTATTTTTAAATAATACTATTCTCTCTTTGAGAGTTTTTATCACTTTCTCCAAAAGTACATGTAAACATCAATAACCTTTCTTTATACAATATACTTGTTAACTCCTAACTTATGAATATTATAAATACCACTCAGTGTTCCACTTATCTATCTCAACTTTCTATAAACACCAATAAAACCAGTTATCAATCAGATTTAATCAGTCCCAAGATTATATCTCTAAGTCCCCTGAATTTATAGTCCTTGAAAACTATATTTTCCAATATATTTTTTAAATCCTGTTAATCATAATAATATTTTAGATATACCTAATCCTAGTCTTCCATCTCCTAAACTTAATATATCTGTATTTATAATAAATTCTATAATATATCTATTTATTTATTTGTTTGTTTTATATTGGCGCCTATTCGCCCATGGCGACTCAAGGCGGTTTACAGAATATAAAACCACATTTGAAATAATAAAAACTAACAAAAAGAATCAAATAAATTAATATAGTACAATATAGCAAAATTATCCCCCAACTCCCGCCTTGGCGACAGCAGATCACACGAGCCATTTAATGGGCTCCATCCTGCTCTGGGTTCTCTAGGTCTTCAGTGCTTTCCAGAAGAATATTAGAGTAGGGGCCATTCTAATCTCTGGGGGAATGATGTTCCAGAGAGAGGGAGCCACCACAGAGAAGGCCATTCTTCTGGGTCCCACCAGGTGTATCTCCTTGCCTCCCCGCTCTGATGGGTCAAGTAAATATGACCAGCAAGAGACGGCCCTTCAGATAACCTGGTCCCAAGCCATGAAGGGCTTAAAAGGTGACAACCAGCACCTTGAATTGCCCCCAGAAGCAAATCGGCAGCCAATGCAGCACCCACAGGAGGGGTGATACATATGCTCACCGGAGTCTGCATAAAACCATGCGGGCCGCTGCATTTTGCACCAACTGGAGCTTCCGGATGCTCTTCAAGGGCGGCCCCATGTACAGCGTGTTGCAATAATCAAGATGGGAAGTGACTAAGGCATGAGTGACTGTGAGTAGGGACTGTTGGTCCGTATATGTGCTACTATTTTCCCAATTTAAACTTTCCACTTATTTCTATTGGTTTTCAACATTGTTATTATATTGCATTAAACATTAAATCTCTATCCATCATCTCTCAGCCTTTTTAGAATTTCATCATTTATTGATTTTTTTGGAGATTCTTTTATGTTTCTCTCTTGGAATCCTATGTCTTTCTGGCATTTTTACACAAACTGATTGTTCCCTCTGTCTTACCCTTTATCTCCTGCTGCATCTTTTGAATATCCATCCATAACCCTTTCATTATTTTTGAAAGTTCTTCTTTTTTTCTCTCTGTTTTATTATAAGCTCTTAAGGAATTGTTTGTTTGATTTTTAGCATTTATTGTTGCTGCCTTTTCAGTATTTTTATCTGCTTTTAACTTGTTTTTATCTTTTTGTGATTTATTTTGTTTTGTCCCCTCCACTACTCATTCTAATTTCTCGGCTGTCTTCTGTGTGTTATATTCATCTTTTCCCACCATTTGATCAGAATCTTCTATTTTCACAGCTTTATCTTTAAATATTCCCGCAACATCATCTTTGAGTTTTATGAGTTTACTGTTAAAATTTTAAAGTGGCACTATCAAGCATTAATAAAAGAATTCTGACTTCACTAACATGGTTATTGGACTGGTAAACCTATATATCAGAATAAAATTTCCTGAAATGGAAAAAAAAAGTCTTTGGAAAATATTACCCTGGGATCTAGATGGAACCAGTCAAGTTTGAATGTCAGTGTGTAGCATGCCAACACATTTAATTATTTAGATAATTAGGTAGATAGGTAGCAGGATATGAAATTCATGTACCACAAAGTACATAGGATGATTCAAAACTAGGATGATTTGTTTCTACGGCTGTAGAGACGTTACTAAAAATCGAAATTAATCCCATCCCAAAACCTTACATTTAGATTTTAATTACTAATCCCAATGGTTTTCAAATGTTTTGGCTTTCACCACATGGAAAATGAAGTTGGTACTTTGTGCTTTCTTCTAACGTTTTGATAAGTTCAACCTGCTGAGGCTTGATTCTTCTTCCATACTTGAAGAGTTTCCATTTTCTGTTTTTCAAAGGGAATTTATTCATGAAACTGGCTCGTTCCTTGGTAGGAGAAAGGAAGGATATTTAATATCAGAATGTAGGACTCACTGGTGCATCCATATTTTTAATAGTGTAGATAATATAAAAAGCACAAAATGCAAAAACAGGAAAGATCAAATGCTGATATAGAAAATAGTTTCAAAGTGTAGAAAAGTAATAGAATAAAAGGTCAGTTGAGATAGAATCAATCTAATTTTATAGACTATGTATTTATGTTTCGCATTTCTAGACCTCTCATCTCCCTCATATATCCAAGTTAGCTTTTTGGGAGTACAAGGTTATATTCCATCAAGAGGAGACATCCACTTTTTACAAGTCCTTTTCCTGATGCAAGTTATTACAATACTAAACAGCTAGTTACAAGATTTAGAAGGCTCCAAAATTGTATGAGATACAATATCAAGGATTGCAGCAAATAGATAGAAAGTAAATCCATTGCTTCCCCTTGCTTATGGTAGGGGTGTTATTATTTCAGTTGATCATACAATCAGCCAGCTGTTTAGACTGGATTTGGCATTTTCATCCACCTACCAAGTCTTCCTAAGGATTTGAGATAGTAAATCTTGTTGTTTGAGGTGGTGAGAAGTGTTTTCGCAGGATGTAAGCTGTTCCAAGTAAAGTCAAAGTACATCATTTGTCAATGATGGAAATGATGGTGTTCAGGTGGTGCTTCAGATTTCTATTGATTCTATCTTTGCTTTCTTTTGCCCTAGACATTATACTTCTTTTTGCAGGTCTTTGTATTTTCTCCATTTTTTTTCTCTTCCCTTCTGCTATCTCCAAGTACTGAAATACTCATTTTCCAGATATATATTTTTTTGTATTTCTGTTTTGTTTTTGGTTTTTTTGTGGGTTTTTTTGTATTTTTTTATATTTCAGCCCCCAGTTGATGGGTCTGGGATGTTGTGTGGCAGGTGCTTGTTTGAATTCTAAAGTCCCAGAGCACTTTAGCTTTTTCATTTTCTATTACTTTGTCTATTAGGTAGTCCCATCAGTTCTTGCTTGCACGAAAATGGTATTTCTTGCAGATCTTCCAGGGCACCATTATTGCTATTTTGTCATGTTGTTTGTAGTCAGTGTGTGATTTTCTTGCAACAGCTAACTAGGTGGTCCATTGTTTCATCAGCTGCTTTATAGAGTCCATATTTATTTGATGATGATAATTAATCTGTAGTTAGATTTACAGTCTAAGATTGATGAAAGTTTAATAATTTCAGAATTTCTGAATGAGTCTCTATGAGTCTCTAATGAGTCTCTAATGAGACTCTAGAAAGAGTGCAGAGAAGAGTAACAAAGATGATTAGGGGACTGGAGGCTAAAACATATGAAGAATGGTTGCAGGAACTCGGTATGTCTAGTTTCAAGAAAAGAAGGACTAGGGGAGTTAGCAGTGTTCCAATATCTCAGGGGTTGCCACAAAGAAGAGGTAGTCAAACTATTCTCCAAAGCACCTGAGGGTAGAACAAAAAGCAACAGGTGGAAATTAATCAAGGAGAGAAGCAACTTAGAACTAAGGAGAAATTTCCTGACAGTTAGAACAATGAATCTGTGGAACAACTAGCCTCCAGAAGTTGTGAAAGCTCCAACACTGGAAATTTTTAAGAAAATGTTGGATAACCATCTGACTGAGATGGTGTAGGGTTTCCTGCCTGGGCAGGGGGTTGGACTAGAAGACTTCTAAGGTCCCTTCCAACTCTGTTATTATTATTATTATTATAATTCAAGTCCTAACCAAGGACCTATAGATATAGGCAGTTCCAAGAGGTATTTTTGAACAATCTATCAGTCCAATAAATTCAAAGTTTCCAATCATTGAGGGTGTCCTTTAGGTATTGCTCCAAGGGCTCCAGTTATGATTGGTATAACAGTGGATTCCATTTTCCATAAGTGTTCAATTTTGATCTGCAAGTCCCTGTATTTTGAATTTTTTCCACTGAAAAAAATTGTTATTGTTATTTAGTAAATATTTTTACTATCTGAATCTGCCACAAATATAAAGAAAGAACAGGCTTGTAGATTAGAAAGTGACTTATCCAAGGTACTATTGGCTTTCTCACATTGTCTGGGTTTAAATGAGCACCAAGACAGTTTTATTAAGGAAGCAATTTTCAGTTAAGCTTTATATGGATTTATTTGCTTTTGTACTTATGTTTTTCAAACTGCTTCCGTGTTTTACTATTTTGCTATCTGCACTTTTATTGTACTTTTAACCGATTTTGCTATAGTGAGGTCACTTTGAGGTTGCATCACATATTATCCAAGAAACTATGGGACAGAAACCATATAAAATGGGAAAGATAGAAAACAGAGCTAGAACCGAATAGCCACTTGGCAAATCTCATTACTTTTAAGCTATTTTTAGTGGGATAAAGGGGTTTTCAAAAAGCCCATGAGAGAATTTAAGGAACAATGATAAATGAAACAAAAGGAGCATATATTCTACCTTATCTTGAGAATGAAATGGAGGGGTAATATATTTTATGATCAATAAACTTGAGAGAATGGTACCAAGTGCGTAGCCTTCTGCAAGGTAGGCAATAAGATCAGAAGCATGGCCGTAAGTCCAGTAAATAAACAAACAAACAAAGACATTGGGAAAGCCTCACAAAGTAAGCAGGAGTGAGTATCATTATTGTATGCAAACACTGGGACTTACATTTAAGGTGGTCCAATAGTGTTGTTTTTTTCAGTATCTATTACCTAGTTTGATGAATGGCACAACATGATTTAGGATGGTGAGTAGATCAAGAAGGCTATCTTTCTCAGTATCTACTTAGTCACCTTCCACATAGAGCATATACACCAATCTGTCGATGGTGACTCAGATAACTTTTCAACCTTGGGCAACCAAACTGTTTGTTTGTTTGTTTGTTTGTTTGTTTGTTTGTTTGGGCTCAGTTAGCACACTTAGACAGCAATAGCATTTAGACTTATATACCACTTCATAGTGCTTTACATCCCTAAGCAGTTTACAGAGTCAGCATCTTGCCCACAATAATCTGGGTCGTCATTTTACTGATGTCGGAAGGATGGAAGGCTGAGTGAGCCTTCCATCCTTCTCACTTAGTCCGTGAGAATCGAACTTCTGGCAATTGGCAGAATTAGCCTGCAGTACTGCATTCTAACCACTGTGCCACCACAGCTCCATGGCTAGCAGTCTATTCCCCTTTCTCTCCATGTGCAGTGAGGAGAGGATTTTTATTTTGTTGATGGGCAAGTGCCACACTCCCCAGACATTTCATTAATCACAAAAAGCTAAACAGGGATCATATTTTATTGCTATCTAGAAGGAAGACTACAAAACCCACTATGACTGTAGGCTGGATTAGAAAGTATAAAAAAGATCTAGTTCCATCTAGTTCAGTGTTTCTCAAACTTGGCAACTGTAAGATATGTGGACTTCAGCTCCCAAAATTCCCCAGCCAGTATAAGTAGCTGGGAAATTCTCGGAGTTGAAGCCCATGTATCCTAATGTTGCTAAGGTTGAGAAACACTGGACTGGATGGATTTTAAGTCTGAGCCAACTTGGTTCTTCTTATATTCTTGTGGCCTGATGTCACGTGTGCAGTGGTGTGAAAATATAGGTATTAATAAAACTAACGAGAGAGGATTTAAGACTGAAAGATAATTGTTAGATCCGATATGGAAGAGACAGACAGAGCTCTTTCAGTAACAACAGCTCTTTATTAGTAGATGAGTACAACCCAACAGAGTGCTAATCTGGCAGTGTCCTCTTTTATAGAGGGCTGCCAAAAGGTTTAACCAATGAGCTTTAAATATTTTCCCACCGTTTTGGAGGACCTGAGTGAAAACTATAGCTCACTCCTTATATGGTACATAACCCCAATGTACCTCACAGTACTGAGAATTAATGAACTCTCTTATAGAAAAAAGAAGAAGCAAGCTCAATGGCACAAAAGTAACAGAAATGTGTTGGTCTCATTTTCTGCTAGCCCAGAGTCAGAGCTAAAAAATAAATTGAAGAAATCAGTGGAGTTTCTTAAAGACTGGCATTATGAAATAGCAATAAAGCCTTGCCTGCACTTTTGGATGAATGAAAGTGCAAGCATACGAGCACAGAACAAAACTAAAAGAAACAGTTGTTATGGAACTAATCTGCTATCAGAATCCCCCAGCCAGCTATGCGGCATGCAGCATGGTTGGCGGGGGAATTCTGGGAATTGAAGTCCACAAGACTTAAAGTTGCCACGGTTGGACACCTCTGATCTAATTCTTGTGACCAGGGAGATGCTTCAGGAAAGTTTCATAGAAGATGGTCAAGCTAAGCAGTGGCAACACCAGGAAAGAGAAAATGTGCTCGCTAAATCAGGGATAGCCAACCTTTCAATGCAAATGGCACCCTTAGAATTAAGGATCCATTTTTATTTTTGTGTATCTATTTTTGTTCTATAGTATAACGGTCTCCAACCTTTCCGGCTATAAAGACCGGTGGTGGTGCCAGCAGTAGCAAGGAGGGAGAGAGAGGATTTTTCTGCGTGAGTGGCTGGTGAATGTGCACATGCAGCTCCATTTGCACAAGTAGCTGGTGCACATGCACACTGCTCGCACAAGTGGTGCACACTCTCACATGCACATGCTTGCCCGCCACTCTCTCTAGTTGAGCTATGCGTATGCATGCTTCCCCACCACTTGTGCAGTTCAGTTCTGAACTGTCCGTGATCCAGCATTGGGCCACGTCCCAGGGGTTTGGGACCCCTGCTATAGTATATATGTTGTCCTTCTATTTATTTATTTTTTGTAAGCTGCCTAGAGTCAGACAAAAGTGAGATGTGCTGCCATATATCTTGAGTAAATAAATAAGATAAATGAAGATTGTGGATGTTAACATAAACTGGCTGTCATGTTTTAAAATAACCATAAATCCAAAGAAAACCTGGTGACGTTGCTCTTTGGCACTCATCTGCATCCACGTTTTTCTTAATATTTTTTAATTTAGTTTTGCATATTTCTGGACAGGTAGACTAATTTCCAAAACAATCACTGGAACAGGACTCTACTCTTAATTTTATTCCATAGGAATGCCTCTGCAATATACAGTGGGCCCAGAGGCATGACTGGTACTAGATTTGGTATTTGGTTCTTCACTGGGACAGTAGTGTTTTTTTTTATTCTTGTCAAAAGAATCTTTTAAAAAAAGAAATGAAATGAAAGCTAAATGAGAGCCCGAGGAACCCACTTTAATGAGGTACTTTCCTATTGGGTGCACTTTCCCCTCTTTTACCTGACTTTGACACATATGCTTTTGCACAAAGACCTTCCCTGTGCATGTGCAAAGCTCACAGTTGCTACATTGGAGATTCACACTGTTCCACCAGGTGGGCACTAGTTTGCATTACAATTTCAGCTGAAGCAGCACTTTTTTTGAACAGCTGACCAAGGACCCTTTTGAAGAGTTGCATAGCCTAATAAATATACTTTACCTACATGAAACAAATTGAAAACCATCTTTGCCAGAGAATTGGCTGCTGTGTAGGGAGCTTAGTTGCAAAAAGCCATCAGTCTCTTATGTGAAGCCTCAGAAAAACTGTCACTCTCCCATTTTCCTTAACAAATAACCTGAAACCAGGCAATCGCCAGAACTGAAGCCCTTTGAAAGGATTTAAGGGGCCATTCCTTGTGTTGTTGTATTAGCGTTTCATTTTTTTTAGAGTGCAGTGTCACAGTTCATTTGTCTTCTTCTCTTCCCATCCCAACTTTTTTCATTGTATAAACTTGTAAGTCCACACTGAATAGAGCTATTCATATTTAAGAATGACCTCTGTAACCCATCTAAGCCCAGGGGATGAATTTGGACATAAATTAAAGAAATAAATGAATTCAAAACAAATCATTTGAAAATTAATCCTGCTTAAGCATTCATCTCTCTTTTTGTACAACTCCTCTTTTTGACTATGATGACAAAGTCAAACCTTTGGTTGATTTTTGTGATAACTGTTTATGAAACTTGCAGTGCCAAGTGGCAGTCATAAACAAGTACCAGAAAAGAATATTGAGGTTGAACTGTGGGTTCCTTGATACTTTCTGACCCTGGTTAATCACTTGCAGATGTTTAATTATGCAACTAGGTAACATCATAAGCACTAGTGATTGTGGGTTCCTGTTTATATCAACCTGCCAGTATGGGTGTGTGTATGGTTTTCTCTATGTGTCTTTTGATGAGTGATTGATTTCATTGGTGGCTGATTGAGAAACCAGCTGATTGATAGCTGCTTGATAAACCAAAAGATTCAGTAGCCCAAGAAGAAGAAAACAGAGTAATCTATAACATACAGTGTAAGGACAGTGACAGCTATTATCTAAGATAGGCAGAAGGCTAACACAGCAAGTCCATGACCATCAACTTGCCAGTCTGAAGACACAATGAAAACTCCCTATTCTCACAACACAAGGACAGACCCCGCCATACTGTAATTTCAACTGGTAAATTATGAACATGCTTGGCAATGCTAAATACCAAAATGTTAGGGGATTCCTGAAAGCATGTCATTCAGACACATCAATTCACAATGCTAAAATGCAAACATAAAAATATCATGATGATGATGTTATCCGTTCAGTCAAGTCTGACCCTTGGTGATTCTATGGGCCAGACCGCTCCACATCTTCCGATCTCGCTCCATTTCTTTCAGTTTTTCTATGCTTCGGCTGGTGTCAGCTTTGATAGTGTTCTTTGGCAGCCTGGCTTCCTTTTGCCGCTAGCTCTTCCCACATAATTGCTTTTCCCACTGAATTCCCACAAATGACATGGCCAAAGTAAGTAAGAAGCAGTTTCGTGGTTTTGAAAAATTTCATACTCATCCTCAAATTCTCTCAATAAGATTCCTAACTTCCAATTAACCTAAAATATACAAATCAAAATGAAAAATGAAATTTAAAAAAAAACAGCCCATGGTAGCATTGGGACCAAACATTCCTTTGAAAAATCAACTGGGTGAAGCTGAATTATTTCAGAGGATCTGGTATTCCATAACGTAGGGCCATTACTCAAATGATTGTAAAAAAAAAATGATGATTTTTTTTTTCCTTTTCTTAAAATGGCGTTTCAGACTAACTGCAAATAGACTGATAGCCTTGCTGCGAAATCGAAACTGAATGGAGACTTCATCTTATTGTGTTGGATTCTGGATTGTTGGATTATATTACGTTGTTTAAGTATTTCATAAGGGGATTTTCAGCAAGAATTTTGCCATGAAGGTTCTTTCAGAAGAATGGATTCGTGACTTTATACAGGATTACACAGAAAGAATGTATTTAATTATTCAAAAATACGAACTGAAAAAAAATGGGGACTTTTTGGATCAAGGCTTGGAAGAAATTAACCAGTGTGATCAGGACTTAAATGCAATGGAGGAGATACAAATAAAAATGGATAAATATGAAGATATGATAAACAAGTTGATGTAAAGAAGTTTCCTTTAAATAGTTTGGATGAAATGTCAGAATTTGTGCTACAGGAGGCTGTCTCCCGAACCGAAAAAAATTACAGTCTTAATGCTTTTCAAGAATTCTCTCTTTGGATTAATGGAATATATGGTAGTAATTTGTGGATTTTTGAACATAAGGATCTATTAGGCAATATTGTGACTGACTTTTCAAAAGGAGAAATGAAGGAAAGACAGAGATTAATGCATCAAAAAAAATGGCAAGAGACAAAAGTATTGTCCTCTGAATTATTAACAGACAAAAATATTACTGTCCCTGAAAGACAATATGTGAGGAAGATCTGGAAGAAATGGGTTGATTATATGTTTTATATTTATCATAAAAGACTAGGTATTTGGATTTATACTGGATTTTGACGAGGAAGGACTAAATTTGAATAGCTACTATAATTCTTGGTATTGAAATTTTATAATGTGTTGTATTGTATTTTGAATAGAATATTTTTGAAAGAGTTTATGTAAGAAAGACCTGGGGGGGGAGGAAATTATATGGTTATAGAAACTATAAGGGAGATATTCTTTGAATTGGATTGGATTTTTATGCTTTAGTTGGTTTTAAATACTTTAGGATTAATTTGTTTTATTGATTTACATATTTTGTTACTCTTAATTGTTAATTTTTTTATTTTATTTTTTTTCTTGAAGGATTTTGGTTATGTTAGGAGGAAGTCAGAGCTAGAGAGGGAAAATTGGTATAATACTTTTGGGGGAAAATCTTCTTAGCATATGTTTGTTTTATTTTTAACTATACCTTGTGCTTCATCCAGGAAGTCAGGGGGGAGGGGGGAGGGATTAGTGAAAGGAGGGGGGTTGGGGGGAAAGGGGGGGATTTTTTTTTTTGTAAAATGTTTTGAATAAAAAAAAAATGATGGTATTCCATCATTTGTGGAAGAATGTCTTGCTAAAATGTCTGAGTACATCTATAAAGTTAATACGGATAATGAAAAGAAGATTTTTCTAACTTATCTGATTGAGAGGATCTGCCAGAGCTGAAATGATTTCATCCTGGCTCTTCGGTTTGCTGATCTGTAGCTTTTAATATGAGAAAAGGGTCTGAACTTGGATTGCATGGTTATTGCCATCAGCATGATGGGTTTTTGACCCACTTTCTCATGCAGGCACTTTGGACAGAAAGGGAAATTATTAAATACATAAGGATAATCATATTAGCTATAGTTAATTAATTCCATTTCTTTTTAATGAAACCTGAATTACTGCCATGACCCCATCTATTTCTTTGTCCTAGCCTTGCTCACTTCTTGGCATGCAGCCTTGGTACATTATTCAAAAGCCAAAAGCAGCCTTTAGCTTGGAGGGGGGAAAACCTTAGGATTTACTTATCTTAAACTAATTCATTGGCTCACTCCACCTGCAGCTTGATAGCCATTTCTTACATAACTGAATTGAATGAACTGCCACATTAAACAAAGGGGCTCAATGCCGTCGCTCTTATTTCTTGGCATATGATAGAAGTTACCCACTGCTTATAGACCCACTTGAATCACAAATGGATTGGTTAATCCATTTTAAAAAACGATTTGAGAGGCCAACTGTAAAAAAAAATTCTCTGCAGGTTACCTACTGTACTGTTATAATAGAATAGAATAGAATAGAATATAATTTTTATTGGCCAAGTGTGATTGGACACACAAGGAATTTGTCTTGGTGCATATGCTCTCAGTGTACATAAAAGAAAAGATACCTTCATCAAGGTACAACATTTACAACACAATTGATGGTCAATATATCAATATAAATCATAAGGATTGCCAGCAACAAGTTATAGTCATACAGTCATAAGTGGAAAGAGATTGGTGATGGGAACTATGAGACGATTAATAGTAGTGCAGATTCAGTACATAGTTTGACAGTGTTGATGGAATTATTCGTTTAGCAGAGTGATGGCCTTCGGGAAAAAACTGTTCTTGTGTCTAGTTGTTCTGGTGTGCAGTGCTCTATAGCGTCGTTTTGAGGGTAGGAGTTGAAACAGTTTATGTCCAGGATGCGAGGGGTCTGTAAATATTTTCACGGCCCTCTTCTTGATTCGTGCAGTATACAGGTCCTCAATGGAAAGCAGGTTGGTAGCAATTATTTTTTCAATTATTAATTAATATTATTATTAATTATTAATTATTTTCAATTATTAATCACTTTTAGAGGCATCACTAAAGCCTATCATAATATTTGCAAATATTTAAATAAATATTTAAATACAGATGAGTTATTTTGATTTTAGTTACATAAAATACCAATGAAATAAAGAATTGAGGCCTTTGAACTATGGTGCTGGAGAAGACTCCTGCGAGTCCCTTGGACTGCAAGGCGATCAAACCGTTCAGTCCTAGAGGAGATCAACCCTGACTGCTCCTTAGAAGGTCAGATCCTGAAGGTGAAACTGAAATACTTTGGCCACCTAATGAGAAGGAAGGATTCACTGGAGAAGAGCCTAATGCTGGGAAAGATTGAGGGCAAAAGGAAGGCCTGAAGGAACATTATCCATGGGGTCGTGATGGGTCGGATACAACTTTGCAACTAACAACACACACATTTTTGCCACAAAAATTTGTCATGTCCATGTCTGTGTCTACTGTTACTTTTTTTCTTGTATTTATTGACAAATAAAATAAATAAATAATATATACATGGAGAGAGAGAGAGAGAGAGAGAGAGATGAATACATTTGTGAATACAAAGCTCTTACATTTTCAGGCCCCTCAATATAATAGCAAAATTGCTATGCCTAAACACTTTATTTCGTCACCTTGACTGTACTTGATGAATAAAGCTTAGGTTGATTTAAAAGGGGACACATGTTTGATGATGAGGTCATGAATGTTCACATTTGAATTATTCAGTAAGGATCTCCATACTCTATAGCTCCATCTGCTCCTAAGGTCATTAAGCTCAGAGGAATGTTAATCAAAAGTTCAATGGACAAACTGGACTGATCTTGAGAGACAGCTCATGTCAAAGAAACTTTCTGATGTCATTGCAGGTGTTACCAAAAAGCCAGTGAGTGAGCCCAAAAAAGTGCAAATTGTTAAATGCAGAAGCAAAACACACTGCTTATATGATAGCTGTCATTACAAAGCTTTGTACCTGTTCATTCTGTAACTAACAAAGTTAATATTTCAGCCCTGCAGAGAACATATTTTGAAAGATGTCACTGTGGAAGAGTAATTGTCTGGAGGGAAAACTACCAGGAAATATAAGCCCACTCATAGGTTCTGAGAACATATAATTTCTAACAAGAAGGGATGTTTCACTAAGCTTATTAGTTGCGGTGAACTGTTCTTCTCAGCTATATAAAACAAAATTGGGAAGCATGCTGAGCACGACTCCTGGATTTCTGTCAAACCATTTTACCTGCTGGGGAAACAGGAAGCGTCTTCTCTGTAACGAAGGAACGTGGGTGGGTGTTTATGTGCGTTGCCTCTTTAAGAAAGACTTAGAAGAAGCTTTGTGGAAATACCTTATTTCATTTGACTGAAACTGATAATTTAGATCAGGGATGCCCAACCTTGGCAATTTTTAAGACCTGTGGACTTCAACTCCCAGAATTCCCCAGCCAGCCTTACAGCATGGCTTGCTGGGGGAATTCTACAAGTCAAAGTCCACAAGTCATAAAGTTGGAAACCCCTCGTTTAAAGCTTAACTTTAGTAATAGTAGAATTTGTTTTTCTGATAATTTATGGGGAATAAACAATTGCAAATGAAATTACGATTTGAAACCATGAAGGGAGGAATGTTTTAAATGAGCCTTTATTGAGGATGTCATATCCTTGCATTCTTTATATCTTTTACTTTGTAAAACTGTTAGAAAAGTAAAGCTCTGTTACAGAGATATGGGAATCTGCTTTGTACAAAGTCAGACCATTTACTCACCAAGAATCACAAGTGCTGGAAAAGATCCCAGTCATATTATCCAAACCACTGCTTTGTGTAGGATCCACTACAGTATTTCTGACAGATGTGCATCTGGACTCTATTTGAAGTCCTCCTGTGAAGAGGAACATACTATTCTTTGAAACAAATTGACAGTCTTACCATAAGGAAATTCTTCCTAATAGCTAAACTGAATATAATTCCCTATAGTTTCAACCCATTGGTTCTGGTCCTGTCCTCTGAGGAACAGAGACTAAGTCCTCTCCTCCCTTTGTATGATAACCTTTAAGCCCATATGTCCTCTCAATTCTTTCTTCTCCAAATTAAACATACCCAGTTCCTTTAACTGCCCTTCACAGGGCAAGAAGCAATGGTGGAAACTAATCAAGGAGGACAGGGTCAGCAGATAGATTTGTATCTGGCTGACCAACTGCACGTCTTTAATGTAGTTGTATCTACATGGAGGAAAGTATGCAGTGGGGTAATCCAAGGCTCTGTCTTAGGCCCAGTACTCTTCAATATCTTCATCAATGATTTAGATGAGGGAATAGTTGGGGAACTAATCAAATTTGCAGATGACACTAAGCTGGCAGGAATTCCCAATGCTCCAGAAGATAGGCTGAAGATACAGAAGAATCCTGACAGACTTGAACACTGGGCCCTATCTAACAAGATGAAATTCAATGGTGAAAAAACAGTAAGTTTCTACATTTAGGCAAGAAAAACCAAATGCACAGGTATAGTATAGGTGGCTCAGTAAGAGTAACTGCAAGAAGGATCTTAGAATCCTAGTGGACAATCACTTCAGTATGAACCAGTGTGCTGCAGCTGCCAAAAAAGCCAATACAATCCTAGGCTGCATTAACAGAGGTATAGAATCAAGATCACACGAAGTGTTAATACCACTTTATAAAGCCTTGATAAGACCACACTTGGAATACTGCATCCAATTTTAGTCACCATGATATAAAAAAGATGTTAAGACTCTAGAAAGAGTGCAGAGAACAGCATCAAAATTATTAGGGGCTAGAGGCTAAAACATATAAAGACCAGCTGTAGAAATTGGATGTGTCTAGTTTAATGAAAAGAAGAACTAAGGATGACATGATAGCAGTGTTCCAATATTAAGGGTTGCCACTAAGAAGAGGGAGTCAACCTATTCTCCAAAGCAAGGCAGGATAAGAAGCAATGGATGTAAACCAATCCAGGAAAGAATCAATCTAGAACTAAGGAGACATTTCCTGACAGAATAATTAATCAGTGGAATAACTTGCTTCCAGAAGTTGTGAATGCTCCAACAATGGAAGTTTTAAAGAAGATATTGGATAACCATTTGTCTGAAATGTTATAGGGTTTCCTGCCTGAGCAGGAGGTTGGATTGAAGACTTCCAAGGTCCCTTCCAACTCTGTTATTCTGTCATTCTATCAAGGTGAGAACCAACCTGGAAATATGGAGAAATTTACTGACAGAACATTTAATCAGTGGAATGCCTTGCTTTCAGAAGTTGTGGGTGCTACATCACTGGGAGTATTTAAGAAGAGATTGGACAGCCATTTGTCTGAAATGATATAGGATGTCCTGTTTGGCACAAATGACCAGACTCAAATTATTCACTTTCGACACATTATGCAAAGACACAGTACTGTAGAGATCTTCTATGCTTGAAAAGTTGGAAGGAAAGGGAAGAGGACAATCAGCAGCAAGGTGGATTGACAACCAGCACTGATGGGTACAGCATGGGAAGGTCTGAAAGACCAAGTTGGAGGCAGATCCTCCAAGGGTTGTTACCAAGTTGATGGTACATAATCAACCAATCAACCAACCAAGATGGAATAGAGAAAGACAGTTACTTCCTGTGAGATGAACTCTACAATATGCCACTAGTAATATATCCCAAAATAACATTTGCTTTTTCAGCAGTAGATCACACAACTGGTCCATGATTTTTTAATCTCATGCAGAAGTTTGAACATTTGGGGCTGTTTTCCTGAAGAGCAAAATTGTAAGCTGCTTTGGTGAAGAAAAAAATTTTCAAGCTCAAGAGTAATTCATAAAGGATCCCTCCATTAATCTGTCCTCCATTAATTTACCCAACCCCCTTTTAAAGTCATCCATATTAGTGACCATCAACACCTCTTTGGGAATGAATTCCATAAGTTACATATGCAAGGAATCAAGAGCTGTTTCTTTTCCTTTTAGGAAAAAAACCCGCTTTTAATCAGCTTAAGATATTCTATTTAAATCATTTACACGGGACAGACTGAATTTTCCAGCCCCCTCACAAGTGCAGAACATGGGAGTTTAGATGAATATTTCAAATGCAGTGATATGCTGGGTGTAATTGGTTTAGAGACAAAATGCATGCAAGATATACCCAGTAATTTAAATCTCAAATGCAATTTTCTATTTTGGAAAATAAAATAATAGGCATATTGTGCAGAGCTTATTTCCATTTGCAATTTTCACCCAGCAAGTAACATGGAGATTTAAATTAAAGTGGAAAATAATAGGAAAGCCTACAGGAAAAAAAAAACACCCTAATTAAAATGCAAGATATATTTTACTGCTCCTGTCTCAGTATTATTTCTTACATGCAAAATACTGGCTTCATTTGCTCTTAATAGTTCTAGCAGTTGTTTCAATACTGTATGCATCCCCCCCACCACCAATACACAAAATGCAACAACTAAAAGCTAGGTCAAAAAGTGAGAGTGCCTAGGTTTTATGTTACCCTTTGTACCCTGGAATTGATTCAACTGTCAAAGATCTCTCACCTAGTATGAAAGTTCTGCAAGAATGATGTTTTGGTGCTCTTCCAATAACAAGGCTTAGGGAAGAATTAGGCTTTAACTCTTTATATTGTAATCATGACTCAAAAGATGAGTTCAAGGATTTTCTGTTTCCGGGTAGCTCTGGTAACCCCTGATTACAAGCTTAATTACAAACCCCTGATTACAACCCCTTAAAAGCTTTCTGGAATGAATGAAAACCTAGTTAAAGCAAAAAGACCAAAAACCCAAACCTTGCAAGATTCAGGTTATGCCTGAGCTGGAAAGACTGTTCCAGATTGATGCCAATCCAGTTCATAATGTTGGTTCTAATCCTTGCAAGTTTTAGTGCCTCACTACCAGAGGCATTGCTTGCTCTGGCATGAAGTCCGAGCGCTAAAGCTGATAGTTCAAGATCTTGCCAATTTCCCAAACCTCTTTTTCACGTTTTGCTCCTGAACTGTGCAACATGCATCTCTCTCTCTTTAGAAAAAAGGTCCAATTTTTTTTCTATACAACAAGGCTTTTTGAACTGGATTAGTAATAATTACTAGCTTTTTCTTTTGTATTTCTTACCTGTATTTCTTTTCATTTCTTATGAAAACATAAACACAGATATACTGTACTATTTAGTTATCTTGAGCATCCTAGGACTGAAAAGATGGGACACAACTGAAAAAAAAATAGTAATAAAAAGGCAATAATCCTAGGATTAAGAACTTTTTCAAAAAACTAGCACATGCTGTATAACAACCGTGAAAAGAACTAAATTGTATCTCCACTGGGATTTCCCAATTATTCATGATTTCTCCTGTCCATTTAGGAGACACAGCTCTAGCCACCATGGCATTCAGATACATAGATTCTAAGAATGAATACAAGATATAAATCAAGACTATAAATATGCTTGAGGTCAGTACTTTGTTTTTCAATAAACTAGCTTCTGTGTAATTTTAATCTGAAAGAATCTTAAAATGAGGTGGAGAATCAAACTTGGTTGATACCAAGGAAGGTGTTTGTGGGCATACTGGTATTGCACTTGGCCATGCGGCATTAAAAGATGTAAGAGAAGATGTAAGAATAACAATGCAGAATTCAAAACAACATAAAGGTTAGATGAGATAAGTCAAGGTTAGATGAGAAAAGCCAATATTACTCATACAATATCAATTATATGAGTAAATGAATTAATGAAATTCTAAAAGACGATTCTTATAAGCAAAATATGTTCAAGAAGTTTTCTGAGAAAATTATGGGCAGCCAAAAAAATAAGCAAATAAATCATTGAAGAAATCAAACCAAAATTCTCACTCAAGACACAAATGACCAGGCATAATTTATCATACTTTGGACAGATTAGCTCTCTAGAGAAGACTGCAATGCTATGAAAGGTGGAAGGGAAAAGAAGAGAAAGACCAACAGTAAGATCGATGAACTCAGTTGCAGTGGTGATGGGTGCACTGGAGGACCAGATTTGGACAGATTGTCAATAACAAATTCTTTTTATATGGTCATAGATAAAGAGTTGATACTGATTTGATGGCACATAATCAATCATCATAACCAGTAAACAATTAAGATACGAAAAAAAACCCCAAATGTAATGAATATAATATTTAAATTTGACAAGAATTATAGAAAGAGAACGTAACATTCTAGTTAAAAGTTACCTTGTATTGATTTTTTAAAAATTGTTTTCTGGATTGTTAAAATTAAACCATTGCTGCATTGATTCATGATACAATTCAGTTGATAAGAATTTGGTTGGGGATATTTTCCTAATGCAGCCTGATATAAAGCCAACCTCACGGGGATCAACTGAAACCCACCTCTTTTCCAATTTTGAAAATATTTCTCATGTTAATGTTTCCAGATCTGTGTAAAAAAACAGCTGTCTGTATTAAATCACAGGGCTGAAAACAAAAGGGAAATGTATCACTGTATACTCAGTAAACAATCAATGGTCGGTGAATACAGGTAGTCCTCAACTTACAATAGTTAATTTAATAAGCATTCAAAGTTACAACGGCGCTGAAAAGAGAGACTTATGACCATTTTTCATACTTACAACCATTGCAGCATCCCCGTAGTCACGTGATCAAAGTTCAGATACTTGGGAACTGACTCATATTTATGACCGTTGCTGTGTCCCAAGGTCATGTGATCCCCTTTTGCAACCCTCTGATCAGTAAGGTCAATGGAACATCCAGATTCACTTAACAACCAACTATCAAGAATGGTGGTTTAGAAAGAAAATCTATTCCGGCTCATATTTTGCAAAGATAATGCAGGCTTAGCCCCATTTCAAGAATATGATCAAGCTAGTTATATTTTCTATAAACATGTCTATATTTTCAGGTACCTAATCCAAAAGAACAAATGCTATCAGTGTCACTGTTAGAGCACGATCTGAAGGGAAAAATGTGTTTTTATATTGTGGGCTTATTCAGCAGTTATGCAATTTTAGATACAGTTCAGTCTGTATCTGAATCTCAACATGTAATGTATTTGAATTTTAGGAGGGAAATTTGGGCGGGAAAATGCACGTTGCTGATTGGCTGATGCCTCAGCCAAATTACTATTTAAAGAGGGGTTTTTGCCTGTTGTTCTCCGCTGGGATCACAATAAACTAAAGAGCTGTTGTCACTTATATCGTCTCCTGCCTCTTCATTGCCCGAACCTAACATTGGCGACGAAGGTGGGATATTGAAGGCAGTGAGACTAGGAAAAGAGCTGAAGGAGCAACTTAGTTTCAAACCCAGCCAGCGATCCAGAGCAGATACATAGCGATGTCGAGCTATACTCGACTGGATGAACGGCTGTCTTTTGAAGACCATTTGACGGCCGTCTCCAGGAGAGCTTTCCACCAGGTTCGCCTGGTGCGCCAGTTGCGCCCCTTTCTAGACCGGGATGCCTTATGCATGGTCACTCATGCCCTCGTGACGTCTCGCCTGGATTACTGCAATGCTCTCTACATGGGGCTCCCCTTGAGGGGCATCCGGAGACTTCAGTTGGTCCAGAACGCGGCTGCGCGGGTGATAGAGGGAGCCCCTTGTGGCTCCCGCGTGACACCTATCCTGCGCAGACTGCACTGGCTACCTGTGGCCTTCCGGGTGCGCTTCAAGGTGTTGGTGACAATCTTTAAAGCACTCCATGGCATAGGGCCGGGCTATTTACGGGACCGCCTACTGCTACCAAATACCTCTCACCGACCCGTGCGCTCTCACAGAGAGGGACTCCTCAGGGTGCCGTCAGCTAGGCAGTGCCGTCTGGCGACACCCAGGGGAAGGGCCTTCTGTGGGGCTCCCACCTCTGAACGAACTCCTCCAGGACTTCCTCAACTTCCGGACCTCCGAACCTTTCGTCGCGAGCTTAAAACGCACTTATTCATCTGCGCGGGACTGGATTAGATTTTAAAGTTATTGGTTTTAAGGGGTTTTTTATTATTTATATTGTTTTTTAAATTCGGCAATAGAATAAGTTTTTTAATTGTTGTTTTTAACTTGTATTTATATGTATTTTAACTGCCTGTGAACCGCCCTGAGTCCTTAGGGAGATAGGGCGGTATATAAATTTGAAAAATAAATAAATAAATAAATATACACCGCCAGCGCCATTCGACCCAGCCAAGGAGAAATGGGGGTCGTACATGGCTCGCTTCGAGTGTTTCCTCGAAGCGAACGAACTGCAAGGAGTATCGGATAATCGGAAGCGCGTTTACTTCCTGAGCCACTGTGGACCAGAAGTCTTCGATACCGCCGAATCGCTGTCGGAACCAACGCCTGTACAGTCGATGTCATGGCCAGCGCTACAGACGATGCTACAAGCACACTACGCGCCGGTGCCATCGAAGTTTGTGCAACGGTTCGAGTTAAAACAAAGAGTTCAGCGAGAGGGCGAATCAATAAGCGTGTACATGGCTGCATTAAGGAAAGCCGCAACCCACTGTGAGTATAGAGACTTGGAGGACACTTTATTAGAACAACTCATTTGTGGGGTCAGGGACATCCGACTAAAGAGGCGGCTGCTGTCGAAAAGCAACCTAACCCTGGCGATAGCCCTGGATGAGGCCAGGGCACACGAGATGTCTACCAAAGTGGCGGAAACCTTACAGAAGCCGAACGCACAAAGTCCCTCAGCGAAAGCAACGCCGGTCCACAGCGAAGAGATCCAGGCAGATTGGGAAGAGGAAGAAGAGGAAGAGGTTTTCCACACCGGGAGGCCGGAAAGAGGCGACCGCGACGAGTGCGTAAGTTGCGGAGGCCAGCACCAACGACAGAATTGCAGGTTCAAGGATGCAATTTGTCGGCGGTGTGAAAAGAAAGGACATATAGCTCAGGCCTGCCGAGCCCCCCAACCTTCCCGCCAATCAACAGGGCGCCAGCTCCACAAAGCGGCCAGGGATTGGCCAGTTCAAAAAAGGCGCGAAGTCGAACCACACCACTGTGCGAGTGGGCCACGCATCGACACGACTAGAAAAGAAAATATTCACAAAGACCTACATCGAAGGAGTACAGTGTAAAATGGAGGTGGATCATCAATCACAATTATGTCCTGGGACACGATCGCACGGGACCTGTCAGAAGTCGCGAAACGACAGCTGCAACCCCAAAAGCTGAGAGTGCAAGACTATCAGGGAAACCGGATCCCTGTTAAAGGAGCCACAACGGTCAGAGTAAGATATGGACAATTCAAGAAAACACTGCAGATCACCATTGTTGACGGGAGCCTGCCCAGCTTACTGGGACTGGACTGGTTTCGAGCCCTAGGAATGGGCATAACCGGGATCCACAGCAATGGAGTCAAACTAAAGGACAAATTGTTGAAGGAATTCGAGGACGTTTTCCAAGACAGCCTGGGCAAGTATGTGGGGACCCCAATCTCATTCAACTTAGACCCCCAGGTAGCTCCCGTGAGGATGAAAAGGCTAGCGAGAAGTTATGTGTGGTGGCCACAAATGGATAAAGACATTAGCGACCGGGTAGGGAAATGCCAAGCTTGTCAGGAATCAAGGCCACTACCCCCAACAGCCCCCATCAGGGAATGGGAGAAACCCCAGGGTCCTTGGTCCAGGATCCACATAGATTTTGCCGGGCCGTTCCATGGGCAGACCTTCTTAATTGTGGTAGATGCCTACTCGAAGTGGTTAGAAAACTTACTCATGAAAACCATAACAGCGGAAGCTGTAATCACAGTTCTGAGGCATCTATTTGTGACACACGGGTTGCCCGAAACCATAGTGTCCGATAATGGCCCACAATTCACAGCCACCCAGTTTGAGGGGTACTTGGCAGGAGAGGGCATCTGACATGTCCTCTCGGCACCTTTCCACCCGGCGACGAACAGACTTGCAGAACGTTTCGTACGCAGTGCCAAGGAAACGCTATCTAGAATTAGCCCAGGAGATTGCAATCCAAAATTGATACCTTCCTGACAGCCCAACATAGAACTCCCTGTGTGACCACCAGCCGCAGCCCATCGGAGTTATTAATGGGTAGAAGACTCCGGTGCCCCCTAGATAGGTTAAACCCAACATACTCCCCTGATGGGTACCAAAGCACGAAGGGAAAAACCAGAACAATGACAACAGGTGACCCGGTATGGGCACATAACTATAGTGAGGGGCCAGCGTGGCTAAGGGGAACAATTGTAGGAGTGACGGGCCCAAAGTCGTACTTAGTGGACATGGGGGATGGCCGAGTGTGGAGATGCCACATAGATCAATTATGAAAAAGAATATAAAACGATCCAGAAACCAAACAGCCAGACCCTGATTACCAAATATTTGAACCAACAGCTAACTCAACCCCGAGGCGATCGGAGGACTTAGCTGAGTCTGAGGAAGTCCAGCGACGCCAACTGGCTCCTTCAGAGGACTGCAGGGACGACTCTGCCAATAATCCAGGGCCGGAGGGCCCAGAGGAGGAGCTGGGAGGAACAAACAGTCCCTCCGACCAGCTCGACTCACTCCCAGGGAATGAATTGCGCAGGTCAGAAAGAGTTAGGAGACGCCCTGTCTACCTGCGTGACTACGTGGAAAAATAACATGCAAATGTTATGCAAAAATTATGTAAATATGGTAAAATGTGTTCTGGGAGGGGAGGAGTGTAATTTATTTCAATTTTAGGAGGGAAATTTGGGCGGGAAAATGCACGTTGCTGATTGGCTGATGCCTCAGCCAAATTACTATTTAAAGAGGGGTTTTTGCCTGTTGTTCTCCGCTGGGATCACAATAAACTAAAGAGCTGTTGTCACTTGTATCGTCTCCTGCCTCTTCTTTGCCCGAACCTAACACAACACTTTAACATAAAGTATGCAGTAACATACAAAAACAACAACTAGTTTTAGTAGAGTCCATTTCTGACTAAACATTCATGTTAAGCTAGTGGAATTCAGCATATATAGTACACTGAGAGCATATGCACCAAGACAAATTCCTTGTGTGTCCAATCACACTTGGCCAATAAAAATTCTATTCTATTCTATTCTATTCTATTCTATTCTATTCTTAACATTGGTATCCTTAAGATTTACATTGACTGTTTCCCTATAACTATCATTAAGTGTTGTACCTTATGATTCTTGATGAAGCTATCTTTTCTTTTATGTACACTGAGAGCATATGCACCAAGACAAATTCCTTGTGTGTCCAATCACACTTGGCCAATAAAGAATTCTATTCTATATTCTATTCTAACATGTATTCTTAAAGCCATTTTCATGCCCTAGACACGTATTGGTTGGGAATTTTGGGCATTGAAGTCCTCACATCTTACAGTTCAGTGGTGGGTTTCAATTTTTTTTACTACCGGTTCTGTGGGCGTGGCTTGGTGGGTGTGGCATGGCTTGGTGAGCGTGCCTTGGTAGGCGTGGCAAGGGAAGGTTACTGCAAAATCCCCATTTCCTCCCGATCAGCTGGGACTTGGGAGGCAAAGAATAGATGGGGCTGAGCCAGTCAGAATTTTTACTTCCGGTTCTCCAAACTATTCAAAATTTCCGCTACTGGTTCTCCAGAACTGGTCAGAACCTGCTGAAACCCACCTCTGTTACAGTTGCCAAGTTTGAAAAACATGCCTGAAAACCATATATTCCACTAGCAATACCATAAATGAAACAATATGAAGTGCTGTTTAAATTTAAAAGTACTTGCCCAATTCTCAAAATCTATCAAGAAACTATCGTGATAAGGCTATCACTAAAAGTTAGTAGAGAATGCTAAAGAGTCAGTATTTTCCAGAGAGAATACAATTGCCAGTGACCTAGCTTTGAAGCTTAAATGCACACTGAATGAATTCTTTGATTAACAGGAACTTGGAAAGCTTCTGAAAGTCCTTCAATGGACAAATTGTATGATTATTATGAATCTTCAGTTTCAATAACAAAGGAGCCATCTAAAGAGGATCTGGGGGAAAAATGCTGTTTTTCTTAACAAGATCGATCCATAGTAACATATCCTAGCACGGGTTGTGCACACTGGAT
The DNA here is from genome assembly GCF_028640845.1 of Ahaetulla prasina. Lineage (NCBI taxonomy): Eukaryota > Metazoa > Chordata > Lepidosauria > Squamata > Colubridae > Ahaetulla > Ahaetulla prasina. The sequence goes on along the minus strand of NC_080540.1, from coordinate 66,250,682 downwards.
TGTGATCCAGTCTGTAGCTTTTCCAGTTATAAAGATCAGCTAGTTAGTGATGGAAAAGACTTTCACCTTGACAAGTGTCTACAGTTACTTCTGACAGTTGATTGCAATGGATTGTAGTGGAACATAAAAGAAATCAACATGAGCTATTTTGTACAATCCACAGAAATGGGCTCCGGTACAGCTGAATAAAGTCATGGCTGCCAATCATTTTCTATACAAAACAAAAGGAAGGGAATTACTTCTAAAAGATGAATCCACAGCTGAGATGTGATGGATCCAAGCTGAGTTTCTGAGTTCAGAAAATTGCAGGTGTATACGTATAGTTTAGGAAAATATTGGGATTACTAATCTTTTTTTATGTACATCAAGGGAATTCCTTTTTTAAAAAATAACCGATGGTGAAATTCACATTCATAAAACTATATACCTTAGGGGAAGTTGCACACAAAAGTTTTGCATATTAAGGAAAGATCTGAATGATAAATTCAGGCTGATTTTTCAGGATATTTTTAAAAATACATAAATAATATTGAAGGTATGGATTAATTCTTGAAAAAAGTATAGATATTAAATGAGACTTCTACTGTATGTCCAATGTTAAAATATTTTGTTTCACTCTATAATTGTAAGTCAAATTTGAGTGTTCTCCTCCTTTAATTATAATGTTTAGTTCTTTCTGATTCCCTCTAGTGTCTTATTTTTTTTAAAGTCTTATCTTACTATGCTTTTTTTAAATCAAAACCAATGCATTTTTCCATGGAAGGGATTTTTTTATAAGTAATTCCAAAATCTTATTTCAAATTTATCTGAATCCTTAGAGCTTTTCTAAAATGAAAGATTTAATCACCTTTTTGTTGTTTATTAATTTTTGTAAAGTTTTTAAACTTGCAGTTAAGACTTTTGCTAAAGATTGAAAGAAGGACATTCACCCAGTGCCATAAAACTTGTATATCCAAAGTTTTCTAATAACTGGCCAGCTGTTAGCAAGCATTATTTCCAAAAATGATTTAAAAAGTAAATATGCAAACTTAATGTCCTTTCAGAGGCACTGACCATGGTTTAAGCAAGTTGGCTATTCCCTAGCCTCCCAGAGCTCAACCCACTGGAGACTACTGTCATGGGGACTCCTCATGAGGAGCAGAAGTATGGAGCAACTTGTCGGCAATCTCAAGTCCTCACTTTGTCTGGAGAGGAATTACAAAGAGCTGGTCAAACTCAATGGTTTTTCATTCCATCTCAGTTGTCGGCTCCAATTTTTGCAGAACCATCTTCAATCTTCCGTTGGAAGTTCCCATGATGGGATTTAAAAAATAAAATGTTAAAATTGTAATCTAGAAAAAAATGTTGTGAATCATAAATAGTTCTTAGGGGCTATAAATTAATTCAGTTTGTGTCGCCTGAGTAGCAGCTTTTGTCCTCTTCAATATGCAAATCCTGAAACTTTATTATGCTCCTGAAAGGTAATTAATTCCACCAGACATCCCTGAAATACCAGAAATTACTGAGGTTTTACAATTATTTTGTTGGCAGACATTGAAAAACTCAATTATTACATTTCAATCAGAGTTCCTAGGCTTGCTAGAGTATCTTGAGACGTATTTTAGTTCTGAAATTTTATAATTAGCAAATATAAGAAAATCACACAGTGAAACCATACAGATTTAGAAGTGAAGTCGGAAATAAGGAATAAATCTTTCAATCATAGCTTGTTTGCTTATCAGCTACAAGTCAGCCTTTCAGAACTGTTTTAGCACTACTATGATTGCAAGCTAGTGAGCCGTGCCTTATGTTCAATATCAGCCCAAATCTCTGCCAGATCCAAGAGTTTTCTGTGCATCCAACTGCATATATAACTTGGGATTTAAAATTTTGTTTGAAGGGCAAACACATCTACGATTTGGGATGTGTTTGCACTTCACATTTGGGACAGATTTGGGTGTTGTAGCAACAAGGGAGATCCAAGAGGGGTGGAGGGAGGAGAGAGGGAACAGAAAGAAAGGGTCTTCAAAAGTAAATTATGTTGCAGAGTATAAAATAATTTATTTTCACTAGTTAGATGTAACACACACACACACACACACACACACACACAGATGGAGGGAGGGAAAGAGGAAGAGAGGGAGTGGGAGAGAGAGAGAGAGAGAGAGGTGCTTAAATATGATACATCTGTCATAAAGAAATTAATAAATATACTTCTCTAAATATAGGCAGCATTGTTTATGATGCGAAGATGGATTTTTCTTTGCTCCATCAGGCTGATTGTCGATGCATCAAAATGAATTGGAGTCTGATACCGAAGGCTCATATGAGAAAGTCAATATTACTATCCAATAAATGCAGTATATTGAAATGTTTCTTTTTAAAAAAAACAACTGGAAATGTCTCTATCAAAGGCATGCTGTTGTTGTTTTTAATGCTTTGATAGGTTAGATAACATGTTTACCTAAAAGTATGCAGTGTCAGTATTGCTTTTCCAGCTTGCTGACATCTTTCTTTATTAAAAGCGAACAACGCGCACACACATAGTGCCAGTGTCCAGTTGTGAAGACAAACAAAACATTGCCTGCATTCAAAACCATCTGGATGACAAGCCACTTTTTTTTTTCTTCTACTGTGAGGGTACCTATAATAAAGCCTTCTGCAGTGTCTTACTTGTGTTTGAAAGAAAAGAATTCAGATGATATAGAATACATCCATTTAGAGATTTCAATTCCAGGAAAAAGCATAAAGAAGAGAGGGATCAATGAAGAAATGCATGTTAAAAAAAGCTATTAGCCATCTGTCACCCTTCAGGAAATGTTTATTCTCTGGATGTTGAGGCAGGACAATCAAGGATTCCATCTTCAGAGGTGCATATGTGATTAGTGAGCTTTGGATATATATTGTTTGATATGTTAGTTTATGAACGTTAGTTTATGAACATAATTTTTGTTGACAGGCAATATTGTTGGGGTGTTATCTGATTTATTATGCAATTTGGGCAGCTACTACTTACATCTTCAAAATTAAAAAAAGAACAAGCTGGAACCAAACTGGGTTCACAGATTTTGCTAACAATGTTTTCTAAACTTGTTTTTAATGAGATAAAATTTGGTGTATTATTGTAGGATAAGTAGGATAATGTAGGATAAGAACTAAGGAGAAATTTCCTGACAGTTAGAATAAGTAATCAATGGAACAACTTGCCTCCAGAAGTTTGTGATGCTCCAACACTGGAAATTTTTAAGAAAATGTTGGATAACCATCTGTCTGAGATGGCGTAGGGTTTCCTGCCTGGGCAGGGGGTTGGACTAGAAGGCCTCCAAGGTCCCTTCCAACTCTGTTGTTGTTGTTGTTGTTGTTGTTGTTGTTAAGTTAAAATCAATCAAACCATCTTTATTTGTTTACTTTTATTTCTTTGCTTCTCAGTTAAAATGCATTGTGTGACTTGGTCTTGGTCTTAATGAACAATTTGTGCTCTTAGCTGGTCAATCCCTTTCCTTTCTTTTTCAGTTATGCTGTAATGTGCCTCTGTAGATTGCTTAGGAGTTTAGCTTAGAAAGTAAGTTTAGCAGGTAGTCAAGGTCTATAAACAAGAATAAGTTATAACCCAAATGAACTGTAAAGGTAAAGGTTCGCCTCGCACATATGTGCTAGTCATTTCTGACTCTAGAGGGCGGTGCTCATCTCCATTTCAAAGCTGAAGAGCTACTGTCTGAAGACGTCTCCATGGTCATGTGGCTGGCATGACTAAATGCCAAAGGCGCATGGAACTATGTTACCTTCCCAACAAAGGTGGTCCCTATTTTTTTACTTGCATTTTTATGTGCTTTAGAACTGCTAGGTTGGCAGAAGCTGGGACAAATAACGGGAGCTCACCCTGTTATGCAGCACTTGGGATTCGAACCACTGAACTGCCAACCTATCGCTTGACAAGCTCAATGACTTAGCCCCTGAACCACCATGCCCCTGAAGTGTGCACACCTTTAAAACATCAATCTAACTCTATCAAGGACCTAGGAGTACTCATCTCAAACACTCTAAGCCCCAGAGCTCAGTGTAACAGCATTTGCCAAAAAGGCATTAAGAATTGTTAGCTTAATTTTGTGAAGCTTCTTCTCTGGTAACATTGTATTGTTAACTAGGGCATACAAAACCTTTGCCAGACCAATTCTCAAATACAGCTCATCTGCCTGAATCCACACTGTATATCAGACATTAATAAATTGAGTGGGTCCAGAGGTATTTCATGAGAAGAGTACTCCACTCCTCTAATCACAATAGAATCCCTTATGCCACCAGGCTTGAAATTTTGGGCTTGGACAATCTGGAACTGCACAGCTTGTGGTCTGATCTAAGCTTAGTACACAAAATTGTCTGCTTCAATGTCTTATCTGTCAACTATTTCTTCAGCTTCAACCTCAATAATACACAGGCAAACAATCGATACAAACTCAAGGTAAACCACTGCAAACTCGATTGCAGAAAATACGACTTCAGCAATAGAGTGGTCAACACCTGGAATGCTCTACCTGACTCCATTGTTACATCCTCAAACCCTCACAGCTTCAACTTTAAACTGTCTACCATGGACGTCACCCCATTCCTAAGAGGTACATAAAGGGGGCGTGCATAAGCGCACCAGCGTGCCTAAGGTCCCTGTTCGACTGTCCCCATTTATTTGTATTCATTTCCTGTGTTCATGTCCATGTTCATATTTATACCTGCTATCTTGTACATGTTTGACAAATTAATAAATAAAAATAAATAAATAAATAAAACTCATAGTAGCATCCAGTGGTGTCCATGTAAGAAATTTAAAAAAAGTGAAGATGGCAGTGGTGGCTTTGCAGTGAAAATTCTGCTCCTTTGTGTAGAAGTGATCACCATCTTTGTTTGTTTGTTTGTTTGTTTTTTGTTACTCCCATGGATTCCATCACCAAGCCAAAATCAAAGAAATGATTGTAGTGTAGGGAAATATGAATTCAGTCCTGTACTGTAACAACGTTGAGAATCCTGATGTTTAAAATATGGCGTGGAAATTACTGCAAAAGGACCCAGAAATGTTAGGAGTAGGATGGCAACTCCTGGCATGTGAAACCAGCAAGCACACATTCCGTATTCCCAAAGAATGGATAAATTTACCTTAATGCTGATGGGAAAAACAGAAGATTTGGACATTCTAACTTTTGATATGGTGCCATTGTTTTTTTTTTTCTTTCTGGACATTGTCTGAAGGAGAAAGTGTTGTTACTGCTGACACAGTCAAACGTTAAAGAATTTTGTCTTTGGGTCCAAACCAGTGCCTGTCAACTTCAGCCGCTTTTGGATGGGTGGATTTTAACTCCTAGAATTCCTCAGCCATCATGGTTTCAGATTCTGAAAAATAACACAGTAATTTGCAACAGGCAGTCATTCTCTCAAAATGGAGCAAGTGGGTCCCAAATCTTTCTGATTTTGATGAAGAATCTTTTCAGAGATTTGAGTACTTGAGAAGGCAGTAACATGGCTCCCTGGCATTTAGTAAAAAGGATCATTATTTCTTACCGATCCCTGCACAAAAAACCATTTGCTTGGCACAGGATTACTATCACTACAAATGTTACCTTACTCTGTCCCATGCAGCAAAATTCTGAAGGCTTTGAAACCTGGCTTGAATATTTAGACACTAATTATTTGGAAATGTAGAATGTTTCATTCTCATCCCTTCAGCGAATGGCATTATATTCTGCTGAAAACCAAAGTGTTGTGGCTATTTTTGTTGGCAGCATGCTAAATTATAGGAAAACAAAGGCCTAATTTTCCTAATTTCAGTCTGGATCCAAGCAACAGTTTAAATTCAGACCCTACTGAATCTTTTCCAGAGCTATGGATTGCTGTTTTAATCTTGTCTCCTCTTCGTTTTATATACTCTTTCTCATGACAAAAAGGCTACAGGGAAAAGGCTAGAAGTTCACCCATGTTTAAAGTACAGAAATATGTCATTGCATAACATTTCAGCTTTTTAGTTCATAAGGAACAGATAAGAAATTAAAGTGGGCCGCTTGGATCAATAAGGTCCATATAGTCTTATAAACATTTTGCAATTTTTGCTTTTCAGTCTTGATACCTTTTCATTTCATTACCTCTCCACAGACTCACAATGTGAATGAATTGTTTCTAAAGCTCTAATGTTGGGGAAAGAGTAGAGGGAAAGAGAAGAGGATGACCAGCAGTAAGGTGGATGGAGTCACAGTGCTGATGAGCATCCTGTTGGGAGTCATCAAAGAACAGGTAAGGGATAGAGCATCATAGAGAAAATCAACCTATGTGATCACTAGAAGTTGAAAATGACTTGCTAGCATATAATCAATCAATCAATCAATCAATAAAAATGTCTTAAAGTCTAATTTTATGCCTGTTTACTCAGAGATAAGCTTTGTTAAGATAAACAGATTTTACTCTTAACTAAGTAGGATCCTTCTCTTCCAAAGCTTGCAAAAAATCTGCTCTAATTCAAAAGTATATTAATATGGGGGAACTGAAAGGTGCTGAGAAATAATGCCAATTTCAGTGTTAAAGAAATTAGCAGCAATAACATAGTTATTTTATTATTATTATTATTATTATTATTATTATTATTATTATTATTATTATTATTATTATTATTATTATTATTATTATTATTATTATTATTATAGTGACAGGCTACAGAAAATGATTCATCATGAACTGATAGCATGATCACATCTTTTAATTATTAGCGTTGATTTCAAGATGTCTATGGATTCCCAGAAATCCGCTTGTGAGTGTACATTGGATTGAAACAAATGGAGCATCAACAGGTCATTGGGAATAGCAAACAGAACAAGGCAGAGGAGAGAAGAAAGAGAAAACAAAAGAAAAAAGAAAAGAAAAATGTGGCAATATATAAAAATGTATCTTTCAAGGAACATAATTACATTGTTAAACTTCAAATATTATTCAGCATTTCTACCTAAATGTTTTTAAAATTGAAGATAATCTTGTTACGATCTATGTGTTACATAGCTAAAGAATAAAGGCCAAATTTGGATGTGTGTGTTTATACAAAGAAAGAGAAAGATATTTTGATATGGTGGTGTATTTTATAGTGTTAAATATTGCTGATTCAAATAAAGTTCAGTTTTCGGGTATTTTGCAATAGCATGTCTAATAATTAACAGGGAACAACGAATTCAATTTTTGTGATGCAGTGATTTACAAGACATTAAAATATCCCTACATAAAAACTCATGCTGCTCCCATGTGCTGGAGAAAATAACATAACATATGGGACAGCACCCATATATAATCTCTTGCCATTAACTGTGCTCAGGCATGGTCCAAGAAGGCACCTAAAACTATAGTTGTAGGTGCCCTAACCTACAAAGAACTGACCTCTGCTTGAAGGCTGTCCAATCCAAGTCCACTTGAAAGGTAAAAGAAAAGAATATGAAGGTAAAAGAAAAGAATATGAAGCAGAAAGAGCTTTGAAGTTCCATATCAGCTCTGGATGGCAGACTGAGCAATTACCCACATCACCTGGCCATTACTATGAGATAAGCTGTAATTATACCTCAATGCCTATCTCTGATTTACAATCAGCAACTGCTAGTTTATGGGTGCCTGTATTCTCACTTGTACAAATACATTTGTATTTTCTTTTGTGATATATAAATGACCAATGCCGATGCATGCAGCTGCTACTGACATTTTTCTCTTCTGCCTCTCTTTGCCTTTCACATTGCCTTCTCTTTTCACTTGATTGTCACCCCATATGAGCAAAGGGTATCATGTGCAATACATCTTTACCAATTTCTTACATACAGTCCTCGACTTACAACAGCTCATTTTCATCACCATTCGAAGTTACAGTGGCACTGAAAAAAGTGACTTTAGACCATTTTTCACATTTACAACCGTTGTCCCCATGGTCATTTCCAGTGGTGGGTTTCTACCAGTTGAAGCGAACCAGTAGTGGTGGCGGCGGGACACTCTGTCCATCTGCCTGGATGTCATCACAGATGCTCTGTGCATGTGCAGAAGTGCCACATGTGAACGCTCCCAGTTCCAAACCAATAGCGAAGGTAAGAGGAACTCACTACTGTTCATTTCATCAAAATGCAGACACTAGGCAACTGAGTCATATTTATGACAGTTGCAGTGTGTATGTGGGTGGGTGGGCGGGTGTAATGTTCTGTTGCAAACTTCTGACCAGCAAAATCAATGGGGAAGCCAGACTTACTTAACAATCTTGTTACTAACTTGCAGTGTTTCACTTAACAGCTCTGGCAAGAAAGGTCCTAAAATGGGGCAAAATTCATTTAACAAGCATTTCGCTTAACAACAGAAATTTTGGGCTCAGTTGTGTGTGTAATTTAAGGACTACTTGTATCAAATAGTCATTTTCATCTGTCTTAGGAACCAGAACTAAAGTTTTATTAATAGCCTCCTGTGGGAACCTGTGATTTTATCCATCCTTATTTCCCCAAATAAGCTGTCAGTGTATTTTGATCATCACACCAGAGAAGCCTACCCACTCCAACTGAAAGCGCGGAGAGGAGGGAATATACAAAACAAATGAAAAGTGCCTAGAAATAAACATTATATTTCTTTCCAAATGGGAGTTATTTAAAGGGAAGTTTATTTTTAAAGCGGCCATGTGAAATGTTCCCATTTGTTTGCCTTTATTTATTTTCATGCAGCTGCTTTTGTTTTGCTCAGGAGATTAATTAGTAACTAGTCACTAAAGGGTATTTCTAATTTGAAATAATTTTTTGCCCAAAAAAAACCAAAAAAACAAACCCTTCACTAAGATTCATTACATTTACGAAAAATACGAAGCTGTCATGGAAAGTGAACTATTTGTGCAACAGAAATGTTTATGCACACACACTATACCCGTGATGGCAAACTTATGGCATGCAGGCCAGAGGTGGGTATGCACAGCCCTCTCTGCTGGCAGGTACGCCGTCACCCCAGATCACAGATCTCCGTGGCGTTTCTTTCGTGAGCTTCTGTTTCCCTGCAAATGACAAAATAGAAGCTCACGAAAGAAAAAGATCTCACTTCTTGCCACACTGCCGCTGTTAGGGTGCCCCACCTCCCACCAGCCAGCTGGTCTTCAGGTCTCTGCTGCACATGTGCACAAGTCTGCGCATGTGTGTGTGTGCATGTTTGTACATGTTCGTGCATGTTTGCACATGCGTGTGCATGTCCATGCATGTCAGCACGTGCATGTATTTCTGCAGGCGCGCACACTTTTCAGTTTGGGCATGCGCATGCAGTTTGGGCACTCTGTCTAAAAGATTCGCCATCACTGCACTATGCATTCAATTTTAAAGTAGGATTTTTCTTTTCCCCCAGACCAGGGGTCTCGAACCTTGGCAACTTTAAGACTTTAATTGGACGCATTAAATTTAATTGGACTCATCCAACTGGAGAGATTAATTTAATTTAATCCAACTTTAATTGGATGCATCCAATTGGAGAGACAAGATTTGGGTCTGGAGCAGAGGTCTCCAACTTTAGCAACTTTAAAACTTGTGGACTTCAACTCCCAGAATTCCTCAGCCAGCTTTGCTTTGCTGGCTGAGGAACTCCGAGAGTTGGTGTTTTTTTTTAATTTACATTTATATCCCGCCCTTCTCCGAAGACTCAGGGCGGCTTACAGTGTATAAGGCAATAGTCTCATTCTATTTGTATATTTACAAAGTCAACTTATTGCCCCCCCAACAATCTGGGTCCTCATTTTACCTACCTTATAAAGTATGGAAGGCTGAGTCAACCTCGGGCCGGGCTTGAACCTGCAGTAATTGCAGGCTGCTGTGTTCTAATAACAGGCTTCTAACAGCCTGAGCTATCACGGTGGTAGTTGAAGTCCACAAGTCTTAAAGTTGCCAAGGTTGGAAACCCCTGCTCCAGACACAAATCTTGTCTCTTCAATTGAATGCATCCTCGATCTTGTTGGCAATGTTGCAACAGAGGCTGGGAACTGCCTGGATTAAGTTGACAACTTGGCTGCTGCCCCTTCTTTTTAGTTGCTGGAAAGTTTTTGGGTGCTGGGGGACACCTGGGTGCTTGGTGAAGAAGTGGATGTGTGACAACCTTGGCAACTTTAAGATGTGCACACTTCAATTTCTAGAAATCCCTAATCAAGACTGAAATCCGCATATCTTAAAGTTTTCAAGGCTGGGAAACACCGATCTAGACCTTCCCAAGCCCTGGATCTCTTTTTTTAAATCTATGCTTTTACTACTCCTCTGAAAAAGCGCTAGACCTATGTTTATAAAAGGGAGACCAGCAGTCTCTGGAGAAGCAGTCATCCCTTGGCTGCACACAATTCCATTTAAAGTGGGAAAGATAGCTGGAGTGTTGCCAGCCTTGTCTAAAATGAATGCATTGAATTTTTTTGCCTGTTTTGTTGACAAGAGATTTCTGGTAGCTGAAGATTTGACAGGTTTTAGAAACCTGGGGGTGGGGCAAGGATCCATTTTGCCTGCACCAGTGCCAATTTGCATCCCTCAGGGGTTGCTTAAAGATGCTGCCGGTTGTTGCCAGTACTGCCATACCATGTAGCACATATCCCTGTTAAATATAGTGGAATTGGAGCAAAACAGACAAAAATTCTCCTGTTTCCCCCTGTGGTCCAAACCAGGGGTAAATGCTCCCGGTTCGGACTGGATCGCGTGATCCGGTAGCGATGGGGGCAGGTAGTTTCGAGAACCGGTGTCAAAAATTCCTCCCCCCCCCACCGCCCACGCCTCACTGTTCCTCTTCTCTGTCCCTGAAGCTCTCGGTGGTGATATAACTGCAAACGGCCTTAAATGACTGCTGCAGTGCTTCAAAGGGCCGCACTACAGCTGATCAGCGCTGTAGGCGGCTAGTAGACCGGTGCTTCTATTTTTAAAAAAGGTAGACTGCTGCGTTCCAAAAAAAGGCAATTAATAGACTGGTGCCTCTATTTTTAAAGAAGATAGACCAGTGCGCTCCCAAGTTTTGTATACTTTAGTATTGTTATTATTTATTATTATTGGCCATGCCCATTCAGTCACCTGACCACCAAGCCATGCCCACAGAATCAGTAGGGAAAATTTTTAGATTTCACCCCTGGTCCAAACAACAGGCCAGAGTATCTGGGGTGAAGCCAATGGGTGCTTAAATGTTCCTAACAACCGACTCCTCTCCCAAGATCATGATTATCCCTTGGGCTATTTCTGATCACAAACTGAGTAGTCTAGATTTTAGAAAGTAGTCTAAAAATAGCTTGGCTGACATGTGAGTGAGGCAGAGGAGTCACACAGGATGAAATAGGAGGAAGCTTTCCCAATGAGATGCTCTCCTAATTTATCCTGCGCTTGTGGAAATGTGTTAGACAGGTGGGCAGAAATAGCCTGAGTGAGGAGGAGTGGACCACCATGGAGTGGTATCCTATTAAGCAACCTGTCAGGCAACTTGAAAATCACCTAAAGCCCCCATCATTCTCTACCTTTGTGTTTGGCAAGAAGAGCACCTCTCACAAACCTTAATATCAAGGTAGAATAGAATGTGGCTACTGAGGCAGCACCAATTATGCCAGTACATTAGCATTTGGCATTCACCTTTGTTTAGTTTAGTTTAGTTTAGTTTAGTTAGATTTTTATACTGCCCTTCTCCCGAAGGACTCAGGGCGGTTCACAGCCATAATAAAATAATACAATATACATAATAAAAACAATTTTAAAAATCTTATTAAACATCAGGCCAGATTAAAACTATTAAGAACATAAAAACCCCAAATTAAATCAAAATATTAAAACTGCTAAAAATTTATTTAAAAATTTCTATGCCAGTCCTGCGCGAATAAATAGGTAGGTCTTCAACTCGCGGTGAAAGGTCCAAAGGTCAGGTAGTTGTCGTAGTCCTGGGGGAAGTTCATTCCAGAGGGTGGGAGCCCCCACAGAGAAGGCCCTTCCCTGGGGGCCACCAGCCAACATTTCAACCTTTAACTTTGAAGTTAAGGGCCGGAATAGCTCAGGCTGTAAGGAGCCTGTTATTAGAACACAGTAGCCTGCAATTACTGCAGGTTCAAGCCCGGCCCAAGGTTGACTCAGCCTTCCATCCTTTATAAGGTAGGTAAAATGAGGACCCAGATTGTTGGGGGGGCAATAAGTTGACTTTGTAAATATACAAATAGAATGAGACTATTGCCTTATACACTGTAAGCCGCCCTGAGTCTTCGGAGAAGGGCGGGATATAAATGTAAAAAAAAAAAAAATGTGTTAGGAACTGGTACAGTTTCTAAGTGTGTAAGAGGCCTTACAATTTTATTTTATTTATTTATTTATTTATTTAATTCGATTTTTATACCGCCCTTCTCCCGAAGGACTCAGGGCGGTGTACAGCCAAAAAGTAAAAAACAAACAATACAATATACAATTTAAAATACAAATTAAAAAACTTATTTTATAATTGGCCTAAAAAACTTTAAAATATATAAAACTAAAACCCCATTAAAATTTGTAATAGAAAATTTAAAATCGATAAAATTTAAGCCAGCCCCGCGCGAATGAAAAGATGTGTCTTCAGTTCGCGGCGGAAGGTCCGAAGGTCAGGTATTTGGGGTAAACCCGGGGGAAGCTCATTCCAGAGTGTGGGAGCCCCCACAGAGAAGGACCTTCCCCTGGGGGCCGCCAGCCGACATTGTTTGGCGGACGGCACCCTGAGAAGTCCCTCTCTGTGAGAGCGTACGGGTCGGTGGCAGGCATGCGGTAACAGCAGGCAGTCCCGTAAGTACCCAGGCCCTAAGCCATGGAGCGCTTTAAAGGTCGTAACCAAAACCTTAAAGTGCACCCGAAAGACCACAGGTAGCCAGTGCAGTCTGCGCAGGAGCGGTGTTACAGGGAGCGCGGCTCCCTCTATCACCCGCGCAGCTGCATTCTGGACTAACTGAAGCCTCCGACTGCACCTCAAGGGGAGCCCCATGTAGAGAGCATTACAATAATCCAAGCGAGAGGTAACGAGCGCATGAGTGACTGTGCACAAGGCATCCCGATCAAGGAAGGGGCGCAACTGCCGAACCAGGCGAACCTGGTGGAAGGCCCTCCTGGAGACGGCCGTCAAATGATCTTCAAACGACAGCCGTTCATCCAGGAGGACACCTAACTTGCGCACCCTATCCTTTGGGGCCAATAACTCGCCTCCGACAGTCAGCTGCGGCTGCAGTTGACTGAATCGGGGTGCCAGCATCCACAGCCACTCCGTCTTGGAGGGATTGAGCTTGAGCCTGTTTCTCCCCATCCAGACCCGTACGGCCTCCAAACACCGGGACAGCACTTCAACAGCTTCATTGGGGTGGCCCGGGGTGGAAAAGTACAGCTGAGTGTCATCAGCGTACAGCTGGTATCTCACCCCAAAGCCACTGATGATCTCACCCAACGGCTTCATATAGATGTTGAACAGCAGGGGCGAGAGGATCGACCCCTGCGGCACCCCACAAGTGAGGCCCCTCGCGGTCGACCTCTGCCCCCCTGTCAACACCGTCTGCGACCGGTCAGAGAGATAGGAGGAGAACCACCGATAAACGGTGCCTCCCACTCCCAATCCCCCCAACCGGCGCAGCAAGATACCATGGTCGATGGTATCAAAAGCCGCCGAGAGATCTAATAGGACCAGGGCAGAGGAATAACCCCTGTCCCTGGCCCTCCAGAGATCATCCACCAATGCGACCAAAGCTGTCTCCGTGCTGTATCCGGGTCGGAAGCCGGACTGGAACGGGTCTAGATAGCAAGCAATTCTGCAGAACCATGGAAAAACCATGTAAATTGACCTATCATTTATTTTCTCTTCTTCTGCCTCACTATACTTATTTACTCCCTTCTTTTTCTCTGATTTGAAAGTGGTTGTTCGCTCTTCTTGTAATATCACAGCTTCTTCCTCAATCGTGTGTTCTAATCTTCAACTCTTTCTTTCAAGCTTAAGTAGTTAATCTTCCTATATAAAATATGGTGCTTAGATGAGAAGCACTTCCGTTGGATAATATATATCAGTACATTCACTTGTTTACATGAGAAACATACTTTACTTTTTGGGCTACCATGATTTTCAGTTACTTCTAGATATAATTGATTTCTTTTAATCATTCAATTATCCTGCTTTGTTCATGAAATGATTATGGGAGATTCAGATGTTACTTAACTCTCATCTCTAATTTTCCTGTGTTCCTCACATTTCTTTTTTTCTTACCCCCATCCCAATCTATCAAGAAGGCAGCTGAATTTTCCAACGTCCAATTTTATTTTTATTTCATTAAAAAAAAAAGTCTTCCAGTTTTTTATATTATAATCCTCTGTTGAATTTTCAGTACAGGTAGTCCTCAACTTACGATCACAATTCCAAAATTGAGCCCAAAATCTCTGTTGCTAAGTGAGAAATTTGTTAAGTGAGTTTTGTCTCATTTTACAACCTTTCTTGCCACAGTTGTTAAGTGAATCACTGCAGTTGTTAAAATAGTTACATGGTTGCTAAGTGAACCTGGCTTCCCCATTGACTTTCCATGACAGAAGGTTGCAAAAGGATATCACGTGACCCCGGGACACTGCAACCATCATAAATATGATCAGTTGCTAAGCATTTAAATTTTGATCACATGATCAGGTGGTGGTGCATGCACGGTCAGTAAATGAACTGTTGTAAGTCGAGGACTACCTGTACAGTTTCAAACAAAATTACCAATTGCGCTACTATAAAATATTTATTTCTAGATCATAATTATGTACCAGAAATGTGGAATCTGAATTGAGAAACAGAATGCAACCTATAATGTCCACTGGTAGATGTAGAACATGTGCATGAAAGTAAATGATGCTAGACCAACTCTGAGGATATACTGTAGGTATAGGGATCTTTTTTAAAGAAGTCTTCAGGCACATCTAATTAATCTTTATTCAGCCACAGACCAGCAAATTCAGGCACATTTTTTTTTCTTTGATGGAGTAGATTGGACCCAATTCCGTAAACTGAGCTATCATTTGTATGAATCAGGACCTTCTACATATAGGAGTTACATTAATCTGAGACTGATCTATGCACCTTGTTCCCATGATGCCACTTGTCTTTTAAGGCACTTCAGTAGCTAAGCCAATTAATTTGTGACTCAGCTGCTGCTCCAGGGAAATACTGCGAAGATAATATTATAATTTTTCCACTGCAGCTGTGTGGCACTTAGATTACCATTGGGCTGAGTCCTCATTGCCTCTCATCTTCTGCTTCACCTTCAGCTCTGGCCCCTCTTTGCAGAAGTCCAGTTGTTATTGTGCCTTGCCACTCCTTCTCCTCAAATCTTACTTTAGGCTCAGGGACAATTCTTCTACTCCCTCTGCCTAGGGCAGCTATTCTTGCTTTTATCTCACTACAGAAAGAAGTGCAGGTCAGAATGAGGACAAACAGAGGAGATTCTAGCTTGCTGCTGATTTCAGTATTCAGCAATTGACAAGTCTAAGCAAACAGTGGTTGATGGAGAGAAATCTATCCACAACAAGGTCAGCAGTAGTGAGGACACTCAGGGGGCATCACAAAATTACTTTAGGAATTTTGGAGGACAAAGCTCTGAGAAAAAAAAATGTTCTAACCATTCTTGGCATGCTCTCCCACATTAAAATCTGCCACTTCATAGAGTAATCTCTATAATTAAAGGCTTCTTAACCCTTTAAAACTCTAGTCAGAAGCCTAGTCCCTCTCCTTCTGCAGCCAGGTTGTCCATTAAATTCATTGTTTTATCTTCAGGTTCTTTGCCCTCCAGATTTGTTCAAATCCTAATTTTCAGTACTGTATTTCAGAGAAAGAACATTTGCAAAGGTTCAGAAAAGAAAGAAACACTTTGTAGGATGCATTTAGGTCCCTCTTTCCGGCTCATGATTGTTCTTCTTGTCATGTTTCCTAGCTTTGCTTCTTTCGATCATTTAATCTCATTGGACTCTTTTTATCAGTTGTTTTTATAGAGATGAAATTATCATAAAGAGGCAAAAGTGCAGCCAGCTCACATTTATGAAATGTGAAAAAAATGTGCTGTGAGTTGAATAATAGTTAACAAGGACTTTGATCTCATTTTTAAGAGGAGATGTGTTTAATGACTCCCACATAAAGGTAGGGTTACTAATTGACTGTGGGGCAAACTTCATTGTTCCTGAAGTTCAAGCTCAATTTCTTTACAATGCACATTTTTTTCTTTTTTCCTGGTGTCTTTCCTGCAAGTGCCTGGTCCACCTTTTTTTTTTGTTTTAATCAACTGAATATTCCATTGGATGCAACAGGAATTGACAAACTGTGTTTGTCTGATATTGTGGGCTTGGAGAGACTGATTGGCCCAATGTCCTTAGGCTTTCATGCCTAAGGTGGGATTGGAACCACAGTTTCATGGTTACGCCTGGTGCCTTAACTACAAGATCATACTGGTTCTCGATTTTCAATGCATAAATGCAGGAAGTAATGTATATGCAGTAAGTAACAGAATAACAGAGTTGGAACGGATCTTGGAGATCTTCTAGTCTAACCTCCTGCTCAGGCAGGAAACCCCTATACCATTTTAGACAAATGGTTGTCCAATCTCTTCTTAAAAACTTCCAGTGTTGGAGCATTCACAACTTCTGGAGGCAAGTTGTTCCACTGATTAATTATTCTGTCAAATTTCTCCTTAGTTCTAGGTTGCTTCTCTCCTTGATTAGCTTCCATCCACTGCCTCTTGTTTTGCCTTCAGGTGCTTTGGAAAATAAGTTGTCCCCTCTTCTTTGTGGCAGCCCTTAGATATTAATCTACCATCAATGTATCCCTAGTCCTTATTTTCATTAAATTAGACATACCCAATTCTTTATATGTTTTAGCTTCCAGTCCCCTAATAATCTTTGTTGCTCTTCTCTGCACTTTTTCTAGAGTCTCAACATCTTTTTTACATCATGGTGACCAAAAACTGAATGCAGAGTTCCAAGTGTGGCCTTACCAAGGCATTATAAAATGCTTTTAACACTTCACCTGATCCAAGTAATATGTACTCTAATGTTAAATAAGCTACCCTGTTACATAACTTAAGAATACCAATCCTTTCAAAAGCAATTTACAAATAAAGCAGAATTCTCTGATCATTTTAAGAAACCAATGTATAATAATTACAAAAACAGCAGACCTGAATATGGGAAACTCTGGACTGTCTTGGCATGTCACTATAATTTGATTTATATCTAATCCATAGATATATCTTTAGTAGTTCAAAATGTCATATATTCAGTAACATACTCTCCTCCAATTTTTCTCCTAACAATCTTGTGTGGTAACTAGGGGTTAGTGAATAGCCCAAAATCACTCTCTAAGCTTCCTGTTTGAAGATGATCTGGATTTCCTAGGTTTACTCAGATGTTTTAACTATTACATCACCATAATACAAATATGCAATCTACAGCAACAAATAAGTGAAATAATCTGTGACCCAAAATGAGCTCTTGTAGCATACAATCATATGTACCAATGTTACATACTGAGCACAAAGTTAGCTAAAACATTTTCAGTTTAAAATAAATGCATAACTACCTCAAAGTAATAAGTGCCTCCTTAATTTATGACACTGGGTTTATGACCATATAAAAGTATAGAAAATATTACGGATTTTGAACCTGAAGAGTTCAAAGTAAAAGTGCACAGGGGAAAGTGTAGAAGTCTTCAATCTATTCCTAATTTCAGTCCTAGTGGGACAGATATCTAATTCTTTGTTCTAGTTGTTCATTTAAAACAACACACAGAAGTTGCATGGAATGCTACAAAATATATTTTGACCAGCTCTTCTCAAGCTAGTCTGTTTCCTTTTTCCTACCATCTGCCTTTTGAAGTCAGGACTTCTTAATCCTTGCACAGGATGATGGTAGGTCTAATGTTAGGAGGCTATCTTTGAACTTGCAGACGTTGACCTGCAAGCTACATGTGAAGCTACAAGACTTGAGCCTGTGTTTTTTGGACAATTGGATCAGTAAATTTAAATCATTCTGGGTTATATTTCTGAACCAGGCTGGATGTACCATTGGCAAAACAAGATGGATTTCTTTTTACAGCATGTACTGTGGAAGGAGGCATGGCCAGAAGGCACGTCTATATTCCTTTAGTTAGCCTGATGCCCGCAAACAATAAAGGTGTTGATTATTGCTGGGGTCCATATAAGATTCCTGGCTGGTGCTGGCCACTCAGGAGGTGACACGAGGCTGGCTCCAGAGGATTATCAATGCTTCTTTGTTGGAAGGGGTTTTCCCTGCCGCCTTGAAAGAGGCGGTGGTGAGATCCCTCCTCAAGAAGCCCTCCCTGGACCCAGCTATTTTGGGTAATTATCGTCTGGTCTCCAACCTTCGCTTTGTTGCGAAGGTTGTAGAGAGTGCTGTGGCGCGGCAGCTACCCCAATACCTGGATGAATCCATCTATCTAGACCCGTTCCAGTCCGGCTTCCGACCCGGATACAGCACGGAGACAGCTTTGGTCACGTTGGTGGATGATCTCTGGAGGCGAGTTACTGGCCCCAAAGGATAGGGTGCGCAACTTAGGTGTTCTCCTGGATGAACGGCTGTCGTTTGAAGATCATTTGACGGCCGTCTCCAAGAGGGCCTTCCACCAGGTTCGCCTGGTTCGGCAGTTGCGCCCCTTCCTTGATCGGGATGCCTTGTGCACAGTCACTCATGCGCTCGTTACCTCTCGCTTGGATTATTGTAATGCTCCCTACATGGGGCTCCCCTTGAGGTGCACCCGGAGACTGCAGTTGGTCCAGAATGCAGCTGCGCGGGTGATAGAGGGAGCTCCGCGTAGCTCCCGTGTAACACCGCTCTGCGCAGACTGCACTGGCTGCCTGTGGCCTTTCGGGTGCACTTTAAGGTTTTGGTTACAACCTTTAAAGCGCTCCATGGCTTAGGGCCTGGGTACTTACGGGACCACCTGCTGTTACCTTATGCCTCCCACCGACCCGTGCGCTCTCACAGAGAGGGACTTCTCAGGGTGCCGTCCGCCAAGCAATGTCGGCTGGCGGCCCCCAGGGGAAGATCTTTCTCTGTGGGGGCTCCCACCCTCTGGAACGAACTTTCCCCGAGTTTACGCCAAATACCTGACCTTCGGACCTTCCGCCGTGAATTGAAAACTCATCTATTTATTCGCGCGGGGCTGGCCTAAATTTTATCTAAATTTTATTTTTATTGGTTTTAAATTTATTATTAATTTTAATGGGTTTTTTTAGTTATATATGGCCATTTTTATAATAAGTTTTTTAATTAGTATTTTAAATTGTATATTTTGTACTGTTTGTTTTTATCTTGCCTGTACACCGCCCTGAGTCCTTCGGGAGAAGGGCGGTATAAAAATTGAATAAATAATAATAATAATAATAATAATAATAATAATAATAATAATAATAATAGTAAAGATACAATTATCAGATTGACCAACTTCCTTAAAACAGAATGGGCAACAAAATCCTTGGACTTGTTAATTGAAAATTATAAAAGTACACAGTGATAAGTGATATCTGTAGCCTTAGAATTTATTCTACTATTGTTCTATGGTTTCATTTCAGAAAAGCTAAAACTTGACCTTTATTTTAATTATTATTTAAATGTTTAATTCCTTTATTCTTTGGAAGCCTGGCTACCAAAGCTCTAACAATTGCTGATAAAAGGCAGTTTGGTGTTGTAACGAGTACATCAGGTTAAAACTGGGAAGATTCAGGATCCTCCAACTTAATGATTTTGGATTTCTCAATAATTCTGAGGCTTACTTTGTCACAGGGATATCATGAGGACTTGGGGACTTATGTATGTCACTTTTAGCTGTTTAAGAAAATATGTGGATAATTGATGAGAATTTTTTGCAAATGTATCAATCAATACATCTTTGTTTGGGTTTTATTATTATGGATTTTGCATTTTATTATTATTATTATTTATTCGATTTTTATACCGCCCTTCTCCCGAAGGACTCAGGGCGGTGTACAGCCAAAATAAAAACAAACAATACAATATCCAATTAAAATACGAATTAAAAAACTTATTACACAATTGGCCTAAGACTTTAAAACATATAAAAACTAAAAACCCATTAAAATTCATAAAAGAAGTTTAAAAACCAACAAAAATTTAAGCCAGCCCCGCGCGAATAAATAGATGTGTTTTCAATTCGCGGCGGAAGGTCCGAAGGTCAGATATTTGGTGTAAACCAGGGGGAAGTTCGTTCCAGAGGGTAGGAGCCCCCACAGAGAAGGATCTTCCCCTGGGGGCTGCCAGCCGACATTGTTTGGGGGACGGCACCCTGAGAAGTCCCGGTCGGTGGGAGGCATGAGGTAACAGTAGGCGGTCCCGTAAGTACCCAGGCCCTAAGCCATGGAGCGCTTTAAAGGTAGTAACCAAGACCTTAAAGTGCACCCGAAAGACCACAGGCAGCCAGTGCAGTCTGCGCAGGAGTGGTGTTACATGGGAGCTACGTGGAGCTCCCTCTATTACCCGCGCAGCTGCATGGTCTTTTCTACCTTTTGTCCAACTGGCACATGAACTCTCTTTTGGCTTATGATAGAATAGAGATTTGGGTGCATAGAAAAGAAGGAACTTTTCCTCTCTCTTCTCTTTGTTGACTTAATTCCTTTATTTCTCTCTGGCCAAACCTTCTCTTTTAATTCTTTCTGGTTTATTCAGGAAAACAATAACTTGTCAGCAGGAAAATAACATAACTGGGGATGATGTGTGCCAAGGCATTCTTGGCTTATGAAACCAGCAGGCTAAGTATGTAGGGCTCCTCAGGTTCAAAGCATCAGAATAAAAGGAGAATCCATTTTATGAATACAGATCAATCCTGTTTAAGCTAAAATCATCTAAGTAAGGATTGCCTCAAAGAACATCCAATTGTGTTAAGGCCTTGGGGTGGTAAGTAATGAACCAATTCATCTGGCTTATGTGAATCCTTTTATTCTGCAATCAGAATACTTCCTTTTTTAAGGGTGTGTGAAAAATGTTTGACAATGCAGGTGAGGCATATTGCAAACACCTCTGGGTTACATTTCTCATACGTGATTTGGGTTCGGTAGGTTGTTGCCTTTGGTGGGAGGTAAATGTGAACATTTATGCCTTTTTGGAAGAGATGTTACCAAATTTCCCTTGATTTCTAAATATTGCAGGCTAATACAACTCTTCTTCACATCCTCATTGGCTAAATGATTACACATAGACTACTGCCTGGCTCAATTTATTGTCCATTTGGCATAGTTTTGTTAACCTAGACTGGTCATGGGTAGGCAGGAGTGTTTTCTGGTCTATCTGGAGAAGCTGAAGGAACATTGGGACATTTCTTATAAAAGAAATTTTATTTATTTTTTGGATTTCTATAGCCACCCTTCTCAGAAAATGACTCTGGGCAGCTCACAATTCAAAACATATATTGAGATCTTCAAAACATTTGAAAACATTAAGAACAGTAAAAAACATTAAAACAATAAAAATGTTAAAATGTCTAATTGGAAATATATATAAAGCAAGGTAACTAGCCTGTCAATAATATAGATGTTATATGGCTTTGCGAGAATGATCTAATGTTATAATTGAGAGCTCCAAAAATCTCTGAAACTATCTTGTGAGACGGGGCGGAGGGAGGGAGGGAGGGAGGGAGGGAGGGAGGGAGGGAGGGAGGGAGGGAGAGAGAGGAGCAAGGCAAAGTTTTGCTCTTTCCCTTACATCAGAATTTCATTATTTGGGTCACTGTTTCTCAACATCGGCAATGTTAAGATGCGTGGACTTCAATTCTCAGAATTTCCCAGCCAGCAAGGGAAAACCAAGGCTCTGGGGAATTCTAAGAGTTGAACTCCACACATCTTAAATTTGCCAATGTTGAGAAAAACTGATTTGGGTTTTTTTGGAAAGAAAATGTTCTTTCACTTCCCTTCCAACAGCGGATAGGATTATGCTTTATAGTCAGATGTAGCAATAAATCTATGGGGTTCGACTACCCCATGCATACAGATGAAGCAGTCATGGAAAACTGTTCAGAAGCATCTGCAGCCAAAGAGACAAATGTTGAACATGGAAAGACCCCTGAGCCTTATAGCTAGGTCTCTGTGCCATCAGAGACTTCTGGGAAGTAGCAGAGAATTTAAGCCAGCCTTTCCCATTCTTCAGATGTACTGCAAATAGGATCAGTGGTAGGTTTCAAAATGTTTTACTACCGGTTCTGTGGGTGTGGCTTGGTGGCCGTGGCTTGGTGGGTGTGGCAGGGGAAGGATACTGTAAAATCTCCATTCCCACCCCACTCCAGCGGAAGGTTACTGTAAACTCCCCATTTCCTCCCGATCAGATGTGACTCAGGAGGCAGAGAATAGATGGGGGCGGGGATAGTCAGAGATGATATTTACCAGTTCTCCGAACTACTCAAAGTGTCCACTACCGGTTCTCCAGGACTAGTCAGAACCTGCAGAAACCCATCTTTGAATAGGATTTCCAAGCAACAACAAAGGCCAAAATACATGCTCTTGCCAGGAATTCTGGGCATTAAATTCCCCACATCTGGGGTAGTGGGATAAAGAAGGCCATCTTAGTCATTTAACTTGGCTGTTCTACCTAGGACAGGAACAAGGGATGTCTTTTCCTGAAGAAAACTTAAGATGGTTGGTTCAGATTTATTATTGTCATTTTTCTGGATAACCCTGTAGCCTCGGCTAGCTAGAATTAGAAAATGAATCCAGTTGGATGGGGGAAAAGTAGATTCCCCAAGTCTTCAGTTTTTCATGGAAGGAAAATTATCTAAGAACTTTCTTTTGGATGCCTGTTTCATCTGCTTGTGAAGTAATACACTGCAGAGAAATTGTATTAAAGCTATCAATCAAGGTAATGGGAGGGAGATGGAGGAAAGGTTAGGATATAGTATTTATTTGAATTACATTAGGAGCTTTTAAGGATCAACTTTTCCACCATCCTGCCTCTTGTCATTCAAATCAAATTTTAATTCAGTCTTTCTGTCAAATGTATAGAGGTAGTCCTCGACTTACAACAGTTCATTTAGTGACCGTTCAAAGTTACAACAGCACTGAAACAAGTGGCTTATGACCACTGGTGGGATTCAAATAATTTAACAACCGGTTCTCTGCCCTAATGACCAGCTGAGTAGGTGTGGCTCAGTGGACATGTGACTGTGAGCTTGGCCAACTCAGCATCACTCACATTGATGGGCACTTTGCTTTAGATGTTACAATGTAATAAGGGTTAACCAGAGAGGCAGTTTCTGTAAGCAGGGCAATAAAGATTAGGCTAGAAACAACACCAGAATGTTTCACTCCTGCCTTCCTTACAGGATTAGCCCTATAAAGTGGGGGGAAAACAAAATAAGATTTCTTCCAACAACTGGTTCTCTGAACTGCTTAGAAAGTTAACAACCGGTTCTCCCGAATAGGTGCGAACTGGCTGAATCCCACCACTGCTTATGACCATTTTGCACACTTACAACTACTGCAGCATACTAAATCTAAAATCCCATGGTCACATGATCAAAAATCATATGATTGGCAACTGACTCATATTTATGACATTTGCAGTGATCACCTTTTCCAATTTTCTGATGAGCAAAGTCAATGGGGAAGTCAGGTTTACTTAACAACCATGTTACTAATTTAACAACTGCAGTGATTCACTTAACAACTGTGGCAAGAAAGGTCATAAAATGGGGCAAAATTCACTTAACAACTGTCTCTGTTAACAACAGAACTTTTGGGGTCAATTGTGATCATAAGTTGAGGACTACCTGTGCAGCATGTATCAGCACCAGCTAGCATGAGCACAGATTGATAGTAATGGAAATTGTCAATTGTCGGCACACAGGAGATACAGAAGTCACCCAGAAAGGCTGGCACAGGAGATAAGATATATCAAGATGCCCCTGGTATTTCTTGGTACTTTTGGGAGGTTCTTTAGGGACACTGGGTGGTCCAGGGTGTTCTAGGACATTGGTTGTTCCCTGGGGATCTTCCATAGTCCTGAAAGCCTGCAGAAATAATTGAAACATCTGTAGGTACACGCCTTCTAAGACAGGGATGTCAAACTTGTATCATCACATTGTCGTCACATGACATATTGTGACTTTTTCCCCCTTCGCTAAACCAGGGGTAGGCATAGCCAGCACATGACGCATCTGGCCCGCGGGCCGTGAGTTTGACACCTCTGTTCTAGGGTTTCTCCAGATGCCTGGTCAACAAACATGGTAGTCTGATTTAGTTCACCCTATTTTCCTGTGGCCTTGAATTATATAGAAAGTCTCAGTCCAGCATCTTTTGGAGGATATCTACAATATATAGGTAAAGTCCTTAGAAGGATCTTGTAATGAGAAATAGGTGATCACATGTCCCCAGAACACTGCGACCATCATAACTATGAGTTAGTTGTCAAGTGTCTGAATTTTAATCACATGACCATGGGGATGCTACAGCTGTCTTAAGTTTGAAAAACGGTCATAAGTCACTTATCAGTGACTTTGAACGGTCACTAAATGAACTGCTACAAGTCGAGAACTACCTGCACTTTTACTCTTCTGTTAAGAATTTGAGCCTCTTGATAGATAGATAGAAAGATGTCAATTACTGACATCTTTTACATGAAATGTTTCTGAACATTTTGAGTATAAAAGTCCATTTGACTGCATTTTCTGTTTCAGCCTGGAATGTGATGTTATTAGTAACCACAAGTTCTTAACTTGTGGGAGATCAGTAGTCAAGGTGATAAACTAGATAAATAAAAAGATATAAAGATAAAGTCTTGTTTTCTTTCTACTTTGTAAATATGACTTATTTGACGTAAATAAATATGACGTAAATATATATTATTTACTTTTCTCCAACAAAAATGCCTTCAGGTGTTTGTTGTTCTGCCAATACTAAACTTTATAGTTGGCTGGGGAGATGGTATACACCTTTTCCCTTCCATTTCCTCTTCTTAAATTGCTTTAAAAGAGCTGTTTTGTATGACACATAAACAGCATATGTCATTCCAAAATAGAATATTTTTAAAAATAACAAATGTTTGCCTTTACCATGGAATGAAAAAGCATCTTGCAAGAATAAACAGAAAGATGAGCAAAAGTGGTTAAAATCAGTGTTACTAACAGGAATCTGATATTTCATAGCTCTGGAATCTAAATTTGCTTATTTATATTGCTTTGTTGAAATAGTCTAGAGAAACGAATTGGCAAAAGAAGGTGAAACTATCTAATTCAGTAGTTCCAAAGGCTGCATGGTAAGTGGTTTAAAGCAATCTTCAAACTAAGGATTAAAAGACCTGTTTTCTAGATGCCCACAGGCTAAATTATCAAGGGCAGAAACATATGCCATATAAAGTAAATTGGAGGAATTTTATTTGTTTGCTGAACATCCTGTTGCTCATAAAATTCAAACTCTGATTTACCTTCAGAGAAATTAATGTTGCAGCAAAAGCTGCAAGAAAAGTACTTTGAGGTTTTTCCCAATGCAAGCACACTTCTAAAAAGTATAAGCTTGTGGATGAAACAAACACAAATTACCACTGCATTATATTGATAAGTTACCTAAGTTATAAAAAGGGTGCAAGTTCAATATTTTTTTTAAAAAAAACATAGAATTGACACTGTTTCCAGTTTTCATTCATGCTTTGAAAACCCCCAAAATTGCAATATAAGATGCATGCCTGCTAAATTGTGCCATATAAACTCTAAAATCTTAGCCCAGAATTGATTGTTCATAAAAGCTTCGCAAAAGCTAAGGATTAATGCTAATTTTATTCTAGATTTTTGTCCACAACCAAGCCAGGCTTATTATTTTGTATATCTGTCATTCTATATTTAACATTCTGATAAAGCCTTTCAGTGGTGTCTCTTTGATAATACCTGTCCTGTCTTCTAGTAAGGAAAGAAATATATTCTTTAGGGACATTCCTGTTCTTTGTTTTTGTATTGTAAGGAAAATGTATCATCAATATTGATTATCAACCATCTATATAGAATGAAATGTTACCAATACTGGAAATATTTGTTCTCAGTAACATTTCATTCTTGGTATAGTAACAAAAACACTCACATATTGGTGTAACAGAACTATATACTTTATATAACGCCTTAACCTAGAAATATTCTCCAACCATGAATTTCACAGCTGCCTAGTCAACATACTGTATAGTGAACCAAAATCCAAAAAAGGAGAATCTTGGACAATACAACATAGTCACAACTAGCCTAAATCCCACTATTTAAATATAGAGTCAGTTTTACTGACATTTTCTTATGGGGGTGGAATTAAAAAAAAGAAGAAGACTTAGACTAATCTTCAGAGACAGAAAATCATGGCATACTGTAGCGGGTGATGCTACATTCCTATTAAATCTATTATCCTCACATAGCATTTCCTGCTTTGTTGTGTGGGTTCCAAGAAATAAAAGGCTATCTGTTTTTGGTGGAAATTATAGTTTTCATCAGTTAATATTTTCAACTCTCTTTTTATTTCTGTTAATTCATTCTCCAGTACTATAGATCCAATTTAGCATCTATACATTATTTTCTACAGGATAGCCTTGTTTTCATTTCCTTTGTGAATTGCAAATGGATTAAAGCTAGCTGACATGGACTCAGAATTGATTCCCCCCCCCCCCGCAAGCTTATTTGTGCAATTAAATATTCTTTGTTGATTAGGAAAAGAAAACTTTCTCTTTAAAAACAAGCAAAAATGCAGGTTGGTAAAAGTCAAGTATGTATGCCAACCTCTCTCCAAATGAGTGGAAATGTTCTCCACCCACCTTCTGAATCATCAGAAAATAATTCAGGTGAAATTGTGGTGCCTATTGCTGAGCCTTATTCTTCTAATGGCTCTGTTTCAAGTCACTGCAGTCATCTGATTTTCATCCAAGGTAATAGAAAAACAAAGCCAGGCAGTTTTTTGTCCATTCTGAGACTGTCCTTGAATGGCATATGACCAGGGAAAATAGTACACCTTTAGGACGCCTCACGCATAGGATGGAACAATCTGAAAGCAACATTACAGGGATAGGGCAGAAGATAAGAGGTTGCCCAGTCAGGTTGATACAGTACTGCAGGCTACTTCTGCTGACTGCTGATTGCCAGCAGTTTGTCAGTTCAAATCTCACCAGGCTCAAGGTTGACTCAACCTTCCATCTTTCCGAGGTGGGTAAAATGAGGACCCAGATTGTTGGGGGGGGCAATATGCTGATTCTGTAAACCGCTTAGAGAGGGCTGTAAAAAGCGCTGTAAAGCAGTATATAAGTTTAAGTGCTATTGCTATTGCTATATACCGCTTTTTTCAAAGTGCTTTTTACAGCCCTCTCAAAGCAGTTTACAGAGTCAGGATACTGTCCCCAACAATCTGGGTCCCCCACACAATTTATAACTGAACAGAAGAGATTACACTTATTGTATCCTAGAAGACCATAAGCCTTCAGTTATTCAAGGAGACTGAGGCTAGAAACTGGGAGAGTGTGAGTTCTAGTCCAATCTTAGGCACAGATTGGTATGTCTAGTTTAATGAAAAGAAGGACTAGGGGAGACATGATAGCAGTGTTCCAATATCTCAGGGGTTGCCACAAAGAAGAGGGAGTCAAACTATTCTCCAAAGCACTTGAGGAAAGAACAAGAAGCAATGGGTGGAAACTAATCAAGGAGAGAAGCAACCTAGAACTAAGGAGAAATTTCGTGACAGTTAGAACAATTAATCAGTGGAACAACTTGCCTGCAGAAGTTGTAAATGCTCCAACACTGGAAACTTTTAAGAAAATGTTGGATAGCCATTTGTCTGAAGTGGTGTAGGGTTTCCTGCCTGGGCAGGGTGTTGGACTAGAATACCTCCAAGGTCCCTTCCAACTCTGATATTATTATTATTATTATTATTATTATTATTATTATTATTATTATTATTATTATTATTATTATTATTATTATTATTATTATTATTATTATTATTATTACAAAGCAAGCAAAGCAATTCTCTCTCAGCTCTAGGAAGGAGACAATGGCAAACCACTTCCACAAACTTTGCTAAGTAAAATTACAGAGACTAATCCAAGCAGTCACCAGGAGTCAAAATTAACTTGAATGTAGAAATACACACAGACACACACAGACATACACACAGACACGTGCAGGGACGTATGGGTCTATAGGTGATCACTATTAATGGGTTTTTGAGGAAACCTGTGGCCAGAGTGGGAGCAATGTATGCCACTGAAGTTGAATTTGGAGTATAGTGGTGGTGGTGGAGAGATTGGTTTTTTTCCTTTGGGTTTTTTTTTTTAAAGAAATGGGTTAAGTCAACTCTAAATTTAAATTTTTATATGGCAAAATAGTGCATTTAGGTTGAGACAGTAATAAAGTTGATTTAGGGACTGCTGACTGTTCAGGACAAAGTATCCTCAAAATGAATGGTTATTTGGTTTATATTTATATTTATTTGTAATGGTTATACGTCCAACATTTGCATAATGCTGACTTTGAACTCTCTCCCTCCCTTTCCTTTTTTTCAGAATTATATAAAGTATCATTTAACTACAGAACAGATATACTTCTTTTTTTTTTATCTGCATATAAAAATTAGTCTACATTATTTCTAATGGCTTCAGCAGTCTGAATTTTAGATAGGTTAACAGTAATGCTTACCTTTTCTGACTGAGAATTTTGACCTTTTTTTGGTGCAATGAGATTTTTTTCCAAAATTAATATGAAAACTATTACTGTTAAAATATGTCAATTCTGTGGTCATGTGGCCAGCATGACTCAATGCCAAAAGCTCACAGAATGCTGTTACCTCCCCACCAAGGTGGTCCCTATTTTTCTAATTGCATTTTTAAGTGCTTTCGAACTGATAGGTTGGCAGTACAAGTAACGGGAGCTCTCTTCATTATGGGATTTGAACTGCAGAACTGCCAACCTTTCTGATCGACAAGCTCAGCATCTTAGCCACTGAGCCACCGCATCCCCTTCAGGAATACTGTACCCTACTTCCAATCAAAGAACTATGGAGTTATTCTTTTGAAAATGTATCTTTTTAAAAAACTTGTTTATTATTAACATTAAAACAGGAACTGCAATTATAGGAAAGATTGGGGATGTGTTTTCTTCACCTTACAAATTATATGCACATGTATATACAAACACATAAAGGCAGGTGCATAATTTATTAATATATATGTACAAAGACTAGCACAGCATTATTAATTCCCTAAAGAATAGATAATTCAAGAAGAAGCTACCAAGGATGATTGACTTGTTAGCAGATTGAAGACTAAATTAATGGGGACAGTGGAGCACCAAAACAATGAGAAGCAGATACCAGTTATAGAGAGCTAGATTAAATCAACAAGCAGGATCATGTTGGCGTAAAAGTTTAAATGCACCTCTCCACTTTCTCTTGAACACTATTGTCAAACAGATGTAAAAAATAATGTAGAGTGAGCCTTAAAACTTTTATGAAGTAATTTTATGCAGGTGGATCCCATAATAAATCCCACTCTATGGGTCTCATGATCGTTTTAAGAAGATCAGAGAAAATGTTACAGCTAAAATAAAAATCATAAAAAAATTTGTGGATGCGGTTTGATTCTGACAAATAAAATTGTAGGAAAGTTAAAAGATTATGCCAAAAACTTTAAAAATAGAATTATAGAAGGACAGAAACATTTGTAGTGAGATATTGTAGATATTGTAATCAGAAACTGAATTTCCCAGAAAGGATTATATGACTGACATTCTGACCAGCTGGTAAATAGAAAGGCATCAGTCACGGATGAAGTGTCCATTGATCTGTTTAAAGCTGTAGGAGGAGAGAAACTTAACCTGCCAAAAACAAATAGAGAACAAGACTGTGTATGGATCAATATGTATGTGCGTATACGGACCCACAGAGAGAGATGTATTTAAATACATGTACTAAAGAAAAGAGATCCAAGAAATAGTACAAATGATTGAAGCCACCAACTTTTTACACAAGCAGAATTTGACTCATGATCTTAAGAGGAGGAGGGGGGGAGGGGGAGGGGGGAAGCTATCCATGTGGCAATAAACATCCAAAGAAAAAGCAGGCTTCAGAAGATTGCAGGACAAAAGGTCGAACAGCCAACATGAATAGAAAGTGGAGAGAAAAAAAGAGGTTTGATTTCAGCAAGGCTTTTTTGACTGTAAAAATTAGCCATAGTATGAAACATACTATGGGTAATAATTTTGCTATAAGGGACGTGGTGGCTCAGGGGCTAGGACATTGAGCTTGTCGATCGAAAGGTCGGCAGCTCAGCGGTTTGAATCCCTAGTGCTGCCGTGTAACAGGGTGAGCTCCTGTTACTTGTCCCAGCTTCTGCCAACCTAGCAGTTTCGAAAGCACATAAAAATGCAAGTAGAAAAAATAGAGACCACCTTTGGTAGGAAGGTAGCAGCGTTCCGTGCGCCTTTGGCGTTGAGTCATGCCGGCCACATGACCACGGAGACGTCTTCGGACAGCACTGGCTCTTCAGCTTTGAAACGGAGATGAGAACCGCCCCCTAGAGTCGGCAATGACTAGCATGTATGTGCGAGGGGAACCTTTACCTTTTAATCATTTTGCTAGAACACCTTCCAAGAAAGTTTTGCAATGAATAAAGAAAAATGGGGGGTAGTGGTTCCTAACAGTCCATAACAGTTGAGACTTTGGAGAAACAAGAGGACAAGGGACAAAGATTGGCAAGACTGAAGAAGAAAGGGAAGATAATGGATATAAGTGGTGGATGGGTCCAAAGAGTTTATTGGAATGGCCCTAGAAGATCGATGAGGTATTAATATTGAAGGGAACATATATACTGAAATACTAGAATTAGGAATGTAAGGGAAGAGATATACCTGCATGATGTAAATATATGTTTCCTGTGGCACTGACATAGGACAAACATGCCACACTGATATATGTATTGTGCAGGACACATGCTGGTGTCCTGGAGTATTGAGGTCACATTGAGTAAATTCCTGAATTGTTATTGGGACCTCATCTCAAAAGTGTCTGGCAATTGTCACCCATCATTTGATCAGAGCCCATCATTTGATCTCTCCCCACCCCACTCTGGCTGAGAATGTGTATGTCATCCTCCAGGGGGCCAAATGGCTAATTTATAATACAAAGGAAGGAAAGATAAACAATGCAGAGGGATGTAAATCTGGAGTTAGATTACATTCACTGACTTTTACTATGGGAATATACAAACCAGATTCCAGAATACGCAGATGCCAGAGTTGAGGATTTATGACTTTTTGGGTATAAGAGGACATTGCTTTCTCTCATGACTTTGTAGCTCCTTCCTTGCATGTATGCACCATCTATGTGTTTGGAACGACTATCCATTTGAACCTGATCAGGATTAAATGCTATTTTACTCAAGCCTCTGTTTAAGTCTCTTGATTGGCAGTTATGAGCTTAGACATATTAATAAGTGAACCTTACAATATCATGAAGATACTGAGTATTGATTCATATAGATACTGGGAGCCAGCATACCTACTAGACAGTGCTTAACTAGCCATATTCTGGTAATTTTTTAAAAAAAAAACTGGCTCTGCTGACTCCATTCCCACCACTGTGCCACCAACTGCAGAATAGTTGATCAGCATGCTAGGTGTAGTGGCTCAGCTCTGCTCTCAATCTGCTTACAAAATTCCAGAAAATTTAACAAATCCCTCTTGTGACCCACTATGAGCCACTTTCAGGACATTACTCTGCTTAACTGAGCCTCTTGCTAACAAAAATGAAAGCCGACAGGGAAGAGCAGGCGAAGGCATTGAAATTTTTAGAAAAATGAAAATTGCAATCAATAGAAAAAAGTATAGGAAGATGAAAGCAAACTTCAAACTTTTCAGAAGAATGGACTTCATTTCTACTACATACTGGGTTTTCTGATAACATAATTTTATTTCAGAGAAACATTAGCTTTCTTCGCTCATGCATTAGTTGAAAGAGCATTGCATGTGGGAACGGGTTTCCAGAATTTATGGAATGTTTACACATAAAGATTTACACTCGTTTAGTATCCTAGTAGATCTCTGGGTCAAATTGCCAGGGCAATACTTTCATGTGACCTTGGACCTATTAGCAATATAATCCCCATTGCATCCCCATTCTATGAATGATGGCTTTTCACATACATAATGTTGGAAACAGGGACTGCAGAATTTGAGATCTATACTCTTAGTATTAATAACTAGAAAAGGACAGAATGTCTGAACTAATATTGCAACAGAAGTAGCAGATCTTAAAACAATTGTTTTATATGTTGAATAACAATTTACTCCTCCCTTTAAAACATAAACACACATTCCAGATAGGTCCCCTGTCGATGCTATAAAAATAATACCATATACTTTCTAAGACCAAATCAGTTCTCAGAGTGTTGTTGCTTATGCAAGCCAGAATAGCAGCACAACAGGAGGGTTATAGAGATCCCAGGGAACCTGAGAGTTACAAAAGTACAAAGAGTCATTTTCAAAACACTCAAGAGGAAAGGAAAATCCCCTAAGAGCCTCTGAGAAATAAATGCCAGTAATGTCTACCAAACTGACCAGGGGAAAATGTGAAACTTAAGGTGGCAAGAAACAGAATGGAAAGGCTGGGATCTGACCATTACATGTTAATCTGCTTATTTATATTTATAAATTTAATGTACTGTATACACTAATATTAACACATTTACAAAATCCCTCCCCCACTTCTCACATCTGCTATCCTTTAATTCTTGTTTTATTTTAAAATATACAGACGGAGTAAAATGGAAGAATCGTACAACAGGCAAAGAAGGGCAGTTTATGCCACCGCATACAGTAGCCAAACAGGAGGCATAGTCATTATTCAGCCAATGTCAGTTACACATTTTCCATTTCTTTGATTCTCTTCCAGATGGAAACTTCTTCAAGCGTTATCGATCAAAGGACCCCAGCAGTCTATCTTTCCTTCCTTGAAGGGATTTCGGAGGTTATAAAAAGGCAGCCTTGGAAAAGTATATCAGGATAATGGGCTGAAGAAACGAATATCTGCCTTTCTCTTTCGGCCCCCTCCCACTCCATTAAGTAAGGCCGGGTACTTGCAGAGCCAAAACATCATCTCAAAGCACCATCTGTTCAACTTCAAGCTGCCTCATCTCATCTCCAGATTCCTCTGAATGTCCCTTTCCAAACAAGGCTAGAAACAGAGTTTCCAGGACCAACCAGAGAGTATTGCCTCTTCTTTTTTCTCCCTTTCCCAACCTATCTGTCAGCAGATCCCCACGTTAGATTCCCTTCGTCTTCTGCAGACATCCTAAACATGATACACAATGCCAATGGAAAATGAGAAAAGAGGGGGAAAAAGACACGATCTATACAAAGCGTGATTTTATTATTGCATTGTTGTTTCTATAGCTGCTTATAGTCTTACTTATGTCCATTTTGTTTTTACTGCTATTTGCATAATATTGGTTTTATTTTATTTATTTCTTTTTTAAAAAAAATAGTTTTTATTGAATATTTTACACTTTTAAAACCAAAAACGCAACAGAAAGAGACAAAAACAAAAAAAGAAGAAAGAAAGAAAACATACACATATACCAAACAGTAAAATACAAAACATAAGTAACAACATTATATAATATTTTTACAACTTTCAAAACTTTTACAGCATTTACAAAATATTGGTTTTATTTCTTACGTGGGTCTCTGAATTTTTGTGTAAGTCATAAGTCGTTGCAGAAATGAAAGTTGAGAAGTGGGATATAAACATTTTAAACAAAATGAACTCACAGAAGATCAGGACTTTCATTTGTTTATTTGTTGAAAACTAAGGCAAATGCAAGAAGAAGGATATTTGCAAGAAAAGAGAAAGGAAAAGAGTAATTAGGGTCATGAACTAATAGTCTTTTATATGTTGTATAACAATTGTAGTGTTGTATGTTTCAACTCCTTGGAATTTAATTCTTAATTTAATTTTTCCTTAATCACCAGTTTCCTTCTTCAAATGATTATTTGCATTATATATCCGGCAGTGATTTGAATTAATGATTAAACTCTTAAAAACAATAGTTTTACCATTTTTACTTGTTTTCAATTTTTTAAGTTTGTTTTAGACTGTTATATAAAAATTTATGCAAAGAAGAGATACTGCTTTCCCAAGTGCCCCTTCTCCTCTTTTCCCTCCAAGCATCCATTATGTTCATAAATCCAGTTTTGGCTCTTCTGCATTGTCCCAGAAGGAGATAAAAATGCTGATATCTTCTTTCACTGAAGCCACAGTCTCTTCATCAGACCAGTAATATCAGAGTATATCAGATAAGCCCTCCATCAAAGCTGTTCTTTGTGCTTATTGTTACTACAATCCATTTTAAGTCAGTGCACAATAGACTCTGTGGCAGGACTCGCTCTGTCTGAATGGTGCCTCTTGTTTCTTCTTTTCCTCCCTCAAAGCAGGGTGTCCTGTCTGTTTTGGGAAGCAGATCCTATTCTGCAGCAGCTGCACCATCCCAGAAATAATATTTCTGGGTATGCAATTTAGCAGTAAGTTTGCCTAAAGCAAAGGAAAGAGCATATTGTAACTGAATCATTTGGGATTGTGACCTTGGAAGTCCTTAATTACAGGAAGCATTGAACTAAGCTACATCTGAAGAACAGTATTTCCTGGAGTCAAAATATTAACATATTTTCATTAGACCACAATTATATGGATTGTGCCTTGTGTGTTCGTTTTTTCCACTCTTCGTGCCTTTTCCATTCTGATTGCCCTTGTTTTTAGCTCAAACAAAGGCCTAGGTCAGGGGTGTCAAACTCGGTTTCATTGAGAGCCACATCAGGGTTGGGCTTGACCTCTGGGGTCCAGAGTGGGCGTGAGAAGGGTAGACGTAGTCAACTTGACATCACTCATGTCAGGGGTGCCTGTGGTGGCCTGAGTGCTCTGCCAGCAAAAATGGCCTCCCGAGCTCCTTTTTGGCCTCCTGCAGCCCCCTGCCAGTAAAGATGGAACCCGGGGGAGCCTTGTTCATCCCCTGAGCTCCATTTTCACTGGCAGAGGGCTGCAGAAGGCCATCACTGCTGAAAACAGTGCCTGGGAGGGTTACACACTGCCCTCCCTAGCTCTGTTCTCATTGGCAGAGGCACCGCAGGCCAGTCCTTTGCTTTTTTCCAGGGCGGCCCAGTGGGCCAGATCTAAGCATGCCATGGGTCGGATCCAGCCCGCGGGCCTTGAGTTTGACACCCCTGGCTTAGGATATGGATTCCCTCTGGGCATCTCCATCCCTTGGAATTAAAGTGATGTTAAGAGTAAATCAGAGAGATTGCCCAGAATTTTTCCACAGATTATCACCAAACTAAGGAATACCATACCACTGCTCACATATTTGGTTTCTATTTCCTAAGTGAAAAACATTGCATTTATTTCTATCACTAGGATATTTTCAACCCACTTCTCTAACCTATACATTTATTTTGTACTTTGTTTTGGTCTTTGGTGGTATTGCGTGTTTTTCCCAATTTAATAACTTCTAAAATTGGAGAAGTTATTAACGTTCACCTACTCATCTGAGCCACCTAATGAAAATGCTGAAGTGTACTGGGCTCCAGATCTGTTGATTTTTAAATTTTAATTTATTTAATTCTTTATTTAATTCGATTTAGTCACCACCCAAACTGATTCTATCTTTGCCAGTAAGACTATCATTGAGAGCTGCTCTCAAGAAGTATCTGGTCAGAAAGAAGAAACTTGAGGAAAAGAATAACCCAGCTATGATAGTCTCCCTCAGGCAAGCTTACCTATTGCCTACACTGTACTCATTTTGGCATCAGGCAATTTTTTTTCTATATTTTTCCAATATAAAATATTAATTCTTTACAATCTTGGTTTTATGTGGGCACTATTATCCTTCGCTTTTTGGTGTGCATATTTATAAACTGCCTCTTGTTTTGCTTGCAAAAGATCCTTGTACTCTTATAACACAATATTGCAAATACGTTTATATTAATATTAACATTAAATTTTAATATAGGTTGCTGAAGTCTTACATTGCTGCCAATAAAGCACTAGTCATACTATTGTTTCATGCTACTCATATGAGGAAGCTTTGCGGCATTAAGTATCATAGGTTATTACCTTGATAGGCTCAATCCTTCTCATGTAGTTTGGAAAGAAGATGAGGTCTGTCTGAGTCAGGTTTCCACAATTTTAAATCTACTACAGGTTTTAAGTCTGCAACTCCCAACATTCCCTACCAACACAGTCTATGGTAGAAGGCACTTCAGTTACAATCTGATCTTCTGAAAAGCTAGTGGTACTCATCAGACACCACTGATATATTTGCTGTGGAGTCTTGGCCACCGGCCCCTCCAGCAGCCAAATCAGAGGAGGAGGAGGCGGTGGTGTGGGAGTCAGGGTCAGCATCAGGGCAACCTGGGAGCTCCAAGGGGGAAGAGGGAATGGAGCTGGCAGAGAGAGAGAGAGAGACAGAGGCGGAGCCTGCACCATCCGTCAGCCCTCAGATGGAGAGTCAACAGCCCCAAGGTCTGGAGACAGTTGATGAAGAAGAGGAGGAACAGCTGAGTCCAGTGCCTGATGTGTGGCTGCACAGAAGGCAGAGGAGAACGGTGGAAAGCCATTGGCCGATTCTGGGGAAGGAAGTGCCATCGCTGCTAGCGAGGCCCCACCCTAGCTCTGGGGTAAAAGGCAGGGGGCGGAGATGAATAGGTGTGGCTGTCAACTATTCATCTTCTGGCCAGCCAGACTTGTTAGCCTGTGAGAGAAACATTTTGCCCAGGCTGCTTAATAGAGGAATCTTTTGAGTTCACATCAGAGGGTTTTTCGTGTTTGGGGAGCTGGGTCAGAACAATATTGGGAATATCCATTAAGGCCCAAAAACAGTATCCTAAATCAATAGTTGTTTTAAATATTAACAAGCCAAATGGTTGTTGTTGCTACTACAGGAATGTTTGTGGACAATGAACATTACAAGGATTTTTGGAAAGCCCAATTCTTTGGAATCCTGTCTGGCCAGAAGGGTCGGGGAAGATGTCCTGTGGTCCTGGACACCGGCTGCCAAGGAGTGAAGATGAGCCGGGGCTATTTTCATCTGGTTGTCTGCTGTAAGAAATGAGATGGTGGAACTCTTGGTCATTGCTCATAGCCACTGAAAAATATGCCCTGCCTGGATTTCCTAATCACTGTCCATTATTTATTTGAAGCATGTTTATTCCGGTCTGAAGAGACTCTCAGAGTAGCTAACATATAATCAATAAACCAAGATAGCCCCGCCACCCAGAACTAACAAATCTGAAATATATGACATAAAATGGGTGAAAAGTGGATGGGGAAAAGGAGGGAAGGACTACCAGCACAGTCACACATTCTTATAATTAGATAGGAAGAGCTGAAAGAGATCAGATGGAAGCAATTGAAGCAGTCTCTTGCAGGATGGATGGCCTGGTCCTGATTTTCATTTCTTGGCCCAGAAGGCACTAAGAGCAGGGATGCGAAGTCTTCACTCTCAGGATGCTAGTAGATTTAGATTGCCTTCAGTTCCAAGCAGGATGGCCAATGGCAAAGGATCATCTGAGCTCCAATCAAACATAACCCAAAAAACCATTCTAATTTAAGAATCATGTGTGGCAGAAGACATATACCTACCTTTTTTTCCTCTTTTGCTAGCAGGAAAAAAAAGGGGGGGGGAGACGGAGGTTGATTTGTGCCACAGACACAAATTGCTTTAATCCTTCCCATACCTGTTATTAACCAAAGTGAAACATGCAGAGGAACACAACAGAAGTGCCTCTAAACTGGCTGCCACCTTCACTATTCTAGTATTGTACTAGCTTTGATCTACAAGCTAAGCAGAATGGATGAGGTGGGTGGGATCCAAAGCTATATCATGTAGAGTGCAGCCTTGAAGGAAATAGGCAGAAATAATAATAATTAAAAAAAACACTTTAAGTCCATGAAACAAAGAAAGCATTATAAAGAATTACAAAATAATGGGATAAAAGGGTGGGTAGATAGGAATGAACCAGGGGTGAAATGTAAAATTTGTTACTACTGGTTCTGTGGGCGTGGTTGGTGGGGGCGGGGATAATGTGACTGGGTGGGTGTGGCCAACTTTTTTTTTACTTTTAAAAGCATTTTTCCTACAACCTCTGGCTGAAGAGGTTGTAAAAAAATGCTTTTAAAAGGTTCTGGTGATCAGGCAACTCAGCTGGGATTGCCAGAGGAGCCTTTTAAAAGCTTTTTTTTATATAACTTCTTCGGCTGAAGAGGTTGTAGAAAAATGCTTTTAAACGGTTCTGACAATCTCAGCTGAGCTGTGTGATCATCAGAGGCTTTTTTTTTTACTTTTAAAAGCATTTTTTCGGCTGAAGAAAAAATGCTTTTAAGAGTAAAAAAACCACAACCTCTGATGATCGCGCGGCTCAGCTGGGACGGGGGGGGGCAGGGATTTTTGCTACCGGTTTCTGAACCACCTGCCACCATCGCTACCAGATTGAGCGATCCAGTCC
Organism: Ahaetulla prasina; assembly: GCF_028640845.1. Taxonomy (NCBI): domain Eukaryota; kingdom Metazoa; phylum Chordata; class Lepidosauria; order Squamata; family Colubridae; genus Ahaetulla; species Ahaetulla prasina. The sequence goes on along the minus strand of NC_080540.1, from coordinate 66,212,204 downwards.
GAACCGGGAGCATTTCACCCCTGGAATGAACCCACAGACAGGCTTGCAAAATTCTGTATCAGAATCTTTATATCAATAAAATATAGTTCTAGTCAAACTTGTAAGGTCTGGTTTTTTAATTTGATCTACCTCAAGGGGCTGACATCAAGCTTAAAAGCCTCTTACTCTGTATTAAGAGAGGGAGAGAATCAGAGATGACAGCTGGCTCTCAGGGGCCTGCATTGTCTGCAAAATATCTTGCTGCAGCATTATTACAATACCACCACCAAGTGGATTAATAAATAACTAATCAGCAGAATACCAGGATGGAGCTAACACCGTGTTTAGAAAAACTTTACTTCAGACAACAATGGTAAAGCAGCCTACAGTTCAGTTTGCATTTTTGCTCTCTCATGGGACTCTGCCAGAAAAATCTGGAGAAAAGCAATTTCTCGCTTTTACAACTTAGTGGAAATTGTTTATGGAGGATCAACCAGTGGAATTTCTTACATATTGCACCAAGGTGATGTTCGCACTGAGTTTATTGAAAGAAGTGGCAGCCAAGTGGGCTGCATTGAAAGCAATGACTAAGTACTGGACAATTTCCAAAATTTCAAGCAAAGATTTAAAGCATCCTTCAATGATCTAACTAAGAGAGCAACAGCTGATTGAGAAGTTCCGTCAAGGTCATCAGAGAGTGTCTGATTTGGCTCTGACTGACCAATTTCAGAAAGGATTTGCTGATGAGCTGAGAGTTGAATTGGTGAGGCAAGGCACATAGATAATTTAGAAGACATGTTCTAATGGTATATGGTAATAGATGGCTGATTGGAAGAGTTAAAGCACATAATGGCTAGAAAAGTGTTTTTTTAAATATTCTGTATAGGTAGGCAGGAAAACTGAAGAAAAAAAATCAAAAGAAGACGACAGTGGCCAATTTCCATAGTCTTGCCAAATAAGCTACATGGATGTGACCATGAAGTTCCTTGTAGTTGAGCTCAACTCAAGGGCATTTTAATTTTTACAGTATTATATGCAAGCAGAAAAACACTTGCTCTCTGCAGCATAAACAGTTGCATAAACATTGCTCGTAATCAGTGGAAAAGCTCTGAATGCCTTAGTGGAACAAAACAGCAATATGTGTGTGTGTGTGTGTGTGTGTGTGTGTGTGTGTGTGTGTGTGTGTGTGTGTATATATATATATATATATATATATATATATATATAGGTCTTTGGTTGTTCGGGTTTTCTCCCGTGTAAAATTGGAAGTGTCTTGGCGACGTTTCGACGAAGTCTCATTCGTCATCTTCAGGCTTCAGCTTCGTGCTTCTGGGAGCAATGTGTGATTGCAGCTGTTTCTTCCTTTTTAACTGCTAGTGGGGGTTTGAACTGATTGGGTGGGAGCTTGGCTGTGCTCTGATTGGATGGGGGTTGTTTTGTGGTCTGTTTGGGTGGGGGTGTGTCTGGTTGGGGTGGGGGCTTGGTTGTGCTCAAATTAGTCTGAGTTGCAGGGGGATCTGAGCTGGTGAGCTGCACTGCTGCTGTTTGGCTTCGTGTTCGTGGTCGTGCTACATCTTCGTAGTGGGTGTCAGTCTGCTGCATGTATGGATTGGAGGGGTTTGAAATGGCTAATGTTGCAGCTGCGGTCTGGCTTCTGGTCCTTGGTCGTGCTTCCTGATCAGTGTGGGTTTGGGTGTGCTTTCTGGGTGGATGTGTGGTGGTGACATCCTGTGTGGACCTCGTGAGTGTGGGTCTGGTGTCATTCCTTGTGTTAGGGACACGTTTGTCAATAAGGGCAGGTTTCTTGGGAAGCTGAAGCCTGAAGATGACGAATGAGACTTCGTCGAAACGTCGCCAAGACACTTCCAATTTTACGCGGGAGAAAACCCGAATAACCAAAGACCTACATACAAACACCCGCGAAAACCTCAGAAAACATATATATATATATATATATATTTGGGGGTGGGAGACACAAATAAACTGCTTGGAAGGAAGTCTTGTGATATATTAAATAGTTAAAGAGCTATTATATCTGTATTACAAACATCCAGATAACCACAAAACATTAACCAAGTGATCCAGAAATCCTAATCAATTTATGATAGCCCTATTTATTAAATCTAATTTTATGAGTCTACTGTTCTTCCACCTATTATTTTAAATTGCATATTGTGACTGCTAGAGGGCGCTGTGTTCTCTATTAAAGCAACAAAAGAGGGGAAAACCCTTTTAGAAAAAGAGTACTGTACTATTTAAAAGCAATCTGTGTTGCATATTGAATTAAAAATCAGAAATGTGCATAGTTCATAAATTATGCAGCATATCCCACAAAACACCCGATTAATACCGAATCTAACAATTTGTTTATAAAATTTTCAGAACTCAAATCACCTAGTAATTCACACTAGGTGTTGGGATTTAGAAAAGGTCATCTGAACGAAAGCACTAATAAGCACTATAAAATGCCAGTTTGGCCTTGCTTTTTCTAAAGTTTCCTGTCCTTGCATTCCACACCTAAACAAAACATGGCATTATTCAGTTCCTTCGATTACATAGCATTTACTTGTCATAGAAAAAATAGATTAGAACTTCAACTCCCAAAATTGCACAGCTAGCAGCCACGTTCTTTATGGAATTCTGGGAGATGGAGTCCCATTCCAGGCTATAATTATCAAATGCAAGTAAAATATTGCCCTCTCTTATCTAAGCAGCAAAAAAATCTCCACAATCACTAGTGCTTTGCTGCCCTCCAGTGGGCATCTGGAGTTTTACAGCTCAGATAGAGTACAATGTTGAAGTAGTGGGGAAAGTTTTCACCTCTTCTCCTTCAGACAGGAAATTTTTAGAAAAAACTACAGGACAAGAGGAAAAGATTGTGCAAAATTAGACAGCAATCTCTAACAAAATGGCATTTTTAATAATCCTAAATTGCAATGCAATTAACATGATGCCGAAAAAGGGGTCTGATGCTGCCATCAAGAATTGCTGCTTAATTGTTGTTGTAAAACTTTTTCAATTAAAAAAAAAAGAAAAAGAATTGCTGCTGAGGATATGTCAAGTGGTCTCCTAGATAAGCAGTAGGGAAAATATCAGTGAAGTTGCTGCAGTCATTCCACCAATGTAGACTTGTCAGCTCAAGCAGAAAAAATCAGGCAAATGGAATAATAATGGATGGAACAAGGCAGAAGCAGCTTAGGCCAAATCCTATATGGTATTTCTGTTTCTTGAACTGCCAGCCAAGGCTGTAAGGAGAAATTTCCTGATGTTAGAACAACTAATCAGTGGAAATGCTTGCCTCCAGAAGTTGTGGAGGAGGAGGTTAAAAACACTGGAGGTTTTTAAGAAGAGATTGGACAACCATTCGTCTGAAACGGTGTAAGGTTTCCTGCTTGAAAACCACCTAGTCCAAACCAAGGGGTTGGACTTGAAGTTCTCCAAGATTCATGAGATACCTTTCATCCTATTCCTTCCCAGGAGTCCTTCATGTGGTAAGATCCATGGTCAAGGAACCTGATCATTTCTTAGTAGGACCTTCTACATGTATGTAGTTTACTTCTAGAAACCTATTTATTCTTCTTAAAACACCACCCTCACTTGGAGGATTTGAAGAAAACAAAACTAGTCTTCCAATTTCCTTCATTTTTCCATGGTCTTCGTAGCATCTGAAAATCTGGTCACAGTCTCTTCTAACATTTCTGTTCATTCCCACATGAATCAGGAGCAAGGAATGGTTATCCGGAGGGTTGACAAGTCCCAGCAGCCTGTTCCTCATATCCTGGATATCGGTGCCTAAATGGTGTTATATCATGCTGGGTTCCTGTCAGCAGGAAGAAAAACAAGTGGGCTTTTTTTTTTACATGAATTCAGATTTCTTGCTTTTCTATGACAAGCTAAAATAATTGGAGAGGATAAAGCATAAGACCACAAGAAGCATCCAGATAATCAAGCATATTGAAATGGCAAGAGTAAAAGTGCCAGCTCTATTAAAAGTTACAGGTCCCAGAGTTCATTTGAATAGATCAATTAGGCTTTTGGTCTCTAAAGAATCACTGATTTTATCTTCAGAGCCAAGGAAGGGTGTCTTAAAAGGGTTTTGTCACCTCTCTATTAATAATATCCAGCAACAAAGGAGATAATGTAGCTTTCTGTCCCTGACTAGCATCAAACAACTATGCGTTTTCTCAGGATACTTGAAGAAAATCTTCCCAACTAGTACCCTCCACATGAATTAGACACATTCCTACTATTCCTAGCCAACTTTCGAAGAGTTACATATTATTGCTACTAAACTGAGACAGCAAACTCTGCTCTGTTGTACAGTCACCAATCATATGCAACTTGATGGCACCTAACTATGGTAGTTAGGATCAGCTTTAAGCTTTAAGTTGTTAGAACCTCAAGGAAACCATTTCCCCACTCTGCTAATTAACAGATGTATTTAAAAATATATCGTATTACACTTGATTTAGACAAAAAGCTCAGAGCTCTTTCCCAACGTCTTTACAATATTAAACACCAGAAACTAGTGTCCTACAGGCTCAGGAAATCTATTCACTTCTCAGTTATGGTACAGATTTTGTTTTGGAACTCATGTCATAGGTTCTCTTATACTGTATTCTTCATTGGGATATAAGAAAGGAACTTATAAAACTCCCAGTTTTGAGATTCACAGGAAGAGATTATTTAAATTACTTGCAGTCTTGCAGCTGTGAATTTTGTTTTAACTAAAACAATTTCAGTTATTTTATACAACTATTAAGACAAAAGGTCAGTTATTCTTGATGCCGCAACAGGCTTTATGTATGAGGTTAATTTTATTTATTTTAAATACTGTTGTTCTGCTATTTGGCCAGAGGATATAATAAGATTCATTCACTCATTCATTCAATCATTCATTCATGGAAAAGAATGACAAAATACCTGATTTATAAATATACAGAATGAATACAGGTGGAGGCCCAGCATAATAACTCCATCAAATAGTCAGACATTTTCCGACAAGCCCATGATAGCTTCTTGTATAGCAGTATTTCTCATGCACTGCAAAAAAAATAACATTGGAAAATATTGGGAAGTCCTATTAAACTGTGCAAGTGGATAAACAAGCACCACTTTGGTGGAAGTGTTCCGTGAGCCTTGGCATAAAATCATGCCAGCCACATGACCACAGAAGCATCTTTGGCTTGGCTCCCTTGGCTAGGAAGCAGAGATGAGCACTCTGTTTGGACAGGGGAACATGATTGGACAGGGGAGACCTTTATCTTTTATTAAACAATGTAAGAATTTATTTATCATTTCAGCAGAGACTGAAACAACAAGCAGGGTCTGGCCAACAGACTATTCCAGAAGGTGGGAGTTGGTCATTGAGGCCATGAGTGGCTGTGGTTTGGCCAGCTGATTTGCAGTGAGCAGAAGTCAAGCTCTGTAAGGCTGTCGGATTTCTGAGACAGTATTTATTTTTATAGGGTCCCAGAATACAATCTTGAAAGCCTGCTAAAATAATTTAGCAGCTTTTGACCAATCAATGTAAGACGTTGAGATAAATCATCTTCTGGGCATCTTTAGAAATCACCAAATTGCCTCTCTATTTACCTGAAAATGGCTAATATTAAATTTAAAGTAGGCTTTTTTTTCTGAATAGCATCTATAGGATTGTACTCTAACTCATTTTTAACTGTATTAACACACAATAGGACAGTTGATCTACTTTGAGAATCTCCGTTCTAGAGTCATTCAGTTATCACTGTGCCAATATAACAATGCAATATAACAACAAAGTATTGCTTCAGTGATGATTGACTGGTGTTACAAAAGAAAAACATATTTTTTTCTAAATCCATATCTAGTCATTGAATGTTTGTTTCTGCATCTGAGGATTGTGTAATTTCCTCAACTAACTTCTCTGAAAAGTATCTCCAGAAGAAAAGCCAACTCCATAAAGCTTTAACAATGCAGGCTCCAAATCTTTGTGGAAAGTAGATCAACTGTCCTATTGTGTGTTAATGCAGTTAAAAATTAGTTAGAATACAATCCTATAGGTGCTATTCAGAAAAAAAGCCGCGTTTAAATTAAATATTAGCCATTTTCAAGTAAATAGAGAGGCAGTTTGGTGAGTGATTAAGGCATCAGGATAGAAACCAGGACACTAGAGTTCTAGTTCCACCTTAGGCACAAGCCAGCTGGGTGACCTTGGGTCAGTCAGTCTTTCTCAGCCTTGGGAAGCAGGCAATGCCAAACCACTTCCAAAATCTTACTCAAAACAAAATGCCCAGGCAGTTGTCACAAGTCGACACTGACTCAAAGGCCAGGCCAAGATTTCAAGTAAATACTGTAGTGCGGTTTTGGTTAATTAGCACAAATCTTCAGCAAGTCTCAAAGATATGAAAATACATATAGAAAAAGAAGATACAGATATGGAATTTGAGCTGTTCTTAACTGTTCCTTCTGGCTTCCTTTTTCTGCATCTTAAGCTATGTGGATTCCCCAGACTACATTATGCATTTATAAAACAATAAAGTTCTTGAATATTAATAACCAAAAAAGGCAATAGCCAATTAACTGACAGACCTATAATAGCATATCAACCTTTTTTGCCATTGGATTTTATTAGCATTCTCTATATAATTTACTCAGAATACTATTTAATTAAGGAAATTAAAGCACATGTGTTACAAACTGGATTTGGGGGAAAATTAACACCTGGATATTTTGATCGTTCCCTGGTACAAGACACTGTTGACAGAATGACACCAGTCACACTGAATAGTCTATCTGATCACATTCTTGATTGTCCAACTGAAACATTTTTAGCCCTTATAGCCAGGACTTTTATCTTCAGTCTAGGGAAAAAAAATATAAAAGTTGCTTTGGATTTTTCCGCCCAAAGCCCCAAAATACAGATTAAGAAACCTTGTGCCAGTGCTGAAACAGGGTAGTTGTGGAACTGAGCAGCATTGCACACAGCAACGCTCTTAGTGAGAAATTCCCTTGTTAAACCAGTGGAAATAAATCTCTCCATGTAACAAAAGAGTTTATTGGGAGAGGGGAATCCACAGAGATCTTTTAAACAAAATCAATACAGTCAGCCTAGCTAAGCTAGTTATTTATTACCTCTTTGAAAAAGTTGTTGAATTTCAGCACTTGCTCAGGATTATTTACAAAGATAGTTGTAAATAATACTTCTTCTTCTTCTTCTTCCCCTCCTCCTTCTCCTCCTCCTCCTCCTCTTTCTTCTCCTCCTTTTTCTTCTCCTCCTCCTCCTTCTCAGCTAGTTCTGCTTTTGTATAAATAGGTTTACATGGAAGAGGCTTTTTAGAAAAGGAAAAGCTGAATTCAATTATTCAGTATAGGGTCAATTTATCAACTGCTTTATAAAGTACAATTATACCAAACTTATTTTATTTATTTAAAAGATTAAAAGACTAATATAATCACCAAGTAATACCATAAGCCTGGATGGATCATAAAACAGCAATATGGAAAATTGTCTATCACAATGTGTGGTAGAATTACTGACTGAAAATACAATTTTGTAGTAATTGTGCTCTCACAAATGAGCCAGAAATTGTTAACGCTGCACTGATACAGATTGTTTAAATCTTTAAAGATAAGAAAAAAAGTGTATTTCAATGTTAAATATGATTTCTAAAATGTAATAAATATAAAAAGGTAAAGATTCCCCTCGCACATATGTGCTAGTCATTGCCGACTCTAGGGGGCAGTGCTCATCTCCGTTTCAAAGCCGAAGAGCCAGCGCTGTCCGAAGACGACTCCGTGGTCATGTGGCTGGCATGACTCAAAACCAAAGGTGCACGGAATGCTGTTACCTTCCCACCAAAGGTGGTCCCTATTTTTTCTACTTGCATTTTTACGTGCTTTCGAAACTGCTAGGTTGGCAGAAGCTGGGACAAGTAACAGAGCTCACCCCGTTACACGGCAGTACTAGGGATTCGAACTGCCGAGCTGCCGACCTTTCGATCAACAAGCTCAACGTCCTAGCCCCTGAGCCACCACGTCCCTATGTATTAAATATAAGGTTGCTTAAATTGTACAATAGCACTAAGTATGCCATTGATGAACATTTACAAAATGCATTGAATTATTTTATGAGAAAAATTTCTAACTTTGAGCTTAATATTTAATACTAAACCCTCTTCTGTATTATTTGTTGCTTATAAATGTTAAAAGAGAAAAAACAAAAAAAGGAAAATATGTTGCTTGGAAAAAGTAAGTAAATATTTAATTTCTAACTTCTTCTTTATACTCCAAATGATTTAGTGTTTATAAATGTTTAGACCTCTGTTTAGCTTATTGAAAGGGTCAGAACATCAAATATTGTGGTTGTATTGTATATGTGACAGCTATTACTCAGAAAAAAAGGAAAAGCAAGAGTAAAAGGGTAGGCTGTAATTTTTTCATGGATTGAGGCTGCCCCCAGAAACCTCTATTTTTCAAGCAAGCAAAAGATTGCTGTGTTACATTATTCTAGCTTGAAGTTGCTTTGTATTTTGGAATGTACTGCAGCATTAATATTTAGATAAAAGGAGACGGAGCAAAACTTTTCCACAAAGAATAAGTGGGTAGTTTGTAGCATTTAAAATTTTTCCCTTTATGTTATAAATCCCTTTGAATTCATCTTGCAGTGTTGCTCCCAAACTCAGACATCCAAGTTTGGTGTGGAGCTGATAAGAACTTGACTCCTGAATTTGTGAGAGACCTTTACCCATGCATAGAGGCTTCTTTGCCTACCTGAAAATACAAATCACCAAGTAATTCAGCCAAATCAAAAAGGATTGGTGTGCTGATAGAAGGTATTTCAGAATACACTCTCTACGGTGTAGTTGCTGAAAAAGCAAGTTCTTGCACACCAAAGAAATGGCCTTGACTAAGAAGAGAAAAACACGTATGTCTTCTTAAACAGAAGGTTACGACTGCCATGCTAAAAATGCTTACAATAAAACATAAAAATTTGAGGCCACAGCAGAAGAAATTGTTTTTTTATTGTATGGAGAAATTGCATCCCAACAAATATCATAACTTTTTCTGAAATTCAAGTAAGTAAAAAATAGGCTTGCAATGTGCAGGTAAAAATTCTAAAGAACCCCCTTTAACTCTGAGGTTTAGCAGAGTCTCTCGTGAAAAAAAGGGTTGCTAACATTTAACATTGCAATATGGAAGGTATATTATTATATTATGTGAAAGAAAATTACATCTTCATGGGAGTGAAGGAGGCAATTGTGGGGGGTGGCATTACAAAGGTTGGCCACACAACCAGCATGATCAGGAACATTGTGGAAGATCCAAGAGAGGACCAGACATTGGACAGACATTGTTAGTCTTATTTTTCTTGACTAATTTGTTTCCATGAACAGCAGAAAGAAGGGAGCAAAACAAGATGCTTTTCTAGACAATCACCCCTAGAGTTTTTTTCCCCCATCTTCCATGACTGAAGACTTCTTGTTAAAAAAAAATGAGAGGTAATCCAATTTTGAGTGGACAAAAAGCAGAAAAAAGTATGAGAATCACTTAGGTGAAATGGACTGTGTAAAAATTTGGAGGTGTTCTAGTCCAGCCCACTGCTCAAGGAGGAGATCCTGTACCATTTTACACAAGTGACTGTCCAAGCTCTTCTTGAAAACCTCCAGTGATGCACAACTTCTGAAGGCAACTTCTGTTCCACAGATTAATTGTCCTCACTGTTAAGAAGTTTCTCCTCAATACCAGGTTGCTTCTCTCCTTGATTAGTTTCCATCCATTGTTTCTTGTTCTGCCTTCTGGTGTTTTGGAAAATAAATTGACCCGCTCCTCTTTGTGGCAGCCTCTCAAATACTGGAATGCTGCTATCATGTCAGAAGGTCCATCCGTCCGTCCATCTGTCCCCCCCAGTCCTTCTAATTCAGAATGTATTAACTGGGTTGGTATATCCAATTTCTTCTTGAATCACCATCCAGAAGCCCACAGGTTAATTCATAAATTTCCATATTATACTGCATTTAGTGCCCCACAGCCCCAGAGGGGAAGAAAAAAAACCCTAGTGAGGCACAATGTTTACTCTGTCTGGTCCTTTGGAGACAGAAGAAAGAGGAAAACCCCGGAGTTTATTGAAAGGTAGAGATTGGGAGAACAGCAAAGGAAGGCCGTCTCCGCCTTCGGTATTTCCTAAGGCATCACTGGCTGGCAAGGAGTGTTAACTTTTGACGTGGGCGAATTCCCGCTTTCCTTGCGAGGAAAAAGGAGGGAGCGCTCCCGCCACAATCCCTCCCCGCCAGGGGTCACTCGTCCGGACAAATTCCTTCAACAGCTGGGCAAAAAAAAAACCAAAAACCCCTTGCCTTTCGTCGCCACAGCAACGCCTCGGTATCCGCAAGCCGCGCCGAGCGGTTCCCTTTCCCTCTGGGTTGGCGCTGCGAGTCAGGAAGGGAAACCCAGCGCTCGCTCCGCTCCCTTGCCTTCCCTTCCCTTCCCTTCCTCTCCCTCTCTCTCTCTCTCTCTCTTTCCCGAGCAGGGTCGAGGGCGGCCGGCAGAACTGCGCTCCGGCTTAAGCACAAGACCTCAAAACAAGTGTCTTCTTTTCGCTCTCCCCGCGCGCCTTCGCCCGTCTCATTTTGCACCGCGCCGCCGCAGCTACCGCAGCAACATGGGCTCGACCCCAGACAGCCATGAGATGAACGGGCTGACCACGGCAATGGGGAACGGCAACGGCAGCGGCAACAACGGCGACGCGACGCCTCCAGAAGAGGTAAGAGGCTCCCGCTTTCTCTCGGCGGCCAGGCCAAGAGGGCAACAACCCATTCAGCCGCCACCGGCCAGCTGCTTCTGGGCGGGAGGCTGGGCGAAGGTGCCCCGGGGGCATGGAGTTCGTTAGCCAGCGCCGCGGAGGCCTGTGCATCCGAAGGGCCTGCTTTCCCTGGCAGGCAAGCGGGTAGAGGGCGGACGGGGTTTTTTCGGGAGGGAGGCAGGGGCACTTCCGAAGGAATAGAGAGGCCGTTTTGCCCCGCTTCTTCCCGGCGCGGAGATTTCCCATAAATCGCGTCCCGCGTTTGGAATGCCTCCAAAGGCGAAGTTGGATTTCTCGACAGCGAGGCCGGCTTTCCGGCTGCTCGATTGGGAAAAGATTTAATGCGCGGGTGGGGTAAGGTGGGGTGGGGCGCTGCTTTGGCAAGAGGCTGCTTGTTTTCCCGTGCATAGATGCCAGTCAGTGGCCAGTGTTGTGGAAAGAAAGAGGAGAAAAAATCCGATGGAAGACGGCAGAACTGGGAAGACTTTCCACCAATTTACAGGAAGAGACAAGTGGCCAGGTGACATACGGCATTCAGGGAAGAAGAACCATGATCGGACTATATAGTAAACTCACAGCCTTAGGCTAGGGAGAGATGGACTACTAGAGTGTAGCAGCTGGAATCTGATTGGCCGCGAGGGATTTTCCAGGAATCTTAAAATTTGGTCCTGTCAGGAGGTTTGCGAATCTGATGGAAATAGGGAACCGGTGAAATGGCTATAATGCACGCAAGACTTTATTTAAATGCGCCCTCCCATGGTTTTGTTTATTTTTGTTTTTAATTGGTTTCAAGGCTTTGTTTTTAATTGTTTTCTTTGAACTGTATGAGTCACATGTGTGTGAAATGGGCAGCTATCTATATTGGATAAATAAATGATAAATCTTCCTCTGTCCATTCTGCAATTTGAGAAAAAGTGATTACACTTCAACAGAAATTCATTCTGAGAGGTGTAAGTGTGTTCTTAACATGTAGAGAATTTAGTTCTTCATCTCCTTTATTTTGGAAGAAAATAATTTTGTATATACCTTGACTGACTTCATGCAAAGTATTTTTTGTAACACATGGATGTGTCATGCAAGAAAGGGCCATAGTCACTCATGCTTCTATGTTTTTTGATTTTAACAAAATCATCCCGAATTAAGGGATTACAGGGTCAAAAAAAGGGGGGGGAGTGTATCTGCCTTCTGTGAAACTGCTTTAGAACTCCTTCAGCAGTTTAATAGAAATCACATGGTTGAACTGAACTGGGTATCCTTTATCCTGGGGCTTACCATGACACCATCCTGTCATCTGTTTTCAAAGCCAGGACTGAAAATGGGTGGGGGGAAAAAGAGCATTAAATGTCATGTCTATAAATATTGCCTTAGCTAGTCAGTCTCTGGGAACATTACCAACTTTCTATCACTTACCACATCAGTACAGCAAAAGGAAATTAGGGAGATAAAGATACAAACTTAATGAAGTAAAATCCTTTAAACTTGCCACCAAGCTCACAAAAACCAGGCAGGATTTTCTCTCATTTGCTTTTCAGTTTGGAGATGGAAAGGAATTCAGTTCAAGCTTCAGTAGGAAAGGTATGGAAAAGGAAGAAGATATGCATTCCTCAGTGTAATTCTTTCAGAAACATCAAAAATGTATATGGGTTGGTGAATTAATTTATACACATGTGGCAATGTATCTAAGTAGGTACAGAATGCAATCCAGTTTCTACAAAGAAACCGGCAACAGGTTTCCCTCTTGACATTTTGAGATAATCCTCATGATCCCCTCTGTATGTTATGGTCTTTGGGGATAATAAATTGTAGCAGGGCCTTTTCTGGATTCTAAATCTGAGCCACAGACTGCTAAAACAGTCTGTTATTAACACAGCTGCTTGCAATTACTGCAGGTTCAAGTCCCACCAGGCCCAAGGTTGACTCAGCCTTCCATCCTTTATAAGGTAGGTAAAATGAGGACCCAGATTGTTGGGGGCAATAAGTTGACTTTGTATATAATATACAAATGGATGAAGACTATTGCTTAACATAGTGTAAACCGCCCTGAGTCTTCGGAGAAGGGCGGGATATAAATGCAAATTAAATAAAAAATAAATAAATCATTACCCTCCCTACATTAAAAGGATGGCCTTCAGAAAGCATGTTTCCAGATAGACTTTTCTTTTTTTCAGAAATAACATGAATCCCTTAGTAAGGGGAGATCAGAAATTATTTGCAATTAATTCTTGTTGCTTCGTAGTCATTGTGCTTTAGGAGGAGAGCCATGTGTGACAGAAACAGTGTGGCAAAAAGTTGGGACAAGTCTAGTGTCCATTAATTAATTTTATTAAAATGCATTAGTTGAAAAAAGTGCTACCTGATTCCTTCTGACTTTTTTGCTGTTAAATGAGGAGAGGAATTACTGACTGGTGACAATCTCCAATTCTCAACTGGTTCTCTCTTGATTAGTGAACAGGGATCTGCCACAATGCCCAATTTATACACACACACAAGCACACACACACATATTTAGAAGTCCAATCACATGATATTAGTATACTTGCCTGAAATCTAATGTGATCTACATTGAGAATGCCAAAATATCATAGGATCTTTGAGGGGAATGCTGAAATCTTGTGAGATTTGATAATCCTACAAGTTTTAGGCTTTAATTTCTATGATTCCCATGCTAGCTTTTTTGTTCGTCAAGAAATTTGTTTATTTCAGTTCAGATCCATGCCTCAAAATCAAACATTAAGTAATTTCCTTTTTGAAATGGAGGTAATCTGGAAGCACAGGCAGTTCTTGACTTACAACATTAATGGAGCCTGGAATTGCTGTTGTAAGCCTTAATAATTATACTTTGACCCAATTTAATGACTGGGGGCAGTTGTTAAATAAATACCACGGTCATTAAGTGAACATGGGTCATTAAAGATTATTTTTCTTGACGTACAGCCATTCACTTAGTGGCCATTTGAAATTAAAATGGCAGTGAAAAAATGACTTACAACCAATCCTCGCACTTATGACCGTTGCAGCATCTTCATGGTCACATCATCAAAATTCAGGGGTTCATGGCAAAGTTATGTATTTATAACAGTTGCAGCATCCTCCATTATGTGACCATCATTTGCCATCTTGTCAGCTGGTTTTTAACAAGCAAAGTCAACGGAGAAAGCCAGATTTACTTAATGACCACCTGATTCACTTAACAACTGCAGTGATTTGCTTAACAACTTAAAAATGACCTTAAAAGTTCATAAAATCAGAGATAACTCACATAACTACTGCCTTGCTTGCAACAGAAATTCTGGTTCCAATTGTGGTCATAAGTTGAGGACTACTTGTAGGTTGACATGTTCTTGAAGTCATCAGGAGTCAAGTTTGACTTGATAAGACTTTACTAAAACATCGGTTGTATTGAATATTGTAGAGACATTGAAAATACATCTTTGTCTTATAGCATGTCAGAATTTAAATGGTTCCAAAACAAGAGTATAATTCAGGAATATATGAATTCAAATAGATGTTACCTTGCAAAAAAAAAAAAGATATTTGAATTGGGTAATAGTTACAAGGATTCTACAAAATAGTCTTCATGTCCATCATCTCTGAAGCAAATTCCTATTTCAGAAAAATATTAGTTATTTCTTATATTTAGTCATTCACTCTATTTAGCTTGTGTCACTCATGAAATATCAGACTCAAGCTGAGAAGTTATAGGTTATATTTCTTCAAACACCTTATTTACATCCTCATAGGTTAATTTATTCCATTTCATACCAAAGAGGAAATAATTTCTCAGAGGTTGTCAAGAGATAGGACATGCCAGATGTGTGTGTTTGAGCATTTGACAAAACTATGACATTTGTAAAAGTTTATGTACTGATTTTTAAACAACTGTCTCAGTGAATTATGCCAACTAGAAGTGAAATTAGAAAATGCATGTGTCATAGCATTAATCCTATGAATCAGATTCTTGTTTACTTTCTCCACTTACCCAGATGTTATTTCATGTTCAGGCATATTGTTCAGTGATATTGTAATAATTGGCAAGCCACTACAAGATTCTACAGAATAATATATCCCAAGATAATTTCATTATTGGGACTGATGTCTCCTAATATCTTAAACAACATTTTAGAATTAGAATAGAATAGAATAGAATAGGTTTTTTTTTAATTGGCCAAGTGTGATTGGACACACAAGGAATTTGTCTTGGTGCATATGCTCTCTGCGTACATAAAAGAAAAGATACGTTCATCAAGAATAAGGTACAACACTTATTGATAGTCATAGGTACAAATAAGCAATCAGGAAACAATTACCCTTCCAACAAAGTAGTTTCTCTTTTTAAAAACTGAATTGCTTATATGTTGCATCATCTCTTTGCCTTATGAGTTTTTTAGAACAAATGGGCAAATGGCAAAGACAGAAAAAGGAAAAATGGTTGCTTCTCACCTGGTTTAATGTTAGTTAAAGTAGTTAACTAACTACTTTATCAGATTAACTGTATCAGCATTCTTTAATAAGAAAATACCTTGCGCCTAAGTATATTTTTTCTGTTTTTGAAGAGTGTCCAGCTGTATTGCCAATTAATTAAACAATAAATGTAAATATGCCAAGGAGCATGTTGTCTAACAAGGGCTCCCACTGAATTTAAATTCCAAATTTATAAGTAGTTCAATTCTCATACTACATGCATTCTGTTTAATGTCTATGGGGCTGGTCTATTTTGCAGCTTTCTATTTTATTTCATGAAGCTGCAAAGACCAAACTTGAAATTGGGGATTACCAGCCTTTTGGAAAAAGGAGGACATGTCTGGCAGGTTAGTCTCAAAATCAAATATTGTCCAGCTGTTTGAGTAGGTTTTCTTCAGGAAAGTTAACAAGTTCTTTTGCCTCCTACTTGGTCTGGTAGCTTCAAATGATTGAAAAGCCAGCCTTTCTAATATTGGAAAATGTAATTTCATATATATGTAGGTCCAAGTACATTTTTTCAGTTTTTCACTGTAACTTGATGCCAGGTAAGTTAAATAGTTAGTTTTTCCTCCTTTTTCTCCCCATTTATTCTCCTTTCCAGTTGTCAGTGTTTCCTTTGCCTAGTCAGATATCTGATAATCCTATCTAAAGGATTTCTTCATTGTAATAAGTTTAACAGCTGGAAACAGTCTCAGTGAGGTAAAGTCTTCATGGAATATATATTGTCATATAATTGTGGAACTGTCCTATTTCAGGATAAATTGACTTAGTCCTGGAATGAAAATTGTGCCACGGGGGGTGGGGTCATACAACGGTGATGCTTCATCTGTGATAGAATGGATAATCCATTTTGTGAAGGCTATTTTCAACTTCCTTTTTGTGATGAAGGAATTGTGTAGAAAAACTGCTGATGTGGCATTTTATAGTTGAGGAGCTTGGATGTCCTCATGTCTTATAAAGCCTATTCTACAGAGAGGAAAACATTAAAAGACATTTTTGCAGAGCAGAATTTGATTAAACATTTAATAGCTTTTTATGTAAATGAAAATTCTGCCTCATATTTAGGTATGGTGTTGTTAGTGTAATTCCTAACAACAGCCTTTTCTTGCTATCATAGCATGTTAAAATATCTAAGTGAAAAGTAGATATAAATGGACTTAAACCCTGAGAAGCTGTTCATTGTGGTAATTAAACAATTGAGAAGTCCCATTTAAATTACATTAGTGTACTTAAAGGTGTTTTCATTTAATTTGTCTGATGTATTCCATTGAGATAAGAACGAAGAAGGAACCAAAGAAGGAAATAAAATATACAAAATATATAAATAAAAATAAAGAAGGAAATAAAATATATACAGACTTGAAATCCTGGGTTTAGAAAATTTAGAACTACGCCGCCTTCGACATGACCTGAGTTTAACTCATAGAATCATCTATTACAATGTCCTTCCTGTCGAAGACTATTTCAGCTTCAATTGCAACAATACACGAGCACGCAATAGATTTAAGCTTAATGTTAACCGCTCCAATCTTGATTGCAGAAAATATGACTTCAGTAACAGAGTTGTTAATGCTTGGAATGCACTACCTGACTCTGTGGTCTCTTCCCAAAATCCTCAAAGCTTCAACCAAAAACTATCTACCATTCACCTCACCCCATTCCTAAGAGGTCTGTAAGGGGCGTGCATAAGAGCACAAACGTGCCTACCGTTCCTATCCTATTGTTTCCTTTCGTTATATCAAATTAATATAGTCATTACATACTCATACTCATATATATGCTTATATATTGTACAGTTATTTCATGCTTATGCTTATATATACTATGTGACTAAATAAATAAATAAAATATATACACGCCTAAATTCTACAAGATTGTTTACAATGGATGCTTTGTCTTCTGAAACAAGGCAAAGATCCCATTGAAAATAGACATAAAAGCCATTTCACAGATTGTACTAAGGCAGAATTGATGGAGCCAATAGATGTGATCTTTTGGGACGAAGATTGGTGATGGTAGGTTGAGTCTTGTAGGGAGTTAAAGCTTCAATTTCACCCTATTTACAGTGTTGCCGCAATATGACAGACAAACCTACTAGAATCTTCAAGGCAATGTTACATAGTACTATAGGAGGGTGAATCCAAAGAAAGCGCTTGGTGGAATATATGAATCCTCTTTAAATGCCATTGCTTTGAGTTAAACAAAGTTTCTTTCATAAAAGACCAATATTTCATTTTATGGCTCTTATTCAGTGACACCCAGTCACTTTCATCTTAACCTACAAAGTTACTATTCATACAGGCTAGACCTGAGTTGTTGCACAGACCTGTAGTCTAGGAAAAAAAGCATGAAATGGTGCTTTTAATATTAAAAGGTCAGTATTTACATTAGCAATAGGCTAAATGATGAAATCTCCCACTGTGGTTTAACACTTAAGCTCCACCTAACCTAAAATAATAAACAAACAAATCCTTTTCTCACTGTTGCTGTTTTCTACACCTAATGGATTTTCTGACAAATATATTAAAAAAATATTAGATGGAATTTTTTTCTGAAATGCTGCAAAGTTGTGGAAGTTGGGAGAATACTCCCCTGAAGCAATATCCTGTGAAATTCTAAATATGTGTCTTAAATAGGGAAACTATTTTCTGCATAAGTTCTAAATCTTATCTTGATTGCAAAAGCAGTCTTGTGAATACTTACACATAGTTTTGGTGCATAATTCCAATAATTGCATTCATTGCGTTAAATTTGAATGCTAAAATGCTAATTTTCTGAGTTCAACATTATTTTAATTCTGATCTCATTAAAATCATGTTTGATGGAAACAAGCCTGATACCAATTAGAACCGTGTCCTCTTACAGCAGACTTTATCATAATGACACTTGTGAAATTTTAGGAGTAAAATATGGCAAATGCAGTAAATAACAATAGGCATACTTTGAAGGGCAATAAAATAGTTATATAAAGCTACTGTTTCAAAAATGTTTATTTATTTATTTATATAATAATTTATTTATATATATATATAATATATATAACAACAGAGTTGGAAGGGACCTTGGAGGCCTTCTAGTCCAACCCCCTGCCCAGGCAGGAAACCCTACACCATCTCAGTCAGATGGTTATCCAACATTTTCTTAAAAATTTCCAGTGTTGGAGCATTCACAACTTCTGCAGGCAAGTCGTTCCACTTATTAATTGTTCTAACTGTCAGGAAATTTCTCCTTAGTTCTAAGTTGCTTCTTTCTTTGATCAATTTCCACCCATTGCTTCTTGTTCTACCCTCAGGTGCTTTGGAGAACAGCCTGACTCCCTCTTCTTTGTGGCAACCCCTGAGATATTGGAACACTGCTATCATGTGTCCCCTAGTCCTTCTTTTTATTAAACTAGACATACCCAGTTCCTGCAACCGTTTTTCATATGTTTTAGCCTCCAGTCCCCTAATCGTCTTTGTTGCTCTTCGCTGCACTCTTTCTAGAGTCTCAGCATCTTTTTTACATCGTGGTGACCAAAACTGGATGCAATATTCCAAGTGTGGCCTTACCAAGGCATTATAAAGTGGCACTAACACTTCACGTGATCTTGATTCTATCCCTCTGTTTATGCAGCCCAAAACTGTGTTGGCTTTTTTAGCAGCTGCTGCACACTGCTGGCTCATATCTAAATGGTTATCCACTAGGACTCCAAGATCCCTCTCACAGGTACTACTATTGAGCAAGGTGCCACATATACGGTACCGGTGCATTTTGGTTTTTTTGCCTAAATGTAGAACCTTACTTTTTTCACTGTTGAATTTCATTTTGTTAGATAGCGCCCAATGTTCAAGTCTGTCAAGATCTTTCTGTAACTTGAGCCTATCTTCTGGAGTGTTGGCTATTCCTGCCAGCTTGGTGTCATCTGCAAATTTGATGAGTTCCCCATCTATCCCCTCGTCCAAGTCATTGATGAAGATGTTGAAGAGTACTGGGCCTAAAACAGAGCCTTGGGGTACTCCACTGCATACTTCCCTCCATGTGGATGTAGTTCCGTTGAGGACTACACGTTGAGTGCGGTTGGTCAGCCAGTTACGAATCCATCTGGTGGTGGTGCTGTCTAACCCACATTTTTCTACTTTATCTAGTAGTAGGTTATGGTCTACTTTATCAAATGCTTTACTGAAGTCTAAGTAAATTATATCAACAGCATTCCTCTGGTCTACTAATTTTGTCATTTTGTCAAAGAATGCGATAAGATTAGTCTGGCATGATCTGTTTTTGACAAACCCATGTTGGCTTTTGGTTATTACTTTGTTTGCTTCTAGGTGTTCACTGGTTCGTTGCTTGATTATTTTTTCCAGAATCTTCCCCGGTATTGAGGTCAGGCTGATAGGTCTGTAGTTTCCTGGATCTGTTTTTTGTTGCTAGTGAACAAGTTGTAAAATCCCCCAAAGTGAAAGTGAATTTAACAGAATAGTAGAATTACAGAGTTTGGAGGTCTTTGAGTCCAAGCCCTGATTCAGGATTCAACTGGGAATGTTAACAGAGAATGCCAAATTGTAGTGCAGAAAAATGCATTGGAGGAAAAGGGAGAATCCAATCATGATATACTCTCATTTCATTGAAAAGATCTTTACATCTTTTCTTGCTGCCCCATCAGGCATATAAAAACCAGAACTGTGCAAAGATCTGGATTTAAAAGGCTAAATGTGATTTAGAGTGCATATGGGGGCACACATATCAACTTTGGGAACTTGTTAAAGCAGATTTGTCTTTTTCTGTGCTAACAAGGTTGTCATGCACAACTTTCAGAAAATCCTGGAAAAATATACCAGTATGTTGCAGTTTGCTCTTCAGATCTGGTTCTCTGCAAAGTTTTACTCAATACAGAATAATAGAATTGTAAGGGACCTTGGAGGTCCTTTAGTTCAACCCCCTGCGGATGTCTTAATAATTAAAAGGGATATACAAATAATAAACCAAGATAATGTCTTGAATAATTTTCTTATATTATATTTAGCAACTTGAATAAGTTGCTAAAAATTGTTTATACTTATTGTGTTGAAGGAGAAAGTTATTGCTGTATAGATTTCTTTTTTTTTAAACTATATTTTTCTTTTTCTTTCTAAAGTGGCTTTTTCAAAAGACAACTGGATTTTGTTTTCCTTGAAGGCATTTTATTTCTCACCCAAGAAGCTTCTTCAGTTCATGAACTGAAGAAGCTTTTTGAATGTGAAGCGAAATATCTTCAAAGAAAACAAAGAAAGTCCAGTTGCCTTTTTAAAAGGCACCTTTGGGACAACCATGACCTGGATGGCTGCAAATCTCCATAGATATTTTTCTTTCTACTTTTTCGTTCTCTGTGCCTTCTTTTTCTTTTTTTATTGTTGCAATTGATTTTTTTAAATAAAATTACCAATAAAAAGGCAATATTCTAAGCATATGTAGAGTGCCAAATAGTTATGTAGCTACAGGTCACTTTGAAAAGAAAAATGCCAAAAGAAATGAAAATGAAAAGAATAAAAATAATATAATTTTCTTGAGTGCAGAACGCAGGTTTAACCCAGCTTCAGTGAGTGCCAACAGTCCTCAGCCATCCCCTGAGGGTCCAAGTAATGTGCGTAGCAACCTGAACATTTACCTTAATGACCACAACAGGGAGAGCCAGAATTGCGGTCATTAAGTGAAATAATCACGTGGGTGCCTCGCTTAATGATCCCAATGACCTATGCTATATTTTTGAGCTCAGTTGTGGCTGTAAGTCAAGAACTATCTCTATCTGCCGCCATTCGTTCTGTGGCACAATTGCACACGCTGGTAACACCTGACTCTTGCACGTTTTACTCATAGTGCTATTTGGTGCCAGTATGCTTTGCTCTTGGATTAATACTTTATTTTCATAGGTCTTTTCAGTTATAAATAGCAAACAGCAAAAACAAGATGCCTGACAAAAGGATATTACAACATGCCTGTTTCCTCTATTTAACTGTGTGGGAAAAGAACAAAATTAATATGAGGAATTTTTTTTCACTCATTAATATTGCTGCTCTACTATATTGCTGACATTTCAATTATTTCAGTACTTTTTATACCATGTAACTCTCAAGATGATTTAGTATATAAACATGTGGAGCAACTTGTAGCTTACATGGAAAATAAATATGGAAGAAAGTATCAAATGGGGGAGAGATCATATCAGCAGCTAGCTATCCTCAAAAAACTACCACAAAAACATTAATTGGGCACCCAGTATTTTTTTTTCTGCTGCTATTTAAATATTTGATTTGATGCTCTTGTCTTTGCTGAAAAAAGCAAATGTGGTTTTTCAAGAAGCAGCTGGACTTTCTGCTTTTTCTTTGAAGACATTTCGCTTCTGATCCAAGAAGCTTCTTCAGCTCTGACAGGAAGAAGTTTCTTGGATGAGAAGCGAAACGACTTCAGAAAAAAACCCCGGGAAGTCCAGTTGCCTCTTGAAAAAGCACCTTTGGGACAGCCATGACCTGGATAACTGAGGATCTCCATAGACATTTGATGCTCTTGTGTAACTGTTTTATCTTAATAAAATGATTAATTTAGTAAAGTGAATCTGTAAAAATTCTACTGAAATTGATGTAAGTGAGGAAACTTGGAAACATGTTTGTCTCCGTAGAAAGTGCTTTCTGGCCTGACTTTTGTGTGTTTAGTAGTATGCTATTGCTAAGTGCTTGATGTTTACTGGCTAAGCCATGATCTAAATTATTCTAGAGAATGATCAGAAATATAAAAAACAAACAAACAAACCAAAAGTCTTTAGAAAAGAAGTATATTTCCCCCCAGTAATGAGATAGTTAAAACTTTTATAAAATAGAGACAAAGAAAAAAATGCTAAAGCATGGACATTTAAGCCGTTTCCTGTCATTTCCCGAACATAGGTCATTTTCAGACTCAGTTATATTCCTGCCGTGAATGCTATATGTTTTTTCTCTTCTCTCCTTCCATTTTAATATATTTTTAATGAAATGTTTTAAGACAGCAGTCCCCAACCCTTTCTGGCTCCAGACACCGGGGAGGAGGAGATGGTTGCCTGTCTGCAATCTAGCTCCTGTGCATGCATAAATGAAGTTTCACACATTTGCCTACTGCTTGCGTGGTCCAGTTCTAAACAGTCTGAGGACTGGTCCTGGTCCATGGTTGGGGACCCTTGTTTTAAGGTATAACAATATAATACCTTAAATGTGCAGTGGCCAATGCTATATCTCCTTAATCTGAACTGTTCCATTTTTGCCTTCAGTCCCTGTGGAGAGTTGTTACAATTTCAAACAAACATGTACCGGTAACTACTTTGAACCAGTTATTAATTTTCCCACCCCAATCATGTTTATAATGCTATCTGAATCCTTTGAAATGTTTTTTGCCTTTCAGGGTCGGAGACACTGGCTACGGACAAATAGGCAAATTAACATAAACCATTATGCCAATAAGAAGAGTGCAGCCGAAAGCATGTTGGATATTGCTTTGCTCATGGCCAATGCATCCCAGCTGAAAGCTGTGATGGAGCAAGGACCCTCTTTCGGATTCTATGTTCCACTGATCGTTCTCATCAGCATCTCACTCGCACTTCAGATTGTAGTTGGCGTGCTCCTAATATTCCTTGGTATGTATGACAACCTAAATCATTGCTTATTTTGTGCCACAGCATAACTGTTTATGGTACTGTTTCCATTTTAATAGCGAAATGTTTTTTAAAAAGTGTTTTATTAGCCAACTTCCTTTTTATATGCTCAAATATTTTTAATGAAATGTTTTAAGACAGCAGTCCCCAACCCTTTCTGGCTCCAGACACCGGGGAGGAGGAGATGGTTGCCTGTCTGCAATCTAGCTCCTGTGCATGCATAAATGAAGTTTCACACATTTGCCTACTGCTTGCATGGTCCAGTTCTAAACAGGCTGAGGACTGGTCCTGGTCCATGGTTGGGGACCCTTGTTTTAAGGTATAACAATATAATACCTTAAATGTGCAGTGGTCAATGCTATATCTCCTTAATCTGAACTGTTCCATTTTTGCCTTCAGTCCCTGTGGAGAGTTGTTACAATTTCAAACAAACATGTACCGGTAACTACTTTGAACCAGTTATTAATTTTCCCACCCCAATCATGTTTATAATGCTATCTGAATCCTTTGAAATGTTTTTTGCCTTTCAGGGTCGGAGACACTGGCTACGGACAAATAGGCAAATTAACATAAACCATTATGCCAATAAGAAGAGTGCAGCCGAAAGCATGTTGGATATTGCTTTGCTCATGGCCAATGCATCCCAGCTGAAAGCTGTGATGGAGCAAGGACCCTCTTTCGGATTCTATGCTCCACTGATCGTTCTCATCAGCATCTCACTCGCACTTCAGATTGTAGTTGGCGTGCTCCTAATATTCCTTGGTATGTATGACAACCTAAATCATTGCTTATTTTGTGCCACAGCATAACTGTTTATGGTACTGTTTCCATTTTAATAGCGAAATGTTTTTTAAAAAGTGTTTTATTAGCCAACTTCCTTTTTATATGCTCAAATTTTTTTAAAAAATATTTTTATTAAACTTGTTTAGGTGGTTACTTTCCGTGTGGGTATAAAACTGTGGAGGTTATTTATTTAGCGTATGGGAAATCTATACATGCTAAATACAATGCAGTCCTGATAGCCTAGATTTATAGTTCTACAGAGATTCTCAGTCATCCAGGTCATGGTTGTCCCAAAGGTGTTTTTTCAAGAGGCAACAGGACTTGTTTTTTCTTTGAAGACGTTTCCCTTCTCATCCAAGAAACTTCTTCAGGATGAGAAATGAAATGTCTTCAAAGAAAAACTAGAAAGTCCAGGTTCCTCTTGAGATAAATTGCTAGTTCATCTCATTTGGCACTTGCTTGCCTATCGTTGGTAAACCGCAAGGGGCAAACTAGCTTTACACCAATTAGTTAATGGCACTCGGCTTGCTAGCTCTTCTAGGCTCCTCCACCGGTCACACCTTGCTTTGTGTCATGATGCCTTGTGTCTGGCCAGGGCCAGCTTCCACTCTCCACACACATGAACGCAGCTAGGTTTTCCCTACCACCACTATGGAGGTGAAGTGTAGGGACATGGCCCCTCACCTCATCTGTGCATTTCACATTGTTCTATTCTTAATTCCCAAAGAGCTAAAAGGAAGAGTATCATGCCTACCCCATGAGTCTGAATCCTTTACTGCCAGACAATCAGATGGCTTATCAATGGAAGATCTATACAGATGAATCAGGTTCACTTTTATAGGTGATCATCCTGACTTATGGGCATCCAGTGAAGCTCATAGGATGGAGGCAGAACCATTGACCAGACTTGCCTAGGAATTTGCTTTTGAAGACAGAAAACCTAGTTATTAATAAGAGCAAAGTTGGCAATGAATACCTCCTTGTCTTTTGAAAATAATATCATTTATATCAGGGGTGTCCAAAGTTTTTTTGGTGAGGACCAAATACAGAAAAATAAGCAAAAGCCCGGGCCACACACAAGAGGTGACATATTGACACATGGTTACTGTGTGTATTTCTAACTCACCTATAATGTGAAGAACATTGCTCTCAGTGGGAGCAGTGATGCTGTCCTTTGGATTGAAGGCGAACTCGGCCTCGGGATGCTCCAGGGACAGAAACGCCGCAAAAGAGCGACGGCTCAGCTGCCCCCAAGGGGAACGGAGGACCCCGGAGAAGAGCCCGACGCTTCGCCGCAGCCACGCACCTGATCGGCCTCCCAAGGAGCTACGGCCGGGGTGCCCGTCAACGAGCTCAGCTCCCACAGCCAGCCCGGCCTCGCATTAGCCGGGGCCCCTTTCCAGCGGCTGGCGGGCAGCGGGGGCATGCGGGGCGCGGCCGGGGCCTCCAAAAGGCTCCCAGGCGGCGATCCCCTCAGCCTCTTCCCCCCACTCCCCCCCTCCCGCCTGACTCACCAGCCCTGGGCCGCCTCCCGCCTGGCCCGGCCTCCGAGCGGGACTTGGCCGGAACCACCAGCGGCTCTCCGTCCGCCTCCCGCCGCCTCTTCCTCCCGGGCGGCCGAAGGGCACCGCCTCGCTTCAGTCCGCGTTCCGGGGGGACGGGGGACGGGGCGGCGGCAGAAGCAGCGCCTGTGCCTATCCCGCTCGCCGCTGCCCCCCGCCACCGCCCCGCCGGATCCCGCCGCCGAAATTCATCCTCAGAGTCGCCCATTTTGGCGGCGCAGCTATGCAGGCGCCACCTTTCCGTTGCTGCGCGAGCTCCCCCTGCCGCTCGGCGGCTGAACTGCCCCAACCCTCTTTGCAACAGCCCTGCGCCGGGACGGAAGAGTCACGTACAGAAACAGGAGCCCTCTACGATTTTTATTACATATTTTACCCGAGACGTTGCGCAACCTTCTATTGTACCAGGCCGCCCCACCTGGGAAGCTGGGCAGAATGGTGAAGGCGGCAGCCCCAGGCGGCCGCTGAGTTTCTAGTACTGGGGCTGGTTGAGAAGTGCAACAGAGTTGAGCTCAAGCGCCATGTGCGGGCCATATTCAATTATATTTTCAGAATTTGCTGCAGGCCAATAAAAACTGACCTGCGGGCCACAGTTGGCCCGCGGGCCGTAGTTTGGACACCCCTGATTTATGTGACTCACCATCTCGCAGATGTGAATCTGGGTGGCTAACAACACATTAAAAATCATGCAAAAAGTAATATCAACAAAACATTAAAAAAAACCACCCTACTGTGGTTACCAAGAACAAACCCAACAAGCATGCTACAATATTATAAGATCTTGTCTCACGGGCGATCCAACCTGCTGTTCCCAATGTCCTGAAGCTCATCCAGGTCTTCAGCAATTTGCCAAAGGCTGGTAGGGTTTTGATCACACTAATCTCTAGGAAATGGTAATCCTTTTCAAAAAAATAATACATTGTACTGCTTATTTTTAGTATATAAAAGGAGGAATGAGTAGATTCTTACATAAAGAAGTATTGTATGTATAGTCATAATTATGTAATTCTGTGAAATCATTTTGTGTGAGTAATTGCCCAATAGTAATAAGTAAGTACATAAAGGCCTTGTGTCAAAGATTTTTTGGTATCATAAACAATGAATTTCATAATCTTTAATTTTCAGGAAAATAATACAACGTTTCTCATGGGAGAGAAAATATCTCCCAATATTTTCTCAGATTTCTTGTAGGATTTCTCATCCCCATTTTGAGAGTTCGGTATGCATGAGTGATATTTTTACTTTATTTGTAAACTTTCCCATATGATGGAATTATTAATTAAAAATAGAGGGAGAGGCATAAACATAACCATCATTTCAGAAATTTAAAAGGCTCATGACAGATAGAGGGACTACATCAAGAATATAGGGTTTTTCCTTCCACCTCAGTTTTATTGGTTTGAATAGCAATAGCACTTAGACTTATATACCACTCCATAGTACTTTACAGCACTCTGAGCAGTTTACATTGTCACTATATTGCCACTAACAGTTTGGATCCTCATTTTACTGACCTCAGAAGGATGGAAAGCTGAGTCAATCACAAGCCTATCAGTATCAAACTCCAGACCATGGGCAGAATTAATCTGCAATACTGCATTTTAACCACTGCACCATCGAGACTTGAACGGAAGAGAATTATTCCTTGATAGGCCAACATAGATGAAATGTTGTTTTAGAGCTATTACTAAGGAATATTCACAGCTTCTGTTGATCCATACCTCAACACAGCTCTTTCTATTCTCCAATATTATAGATAATTGGTCTAGGGGCATTCTGTGCCAAGTGGGAAGAGAACCCCAGAAGAGAACTCTCTATTCAAGGGAAAACATTTTTCTGCGTTTGGTTAAGTGGTCACTCTGAGGCTGGAATTGTAATATAATCATCAGCTCTATGGGATTGCAGGCTAAAACATAACCTCTTTTTTTCAGGCATTATAGATTATCATTCATTTGCTCTGGTAAATTATACATTTGGTAGAAGATTATAGATACTTTTGTCTCCAAGAAGTAGTTTTTAGCTCAGGAATTGCATAGAAATTTAAGAATAACATTTTTAACCCAATGTACAAAGTGAATTATACTTGTTTTCTACCAGAAGATTGTAACAAGTATTTTAAGTACACTGTCATTTGCTGCATGCATACATAGTTTTCTTTGCCGGTATATATTAAATAGTATTGTATTAGGAAATGAAACGTAGTCATCCAGTGCTGGAAGCAGGTGGTAATAAAGATATAGTTTATATGCCAACAGAAATAACTCAAGAACGTGTGCAAAATATCTTCCTGAATCGGTCTAAAGGCCTTTCAGATTCAGCAATCTTGTCCCAAATGAGCTAACCAGATACTAATGGGAGACCACAAGAAGAACATAAAGGTGATTGTCCTCTCCAACTCATACTTTTCAGGGTATAAACTATGTGTCTTAAATTGAAGGAAAATCTAGACATCAGTTACTGGAAGATATTTTTTTTTATTAATCCCATACATATTTTAATAAACACATATTTTCTCTTTCACTGACTTTTTTCGATCTTGAGTCCCATCAGGATCATACTTTAGGCTGTGTGCAGAGTTAGCCTACAATACTGCACTTATACTGCAATACTTGTGCCACCAGACTAGGTGATGAAACTGCTGTTAAAATAAAAATAAAAGATCAGGAACACTTTAAAAGTTGATGTTATATTGGCCAATTGCCTAGTAAATAAAGTGATATATTTCTACTCTGTTATAGAAAACAGTCTTAACTTGTTATATATTTATGATGAAAGAACGTCAATATCATATTTCAGTTGTTTTAGGACTCTTTAGAAGGAATTTTTGAAATCTCATTATTTGTATGGTTTCTGATTCTCAGTGTATCTAGTACCTCATCTCAGTTGTCCTTTCTTCAACCCTTTAGGCATTGCCTTTTCAGCATAAATGAGCTTGTGTTATTCTGGCTCTGAGTAACCTCAATGTATCTTTGAAAGAAAGCTCTCTGGTCTTATTCTTTCAACTTCTTTTTTGCCAACCTTCTCTTTATTTAAATATTTCACTTTCAGAATGAAATGTGACTGTTTTAAACTTTAAAGATAACTTCATAGATCAAATAGTACTGGGATTAGTTTCCAGTTGGTTGAACGATGCTCACATTTTATCTAAAATCTTGTGCACCAATTCAGTTTGAATCTATAGTTGCCTGCCTATTGATAGTTCTATTACGATGTAGACTATGTGAGATGTAAAGTATTTTAAAAGATTACCATTCTGAAGATAATTAAGACTAACCCTCCTTTGCCTGCCTTATATATTTCATTCTCCGCTACATAATTATCTTCATACTTTTTATCATTATATCCCACTGTTTGGGTTATTATTATTATTATTATTTATTTTTTGTGGTCTAACATTGTCACAGAACGTGTCTCAGCAGTCATATAGTCCAATTTCTTCCTTAGTGCATCATCTGTATGTGGAAATATCCTCTGGAGGTTTCTAGCTTGTTAGTTCCTGTGCCTTCTTTGATGTAGAAAGTGTTAAATTCCCTCATTGTCACAAATAACTCCACCCAGATATGAATGCATATCTCTGTGCCACATATCCACACTTAGATATCAAAAAGAGAGTTTTGGAAGACATGGCTGTTTTAATTTTTACGAGAAATATTCTTTATTTATACTAATGTATTCTGTGAAAGATGAATAATAATAATAATAATAATAATAATAATAATAATAATAATAATAATAATAATAATAATAATTTATTCGATTTTTTTACTGCCCTTCTCCCGAAGGACTCAGGGCGGTGTACAGCCAAGGTAAAACAAACGGTACAATATACAATTAAAATACAGATTAAAAAACTTATTATATAGTTGGCCTAAAAACTTTAAAATATATAAAACTAAAAAACCCCTTAAAATTAATAATAGAAAATTTAAAACCAATAAAATTTAAGCCAGTCCCGCGCGAATAAATAGATGTGTTTTCAATTCACGGCGGAAGGTCCGAAGGTCAGGTATTTGGCGTAAACCCGGGGGAAGTTTGTTCCAGAGGGTGGGAGCCCCCACAGAGAAGGATCTTCCCCTGGGGGCCGCCAGCCGACATTGCTTGGCGGACGGCACCCTGAGAAGTCCCTCTCTGTGAGAGCGTACGGGTCGGTGGGAGGCATGAGGTAATAGCAGGCGGTCCCGTAAGTACCCAGGCCCTAAGCCATGGAGCGCTTTAAAGGTAGTGACCAAAACCTTAAATTTGGAATTTGGAATACTTTATAAATATTGGGAAGAGAAGGGGTTGTGTAGGAATGAAAAATTGTGCCCTAACAGGCTCTCTCAATGGTGATAGATTCCTGGTAGGAAGGCAGGATGAGCGTGGGAGATTGATACAATTGACAGCAATAGGAAGAAAATATGAATGATGTGTCTTGCATTGATTGTTCTGCATTATCATGTTGAAAGGGCTCCAATATACAGTGGTAGCTTTTTCTTTTGCTTTTTTTCCTTTGGTTACTTTGTTTAGAAGACACTGGCTTGTCAATAGTCTTGTAAATTGTAGGGTAAAAAGAGGAGGAAGGAAGCTGTCATCTTAACTACCAGAGTGGTTTTTTTTTCTGCCTCTTTTGTTCCTCCGTCCACAGTTTCTTCCTTTGATCATGTTCCAAGTCCATGTTTTTGCAGTTGGATTACATGTTTCTCCCCCCTATTTTCTTCTGCCTTTTAGATTGTGAAGGCTGGGAACAGTGTATACCTCTCAGCTCCCCTATTTTACAGGCTGAGAGAAACCAGGAGGAGGACAGGAAACTGATTTTCTTTGCTGTCTTCATGAGATCAAGTGAACTTTAGCCCACTTGAAAATGTCACAGCTTCTTTCCCAGATTAATATTTAAGGAAAGACACGGAACAGCACAAACGAAAGATTTGCCATTTGAGTTCAGACTGTGTGGAAAGTTACCTCTTGGACACACTATAAATCAGGAGCCTTTGGGTATGTGTGGGTGTGTCAAAAACATTTAGGATGGCAGCTGTGCCAGTGATATCAAAGACCTGCCCCGTTTTTATGTGCATTGTGACAGATGTAAAAATAAGGGATAGGATATTATCATTAACTTGAATTTTTTAATTCCCCCTAGGTGCCCCTGCTATAGATTTTATCTGCAGAAAATCCTATAATAATTGCAAGAGCTTTCTTTTTGAAATGAAAGGGGGGAAAGTAATAGTTTAATCTATACAAAATGAGAGGAATTGCTCTAATAAAAAGCTTAAAACTTCCCCATATATAAGAACACTTTCAAGTTCAGCTTTATACAGCATATTTGTTATTCCCTCTGAAATCTTAGAACTTGGGTTTGTTCATACAGATACTTGTATTTTTTTTAAAAAAAAATCCACGTTTCCATTGCTATGGTGAAATAGCTACATATCAGCTCTGAAACCGGATGAGTCTCTTGATTTGAAAGCCTCTGACTGCAACTGGTTGATATTCCTTTCCAAAGAATTCACCCTGGGAAAATACCTGAATGTGTTAATCTAACTGCAGTGCTGGCTCCTGGAAATTGCATTGTGTAAGAGTGGCAATTCTCTTATGCTTATGCTTCTGAATTTCATGAAGCTCACTTCCACTTTTCAGTTCTTGTGGTTTCAAACAGGAAGAAAGTGTCATGGCTAGGATCCACGGGGCAAGGTATGAACAGAATTCGTACTTTACCCCAAAGTGGCCCTACTTGCGATTGTTATTATATAAAATGTACTTTTGACTCTCAAGGCTAGCTGAGAAGTCTGTTGCTTAATGGAACAAAGAAAAGAAATCCCCAGCTTGAGTTAGAACTAGATTAATTATGGGGATTCTCGTCCGTATTTCCTGTAAATGTTCTTTTTAAAATCAAATACATTTTAATAAGCAACCAAATTAAAATGTGGAATATTCATTGAATAGAGGCAGAAATTCTAAACATACTATTATAGCAATAATATTAATAACAAAGTACACCCTATTATAACAGCATAGCAAACCATCAAAAGAGGGGGAGAAATAACACTCTTCAGAAGGAGGGAAACCAAGACATTGTCTTGTGGCTCTGAAAGTCTGCAGAGTCCTGGGATTTGGGATTCACATCTGAAGTGGGAAAGTTGCTTGGAGTAGGTGGATGGGTGGGAACTCATCTTACCTATTGGCACCTTCTTGAGAAGCTTCACCGTTTTCTGGGTTTGCTCCATGGCACCATAGTCCCAGGAAAATACAGTTGAGTAAAGGACTTGGTGATAGTACATTGATTCCTTGAGTATCCACAAAGAAGTTCATTTCTGAAACCAGAAAATAATTGGAGGGAGGTTTGGTCCTTTAAAACAAATCAATTTATTTCAGGGTTGTCAGCAGTATATATGGCCAAAGAATTCAAGATGTTGGCTTTGAGGGTGTGATTGATTTGTTCTTTAAGTGTATATTGCTTGCAGACATCCTGGCAGCTTTTCTTTATCCTTCTTTGAATAAGTCTGAGTAGGAAGGAGTGAAAAGAAAGTTTTGGATTAGAGGGCTGCCAAAGCGTTTTCCACTCCTGGACAGGAAAATAATGAAGTATACATATTTGCAATACTGTTTTTCAGTTGTATAAAGATATTGCTCTGATTGATAAATGCAGTTCACTTAATGGCATTTCTTATGACTACTGAATTTAGTGTTTGTTGTATTTTATTTCAATCAGCAGAAATCCACTTTTTTTTTTTAATCTTAAAAAGGATCCTTATACTCCTGTAATAATTTCTTGTACATCTTTTTAATTATACAGAAATCTCTTTGGCATGCAAATTTGAAATGTTACTTCCTCATGCTGACCTCTTCATTTCCAAAAGTAATTGTTCATTTGTGTGAATATAATCTCTTTCACTGTTCTTTCCTTCTAGTTAAATATGACCTTAATAATCCTGCAAAGCACGCCAAGCTGAACTTTCTCAATAACCTTGCCACTGGACTGGTGTTTATTATAGTAGTTGTCAATATATTTATCACTGCTTTTGGAGTTCAGAAGCCGTCTCCCCCAGTACAGAAGGCATAGAAAGGTAAGCTCCAGTTTAGAATAGAGTATCATAAAAGTCTGGAAAAAGTCTGTTTCTTCTTGTAGAGCAGGGGTGTCAAATTCAAAGCCCATGGGTCGAATCCGGCCTGCGGTGTGCTTAGATCTGGCCCTTGGGGCCGCCCTGGAAACATAAAGCACCAGCCTGCGGTGCCTCTGCCAGCAAAAATGGAGCTTAGGAGGGCCACCTCCCCGAGCTCAGTTTTTGCTGGCAGAAAACTGCAGGCGGCCATCACAGCCGAAAACAGAGCCTCAACAAGTGATGTTGAGCTGGCCATGCCTCCTGGCCATGCCCCACCTGAGGTCAAACACAATCCAGATGTGGCCGTCAATGAAATTTATTTATTTTATTTATTTATTTATTTATTTATTTAAATTTGTATACCGCCCTTCTCCCGAAGGACTCAGGGCGGTTCACAGCCAGGTAAAAATACATAATAAACTATAAATACAATTAAAATACTATTAAAAGACTTATTAAATTGGCCAGAATTAAAATTTAGAAATAAAACCCATTAAAAACCCATAAACTTAAAACACTAACCCAGTCCAGCGCAGATAAATAAGTGAGTTTTAAGCTCACGGCGAAAGGTTCGGAGGTCCGGAAGTTGACGGAGTCCTGGGGGGAGTTCGTTCCAGAGGGCGGGAGCCCCCACAGAGAAGGCCCTTCCCCTGGGCGTCGCCAGACGACACTGTCGCGCCGACGGCACCCTGAGGAGTCCCTGTCTGTGAGAGCGCACGGGTCGGTGAGAGGTATTCGGTAGCAGCAGGCGGTCCCGTAAGTAACCCGGCCCTATGCCATGGAGCGCTTTAAAGACGTTCACCAACACCTTGAAGCGCACCCGGAAGGCCACAGGTAGCCAGTGCAGCCTGCGCAGGATAGGTGTCACTCGGGAGCCACGAGGGGCTCCCTCTATCACCCACGCAGCTGCATTCTGGACTAACTGTAGCCTCCGGATGCCCCTCAAGGGGAGCCCCATGTAGAGAGCATTGCAGTAGTCAGGCGAGGCGTCACAAGGCGTGAGTGACTGTGCACAAGGCATCCCGGTCTAGAAAGGGGCGCAACTGGCGCACCAGGCGAACCTGGTGGAAAGCTCTCCTGGAGACGGCCGTCAAGTGGTCTTCAAAAGACAGCCGTTCATCCAGGAGAACGCCCAAATTGCGTACCCTCTCCATCAGGGCCAATGACTCGCTCCCGACAGTCAGTCGCGGACTCAGCTGACTGTACCGGGATGCCGGCATCCACAGCCACTCCGTCTTGGAGGGATTGAGCTTGAGCCTGTTTCTCCCCATCCAGGCCCGTACGGCTTCCAAACACCGGGACAGCACTTTGGTAGCTTCATTGGGGTGGCCGGTGTGGAAAAGTACAGCTGGGTGTCATCAGCGTACAGCTGGTACCTCACACGAAGCCACTGATGATCTCACCCAGCGGCTTCATATAGATGTTGAACAGAAGGCGAAGAATCGACCCTGCGGCCCCACAAGTGAGGCGCGCGGTGACCTCTGCCCCCATCAACACCGTCTGCGACCGGTCGGAGAGATAGGAGGAGAACCACCGATAAACGGTGCCTCCCACTCCCAATCCCTCCAACCGGCGCAGCAGGATACCATGGTCGATGGTATCGAAAGTCGCTGAGAGGTCTAATAGGACCAGGGCAGAGGAACAACCCCTATCCCTGGCCCTCCAGAGATCATCCACCAATGCGACCAAAGCCGTCTCCGTGCTATAACCGGGCCGGAAGCCGGACTGGAACGGGTCCAGATAGACAGTTTCCTCCAGGTGCAAGGGAAACTGATATGCCACCATACTCTCTACAACCTTCGCCACGAAGCGAAGGTTGGAGACCGGACGATAATTACCTAAAACAGCGGGTCAGGAAGGCTCCTTGAGGAGGGGCCTCACCACCGCCTCTTTCAAGGCGGCCGGAAAGACTCCCTCCAACAAGGAAGCACTCGTAATCCCCTGGAGCCAGCCTCGTGTCACCTCCTGAGTGGCCAGCACCAGCCAGGAGGGGCACGGGTCCAGTAAACACGTGGTGGCATTCAATCTACCCAGCAACCTGTCCATGTCCTCGGGAGTCACAGGGTCAAACTCATCCCAAACAACATCACCAAGACCGCCCTCAGATGCCCCGTCCGAATCGCCACAATTTTGGTCCAGGCCGTCCCTAAGCTGAACGATTTTATCGTATAGATAACCGTTAAACTCCTCAGCACGTCCCTGCAACGGGTCATCCCCTCCCCCTGGTGAAGGAGGGAGCGGGTCACCCGAAACAGGGCAGCTGGGCGGTTATCTGCCGACGCAATGAGGGAGGAGGCGTAGCAACGCCTCGCTTCCCTCAGTGCCACTAGGTAGGTAGGTCCTAGTATAGGATCTAACTAGTGTCCGATCAACCTCTGAGCGGCTGGACCTCCAGGAACTCTCTAGGCGTCTTCTCCGGCGTTTCATCCCCTCAGCTCCTCGGAGAACCAAGGGCGGTTGGGATCTGCGTCGGGTCAGAGGCCGCAGAGGCACGACACGGTCTAAAGCCCCAGCCGCAGCCCGTTCCCAGGCTGCGGCTAGTTCCTCTGCCGTGCCGTGAGCCAGACCCTCAGGGAATGGCCCAAGCTCCGTCCGAAACCTCTCTGGGTCCATCAGGCGCCTGGGACGGTACCAACGTAGTGGTTCCGTCTCCCTGCGGTGTTGGGTAGCGGTCAGAAAGTCCAGGCAAAGGAGAGAGTGATCTGACCATGACAAAGGTTCTGTGACTATATCTCTCAAGTCCAGATCCTTCAGCCACTGACCAGAGATGAAAATCAGGTCCAGTGTGCCTCCCCCGATGTGAGTAGGGCCATCCACTACTTGGGTCAGGTCCAAGGCTGTCATGGAGGCCATGAACTCCCGAGCTACTGTCGATGACGGGCCGGCAGATGGCAAGTTAAAGTCCCCCATGACTAAAAGTCTGGGGGTCTCCACTGCCACCCCGGCAAGCACCTCCAGAAGCTCGGGCAGGGCGGCTGTCACGCAGCAAGGAGCCAGGTACGCGACCAGCAAGCCCATCTGACATCTATGACCCCACCTCACAAAGAGGGATTCACACCCGGCAATCTGAGGTACAGTGGTCTCCCTCGGCTCTAGACTCTCTTTAATAATAACCGCCACCCCACCACCCCACCACCCCTACCCTGGGCCCTCGGCTGATGGAATGCACGGAAACCCGGTGGGCACATCTCGACCAGGGGCACGCCCCCTTCAAATTGAGTTTGACACCCCTGTTGTAGAGAAACTTTTTTATAACTCTACACCATTTCTATGTATTACAGAGTATAAGGTGTTATAGATGGGTTCAGGAGTAATACTATTTGTTTTATTTCATATCTGTGCCCTAGTCACAGCATTACTCTCCTTTGAAACACCTCATGAAGATCAGAAAATTTTCCTTTTCATGTTCAATAAACTCTTTTTCCATTTTAAATTAATTATACTTAATTTAATTGCACATTGTAAAACCGTGGAACAACTACAGTTAGTATTTCAGAAAGTATATCTTTCTGTTTATGTCTACCGGTAGCAAAATATTAAGATACACAGAAAAGATTTTTTATGTTCCATGTGAACGTAAAATGGAAACGGCCTTCTTGGTTATGGCAAAGTGATTATAGAAGCTCTCTCACCAGGACACTGAGTTGGTCCTTAACATTGATCTTATTTCAGAAGATCTCCAGAGTTCCTTCCAACTCTGTTATTCTGTTTCTGCTTTTTAATCTTGATTTTAAATGAGTTTTGATGGATAAGTTGGTAGGTTGATAACATTAACAAATAAGCTGGAATCAACTGAAATTGGCTAATTTCCCCAGATCACAACTAACGCAAACCATTGTTTGTTCAATGGTACAGATAACAACAAATCTCAGTTAGTTGAAAATGAATGCAAAGTTTCTTATTGCCATTAGACTAATGTATAAAAAGATAAGAAGGAAGTTTATGAACCCAAAGCTTACTCATGCTACCTTTCTAGCATTATAATGAAAATGCAGTCAGATTATAGAATCAGCTGGGAGAAATAGTTTAGTCCACCAAGTGCCACATTGCTCATGAGATAGAAAAAGGTTTGGAATATGAAAAGTAATCAGCACCAAACTCTCTTATGGACACCGCCATTGTTATTCATGACATTTTGCTCCTTTATGAATACCGATCGTTTCAGTTAATTTTTGCTGAAAGATCCAAACTTAATTGCTTCATGCATTTCTATCAAAAAGTGATTCTGGGAATTAAGTATGTACAAGGCAACTATGGGACAGCGCTCTCTCTTCTCTTATTGTAGATTTATTTTATGTCACCTTCTCTATAGAAATTGGTCTGAATATTCTGTGATGAAATGGGGAAAAGGAATTAAAGGGTCTATTTTAAATGAAAATAAACAAGCTGCATTTGATCCTTTTAACTGGTTTTTCATTTTTTCCTGCCAGAGACCAACATTCTTTAAAATTCTGAAGACAGTTTCTGTATTTTGTGCCAGTTTCACTTGGACGAAGAAACTCAACAAGCATGTCTTTCTTTGAGTTGGATTATTTACCAGAAAGGCCATTTTATATGCGTTCTTAATCTTATAAAAATGATGGGCTGCCATTTGGAGGAAAACTGAATTTTATTTGTAGCGTAAGGAGTTGCAACCAAAGATGCTTGCACTGAACTTTCCACATAAACCTATTAGTATTGCTTCAGGAAAAAATGCAGTGTAAATCCTGGAGACTTTCTTATGACTATTGGAACTCAGTCCCCGTGCCTTCACAGAAATGCTGAACCAAGAATGACAGCATCTATATATGAAAGCATGGACTTCACATAGGTAGGGAAAGACCCATGTACATTTCAGCATTAAAAATAATTTTGTCTACAAGACTTTCAAATCCCAATGAATTATGTAGATATAAAACCCAAATTGTTCATTATTTATATAATTTCATATGAATAATTGTATCTGGTAGGGTGCTATGGATAAGAAGAAAGTGAATGCCATCAATGCAGAAAGTGATGGTAATGTTGGGACAAGCAAACATTTGTTTTGCAAAGACCACTTCCCTTCAACTGGTCACTGATAGTCATTCCAAGTGTTCCAAAGAGGTGGGTGTCCAACCTTTTTTTTCCTAAGTAGAAATATATATTGTACAATTTTGTATTATTTCATTGATGCTGTAGTCTGCTTAGAACAACTGTGATGTGTGAAGCCATGCCTTATGACTTGTAAACCATGGTCTATGGCTGAGAACATTTTGTGAACCCAGCCAGTTATTCAATAAACTATGGTTAATTCAACTATAGTCTAGCAACTATAGTCTAGCATGATGCATGACCTTACAGTGTGAACACATCACAACTTTGTATAAAGGCATTATAATATAGATCAGGGGTGTCAAGCTCAAGGCCGGGGGCCAGATCCAGCCCATGGGGTGCTTAGATCTGCACCCGGTGCTGCCCTGGAAACATCAAAGGACCGGACCACAGTGTTGTGCCAGTGAAAACAGCTCAGGAGAGCCATCTGCTGAGTCCCGAGCTCTGTTTTTGCTGGCAGAGGGTTACAGGAGGCCACGACAGTCAAAAATGGAGTTTGGGAGCCTGCTTTTGCTGGCAGAGTGTTTGGGCCACCACAGGCACCCCCAACATGAGTGATGTCGAGCTGGCCATGCCCACCCTGGCCACGCCTACCCTGGACCCTTGAGGTCAAACACAACCCTGATGCGGCCCTCAATGAAATTGAGTTTGACACCTCTGATATAGTTTTGTTTATTTCTTGCCTCTGGAATTGTTGTTCATTATAGCTTTTCATCAATTGTTTAAGAGAGTTTATTTTTATATAGTACTTGATTTTCTTGCCTGACTAAAACAGAGCATAAGTCCAAGCTGCATCCAAAATGCAATTTCACACAATTGCTAGGGGTTGTTTTTGTATGTGTGTGTACTTGTTTGAGTTCCATCTACTTTATTATAAACGAAGGGAACAATCAAACGAAGGGAACAATCAAACACGTGTGTTGTCATTTGTGACAGAATAGCAATTTTATTCTTAATTCTTTTCTACTTCCATATGCTACACCATTTTGAGTGTCTTAAACATCTGCCAACTTTCCATGTTACAAACAGAATAAATACAGAGATAATGGGGTCATTTCACCCTGACACTTATGAAGAACAGGGATATAAAAAGTATCTCTCTTATTCCTTTTGTGGTCCAGTCGTTCTGAAAGAATCCCAAAATGGTGCTGGATCTTTTTTTATTCCTTTTGTGCATAATGTCATATCTCTCTGTACTCA
Source organism: Ahaetulla prasina (assembly GCF_028640845.1). Lineage (NCBI taxonomy): Eukaryota > Metazoa > Chordata > Lepidosauria > Squamata > Colubridae > Ahaetulla > Ahaetulla prasina. The sequence goes on along the minus strand of NC_080540.1, from coordinate 66,173,663 downwards.
TTTTGTCCAGTCACTCTTGATAACAAGATGGGTGGCATATAAATTTAATGAATAAATAAATTTCCCAATATGGACCATCCATGGTGAATATTTTCTGCTTTAATAAGGATTACTTCTCACTGCAAAATCTTGATAGGTCGATCTTCTTTATATTAAGGATGGCTTGTCAACACTTGAATAGAGAAATGCCAAGGTTTTCCCTATTTTTCCTGCTTCAGTGTCGAAGACTCATTCTAGAATGCACCTTAAAGTGTATACCTCTTCATGGATCTTTCCAACACAGTTCAAAAGCCACAGTGCATTTTTTCTCTGACCTGCACTGCTAGCTTTAAAACTGTAAAGTAGAAATAGAAAGGCTCATCCTACGCACAAGATGAGAAGCAAATTTTGATTATATCCAATTTTTCTCATTATCATCCTCTCATTCTCTCATTAGCTTTTTAAAAATCATTCTACGTAGGAAACAATAATTTTTTAAAAAATCTTTAAAGAACCCAAGTCAGTCAATTAAACTTTTACAGAATATTATATATACTACATTTTTTTCCTTTCAAAATATAGTGAACTTTTTTTCTAATTTATCATTTGTGAGCACAAACCTGAATTCCATTTTTAGTTACCTACAGGTATAATGTTATTAATGTGTTTTATTTTTTTATTTTGATTTGTTAAATATATACACTTTAAATATATAGTATATAATATATACTATTATAGACACAGGATAGCAGCCATTTCCTTTACCATTTCAGATGCTGCATTTTTCTACTAATAAGATTATAATCATAAGATTCTAAAGAATAAGATAATTTTTCTAGCAAGAAAATAGAGAACAAAAAGGAAAGAATTTTATTTGGATATCTGTTTTATTCTCAGTGAAAATAATTGGATTTTATTATTAACAAGAAAGGTTTTCTTTTGTTTGGATATGAAAATTGATCAAAAGTTTGCAGAATGTCGGTTTACAGCTCCTGCCTTTATAAATTGTATGAGTAGGGTTGCTTCTTCTGCATAAGAGTCAACTGTGATTCTGTACATTCTTGGCAGGAAATGAATTACTGAATTAAGTAGGGCTTGCTTCAGGAAGAGCAGATATTTTTCATAGATTATATTTTTTAATAAATTATATTAAAATGCAGTATAATCAAATAATGTTCTGCTGTTTTTCATAGTTAATGTGTGATAAAATCTGATTTTTACTGAAACAGTACAATTGGTTCAGACACTACAAGTGAGGAGTGTTCTAAAATAGAATATCAATAAATGTTACAGATTTTTGCAAAACATTTTTACAGCTTACTGATTTGTTTGCTTGATGTCAGTAATGGGGTAAACTAGGGACAGCTGTGAGGGTGGGGTGGGGGTCAAAAAAATGAAGACAGAAAGGTATCCATGACTGCAATCTTAAGATTTATCATTGAAACTGATAAATCTAAATTAGCTGGTCTCAATCTGGCATTTTGTGCAGGGTTTGGATTATGGCACATCATAAATATTTATAAAAAATTGTACTAGAGACACAACGTGTCATGATTCTGATTTTCCTATTCACAGCAGAAACCTGTACTTAAGATTGTTACTGCATCTTTTACTGCACTGTTTTCATTACTTTTCTTTTCATTGCTGGTCAATAAAGAGTTTTTAAAGAAGTGCACAGCATTTTTTTATTTAGGCACCACTGATTATGATCCATGTGAAACCTTTAAAACAAAACCTTGTGTGCATAATAAAAATAACATCAGCTGTGTGTCTTAGCTGTATTAGTTTTAGTGATACACGTCTAAGCACAGGGATTTTGATTAGTTCTAACTGGCTTCCTCCCCAAGGAAATGCTGTGTAACACAGGAACACACTTATCAGAAATGCAACAGGTTTAATCACAACAAATAAGTAATCTATTGTCGTTAAAAAAACTTTATATACCTCTCTTTAATTGCTGCAGAGCTTTGGATAATCTAAACCAGTTGTTTCATCACTTGGATAGTCCATCTCAGCCAATGTTGAGATGCAACAGACTTATGCTTCTATACTTTATCTTTTAGATTTACTTTACATGTACCTCTCGATTTCACCATTTCCCAGCAATCCTTTGAGGGTTGTTGTGAAGCAAGACTAGGGGAAGATTATGACATGTTGCAACCATGAGCGTTTGGATTATGAGCTCGTCTATTCATGATCATTTTGGATTCTATAATATGGTTATCAGGCATGATCCATCCATCCTTCCTTCCTTCCTTCCTTCCTTCCTTCCTTCCTTCCTTCCTTCCTTCCTTCCTTCCTTCCTTCCCATACATATGTTCTTGCAGGAGCTCAAGTTGTGAGATAGAGAATGGCAGTGGGGGGAAGCAGGGGTGAAATCTAAAAATTTTCCCTACCGGTTCTGTGGGCGTGGCTTAATTGGTGGGTGTGACTTGGTGGTCAGATGACTAGGTGGGTGTGGCCAATAACAATAAATAAAAATAATAAAGTATAAAAACAATAAGAGGTACCAAAAACCAACTTTCACACTTTACACACACACAACACAACTGACTCACACACAGTGTAAAAGCAGCTGCACTTCACACTTCATACAGCCACAAAAAGCTCAAAAACCAACTTTCACACTTTACACACATACAACACAACTGACACACACACACACACACACAAAATGCCACATTTCTGAGATTTTGTGTGTTTGTGTAGTTAGAGTGAAATACTACAGAAACACACCAAATCTCAGAAAACTGCACAAATATTTTATTTTATTTTATTTTATTTTATTTATTTATTTATTTATTTTATTTATTTATTTATTTATTTATTTATTTATTATTATTTTATTTATTTATTTATTTATTTTATTTTATTATTTTATTTTAATTATTTTAAATATTTTATTTTATTTAAATATTTATTTTATTATTATTTTATTTATTTATTTATTATTTATTTATTTATTTATTTATTTATTTATTTATTTATTTATTTATTTATTTATTTATTTATTTATTTTATTGTGGACTTCAATTCCCAAAGTTCCTCAGCCAACAAAGCCAGCCAGCATTAGGTGATCACTGAGGAAATAGATTAGCTAAGCAATTGATTCTGTCTGGGCTGAAAGTGAAACTGCTTTGGGCAGGGAAAAAAGCCATGCGTTCATCAGTAATCAGGTAAGTGCTTTAAAATCTCTACTCTTACTTGTAGAAAACATGTTTTCTACAAGCAAGAGTACAAGTAAGGTTCTGCTGATGAGAAACTCAGGTGAGATTGCCAGAGGAGACTTTAATTTTTTTTAAAAAAAGTTTAAAGGCTCTGCCGATCTCAGCTGAGGGGCAGGATCCTCAAAGGCTTTTTTTTACTTTTAAAGGCATGTTTAGGCTGAAGAAAAATCGGCTTTTAAAAGAAAAAAAACCCCTCTGCTGAGGCGGGAGGGCAGGGCCAGGGATTTTTGCTACTGGTCCTCCGAACCAGCAGCCGTCATCGTACCGGATCGCGCGAGCCAGTCCGAACTGGGAGCATTTCATCCCTGGGGGGAAGAGTCTGGCCCAAAGTATCCAGTAATCTTTCATGGCTGAGGGTGGTTTTGTATCTAGATTTCACTCTGGTCTTCAACCAACATGTACACACTATCTCTGTTGTATGAATTGACTTATTCAATAAACCTAAGCTTTAAAAGCCATGAAGTAACCCAATGTAGAAAGAAACATAGCATAGTGCATGAGAAATAAAAGAGGGCAGGAGTTGAATGAGCACCGAAGCTCTTCTAATTTTCTAGCTCTCTTAGAAATCATGATTTTAACTGGATCCTTTATGGGTGCTTCCAAACAAGGAATCATCCCCTATCCAATCAGCAAGTCTTGAAGGTCATCCTCCATTTGCAACTGGAGTTGTCTCACTACAGCACCTTCTACTCATTAAGACAGGCAGCATCAGAAGCAGTCCGCCTGGAAGCACCATGCAGTCCTTTGTGCATTTAGACAGAGGTCCCATTTGCCTAGGTGGACTTCACTCCCAGATAATAAGATTGCAACTTAAGGGTCTCTGAGCCTCTAGGCACAGTCAGTCAGACTTTTATTTTCTTGTACATCCTTTGTTTTCCCCCACTCCCAAGCATTTTATTTACTCAGCTCTTTTCAACTTGGGATTGTGTTCACCCCCCTTCTCCTACCCTCTTCCTATCTCACATGTTCAGTTTTTTCCCACTTTGAAACAAAGTTTCCCATTCAGCGACTTTCATTTCCTTTTCCTTGGCCATTTCATGCCAGTAACACTCCCAGTTTGAATACCAGGAAAGAGTTGAATCAAGGAGCACTCTTTATACTCAAAATAAAGCATGATCATTCTGTCTTTGTGCCTTGCAACAGGGTGTATAACCTCTGTTCCATTTCCCACATGCAGATTTCACAGTTAAATTATTACGATTTCTTAGAAGCATGCAGCATTCTGCTCATTAGGAAAAAATACACACGATTATAACAGCTTTTCATTTATGGACAAGATGAAAATGTCCCACAGTTCAACTTCCCCTTTACCTCCAGAGAATATATCTGGGGTGGGCCTTTCAGGATTGGCACCAACAGAAGTTTCAAGAACTAGGGAGTTTGGCAGGGGTGTCTGCAAGAAGGGCGAGGGTCAAGAAAGCCAGAATGATGGTCACAAACAGATGATAATTGAATCCCCGTGCAATGTTGTGGGTGCCATCTCTTCCTTTTCAACCCACCCGCCCTTCCCCAGACCTCCTGGGAATGGGTCTAGGACTTTTCATCTCCTACCCTTGGGCACGCCTCCTTCTCCCCCAGCGTTTCTCCTTGGGCAATTCTCCTCTGACTTTTCTCCTCAGCTGACACGCCCCCACCCATTTGCCCTGGACAATGGACAGGGGTGGGTTTTACTTATCTTTGCTACCAGTTTGCTCGCACGTGCGCCACTTCTGTGCATGCGCAGATCGTATTTGATGATGTCTGGGCGGGTGGCTGGAGCCTCCTGCTGCTGCTACTACCAGTTTTCCAAACCGGGGTGAACCGATAGCAACCCACCACTGGCAATGGGCCACGGCACCTCCATCCCACATGCTTTGGCACAGCAGATTCGCAGGAGGGTTCATCCTGGGTTTTTCGCTGCCTGGGACAGTTAGCCGCCAACCAATCGCCCAATGGAGTGGGTTTAGGAAAGCCAAATGCTTGTTAGGAGAAGTGAAAAACCCAGGACGAACCCTCCTTCTGAAAATCAGCCATGCTGAAGCGCGTGGGACGGAGGGGCCATGGCCCATTGCCCAGGGCGAATGAGTGGGGGCGTGTCAGACAAGGAGAAAAGTCAGAGGAGACTCGCCCAAGGTGGAATGCTGGGGAGGAAGGAGGTGCGGCCAAGGGTAGGAGACGAAAAGTCCCATTCTGCTCTGGAATAGGGGAAATTATATTTCAAGCAAACTTTAGATACAACAAGAGTTAAGGGGGGAAAAACAGTTGAGTTGTGAATGCAGTCAACTGGCAGAGACCATTGCATCCTGGGAAAATCAGTTGTCAAGGAGCAGATCCTGAATGTGAGTTCTCCCATCTAAAGTGGGCTTTTGCAAAGAGGAGGGGCCCAGTGCCTTTTACCTTTTCTGTTGTGCCCATTGGAGTGATTTTTCCAAGTGTGGCCAAAAGCCAAATAAGAAGGGATAAAAATATCCTGGTTGGAATTTGGGGAATCAAGTTAGGAACTACTGGGGCTACATTCGATAGAGATTTTTGCTGAGGTGGCGCAGTGGTTAAGAGTGCAGCACTGCAGGCTACTTCAGCTGACTGCTAGCTGCAGTTCCGCAGTTCAAATCTCACTGGCTCAAGGTTGACTCAGCCTTCCATCCTTCTGAGGTGGGTAAAATGAGGACCCAGATTGTTGGGGGCAATATGCTGACTATGTAAACCGCTTAGAGAGGGCTGTAAAAGGACTATGAAGCTGTATATAAGTTTAAGTCCTATTGCTATTAGATTTCATGAATAGTGATCCATACTGTGGGACGTTGTCCTCTCTGTGTGGCAGAGTCCTGATGTTTCAAGGAAGCTCATATGGGCAAAGGAATCCAATAGGCATCTACCCCCAAGTCATTCAGGATTTCATAGGTCAAAGCCATTGGTCTGACCTTTGTTTGAAAATGATTTAGGATCCATTCAAACGCCAGGCTTTTTGTTTCTGGAGCAGCACATGAAAGGATAGATTGAATTTCATGCCATTGCTTTAAACCTCCTACTATCGGGCCTTTACAACTAAATGTCAGATGACCAAATGTATTTAGGCAATTATATATACTGATACACATTAAGTTTTACTCCATGCTGACAGAAGTTCCTGTAGAGAACAAATCATGAATAATGAAATATCCTAAGCTTTTATTAGGCACCTTGGGACCACGCTCATTATAATGCTTACTCGGCTCTTTATAAGTGGTTGAATTAAAATGAGAGCAGACTATTGCTTGTCAACTTCTATCTTTATTAGCCCACAGTCTCAAGTACTATTTTATAGTGTTAGTCTCTCACGAGCTGGTTTTAAATCCCTGAAGCACATGACCTACTATAATTTACTGGAAGAAAAACCAATTGTATGGGTAAAGGTATTTAAATTATGCTATTAGCTTGAAGCTAAATGCACTCTAAAAATGACTAGGCCGAGAGTTCTGATTTTTGGACTAAAGCGGTTTTTGCTTAGAAAAGAGCAGTAATTAAAATCATACCCTTGAACAACTCACTCACAAATGTCTGCTTTACTATGTCCATGCTCACATCTTAAGCAACATCTTGCATGGGTTATGTTGGGAAAAGAATTACTCTGTGCTGTTGGAAACCAATTAAATGCTATTCGTTATGGTCTCTGTGATTCACACATGTAAGTTATGGGATCAGGAAATGCTCTATTTTGAATCTTTGGAAGCATAATTAACCACCCTCATCATTCAGAGCTAAAAGATGGCTCTTGAGATTGAAAATCCTGCAAGATGCTTCTATATATCTGTCATGCTTGCTAGTTGGGAGTTCCCTGTACTGTGTGAAAAATGTCATGCTGCTGCCTTTAAAAGAAAATTTGTTGGTAGAAATACACATTTCAACAAAGCCAAAGCCATGCCATCTTTGCTTTATTACAGGGGTATCAAACTCGCGTCGTCAAAGTGGTATCTCACGATGTATTGGGCCTTTTTTCCCTTTGCTAAACCAGGTGGGGGCAGGGCCAGCACGTGACGCATCTGGCCAGCACACAAGTTTGACATCCCTGCTTTATTAAGAGCCACAGTGGCACAGTGGTTAGAGTGTAATACTGCAGGCTATTTCTGTTGCCTGCCGGCTGCCTGCAATTTAGCAGTTCAAATCTCAACAGGTTCAAGGTTGACTCAGCCTTCCATCCTTCTGAGGTGGGTAAAATGAGGACCCAAATTGTTGGGGGCAATATGCTGACTCTGTAAACCGCTTAGAGAGGGCTGTAAAGCATTGTAAAGCAGTATATAAGTCTAAGTGCTATTGCTATTGCTATTAACCATTCAAAGAATTAATTTTGGCACAGATTCTTCCAAAACCGACGGTTACCTTTGAGAAAGGACCTCAGGAACTTGTGTTTGGTCAGTTGAGCTTGGCTGCCATATCAACATTTGCATTGTTCTACGTGCAGAAGACCAGAGGGTGATGTTGGAGGAACAGTTCAAGCTGCTTGTCCCTGCTGTCACTGGTTTGTTTGAAGCAAGAGAAATTTAGCAAAATTACAAGAAAAAGACGGGAAATGTTCATAAAGGGCAGCCTCCACATTTCCAAGGGGGGAAAAATGGCATAAGTGAGAATTGAATTAGAATATACAGAATAACAGAGTTGGAATGGTCCTGGAAGGTCTTCCCTAAACTATTCTGGACAAATGCCTAACTTCCTTTCTTAAAAACCTCCAGTGAGAGAGTGCCAATAACCTATGGAGGCAAGCCATTCCACTGATTGTTTTGACTGTCAGGAAAGTTGTCCTTAGTTCTAGGTTGCATGTCTCCTTGATAAGCTTCCATCCATTACTTCTTGTCCTTCCCTCATCCTGCCCTCAGGTGCTTTGGAAAATAGGTTGACTCCCTTTTCTCTGTGACAGCCCCTCAAATATTGGAAGACTGCTATCAAGTCACCCTAGTCCTTCTATTTTTTAGACTAGATATACTCATTCCGACAACTGTTCATCATACTTTAGCCTGCAGCGGACCCCTAATCATCTTTGTTGCTCCTCTCTGCACTGTTTTGAGTCTCAATAACATTTTTTGTATCATTACCACCAAAAGTGGACAAGGTATTCCAAATGTGGTTCTACTAACAGTATGAAGCAGTATTAACACTTCACGTGACCTTGATAGTATCCCTCTGTTGATGCACCCTAGGATGCATTGGTTTTTGCAGTTGCAGCAAACTGCTGGCTCATATTTAATTGGTTATCCCCTAGGACTCCTAGATCCTTCTCACAATTACTGCTGTTGAGCCACATGACACCTATTCTATACCTGTGCATTTAGTTTTTCTTGCCAAAGTGTAAAACCTTACTTTTTTTAATCACTAAATTGCATTCAATCCAGTTTTCTCCAGCAGGAGCTTTTATCACCTACATTCTAGTTCCCCATGATGTTCTTCCTAAATAAAGTGACATAAATTTAGGGACATCTCTTGGTTGTTGAAGAGCAGTTTCTGTTCCTAAGATTCAGATCAAGGACACTTTACAGAGTCATAAATACTTAGCCATAAATTTTCGTGAAGTCATTGTGTACAGTGATGTCAACATATACTTCTTGTTATTGTGCTTATCAGGGGAAAAAAAGGGAGAAATGAAGTCTAAAAAGCACTGGCGGTGTCTACCAAAGAACCCACTGGATTATCTCGCTTTATGCATATTTTCTAGAGAATAAGCCACAAACCATACAGCAAACCACAGTGACATGTTCACATCCTCAAAAAGCCAGTATGTTCACGCAGCATTTCTCCAAAACCGTCTATTAAAGGTCCATACTTTTCAAAGAAAGTAACTTCTCAGCAGACCTGATCTTGCCAGTTGGAGCTATCAGGCAGCTGCCAATGGTGAAAGTTTCAGGAGGAAATCCTGCTAAGGAAGAAGTTGCAGCTCATATGAGAATAGTGCTCCTTTTCTCAATGGATGGCCTCTTATTTACCTTTGCAAGCATTAGAGCCCAGATAGCAACTGATTATCTTGCTGTTATGCTCACTTGATAGTATCCAAGTAAAAGGAAGGAAGAGGGCAGTGTGAGGACTTTGCATATCCGTGGTAGATAGGTAGATAATATGGTAAGTAGGTAGACAGATAGATGAAGGAAGGGATAGATAGATAGATAGATAGATAGATAGATAGATAGATAGATAGATAGATAGATAGATAGATAGATAGATGGATGGATGGATGTAGGTTGGTAGATAGGTGATACAGACAGACAGATGAAAGGCAATAGATAGATGATACATAGATATTATCATCAGAACGATATTTTTTTATTTATTTATTTTGTCACATTATATACAAGCACATATAATGAAAGAAAACAATAGGACAGGAATGGTAGGCATTTGTACATTTTGTGCATTTATGCACACCCCTTATAGTCCTCTTAGGAATGGGGTGAGGTCAATGGTAGACAGTTTTTGGTTAAAGCTTTTGGGAGTTTGAGAAGAGACCACAGAGTCAGGTAGTGTGTTCCAAGCGTTAGCAACTCTATTACAAAAGTCATATTTTCTGCAATCAAGATTGAAGCGGTTAACATTAAGTTTGAATCTATTGTTTGCTCTTGTATTATTGCGATTGAAGCTGAAGTAGTCTTTAACAGGAAGGACATTACAATAGATGATTCTGTGTGTTAAACACAGGTCCTGTCTGAGTCAGCGGAGTTCTAAGTTTTCTAATCCCAGGATTTCAAGTCTGGAGGTATAAGGTATTTTGTTGTTTACAGAAGAATGGAGAACTCTTCTTGTAAAATATTTCTGGACTCATTCAATTGTATTAATGTCAGAGATGTGGTATGGGTTCCAGACAGGTGAGCTGTATTCAAGAATTGGTCTTGCAAATGTTTTGTATGCTCTGGTTAGCAGTGTAGAGTTGTTGGAAAAGAAGCTACGCAAAATTAGGTTTACAACTCTTAGAGCCTTTTTTGCTATGTAGTTGCAGTGGGCTTTGGCACTTAGATAATTTGATATGAAAACTCCAAGGTCTTTAACAGGATGAGGGTCATCTGTAAGGTAATTTCCATCAAGCTTGTACTTAGTGTTTGGGTTCTTTTTTCCAATATGTAAGACTGAGCATTTGCTGGTTGAGATTTGGAGTTGCCAAGTTTTAGACCAATCGGATACAAAGTCTATATTGGAATGCCTCTGAAATTTTCTGACTCAACTTAGCTCTTATTCCTTGTACAACATTGAAGCATATTTCATGAAGGACTGATGTAACTCAATAGTCAAGATGCTGGCAATTAAACAACCTTGTATGTCAGGCCCATACAACACGTGAGAACTGCCAAGCAATCTTGTGCAGCCCATTGGCATCACCTCAGCAAACACATTTCCACTGCCTGGTATGTTTTGCCGCCACCACCATCGCAAAAAACATACTGTGATGGCCTTCAGGCCTCACCAACACCACCAGAACCTCAACACCCTGCTATTTGCCAAACAGCTGACTGATACCCTTTGTGGCCCTTTTAAATTTATCAGTGTTCCCCCTTTCTCCGCTGTTAGTTGTGCTGACCTGCTCTATAAGCACTATTCTTGAGATACACTGTCGAAAATTATCTAAAGGACAGTGTTCATTGTAGGATTGCATTTGGGTTGCCTTTCTATTTAAAAATGTTTATTTCCAGTTCCTTGTGGGAGTTCTAGTATAGGTGGCCTCCCAATAACAGATCTTCTGTTATTTCAGTTCTCCAATAAAACACAAAACATGAACTAATGGTTTTTCTGTTAAAAGAACTGTCGAGATTATGTTTAATTTGGTTTTAAAATTTTAATTTTATACACACATAAATTTTTTCATAACATACAACCAGGTACATTAAACACTTGTTATAAATAAGAATGCAAGTATTTTATGCACATGTTACATACAGCCTGAGAAAAACTTTCCCTTGAACATTTATTGAGAAGAACCTTGTACATACATTTATTTTTACAGGCACATTTATTTTTTTGTTTTGTTTGTTTGTTTTTCATTTCATTTGGTCTTTCCCCCTTCCATTTATAGATTATACTTAAAATAAAATAACAATAACGTAACAAAAATAAAGTTCCCAAATCTAAATGCTTATTGATACACAGAGAGACTGATACTTCTTAATATGGCTTCCTTGTTATAAAATCCTGGGAATCTGGGCATAAAAAAAAGTAAAAGGCTGCCTTTAATGCAACATATTCCTATTAGCTATTTTAAAAATGAATCTCTCCTGTGAACTCCCTCATTATACACGTTAACATTTTACCTGATTCACCAAGATGGAGACTCTGAAGGGGAAAAAGTTATTTTGCAAATTTCAAATACTACCATATTAATTGGCTGTGGAATCATGTTTTTTTCTTAGATTGACATAAAAGACTGATGCGATGTATGTGCTCACACACACTGGAATCACGTTTCTTTTTTTTTCTTTTTCTTTTTTCAGTTTGCAAGGTCACATGCCTGTTATGGGACTTCGAAAGGCTAACATCAGTTTTCCCTTTCAAATCCTGACCACCACAGAGCCCTAATAGATATCTATTCTTTTATTGCAAAACCATCTTTGTAGAGCAATTTCATGTTAGAATGTTTTCATGTTAGAATTGTCATCTCCTTTAGCGTATCTCTAGCATTTAAAAAAAATCTATAGCAGCTGTTCCCAACATTTTTTTAAAATGCAAATGAATATATTGTCATCAAAGTCTTCAAAAGCCACATTGGGCCATCAGGTCAGTCCCTGTGGGCAGCAGCTTTTCTTCTCTCCCTCAAGACTGTATCCCTAAAACCACTTTTAAAAGGTAATTTAAAAAAAATGATTAAAAAAACTTCTAAAGTTGCCACACGAATGCCACATAAATATCACCTGAAATCTGGTTAAAAAAATGGAACTGATGGGCTTCAAGATACAATACATTGTATTTAGGTGGACTGAATGGAAACAATTTTTTTTAGAATTGGTCAAAAAATATTTAAGGCATCATTGGATTATTTTAATATTTAATCTAAATATATAGCAATTTCCACATATATTGTACAGCTATCTTATTTACTTTTACATGCAGTATTCAGGCAGTATAGAGAATATGGCTGGCATCTTCCAGTAGATAAAGCTACTACCACATGCCATTTTGTTTTCTTTAATATACAAGGAGATCTGGTTTGCTAGCGTCATGATCTCAAGCCACCTGAAAGGTATCATTTTTGAAAACAGATGGATCACTTCTAAGAGTCTTCTATGCCTAAGCCCAATTAGAGATAATAGTGCATAGCATTGAAATAGTGCATTCAAATAAACTTTATTCAATAAACAAATAGAAATGACCAGTGTATGAGGGCTATGCCCATGATGGCAAACCTGTGGCATGCAGAGCCCTCTCTGTGGGCATGCACGCCGTTGCCAGCTGCTGTTCTGGTTTCTGGCGCATGCATGAGCACCGGCCAGCTGATCTTCGTGTGTGCCAATGCCCTGGAAACCCGAACACCACCTGGTTTTTGGGTTTCCAGGGTTCCGGTGCATGAAGATCACTGGCACACATGCACGCAACAGAAACCAGAAGACAGGTGCGCATGTGTGCGCCGGCCAGCCGGTCTTCGAGTTTCCGGGGCTCTGGCATGCACGCCCATTCCAGTTTGGGCACTCGGTCCCAAAAAGGTTCGCCTTCACTGGGCTATGCAATGCTCCAGATTGAATTGGAAGAAAAATACTAGAAAGGACAGCAATACAAAGACAGTTCTTACCTGTGATTCATTAAAGCACACACAGCTGCATTCATAAATCACTGCATTCACATTCCTGCACATTCTGAAGCAGCTCTTTCAAATCAGAACCAAAGTATTGTGCAGTGTTTTCTTCTACTGTACAGAATGCTTTTTATCACTTAAACCTCTTTTTGCCCGTTTTGGGCAGATAAACACACTTTAAATAAAACAATCTCATGTTTTGGTTTCAGCACCAACCAAATGTTTTACTTTTTAAAATGTTTATAATACACTTTAAAGATGCCAGCTTTTAACTTCTAACTTTTAATTTAACAGTTTTAATTTAACCAGATGCCAGCTTCCTGCTTATTATTTAATTTAAACAATCTAATAATAATAATAATAATGTGAAACAGGCGGCTCTAGGGGTACTGCCAGTGGGAAGAGTAATGGCTATTGAAATGTGAATTATTCCTGGAAAATAGGGAACTCCCAATCTTATTGTTAAATAATAAAATAGATATTTTATCTAATCACGCAAAGAAAAATTCTGGACCTCTTTGGTCTAATGTTATTACCTAATAATTAATGTTATTACCTCCTAAGAATTTCTCTACGGGTAATGGAAAATGTCTGGGCATCTTTATGAAGTTTTAGTCCCTCATTTACATTGGACCGTCAACACTATAACATTCATTACCCAGTTAAGCAACATCATTAGTGCTAGTGAATGTGGCTTTTGATTCCTTTGGGGAATTTTAATCAAATGTTTGGAAGCCAGGAATAGGAGTTTAATGATGCCAGTTCAGGTTAGAATACAACCTGAGTCTTCCATCATCAAATTTAATATTAAGAATATCTCTGGTGCAGATGCTATCAGGCAACATCTGATTAAGAAAAGGATATCAAAAGAAATAACACATTAAGTAAACTTTAATGTCATTTGTATGCAGATTGTATATAACTGAATATCAGAATATTCTAGATTCTTTTTTACCAATAGAGAATAGAGTTTAGGATTGAGTTTAATATTCTCTGAGCTTGATTGTTTTCTTGGAAGATGTTTCATAATGCTAGAGACTCTGTTGATGTTACCTAGTTTGGGTAATGAAATGTGTGCAGGCAAACAAACAACTCAGAGAACAACCTCATGGGATTTTTTTTTTCTCTTCACCCTTTAGAGAACTGGACTAAAACTTTTTTGAATATTGGCTATAGAGAAGGGGAAAGATATGTTTTATTTTCAAAAGCTACTTGAATGGTAGTATGTACACGTTGGGGTTTATTTTTATAGAGTATGTCATATAACCAGTCTACAAGTTCAAAAATACTTTTATACTCACTGACTCGAAGTCTCTTATTGTCTTTTTGCATAAAAATGAAAAAACAACTTGGACCTATGATGTTAATGATTAGATAGAAAAGATTATTGAAAGAAAAATAATACGATGTCACTTGAGAGAAGTTAAAATACATTTGTACTCATAACTGCTATGAAGAATATTGGAAGCTGTTCCTTATGTATTTCTTTCTTTTCTTCATTCTTTTTCTTTTATCTCTTTTTTCTTTTCTTTTTTTCTATCTTTTCTCCCTTTTTTCTATTAATTTGTATTAGATGTTACCTTCTGGTTTAAAAGTTTTTAATGAAAATTACATATAAAAATACTTTTAAATTTGACTGGAGGAATAAACTTCAAAGCTGAATTTCACTTTGAGCTTTGATGCTACAAAGGGTTCCATAGATTTTCAGGTGTATAATTCATGCCTTATACTACAATCAGCTTTGAAACTAAAACAAGCTGTATTTCTTTTCTAAATCAACCCCGTATTTTAAAATGGCAATTGGCCAGAGAAAGCGTTCTGAAATTGATGCATCCCTTTAAAATTGATTAGGTCAGACTGAGCAGTGCTACAGCATTCTTTCTCCTGTTATGCAGAAAATAAGTAGCTGACACTTCAGTTTTTAAGAATCCTGCACATGAATGCAAAGTTAGTCATGCGTCTCCTGCAGTGCTCTCCCCCCATCGTGTGGTGACTCAAGGAAATACATGATGAGGTTCCTGCCAGGTACAAATCTTTTAGTTAGGAAGGTAGGAAGAAAAGTCCTTTTTAAGGGCTAAACAATTCACCCAGAATGTCCCTAAAGAGACAGATGTATCTTCAATCACCACTAAAGCACCCCCTACTCTTTGCTTACATCACTTTATTTTCTCTTCAGAAAGTGCCTCTAAATCAGGGCTGTCAAACTCCCGGCCCACAGGCCAGATGTGTCATGCACTGGCCATGCCCACCCCCCGGTTTAGCGAAGGGAGGGAAAGTCCCGATATGTCATGTGACGATGCTGTAACACTGAGTTTGACACCCCTGCTCTAAATTTATGAAAAGCCAAATTCCATAGTTAAGCAACAGTTTCTATTGTTTTGGCAGGGAAGGACAATCCATTTCAAGTCCAAGAAAGAGTAGCATCAGTTCTCCACTCTTTGGCTATGGCTGTCCAATGAATGCATGCATTCACTGGCATTTTTAATCAAACTGTAATTCACAATGTTATTTTGAATCTGCCCAGCTAGATGGCTGATCTCAACTTGCTCAACAGACTACAACTGGATAGTTCTTTGATGTCAGATTAGCAAGACATTCCAGACTGTTACTAGACTGAGAAATTTACAAATTATCCTGGAATGAAACAGCAGCAAAAAATATATTGTGTTGCCAAGAAAAAAAAAGTGTCCATAAAGTTGAATTCAGCTCAAGGACTTTCCCTATATTGTCCTAAAACAAGCCAACTTTAAGCTGTGACCACAGCAATAACATATGAGCAGCTAAAAATATGAAACTAAAAGCTTCTGAGTTATTCCACATGGCCATGCCATAAAAGGAGAGGTGTATGGAACCTCAACATTTGGATATATAGTAAGTGATAGTTCAACGTTTCATCTGAACCAGGCCTCTGCTCGAGCACCAAAACAATGAAAAGTTTTCTAGTCATATAAAGATTAAGGCTGTGTTTAGACGTGAATCTTTTGCATACTGTTGCTTTTCAATATTGCTGTTGTTGCTTGAAAAACTGCAACGCAGTTCCTGCTCAATTCATTTCCAACGAATGGTTACTGGAATATACTCCCAATCGCTATCTTGCTACTCCAGTTCATTTCAACCCACTTTTTCACCATTCTTCTTCACTTCTCCGAAGAAAGTAGCAATTACGATCAGGCACGTAAGTGTTTTATACAATTGTGTAGCACTTTTTCCTTCTTTAAAAAAGTGGATTTTGGGCATTTTAAAATAAAGTAAGTCAGCACCTTCCATTCAATCCCCCAAAGAGCAGTAATGCTTTAAACAACATAATTTCATAGACAACCAAGGAAGATTAACTTAAAACAATTATTTGGAAAAATCCCTAACGAAGTTGAAGGATGGCCACTTCTTTATACACTTAAGAAAAGATTCCACTTATTCAGAGTATCAAAGGTGAAAATTAGGGAAAAGCAGGATTGTGGCATTAATTTTAAGGCTCTAATGTATTGACATTCCAAATTCCAATATAAGGGGAAAAAATGATGCACGTACAAATCCAATGTGCATTCTTACAGCTGAGGAATTCATGGAAATAAGGAGAGGAAGAGCAAAGATCATAATCACTAGTGTTGCACTCCATGCTTTTAAAGACATCTGTAGTCTCCTATATTATAGCACACCTTTGAAGCTTTGCGTGCTTAAGTCTTTCCAGCTACACAGATTATCCTTGTTAAGAGAGGTGAAAAAAGACAAGGCAGAAGGGCTAAAGGCTGATGACACAGTCTAGATGCTCCATGAAATTGCTATGCAGAATGTGCATGTAAAATGAGCTTCTGAGAAATGAAATTTTTCATGGAACAGAACCCTTCAGATGTGTGAAGCAGTTTATGGTCCTCAAAAGCGCATGACATTATAAAGGCTAAATTCTTGGCCACAAACTTAAGTTTCTGTCTGGAACATAACATGAAATCTTATACAGTTGGACTAAGAAGCAAATGCTAACAAATGCTTATTTTTGCCTAGGTTATTCATATCAGTGAACTCCTGGAGTCTATTAAAAACAAAGAATACAGCGTTCTTTTTAACATTTAAAAATAAAACTATACACTCCAGCTTTCAT
This sequence comes from Ahaetulla prasina, assembly GCF_028640845.1. Lineage (NCBI taxonomy): Eukaryota > Metazoa > Chordata > Lepidosauria > Squamata > Colubridae > Ahaetulla > Ahaetulla prasina. Next base: position 66,156,649 of record NC_080540.1, on the reverse strand, counting down.
TAAGGCTTTCCGTTCATTTGCACCTATAGTATCTGCTTCTAATTGCTTATACATTATTTCAAACATTATTTTTTATCTTTATTTATTCTTTATAAATACCTTTGCTATTTATAAAGAGAATCCCCAACAATTGATAATGGATTATCTGATATACAAAACTTGATGGGTTCTATCATCAGCACTCAAGGTTGTCACTCATATTAGGTGGAAAACTTCCATTTGTTCTCAATGAAGTAAAGCACTCAGTACAGCTTTCATGTAGAGTTATTATCTTCTTAATAATGAGACACACCAAGGTTCCATCTTTCAGTACTAGCCTAAGCAGGAACTTTCAGTTCATCTTGAAACAGAAAATGGCAGAATGCAATACATACATATTTATATACACATACATACATGACTTGATGCTCAAGACTTGAATGAATCAGGGCATGTTAAAATGCTTATTTGCATTAAAATATATTTTATCAAGGTGATAAATAATTTTTAAAAATAAGCTTGTACAAAAATAAAAAAATCTGCTCCACAAGTAAAAGGCAAATACAAGTGATCTTCTGAAAGCCCTTTGAAGCAGCAAAGACTGCTAAAGCAACTGAGTTAGATCTTTGGTATAAGAAAAGGTAATTGCTTGCAAAGGATCCGTGCTATTGGCAGGGAAATCTGATGCTGCCCCAATTTATTCTTACTGTCTTCCTGACGAATCTTCCATGTATAACATACAGATGTTGCTAACATGTCTTCCTATGATAATTGGGGAAAATCCCAGCACCTTCTTGGCTTTTCCCAGAATTCTGGAATCTAAAATGAAATGATAATATGGAATGAGATGGAAAACTGGAGGGAAAAAGTGAATCAGGTCTGTAAGCATACTGGATTTTTCCTTCAACTAATATTTCACAAAAATATCTTGCTAAAGTTTTACTCAGGGAGAACCAATTATAATTATTATGAAAATTGGCTTCTACAGAAGGTTGTTTAAGCCAGTTCTGAGTGATGGAGTATTTCATCTTAAACAGACAAACCTGTAAATCAATTTATGATTTTAACAACTCTGTCTAAAGATATGCAAGACACTCTCATGTGTTCTATACTTATCCCAATAAACTTATCTTTCCAGTTTTGGACAGAAAAACATTTTGATTTACCAAAATTGAGAAGAAAGGTAATTCCCAAGAGTGTTAATGTCTAAATAATATACTAAATTAACAACTGAATTATCAAAATTTTAATTCTGAATTTTGATGACAAGGGAATGTCAATGTAAAATATGGGAAAGCAAATGAGAGAGAGAGAGAAATCAACCTATGACAAAAGCAGATAAATGGATTTTACTGGGACTAGTTTTGTGCTTTAATTGCATGCATTCCCCTTCCTGCTCAGCCCACATCCACCAAGGTTAGAGGTCTGCTAAAGTGTCTCTGACAGAAAGCTAAAGAAGCTAAATAGAGCCCCCTTTTAAACTGGCTCAAGTCTTGGAAAAAATATCAAACTTTTATTACCTGGATTGCAGCAATACATGAAGAATGCTAACCCTGCAGCAATACTGAAGCAGGCAAGAAAGAACGTAGGACCTAGAAAAGGAAAGAAATAAAAGCAGCAGCTACTTTGTTTTCTCCTTCATATTTCATAATATATCACCCTTTTTCCTAATGCAATTAGAATCATGGATGCCTTTATTCCTTGTAACTCCTTTTTTTAAAAATTTATCATCAGCCTTTTTAAAAGCTTGCAAAAAGAAAATTTATGCAGGGATTTAAATTCTATAGTAATAAAATAAGTTTGGCTTTTTTACCAAATTAAATAACACGGTGTAGCATTGTAAAATAATACTGTACTATCTAATAGAGGGTATGGGATTATAGATAGCTTTTCTGAAATGGCTGTACTTATGAATCCTCATTTTTCCTATTGGCTATCCATGTTCACCTTCCCAGTGACAGACCTGAATAAAATACAGGAGGATGTGATAGGACTAATGATGACCATCTCCTCCCACAATATCCCTGCCAACTGGATGCTTTTCCCATCTACACGTTAAGTGTAAAAAACTGCCAAGGGTTATGCAACCAAATACAATTGGTAAATTGGTTTAAATATGCAAAAAATATTTATTCAGCGCGTCAGAAATTTAGACGCTTGCATTACCAGAGCTGTTCTGGAAACAGGTTCAGTTAAACTTGCTTACAGGAATGAAAGCAAATATACGTGTCCTAGGGTAATGTTGCAGAATCCAATCCGGGTTGGTCACCAGGACCAGAGATTTAGTCTTCCTAGCTTTCGGACTCATGCTGGAGCCCATCCTTAGGGAAAGTTCTGGTCCCAGTGCCTGACCCAGATTAGATCCTTGCTTACAGGACCCTAAAGCCAAAGATATATTTCTTTCCCTCACCTAATCTGTGCCCACCTAGTGAAGGCTACAAATGTTGAGTCTTTCTCAGACTAAACCAGTTCACATCTTACTTAACTACAAATGGGTCGGGCCTCAACCATTTGGGAGATAAGTATCACCCAAAAACATGGAGCTGTTAGGACGAGGTCAGTGGGTAGAGCCCTAATGGTACAATGTTGAGCGCCTCTTTAAAAAGACAAAGAGAAAGAAGAGACCGAGTGGGGAGGGGGAGAGAGAGAGAGGGAGGGAAGGAGAGAGAGCACTGAGACTTTGATTTTGACTTTGACTGGGGAAAGAAAAGGAGCCGGGTGTGTAGTTTTTACATTATAATAGGCTCCTTAACAATGTGCTGGGTTTGGTACAGCATTAATAACCTCTACCTGCCGAGTTGCTTCCCTGCCTTCTGGCTTCAAAGGAAGAACAGAAGAAAAGAGAAGAGGAGTCAGGGGCCAGAGGGCAGCTAAAGGGAGCGTTCCTTTTAAAAAATATATACAGAGATATCATAAGAGGAAGTAAGGCACATATTTGAACCTCAGGAGCCTGCCAGGAAACCCAGCCAGCAGGTATATTTAAGTTTCAATCAAAGTGTCATTGTTTAAAATATTGAGTAGAGCCCCATAGTCCCTTACTTATAAAACCCTATACAATCTTCAAAAATGAGAGCAAAAATTATGTGGCAAGAATATATGTTGAAGCTGAACCTCACTGCTTATTATTGTGGAGATCATAGGCACAATTCCTTGGGATGCTCTACTGGGAAAAGCACACTGAAATTCTTTGCCAAATATCTTACGTGAGGCAGGCACAGCTGAACTGCATTCTTATGTGATCCCTTCCCAATCCTTAGAAGATGCAGAATTTTAAGGCAGCAAATACATTAAGCTGATTGGTAGATACAACCCAGTTCTAATTACTACTAACCCTCTTTTGGATTTTACATATATAACCTTAATCTTTTCACACTGGTGCATATGCTTGCACCATGAATATTTTTTTTAAGATTAACATCATCAAAATCAATCACATTAACGAAGTACTTTTGTTAACCTTATTATTCATATGCAGCCAACAATATTTTACACGTTATTTACCCCTGTCATTTAGCATATATTTCTCCTTCTCAGGGTTTATCCCTGTGGAATCTGAGGTTTCTAGAAACAAAAGCAACACACTGAGTTAGTGCTATACACAGTCCAACAAATTTTGGAAATAAATCATAAAAAAATGAAATTAATTTTCAAAGTAATATAATCAAACAATATGGCCTCTAACCCTCATTATCTTCTATATTTAGCCTATTTCATGCTTGTCTTTTGCTGATTTGCCACTGCATGTAAAGAGAAGGTTCTGTCATAAAGGCTTTCTGGTATTTCAATGCTCAATTGGTGTTGAAGGCATGGAGTAAGCATTGAAATACATCCTTCTGCCTCCTTCTTCACCTGGCTTGATAAGGCTTGAAAAGCCTTGTTCCTACATATAGTTCCTATAAAGATTTTTGAAAAAGTTATTTCACAGCAAGACATACTTAAACTATAAATCTATTTTCCTTCCCACTCAAAAGGGTTTAATTGATATTTTCAATGATAGATATTGATTCCTGTAGTCACTTATTTCTTTCTGATATTTCTCTTTTTTAATTCCCAACTGCACCAGCAGAAATAAGCTAAGCTATCAACAACCATCAGTAACTTGAAGGAAACAGCCTCCCCCAACCTCTTTTCCAGATGTGTTGTGATTTACTTCTCTCTCCCCCCAAAATGAATTACAGAAAGTCCTTGACTTATGACCGACCATTCGTTTAATGACATTTTGAAGTTACAATGGACTTGAAAAATTTACTTACAATCCATCCTTGAAGTTACGACGCTGTACTTGGTTGGAATAGTCAGATTGCATTTTGTGACATTTTTAGCAAAAACCAGAAAAAAATACCCTTTGGATAAAATGGGCTCAATTTTATGAGGGTGGTTCTTTTAACAACCACATGGTTTGCTTAATGATCATAGTGACTTGTTTAGCAACTACCATAAAAACGGTTCTAAAATTGAGTCCAGTCACACGGTGCCTGGACTTATAATCACCACAACTTAAGACCAAAATTCCAGTCCCAATTGTGTTGTAAGTCAAGGATTATTTGTAAGACTCCTACGTGTTGGTAATTTTGAGTCACTATTGAACTATTTTATTTAATCTCTATTAGCTGTAGCTACAACAATTTTAATTCTTCTTTCCAAAATCTTCCACACAGTATGTCTGCCATAGATATTTGCACTCTGGAAAACATGCATCTTGAGAATTTGAACTAAATCTGGATATTCCCCAATATCTAATTTTAACTACCATATTGTCACAATTTCTCATAATATTGGTTTGCATATAGCGGGAACCTGCACTGGTGCAATTCCCAGACATTTGTTTAAAAGCCAGCTGTTTTCTATCTGAAAGTGCTCTTCCTCCCTCACAAACCAAGCTCAGTGCTGTTTCTACCAGAGGGTATTCAAAATTGTTGTTTGAACACTAAAGAAGGGTCTCAAACACCAGCACTTACAGTAAGGAAAAGCTCCAGTTGACAGAAGTGGTAGAAAGACTATGCTTCCAGTCTCTTTTCTCATGCACATTGCAAACCCACGGGACTTGTACAATTGACAGCAAGGCCTCAGGGTATCATTATACACAGCTGCAATGTAACATGTAATTTGCACTGGAAATCCATGCAAACGCCTAGCTCTTTATTGTAAAAAAAAAAGAAAAAGAAAAAAGGAGCTCAAGTCTAAAATCGTAAGACAAAAATAAAGGTGGTTGACTGATCCTTTTACTTTGTTCATGGAACATGTTGAAGTAAAGCTACCAAAGGAACTGATTAACTTTTGCGCTTTCACAAAGGCTAAAGAACAGACACTTTTCTTGTCTTCTTAACAATGAAATAAGTCTGGAAAGCTTTTGAAAATATACACCCTTATATTTGGCTTTTTCAGGAACAGAGAAACGGTGAAACGGTTACTAGGGAAGCAATATGCCCCGTTGGTTATAGCCTTTCCATTGCAAAGTAGAATAATGAAGTATTGACTGAAAGATTCAAATCACTTGATAACAGACAATCTACATTTCTAATAAAGGCTTTTAAAATTAAGCATGTTTCTAATTCCCATCATTGCTGTGACACAAATAATGGCAATTGGGTTATTTTATTGTTATCAGTATATAAGCTAATAGCGATTTTTGCAAACAATATTATTGTATAAGGTCATGCACTGCCTTCCTAGAAATAAATTGTATAGAGTTAAATGGGACAAGTTACAATTTACTGTTCAGTTTATACTTAGTTCCACAGCTGTATTTGTAATCTGTTGCCTATAAAGCTCAGTTGAGCTCTTGCCTTGCTTCTCTCAGAGTAGTTGGTCTCAATTCCATGGGAAAATACAAGATACAAGTAGGATTACTAAACCTGTTCATCAAAACATTCAATCATATTGCAAACAGATCAGAGGTGCTCTTTACTAATCTATTGCACAAGCCTCATGTGCTTGCTGCAAAAACAACTATTTAAGAGAACATAAATCAACCAATGAAGTCTTTTGTTCTATCACTTCTATGGCAGTTCAGAGAAATCAATTATCACAGTTCTTGACATGATTTTAGCTAGAAGAGCAATACTAACAACCAAGCCTAGACAACTAATATACATTATAAAGAAAAAACAATGGTGTCTAAGGGAGGCAAGAATGAAGAATGCATTTGCCTTGCAACTCTAAAGACCCTTATGTACTTGCATGCCATGTAATCATACAAGTGCGAAAGAGCAGAGTCATGTCATGTCATAATGCAAGCTTCATTAACAACCACAATGACACATCTGGTTCTCATTGAAGCTTTTCTTGTCCATTGTACAAATAGTTTGTTATGAACCGAGAAACCTGACAAATGATATACAGTGCTGAAAAATAATCCTGGCTCAAAGCTTAAGTCAGCACACTAACCACAGTCAAACTAAGCAATATTATTCTGATTCCACGTTGTTAGAAGGAAATCATAGAAATAATATTTGAAAGGAACATAATTTGATAATGGGATAAATTTTCCTTCTCTTACAATTCATAAAAAGTCATCAGGAACTGCAGTTCTTGACACTGTTTTAGATAAATTGGTACGTCAGAAACAATTCAATGCAAGTTTATTACAGCAACCACAAAAGACAAGCTTGCATACCAAATCAATTGAACTGACATCATAATATGTTAATGCAAATATGCTTTCTTGACTGAACACCTGCAAATTGTTAAGGAGAGTACAGTACATCTATTATTTCACTCCTATAAATTTGCAAACAAACCCAAAGGACAGATGATATAGTGTGTTACTACTGTGTTCTTGGTAATCTCTGATCTTGTTTGCTTTCCTGCAAATGTTTCATTACCAGACTGGGCAACATTGCTCATGTATGGAGAAAGGAATTTGAATAGAATAGAATAGAATTTTTTTATTGGCCAAGTGTGATTGGACACACAAGGAATTTGTCTTGGTGCATATGCTCTCAGTGTACATAAAAGAAAAGATACGTTCATCAATTTGCTGTCAATTGTCTGTTTATATACAGGTAGTCCTCAATTTATGACCATAAATGAGCCCAAAATTTATGTTGCTAAGTGAGAAATTTGTTAAGTGAATTTTGCCCAATTTATAACTTTTCTTGACACATTTGTTAAGCAAATCACTGCAGTTAAGTTAGTAACACCGTTGTTAAGTGAATCTGGCTTTCCCATTAACTTTGCTTGGCAGAAGGTCAGAAGAAGTGATCACATGACTCCGGGACACTGCAACCATCATAAATAGAAACCAGTTGTCAAGGATATGAATGTAAATCACATGACTATGGGGATGCTACAACAGTCATAGTGTGAAAAATGGTTATAAGTAATTTTTTCCAGTGCCATTGTAACTTTGAAAAGTCACTAAAGGAACTGTTAAGTCGAGGACTACCTGTAGAATATACTGGTCTGCTAGTCTTGGTTGGGATATGGATTCTTTGTTATGGTTCCAGAATTTCCTTAGCATTTCTGGATTTGGATTGGTCTAGGACAGGGGTCTGCAAACTTGGCTCCTTTAAGACTTGTGGATTTCAACTTGAAGTCCACAAGTCTTAAAGGAGCCAAGTTTGCAGACCCCTGGTCTAGGATATCAACAGCTTCCGATTTCAAATTGTGGCTTAACTTGTCTATGTGTTGAGAGCAGTGGTGGGATCCTCCCAGTTTAACAATCGGTTCGGTGATCACGCGCTTCGCACGCATGCAGAGTTTGAAGAAATCTTCACTTCTGCATTTCACTGCAGGAGAAACACAGCTGAGGTGCAACAATCTGCTCTGCCGCGCGAATCAGCTGAGAAGATAAAGGTAGGAAAATAACGCGGGTGGGCCCATCTGATCGTCGGGGTGAACAGGTTCACTCCCAGCTGATCGTCAGAGCAACCGGTTTGCCCAAATCAGTCCACACCGGTAGAATCCCACCCCTGGTTGAGAGATGAAGGAATTCCATAACCAAATCAAAAATAAATCAAATACCAGCAGGTTGGCAAAAGAATGAGACAAAGGTATATACTGTCCCCTTATTTGTTAAACCTATATGCTAAATATGAGAGTCAGTTTGGTATAATGGTTAAGGCACCAGGCTAGAAATTTGAGACCATGAGTTCTAGTTACACCTCAGGCCCAAAGCCAGTTGGAAGACCTTGGGCTAGTCCCTCACTCTCAGCCCTAGGAAGAAGGCAAAGTCTTCTGAAATTTGGTCAAAAATCTACAGGAGCTGCTCCAGACAGACCTCAGGAATCAATATTGACTCAAAAGACATAAAAACAGAAACAGCTAAATATACTGAAGGAAACTGGACTAGATTATAATTAGTGTGGTTTTAAAAGTGGATGAAGAAATACTGATAGTCTAGCCTACACTTATGGCAGTACTCTGATACCTGAAAAGGCAAATAGTATGAAAATGAAATCAAGGAACAAAAGTCAATGAACACAGGGAAAAACTGGAATTAAGATTAAATACAATGAAAGTCAAAGTCATGACAATAGGTACAAAAAAACAGCCTCTAAATTGGCAAGATTTTATAGCAGTTAGGTTTACCTTTTAAAATCAACTATTGACAGGAAAAGAACCAAAAGTCAAAAATATTCTGCAGACTAGCACTTGGTAGAATAGCCACAAAGTCCTAGAAAGATAGTCAGTTTGTAGGTATAGACACAAAATGTGTAGGCAGATGGTTTTTCCCTGTGACGCTCTAAGGAAGAAGCAGGATAGGAAGAATATCGATTCTTTTAAACTCTGGTGTTGGAGAAGACTGTCATAGGTAGTCAAGAAAACAAACAAACGAATCATCCAGAGTTCTTACTTGGAAGCTCAAATGATCAGGCTCAGTCATCATATTTTTGGACACAATATGTGAAGCGTCAACTCCCTTGAGAAGTCCATAATGTTGGGAAAGATAGAAGGAAAGAGAAAAAGACAACCAGCAACAATGTGGATGGATTCAATTACAATGGCAGTGGATATACCACAGGAAGACCTGAAGGGGGCAGACCATCTTGGAAAAGGTTGTTGAGAGTCAACATTGCTCTGATGGCACATAATTAGCCAGAGATGAAATATTTACAGTCTGGATAAAAATTTGGGTTGGACCCAGGGTTATGACTTCTTGGTTTTCAGGTCCTGCTATAACTCTGACTGAAGCTAAGCCTAAGTACATATCTCAGGTTTTCTCTCCTTTAACTAATATTTACTATGTTGAATTTTGCTTTGTGGGCTCTATTGAATTACATGCACACTTTTATAAAAATAAAAACTGTGAGGATATCAGAAATAAATAAATAGTAATGAAGTATATTGGCATAGAAAAGGAATTATGCAGAAGCAGAACATGCAGTTTTTTTAGTAATCTTTTCGGAAGTGGTTTTCCGTTTTCTTTTTCCTAGGGCTGAGAGAAACTGACTGGCCCTATGCCACCCACCGACTTGCTGCCCAACACAGGACCAACATTTTTAGTCTTTCAGTTTCTATCAGGTATCTTTAACCACTACACTAAATTGGTTCTCACCAAAGAACTGCAAACACAAAAATGGAAGCGTTTGGATGTTTAGTAATGCAGAGACAATGGACAGAGGTATAAACTAATTCATAATCAATTTTGGGGTGAACTGCAAAAAGAATTTAAATAACGAAAACAAAGTTTAGGCTTGATCTCAAGTCTTTTTTAGACAATCTACACATATTCTAGATATAGCTTTAGAGCCAAATAGGCATTTGGCATCATCCCTTCTCTTGATTAAGTTAAATCTGAACCCAGTCTCTCTATATGTTAGCCTATTTTACACACAGCAGAAGCCATTATTTCAACTTAGGTAGCTCTTGTGCAATAAAGCTCATAATTTTGGAATTTCTGCCAACAGAATGCATGCAATTCACTCTGAAAATGACCTTAATCTTCTAGGCCAAGAAACGGCTTTGCCAAATGCAGATAATTACTGTCTAATCAAAGCACAATGGGCTTTTAACCTCTTTGTCCGGGATTAATAGTACTTTCCTGTGTTTTTAACAAGCAGCTTGAGAACTCGACATTATGCAGAACAGTGGTGAAACCTGAACCATTTTACTACTGGTTTGCTGGCTGCACATGCGCAGTGCGCACCATGTACCAAATGTGAGGTGCACACGTGCAGTGCGCAGCAAAAGAGGCATGAGGTAAGTAGAACAGCGTGCGTGGATGATCAGCTGTGATACGCAATCTTTTTTTTTTTTACTTTTAAAAACATTTTTTTACAACCTCTTCGGCCAAAATGGTTGTAGAAAAAATGCTTTTAAAAGTTAAAAAAAAAGCCTCTGATGATCAGGCAACTCAGCTGGGATTCTCAGAGCCTTTTAAAAGCATTTTTTACAACCTATTCGTCCGAAGAGGTTGTAAAAAAATGCTTTTAAAAGTTAAAAAAAAGGCTCTGACAATCGCATGGCTCAGCTGGGCATGGGGGGGGGGGCAGGGATTTTTGCTACTGGTTCTCCAAACCACCCGCTGCCATCGTTACGGGATTGGCCGATCCGGTCCGAACCGGGAGCATTTCACCTGATGCAAAAGTATATATTTAAATATATATTATTTGGGTATGGCTAGTCACACCTAGTGATTGTAAACAGATATCAAGTTTAATCCCAAAAAAATCTCAAACAGGAATTGAGAACAAACTTTTAATTGTCACAGCACTTGGGCAGCTCTGAGTATTTATAAGAAACAGAATAGCAGAAGTTTCACTTACGTTTCTGAAAAGAGACAAATCAGAACATAAGAATTTGGAGGAATTAAAGCACAGTGACTGAATAAAGCTGCTAGCTTCCAACTTACTTAAAATTTTCCTGCTTGGCAAGTTGTTATAGAGATGTTCAGCATTGATCTGTAAAGCTCGGTAAAATTCTTGACAGGGTTTGTCCCCTTTCTTTTTCAAGTGATCTATAAGGTTTGATAGCCGACTATGAAGAGGAGCTTTGGGATTCCGAAACTGTACAGAAAAAATACTATTTAGATTGCAAGAACTAGATTTCACCACTACAACTACTGTATAATGTTAAAACAGTTCCCCACCTCATTTCCACAGCCCATGAAAGAGTACAACACTAGATTTGCAGCTTGTTCAAACTTATCAGTAGAATTTGTGAGTTGACATAACCTGTTGATGTTGTTTCTCTAACAGGATGGGAATCAAACATTTTCTATGAGATGGAATATTCCTCTCTAGGCAGAAATACTCACCCTTTAAATGCTTAAATAAATAAGGAACTAATATGTTATACATGCAAGATCTCTGCTGCCATCTTAGGAATGTACAATGGTAAAGATAGCCCTTGTTATGCATAGTTACATGAATGGTAGTTTTGTGTATTTGCAATTGGTGATTAGAAATATTTCACATAGCTACAGTTCTGGCCTTGTTTTTTGTTAACACATATGCAAAATAGCAGAGGGACTCTTCATGTCTAAAGTATATTCTCTCCATCACCATTCAAATCATAGCTCTGAAGGTCACCTACTACGAGGAAGCTACATAGACCTTTGTGATTGGGCTTACCCAGTGATATCCATCATGGGTTGAGTAAGCAAGAGGACAGAGAAATGGCCACTATGGAAAGTAGAGTTTATAGGAACAAGAGGCCAATTATTGATTTCAGAACTTTATGCCAATTCTCATAAACTCAAAGGCTCATTCTTCAGTTCCAGACAATAACTGGCAGTTCCAGAGGATAGATGGAATTATATTTTCAAAATTGCTGGATTGCCTGTTCATTTATTTATGAGTTACATCTTAAGAGGCAAATTCAAATCATCATACTGCACTTGATATAGCCCAACTTAATTATCTATAGAAGTCTATAAACCTATATTCACATTTTGATACTTCTGTGGATTGAACTGAAAAGCCATAACCTATGCATCAGTTGGAAGCATTCAGGCTTGGAAGTGCATCTACATGTAAATCAGCTCATTTCTATTTTACACAGTAATGCAATTGTAATTTCCTTTGATGGAGAAGTATGTGTGCAGATGCAAACAAGAGACAATTACACTATGAGAGCACTATGGAAGATTTTGTTTCAGATTGGATGTTCTGACTGCAAACAGAGGGCAATCCCACTCAGAGTTCTACATGAATATTAACATGGATACGTCTGCTGCAGCTACAGAATAAAAATCCAAATAGTGTGGGCATATGTTCATACCATTTGGAGGTTTGATGCCATTTAGGTGATTAAAAGAGCTTTACTTGAAGGAGCTAAATATTTTCTTACCTTCCACATGTTTTCCTGATATGTCATTAAGTATTATCATTTTTTTGGCTTGGAGTAAAAATGATAGCAGCTCTCAAATATTCTTCTAAAAGAAACGTGCAATGCAATACAGAGACCCCTCCTAGCTTCTCTTTTAGATTTTTAGCCAAGCCAGAGAGGACTAATTTTGCTCAAGCAGCATAGCAGGTCTTGGGGGAATCCTAGTTTCCTGGATAAAAAAGGCTACCTGCACCATCCTTGCCTTAGCAGGGCTAATTAGCAGAGGAAGGAAGGAGTGAGATTTCCCCCATTCTGTATATATGCAAGAAAATACTTATTCTTTGTAAAGAATGCTGATCTTCTGTTCATAATTAGACTACCTTGCATTTTTTCTGGTGACACCACTCTGGAACCTTGGTTCAAGGATCCATTTTGTTCCATTCAAAATGGAGGAACAATTAGCGAAGATGATGAAACTCACTCAGATGGCCAAACTGACTTCTCTAATCAGACAAATGATAATATCTACCATACTTTTTGGAGTATAAGATGCACTTCCCCCCCCCCAAAAGTGGGTGAAAATTGTGGTGCGTCTTATACACCAAATGTTGCCGAAGCTCCGCTCAACCGCTGGCCCCCACCCGCCAGCCTCCATACATCATGTTTTCGGCCTCCAAATGCCCTGTTTTAGACCCATTCCAGACTGCGGGGATCGCCACAGCACATTGCTGCTGATCGCCGCCAATCGCTACCTCTGGGTATTGCATTTTCAGCCTCCACATGTTGCGTTTTTAGCCTCCGTGCATTGCATTTTCAGCTTCCACATGCCCCATTTTTGGCCTCGAACCAGCCAAAAAAGTGACGTGAGGAGGCCAAAAACGAGGCATGTGAAGGCTAAAAATGCGACACGTGAACATGATGCGTGGAGATGCTGATCGGCGGCAATGTGCTATGGTGATCCTGGCAGCCTGGAATGGGTCTAAAATGGAGCATGCAAGGGCGAAAAATGCAACGTGCGGAGGTGAAACATGTAGCACACAGAGGCCAAAGACGTATGGAGGTGGCGAAGGGCTGTGGCGATTCCCGCAGCCTGGAATAGCTGACTGGCAGTATTCCAGGAGTCAGATCCAACTGCCAATCAGCTGTTCATGCTAAATCAGGCTGCGATTACGTGCAATAACATGCTGAAGCTGACCAGGCTGTTTGCCGTTTGCTGCAAAGACGCTAGCCAGATGAATACCAATGGATGCTGGTAGACAGAGGCAGAATTTTCTCCCCCTTGTTTTCCTTCCCCAAAACTAATGTGTGTTTTATACTCTGGAATGTCTTATACTCCGAAAAAACTCCGGAATGTCTTATACTCCGAAAAAATTTTATTGCTGATTTAAAACCCTTCATTTCTAGGTTCTATCACATCACAAGATCTAAAATCAACAGCTAACATCAAAAACATCATCAAAAAAGGACAACAAAGAATGTTCTTTCTGCGCCAACTCAGCAAGCTCAAACTGCTGAAGGAGCTGCTGATCCAGTTCTACAGAGGAATTACTGAGTCTGTCATTTGCACCTCTATAACTGTCTGGTTTGGTTCTGCAACCCAACAAGAAAGACACAGACTTCAGAGGATAATTAGAACTGCAGAAAAAATAATTTGCTACCAACCTGCCTTCCATTGAGGACCTGAATACTGCACGAATCAAGAAGAGGGCCGTGAAAATATTTACAGATCCCTCACATCCAGGACATAAACTGTTTCTACTCCTACCCTCAAAACATCGCTATAGAGCACTGCACACCAGAACAACTAGACACAAGAACAGTTTTTTCCTGAAGGCCATCACTCTGCTAAACAAATAATTCCCTCAACACTGTCAAACTATTTACTAAATCTGCACTACTATTAATCTTCTCATTGTTCCCATCACCAATCTCTTTCCACTTACGACTGTATGACTGTAACTTTGTTGCTGGTAATCCTTATGATTTATATTGATATTGATTGTTCCTGATTGCTTATTTGTACCCTATGCGTATCATTAAGTGTTGTATCATTAAGTGTTAAATTGTACCCTATGACCATCATTTGTGTTGTAAATGTTGTACCTTGATGAAGGTATCTTTTCTTTTATGTACACTGAGAGCATATACACCCAAGACAAATTCCTTGTGTGTCCAATCACACTTGGCCAATAAAGAATTCTATTCTATTCTATTCTATTCTATTCTATTCTATTCTATTCTATTCTATTCTATTCTATTCTATTCTATTCTATTCATAGACTTTTTGTCTAATGCAGAAAAAATCAACTTATGTATGGTTTTGATGATAAGGCAGGGCAGATTATAGAAAGCAGAGTGTCATTGTTAACTTTAGAGAAATTTATAATTGTACTTATAACAGCTGTAAAGAAGCCACTTCTTTGTATCTTTTTCTTTTCTATTTTTCTTTTTCTTTCTCCCTTGCACTTTTAGTTTCTCATTGATTTTTTTCTTCTTCCTTGTCTATATAGTTTGCATTAGCTTTTGCCTTTGTCTTTGAAACTTTTAATGCAATTATATCATCTTTTTAAAAAGAATTTATGTTGTTCAGGACAAGCTGAAGAACCAAGGACTTGAGAGTATGCCAGGGGAAAAGATAATGCATACAGAGAATCAAAGTCTCATGTACTGAAATGCCTCATTCACTAAAAGAAGGAATGTCAGATTATCCTCTGGGTCCCAATTTTTCTTTATAGCAGAAAGGAAATAATATTCTAGCCCACATGCAAAAACATGGGCTGAGCTATTCTCATTCATAGCATCTATAATCCTTAAAAAAAGAAGAAATCCTGCAGCTGTGACTTAAATAGCTGAGCTACTCTTCTAATCAATTATGCTATGTGCACTGCACCTTTGACAAACACCACTTACACCTGAGTCCACGATGCAGATATGAATAGAAATTATCCATTAACAGTGTATATATTAAGAAGATTCATATCTATTCTTGGAATTACCTTCATGATTATTATCAGAATTATGACTGGTATAAAGAGATGCCAATACTGAAATCCTGTGCACTTCTATTTAACAGACTTGAATGGAATTGAGCTACATAAATGATAAAGAATGGGAGGTGGGTATTTAAGATTCTGTGCTGTGGCTTCATTAGTTACGTAGGAACAAGTCCCAGCTTTCAGAATCTCCATCTATAAAATCAATGTCTTCTACAAATATATACATATATATATGTATGTATGTATGTATGTATATATATATGTGTGTGTGTGTGTGTGTGTGTGTGTATAACAATATATATAACAATATATGTTGTTCAGTTTTTTTAAACATACTACAAATGTGGCATGAGAACCACATTTCTACACTGGAGGGTTTTCGTTTTGGCTTCTTATTCTTGGACCACCAGAAATTATTGCTTTCTGGATCATACCCTTTCTCAGCCACATCCAGGGATATTATAGCTTTAGAATTCAAAAAAAAAAAAAGGAATTCAAGAATGCAACTCTAACTGCATAAAATGAGCACAGAAAAATGAATATGTATCTGGAGACACCATTTTTTTCTTGATTACCTTTTCAGCTTCTTTAATGGTGAGAATTTGGGGATAAACTCGATTTAGCTGAAGAATGATTTTATCAACCAGCTGCTCACTCAGTCTGCCATTGCTGGTTAGAAAAGCTGTGTCCTGTCGCAAACGATCACAATAAGTCTGATCTATAAAACAGAAACAAAAAAAAAAACCCAACAGATTATTTCTCTTAAGCATGGCTGAAATGGAAAGTATACATACTTCATTCTGACTATGTCCTCACATGTCTAATAAATTTCAAACACACCTCGAAAGTATTTCATGTCATGAAGTTATAGCCCTTCTTAGATACGTGCAACATTTAAAGGGGCAGGGCTTGGATTGCAATGCCAGGGATATCATCTTGCCTAGTTTGACCCCACCTGGAGGCTCCAATATGCTACTTACGCCATTAAATTTAAGAATGATCCTTTGCCGGAGTTGGTTGTGTATATGAGCCTCTCTAGTGGTATAATTGCTACTCAATTTGACATGGGATAAGCAATGCTGTGTTATCTCTGTTGTGTTTGTATTACAAACATTAGGACCATTATAACTGAAGAAAACGTAGGAAATGAGTTTCTTCTTTTAAATCCATTTTTTGTAAACATATACAGGTTCAGGCTGCTGTAGCTTTGTTTCTGTATATTTGACATACTGGTAATTAACAAAAGAGAATTTCTTGCCTATCATATATTGTCTTGAAAGCAGCTTTTCCTCATCTTTCCTTAATCAAATCAAATGCCTTTCACAAATTAGTATTATCACCCTACATACCTTGATATATAATCTGATAAAATCAATTTGTGAAATACATTTGATAGATGGCTTAATCCAAGGGTTCCAACCCCCAGTCTGAGGCTTGTTGGGAACTGGTCTATGGAAGCAGCAGCCACGCATGCAAAATCATCCCCTCCCCACTGCTGTCACTGCTGCAGGTCCAGGTTGGGGACCACTGGCTTAATCTGTTCTAGATACAGATAGTCCAAGTTATAACTAAACCAAGTTTAGTGACCATTCAAAGTTCAACAGCATTGAAAAAAGTGACTTATGGCTGTTTCTTGCAGTTATGACCATAGCAAATCCCCAGCAGGGCCATGTGATCAAAAACTCAAATGCCTGAAAATCAGCATGTATGTATGATAGTTGCAATATCCTAAGGTTGTGGAACTGCAACCTTTGCAACCTTTCTAGTTGACAAGGAAAGTCAACAGGAGGAAGCCAAATTCACTTAAAAACACATGGTTCACTTAACAACTGCAGTAATTTACCATAAGAATGGCTAACAAAAAAAATAATGGTAAAATCAGACGTGACTCACTTAACAACTACTCCAGCCCTAGGTCTGTTCTCTGTTCTCTCAGTAAATAGTATCTACAGGATATCACAAACTCTGAAATTATAGATGTTTAAATGAATTAAGTCTTCTATTAGATTCCATTATAGAAACCGAAGGTGAACCACAGTTATTCCTCTGAAACAGAAGGACACGTGTTTTTAAAAGCAATGATTCTTTATCAAGCATGTTAGCTTAAATAAAAAAAACACCACAAAAAACCAGTAATTAATTCTAAGGGATTCTAAGTATTTTCATAGAGCTGAAAAATGCATGAAGCTTACCAGGTTTCATGTATGCAAATACAACATTTCCAAAAAAACAGGTTTAATGTCTGCAATTATGATGCATTAAAGGTATCATTTGCCAGAATATTTTGCTTTTTATTTATTTACCTTATGCTTCCCATTAGTTCAACTAAAGGCAAGAAAATAATTATTACTGTACTGGGATTGGATAATTGGAAAGTATGGTTTAATATTATACTCAATATAATGTGCTCAATATTCTCATTTTCTTTATTATCAGAAGGTTATCTCTAGTTATGTCAAAATAGACACATCTTGTTCATACAATATTACATATTTGATTGATATCAACGAGTAATAAAATGCATAAATATATTGCTTAAAATGGTTTTAAAAGCCGTATGTAAAAGACGTAACCAACATTTCATCAAAAGCCTAAATCCAAATAACCAGCCAAACACTATAAAAACATCATTTTTCATCAAAAGAATAATTAATTTATCTCTTTTACTGTATTCTTGTAAAATCTAAGATATCTCATAAAGTCTAAGAAATCAAAGATCTCATAAAAATCTAAGAATATTGTATATAACAGGGGTCCCCAATCCCTGGGCTGTGGCCCACTATTGGGCCATTAGCTGTTTGGAACCGGGCCACAAAAGCGGCAGGTGAGTGTGCGCATCTCCACTTGTGTGAGCAATGGGGGAACAGGAGCACATGCACTCCATTTGCGTGAGCAGTGGGCATGAACCATTCTCACTTCCCTGCCCGCTGGAGTGCAAAACCGGAAAGTTGGGGAACTTTGGTACATAACATCTAAATTACAATAAAATAATAGTATTTAAAACTATTAGTAACAATGAAATAATAATAATATCTGACATTTAAATAAACGATAGTTACAATGAATGCATTGTGGGACAGTGGCCCACTAGAGTTTGACAGATCTTCTGTGCTACAATGTCGTGTCTAGAAACTATCGCACTCCCACACATACAACTAAAAGCACGGCTCTGGTATGTAGACGACACCTTTGTCATAATAAAAAAAAGGAACAACTAAGAAAAGACACATGAAACAAACACATCTTCAAAGAAATAAAATTCACAAAGGAGGAAGGAATCAACATAATACCACCCACACTAATCAAGTGTTCCACTACCAAAGTAGCAACCCAACCTCCTACAAGAGGAGCTGTGTAAGAACATTATTCATACAAGCACAAACGCATTTCAGTAACTCAGAACACCAGAAAAAGGAAAACAGACTGTCTATACAACTTCTTTTAACAAAAAAAGTGTCTGACCACTTCACCCAGCACAGCCAGCCAAAGCTATGAATAGGAAAACAGTACCATACATAAAAACATCTCAGAAACAACACCAGACTATTACAACCACATGGCATTTATCTATTTACTGAATCTGCACTACTATTAATCGTTTCATAGTTCCCATCACCAATCTCTTTCCACTTATGACTGTATGACTATAACTTGTTGCTGGCAATCCTTATGATTTTATATTGATATATTGATCATCAATTGTGTTGTAAATGTTGTACCTTGATGAACATATCTTTTCTTTTATGTACACTGAGAGCATATGCACCAAGACAAATTCCTTGTGTGTCCAATCACACTTGGCCAATAAATTCTAAAAAAATTCTAAATCATTGTAGCACAGAAACAACTAAAACTCTCCAAAACATCTTAAGTAAATCAAAAGACAAAAAACAAACAAACAAACAAGAGTCATCTGAACCTACAGTTTAAGGATTGCAATAGCCATTATGTAGAACAGACAGGTAGAAGACTAGTATAGCCCACCCATGAATTAGGAGGCAGAAGACACAATGAAAACTCCTTAATCTCACAACACAATAGACTCAATCATAGTTACAACTGGAAAACTGAGCATCTTAGACCAAGCTAAATCCAAAAACATCAGGAAATTCCCAGAAGCTTGGCATTCATACAAGTCCACTTATTAATCAGATAGTTTATCAATCAGCCATCAATAAAATCAGCTATCGATAGATACAAAGAGGTAAACCACATTTACTGTATACAGCAGTCAAAGAGACAGTAAAAATGTTAAGGAGGAAACAGAAAGTACAGAACACAGCACCTCATACCCAGATAAGGAGGGACTAATACTAGACAAACAAGCACAAACCAATACTCTCATCAAGGAATTACCAAGAAAAAAACTATACCCTTCACCAATACTGGCAAAGCAAACAACTGTATACAAACAGGAAGCAAATCCTAAAAATCACTAGCACTGATTTGGCAATGAGACATCTGCAAGCAAATAACCATGCTCAGAGAGCCTCAGTCTAAGATAACTATTCCATGTTAACATAAAATAAATTGGAGAAGTAAACAGAGTGTATCACTAAATACCATGTCAGTAAGTAATCCAAAGAAAAGAATAATTCAGCTATTTTTGTTTGTGGACAAGAGGAAAACTAACAAAGGAAAATGCTCTTTATTTTGCCTTTGGCACAGATGATAAACTGAGCCTTTGCACAAAGCAGGCAATTATGGAACTCAGAATGACTGCTGAATGACCAGGTCATTATGGTAACTGCAGGTGTTTAAGGCCCAATCCACCTCCTCCTTTCCTTGTTTCTTTGAAAGAATCAGACAAATCCATACAAATGGAGAATTTGATTGCTACTGGCACCAAAACTATAAGTTATTATTATATAAGGCATCATTATTTGAAAGAAAGTAGTTACGAAACTGTTAAAACTTAGGCAATTTTTCAGACCCAGTTTTGGAAGCAAGAAAGGCTCCCAATTTCTGATTGTTGATGTTTCTGCAGTGTCTGCTCATCACAGGGGAAGCAAGCTATTTTCTTGCTTTTTGCAAGTCCTCAATTTGGCAAAGTTGGAATTGGGCTACTAAATTAAATTGGCACATGCTGTTATCTAGTATGAGCAACTCTTATTTTACAGAGACTAGAAATTTATTAGTAAAAGAAAAGAAAATGTAAACGTACAGCATACAAGTCCACTGGACTTGGGTACCCAACACATTTAAATAATAAATTTAAATAACAAATAATACTTTCTTTGGCTAAAGGGCAATGTGAATCCATAATACCATAGAAATTGAAATGTTTTGATTTGACCATAAGATTGTTTTGATTAGACATAAAAAGTGTATGAACAATGGATGGCAAATCTGAAAAAAAAATGAATAAGGAAGCAACCCTGGTTTTTGCCAGCTTTGTGTTGTACAATAAAAAGTGGGGGGAACTATTGCTCATTGAAGTTATTAGAACTAGCAATTAAAACAAGCAGTTTTTGGGCTGGGCTCCCTGAAACTGGAGCCTGCAGCTTCCTACTGATATTCCAATAAATGAACAAATAATTTTCAGTAGGACCAAGTCTACTTTTCTGTTTTATCACGCCACAGTTAAAACTCTTAAGATTAAGCAATTGAGAGAACATATAACAACTCAGAACTGCTCCCCAAATTTCACTGCCTTTTTCCTCAATGACTTTTTAAAAAAATAACAGGCATGTGCTCTCAGAAATACAACACTTAGTCCCAAAGTCAATTCTGACTAAAAAATAGCTTCAGATTATTATGAATGCTAGACACTGATAAATTAATCTAAAGGTAGTTTTGAAGGGCAGTACTGAGATGTAAACAAAAAATTAAAATTCTAAATGGGCAATTTGTGGACATGTTAAAAAACAGCCATTCACTTCAGAATAAAATCAAGCCTTCATAATGGTGTTAAAAACACTATCTGAAATGTCCCCATGTGGGTGACTGTTATTCCTATTTTTGGAATATTTTTAAACCATCTGATAGGAAGGCTATTTGGTACTGCTTATTATAGATACTTCAGGACAGGGCATACATATAATTTTGGCTTTCAAAGGACCACAGTAAAAGCTAATAAGTGCATCTTGTGATTTCTTTCAGTGTCTCCTCATCTTAGAACATCTAAAAGGATTATTGTTTGCCATCAATCAAATGACAACATGCATCCCAGGCACTTATTACAGGCAGCCTCAACAGCACATCCTACTTCAGCTCTGCTTTTAAAGTCCCGCAGGACATGAATCTGGCAAGAGCAGCTTTTCTTGCCAAGTTCATTCTGCCCTTCTTACACTTGAAATAGCCCAGGCATTTCATACTTCCTTTTTCCTCCTAGGATCAGCCACAGGATGTAGCTCAATCTGATGGTCTGATGTGTTTTGGTTGCAAGCACATCTGAACCCAAGCCACACCCATCTCCTAATTGAGCTTTCTACATACAGCTCAGAAAGACCCATACTGTTATGGATAAACAACTGCCTGTGTGTACGACTACGGATAGTCCTCAACTTACAAACATGATTAATCCTTATGATTTATATTAATATATTGACCATCAATTGTGTTGTAAATGTTGTACCTTGATGAACGTATCTTTTCTTTTATGTACACTGGGAGCATATGCACCAAGACAAATTCCTTGTGTGTCCAATCACACTTGGCCAATAAAAATTCTATTCTATTCTATTCTATTCTATTCTATTCTATTCTATTCTATTCTATTCTATTCAGCCCAAAATTTTCATTGCTAAGCAAGACAGTTGTGAGTTTTGGCCCATTTTATGAAATTAAGTGAATCACTGCAGTAACTAAGCTAGAAACACAGTTAAGTGAACCTGGCTTCCCTATTGACTTTGCTCATCAGAAGGTCAAAGAAAGTGACCACATGACCCCAACGCACTGCAACCGTCATAAATATGAGCTGGTTGCCAAGCATCAGAATTTTGATCATGTGACCATGGGAATACTGCAACGGTTGTGTGAAAAATGGTCATAGGTCACTTTTTTCCAATGCCATTGTAACTTTGAACTTTTATTAAATGAATGGTTTTAAGTCAAGGACTACCTGTATTAAAAAATGTACAAACTCTATCCTATTTTAACATTACAGTAGTTATTAGAATTGTGCAACTTTTCCAATTTGATCCTGAACTGGGTGCTTTAAAATGCATTGGAGCACATTTTTCTAGTCTCAAGAGAGATTAAAAGAAGAAAATTCTTTTTTGCCAAAAAGAAGAAAATTCACATGCAGTTAAATGCAGCCAATTTTCTATCACTAGAGCTTTGCCTCTTGACCAGGGGGGGTTCAAGAGGGGTGTTGGTTTTTAGACTAGCAGGTTCTGCAGCCTGAAAATTTTGAAACCCCCTGCACTGCAGACAACTCATTAAAGCAGCCCTTTCTCTTTCCAGGAGCACATACTATACTGAGTCACAGGCATACTATATACTCGGTGCCACAGGACAACCAAGCACTGCAAACAAGGCCTCAATTCTCTTACCATGTCATCATTGCCCTAACCTAGTTTCTAGAAAACGGGTTTCTGACAAGAGCTAGGAGAACGAACACAGCATTTTCTGGGAGTTCTTTCTCTAAAAGGGGTCATATTGCAGTAGCTTCCATGGTTACAATGCATAATAAGCCACTTCAACCTTCTGGAAGACCATGAAATGAGACTCTTACCACCAAGCATTGAATTAGGATGGGGCCTGAGCCAGAAGATAGATAGGGGGTTAGCAGGGCCACAGGTGGGAAGGATTGTTCTGGTTTTATTCTCTTTTTTATTGTTGTTGATGTTAGTTGCAGTCGTGTCCGACCCATCGCGACCCCATGGACAACGTTCCTCCAGGCCTTCCTGTCCTCTACCATCCTCTGGAGTCCATTTAAGCTCACGCCTACTTCTTCAATGACTCCACCCAGCCACCTCGTTCTCTGTCATCCCTTTCTTCTTTTTCCCTCAATCTTTCCCAGCATTAGGCTCTCTCTTTTTATTAGCTATTGTTAACTGGCTAGGATCACTCTGAGATGGGCAACAATCAATCAATAAAAGCCACCACTTCCAGCCAGTCTATATATAGAATAGAATAGAATAGAATTTTTATTGGCCAAGTGTGATTGGACACACAAGGAATTTGTCTTGGTGCATATGCTCTCAGTGTACATAAAAGAAAAGATACGTTCATCAAGGTACAACATTTCATCAAGGTACAACATACAACATATCCTATCATATTTAAATTTCTCACATTCTCTTTAGAGGTAATTGAAAGTGGCACAATCTTACCCAGCCCACTTCTGTTACTTAACCAAGTTAGCAACCAATTTGATGCTTAAGAAACAAAGCGAAATAAAATGGCATTAACCATTCTACCGACAAATACCTGCTGGACCGGGAGGGGGGGGGGAGAATTTTACAGGATAAGAGAGACTTGCCTGATGATAATAAGAGAGACGGTGCTCAAGTTCAAAAAAATACTCAGATGATCAGAAAAAGATAGAACAGCATCTAGGAAGGAGGCAAGAAGGAAGCAAAGTGCTCCAGAGCAGTTTTTCTCAACCTTAACAACTTTAAGGTGTCTGGACTTCAATTCCCAGCATGCAGGCTGGGGAATTCTGGAAGCTGAAGTCCACACATCTTCATCTTGCTAAGGTTGAGAAACACTAACATAGAAAAGGAGGGGAGAGCAAGCATGTATGGTTATGCAGAATGAAGAGGATATGTGATATGCTGGGAGACAAGGAAAGGAAGGAGTGATTCAATGGAAACTATAAGGAACCCAGAGCAGCCTTTTCAAATGCGCAACTCTTCAGGATTACAGAAAGAATGTTTCATTAGAATCGTAGCCACTCTATTTTCCAGTCTTAGCAAAGTTTAAGAATCGCCCTTGAAGAAATTCAGAGCTTTTGCTGAAGCTGTAGTTCTACCTACTAATAGTAAAAGGCCAATGGCTGGAATACATTTGAATCCGCTGCATGTTAAGTGGTGTTTGGCAAAATAGGGTTAACTATGATTACTATAGTAAAAGTTTCTGTGAGGGGCATTGCCAAAACTATGGAAATAGTGACTCTGCTACGGGTGCCAGTGAGTCACACAGGCATGACTCACTCCATACAATGCCCCATATAACTGGTTTCTTTTATTACTACCCATGTAATACTTATTGTTACAGTATGCCTATGCAACGATAACGCTTCCATTAAATGGATCGAAAGTACCGAATAAATTGTGAATATACAGAGGCTGCAAATCATATAAAACAGGGGTCTCCAACCTTGGCAACTTTAAGCCTGGCGGACTTCAACTCCCATAATTCCCCAGCCAGCTTTGCTGGCTGGGGAATTCTGGGAGTTGAAGTCCGCCAGGCTTAAAGTTGCCAAGGTTGGAGACCCCTAATACAAAACACAAACCTGAAACCTACGAGTCTTGGATCGGCACATTAATACAAGATTAATCATACTTCACACCCATTTGAAACGTGCACCCGAGGACGCCCCTGCAAAATGCCTCGGAGTTAAGTTCTGCGGAATTCCGCTAAACGCTTTTCCCGCCAGGAACCGGCGTGAGCTTGGGAGGTGCTCGTAACACCGTCGCGCTGCGCGGAACCCACCAAGGCGTTAAGAGACCGAACTTGGCGGTCTCGCAAGCGGGTTTCCCCGATTCAAGCGGGTCCTGCCCTTCTGCGCCCCCTGCAGCCGAGAGTCGGCGGTGCCGCCGGCCGTCTCTTCCCTCCGCTCGACTCGCTCGGAAGGGATCTACTGACCTGGCATTATGGCGGCAAGGCGAGCCGGGGTGGCGAGGCAGGAAGCGTCTTTGTCCCGCGGCCGCGCTGCCTCGGGGCGTCTCTAGCCTTCCCAGAGGCGAGGAGGCCCTCCAGCTGCGCGGCTCTGATTACAGGCCGGCCTCGTCCCCGCGCCTTTCCTGCAAGTCTGCCAGAAGCTGCGGAGGAGGAAGTGGGAGAGGAGCCGCCACCCGGCCAGCAAGTTTCTTTCCTCCCCGCTTGTCCTCCGAAGACTTGGCCAGGGGATTGGAAAAGCCGAGTCGAAACTCTCGCATTCCGCCTCGCGGCTGGTTCTAAAGCGCTGCTGCTGGGATCTACACACACACACACTCCTTGGCCGGAGCTTTTTTAAACCTCCGTAGGAGACAAATTTTGTGGCAGGATCCATGAAAATAACAGTAACAGAGTTGTTAATGCCTGGAATGCACTACCAGACTCTGTGGTCTCATCCCCAAACCCCCACAACTTTAACCTAAGACTGTCTACTGTTGACCTCACCCCATTCCTAAGAGATCTGTAAAGAGCGTACATAAGAGCACCAGCGTGCCTATCGTCCCTGTCCTAATGTTCCCTTTAATTGTATTCATTTTATGTGCTTAATTCATGCTTATACTTATATATATTATCTAATACAGGGGTCTTTGCTGGCTGAGGTATTCTGGGAGTTGAAGTCCTCAAGTCTTAAAGTTGCCAAGGTTGGAGATCCCTGATCTAATATGTACTTGACAAAAATAAATAATAAAAAAAAAAAATGGCAGGCGATTGTAAGATAATTTTCAGCCATATCAGAGGGCAACTGCGGCTAGATTTGGATCAATCATAGAGTCTACTTTTTAAGAAGTGCCCCCTTTCATAAGAAGCCATAGAAAGGCATCTGAGTCTGAATACAAAACCAGCAGGTCTTAGGCCTTTTTAGAATAGAATTCTTGATTCGCCAAGTGTGATTGGACACACAAGGAATTGGTCTCCGGTGCATAAACTCTCAGTGTGCATACAAGCAAGAAGTGAAAAATCAATCCCCACCCCCCCAAATGTTAAAAAGAATTTGCAAGAACAAAGCAGGAGTCCATAGAATGAGCCTCACAATGCATGGAATGTAAACACCAGTCATATTCTGACCATTCCGCCTTTGCTGTCTGAGAAGCATTTATCCAAGTCCAGAGTTATGCTGAAGATTAGATTGGGGACCCCTTGAATCAGAGGACTTGGTTGAGTTCAATGGGGCACTCACTGAGCTGTGCCCAGTGGTTGGAATGATAACAGATGTCGCTCTGCATGTGGATGTTGGGAGCTCTTGAGTCTGATCAAACATGGAATCTCTAATTGCAATTGTATGAATTCTTTTTTCCCTTCCTTCCATTCAATTGTATCCAATTCTTGGACACTACGTGGACAAGACCCTACAGATTTTGGGCAAGGCTTTTCAGAAGTGTTTTGCCATTGTTTAGTAGGACTGAGAGAAAGTGACTGGCCTTAAGGTCACCTACCTGGCATTGTGCCCAAGGCAAGACTAAACCTCACCATCTCAATTTCGAGCCTGATGATTTATGCACTGCACTAAACTGGCTTCAGGGCTAATGCTGAAATAACATTAACATTCCATTACTGTGGATGCTTTGACTTTGACCAACATGTCATGAAACAAACAATGGTAAAGGAATCAATTGAGAAGAGCATTCTTATTAAAGGGCTCCTGCTCTTCTCTTCACATGAGGTGATGATAATGCCTGAAATGGAAGATTTCTGGGCAGATTACAACATTGTTTAATTAAATGTTTCTAAAACAAGGGTAGGTACTTCTTCAAGTAAACACTGAAGAAAAATATACGGATTTTAATTTGGACAAGTTCTTCTCTGTAAGATATTTTAAACTGATTTGTAGTAACTTTCTCCCAGCTTATTCCTTTCCTTTTTCCTGCAAACTTTCCAATTCACCAATAGTCACAAAAACCTTTGCCTGAAGATACAATGAGGATTAAAGTGGGTCAGATTTGTGTTTGCAAATCTGGCCGGTTCATCCAAATTGAATATGTATAGATTATTTCCTGACGTTAAATACTGTAATGTTGTCTTCCTGCCAGGACAATCCCATAGAATTCATTGGAAATCTTTTAAAACAAAATCACAGTTTGACCTTGGGTTCAATTTCTTGATCACACTAGAGCACAATTGAATTTTAGAAATTAGGAACATATAATAACCAGAACATTGACTGACTAAGCTGTATGGCTGCTTCATTAAATCAACCCCTTCCAGTGACATGAAAGCATTAACTAACAGTTAACTTTGTCCCCGCAGAAGGTTAGGAGGCTGAGTTATGGCTCCCAATTTCTCAAATGTAACTATTTTGATTTCTTTGCTGTTCTCTGGATGAGCATCTTCCATTCTAGAGAAACTTTTGGGCTACATCTGTTAACATGCAGAACTGGTTTTTATAACCTGGGTACTCTAGAACAGGGGTCTCCAACCTTGGCGACTTTAAGACTTGGGGACTTCAACTCCCAGAGCCCCTCAGCCAGCTTTGCCCAAGTCTTAAAGTCGCCAAGGTTGGAGACCCCTGCTCTAGAACAACAACCTCTAATCTTTTTGGCTTGGCAGACTGGCATGTGGAGGGAGGGGTTGGTTCGATGTGAGTAGCAGGCGTGTGCACTTGCAGCTCCTTTTGTGCAAATGGTGGCTGAATGCATGTGCCCTTGCCCATCGCTTGAGCAACCTAGTTCCAAATGGGCCATGGCATAGCCCAGAGTTTGGGGACCCCTGCTTTAGAAGAAATTTCCAAGTTCCAGAATTTCCAATCAAAGTTTAACTAGGTTAACGATTCAGAAGTTTGTTTTTCGCATTTTAGATCAGTTTAGATTAGTTGATCATGTAAACAATGCCAAATTTAGAACGGTGGACAGAACTGATTGGAATTTACAGCTGGAAATCAAGGCAAGATACAGTCCAGCCAAAGTTCTGAGAAGAAATAGCTCTCTGGTTTAGTAATCCACTAATCAACGTGTTAGGATCTTGCAAAATAATGTCACTGATGTGCTAACAAAAAGTATGAAGAAGTGTGATTCATCCGTTCATGGCCCTGTGCAGTGCTTTGCCTAGGGGAGGGGTTAATACACCTGATGCTAAAGGCAACTTTCCCAGTCACTAGGAAGTACTGAAAGTTATTCTAAGAGCTACCGTGAAGCTCTTCGTTTGCCAACTAATCACGTGATTCCAAGTTCTGGAAAGACTGGTCATTTGGAATCACAGTTGTGACTCAATAACGTCTGAAGTATATTTTCAGATGTTTTCTACAACCAAGGTTATAGAAAAAAAAGTTTCCAGTTGCTGCCTATATATGGAATATTGCTTTTGAAAAGCCCTCACACTTAAACCTTCAGAAATATTAATGCTGGTGGTGGTGGTGGAGACCAACCTCTCCCTCCTTGAACTCTTGATTTAAATTCTAAACTTGGCAGCAAGAGGAATCATTCAAACAGATTCTTGGAGTTCCTTCTCCCCATATCCCTATCCTTTACAAGTCACAATCACACTTCTAAAGATAGACCTATCTTTGATTAGCAGATCTAAAACCTAACAGTCAAATATATTGTTTTAATTACATGTAATTGTTTATATAATAAACTACTATCTTGAGTTGCCCAGAAACAATACCAGAAATATTTCCCACAGAAGAATAAATTCAGTCCAAAATGAGATTACTTGCAGTTGCTAGTGCTGAAAAACTATACAGCTTTTTCCCTGAATATTTTTTACATGGTTAAAAGTTATAAATAGAAAGTCTGAAATATCCCAGCAAAAAATAAGCAGACTAGATCCACACAAAAAAAAGGAAGTTGAGATTAAGCAGACGCTCCCTTTCCCCCCTAAAACTGTCCACATCTTCTCTTATCCCTTGAGCAAAGCTTCCGTTGCTTCTTGAAAAAACAAGAAGGCAATTCTCTCAGAAGCCTGTTTGGAAAAGGCATCCTTAAGAGGGGGGGGGGGAAATCTACCACTTACATTTTCTGAAGATCATTGTCCATGGGTTTGACAGTTTTCCCCCCACTATGACTGAAAGAAGCCAATCCAGCAAGCTGAAAAATTGTCTCCTTCAACTGCTGCCAGCAATGGAAGTTTAATGACGAGTTTATGGAAAAGTGAAAGTAAAATTCCAGTGTCACCTTATTAAAGCTTTGGCCACCAGGGGTCCTTTTTTCACCCTTGGAAAAATACATTGCTTTGGGAAGGGAAGGTGAGTGTGACCCACTGATATTTTTTTGCCCTTGGATTTATTCAGGTTTTTAAAATCCTAAGCGTGGTTATTTTCATTGAAAGTTTTCCAGCCTGACTGTATGCTGTTTTTGTTCCATCCTCAATCATCCTTAAATGCTTAAAATGAGATTAGCTGAAGGTTTACTGGCATACTGTGACAAAACAATGATATACCCTCCGCAAACCTTTTCTTTCCTGGAATAATGTTTTAATTTTTGAAAGTGATATTTCTGGTAGTATAATCCTTTCCATTAATTATCAAGTTATATTACCCAGTTAAAGTCACTTAACTAAAAAGAAAGTTGCAATTAATAACTGAGTAACAATATTTATTTTGAAAAATCCAAATTGGAGATTAAGATTTAAAAAAAAATAGAACATGCCCACCATGGTACGCCCTCAAAATAAAGAGTATCCTCAATTACATAGAAATGTAATTACAATAACAACCAGCTAAAAATTGTATGATTTGTAGGTAGATCATTCTATAAACCTCCTAAAAGCCAATAAATAAAATAGTTAGATGTGGGGGAAATCTACTGCTTCATGAAAAAAATGGTTCTTAAATCCTGGAAATATTCTGGAAAATTGGGTACCTGTAAAACAACCCATGAATGGACTCAAACATAGGACTGGATTAATGCTCCCCTTCAGATTCCTGGAATTTAAAGATGATTCCCCCAAAGAATCTCTGGACAGGTATTCTATCTGTGAGGTAAGTAAGGTATACGAAGTAAGAACAACTTTCACCTATCTGGAAAGAGGACCCATTAAACCCATCTGATTTTCCAGGTCAAGAGACAGGAGGTGCCACTGAAGACATGTGGTGTAGTGCAGTGATGGCTAACCTTTTTGTTGTCATGTGCCAAAAGCATGTGTGCGCTCACACCCATAATGCAATGGCCATGTGACCCATCCCCAGTGCCCCCCTGCGCATGCACGTGCTCCCCTGCACTCCCCATGTGTGCGTGCTCTTCCCACACTTCCACTGCCCCCCGCATGCTTGCATGATCTCTGCACTCTCCTGCCCCCTGCACATGTGTGCGTGACCACCCATGCTCCCCCACACATACACGTGCAACTCCATGCATGCACATGATTTCCCGCATATGCCCTGCCCCCTGCACATGCACGGCAGAGACCCGAAAATCAGCTGGCTGGCGGGAGGTACATGCACATGTGCAGTGGAGCTGAGCTGGGACAATGGCTCGTGTGCCATCAGTGAGGGCGCTGTGTGCCATCTCTGGCACGCGTGCCATAGGTTCGCCATCACAGTACTAGTGTTTGAAGGTGGAGTCAGAACAAGGACCACATAATCAATTACTCAGTGAGCTAAGTTGCTAAGACTAGCCTAGAAGGAAAATACTGAGTTAGTGCCATTTGGGAACTCAGCTTGCTATCTTCAGAGTGTGGGATTACACGACAATCTTAAGACTTGTAGGTTTTTGCACTATTTTCAATGAATTCTTATTGGTGGCATAGGGAACATCTGAAGCTTGAGTTTCACCTTCAGAGTTTTACTATGTAATGTGTTGTTTAGCTTTGGTCCTAAAATTGCCTAGGTGAGCCTGATAAAAACAGGGGGCTCCTAATAATACTGTTACTTGTGTCTCTCTTGTGATACTGTTATGTCATGCAAACAAGATATGCCCATTAAAACAGGTTGAGTAGTAAGCTGGGGCAGTGGAAGTATTGAAAATGCATATAACTTTATTGACTATTGTTACCACTAGATAATTAGAGGTAGAACTGTAAGAACCATACGGCTAGAACTGCATGCTATTTTGCACATTAAAGAATCTACAAGACAGCCTGCTCCAATTCATTAACTGATAAAAATGGGAAGACTATAATTCTCTAAATGTGTTAGTTTATATGTTTCCTGAGTTTACTCATCTTTCATTTTTCTCATGCATTTTAAAAATGATACGTAATTTCTTACATGAGCAATAATTAAAGCTCCAGGGGTATCATAATCATAAACAAAAGATATTTACAGGAGAAACAAAAGATAATCATCACCAAATTGTCTGAGTGCAATTTCTTTATAAAGCACCTTATAGTTTGCAGGACCAGAATTGCTTAAATAAATCCTAGTGTTTTTAAAATATTCCTTCTGTAAATCTACTGCTTTCCCAAGGCTTGGTATCTTTGTGTTGTTTCTGATTATAGTTGGTGTTATCATTTCTATTTTGGATTTAAAAAAAGGTTTAATAGGAATGTGCTGTATTACTTATTTTTGCACTTATCTGTCTCTGATGGGGATAGAGCAGGGGTGAAATCCAGCAGGTTCTGACAGGTTCTGGAGAACCAGTAGCAGAATTTTTGAGTAGTTCAGAGAATCTGCAAATACCACCTCTGGCTAGCCCCAGAGTGGGGTGGGAATGGGGATTTTGCAATATCCTTCCCCTGGAGTGGGGTGGAATGGAGATTTTGCAGTATCCTTCCCCTGCCATACCCACCAAGCTACGCCCACCAAGCCACGCCCACAGAACCGGTAGTAAAAAAAATGTATTTCACCACAGAGATAGAATTGTTCTCTAGCTGAAAATGTTCTTTTCTGTTTATTGCTCTTTTTGGGACCACAGGCTGAATAACAAAACCCACTATGAAGCCCCAGGAGCCACTTCCTTATGCCTAATCTGTCTTCACTCTATTGCTAGTTTGCTAGTTTTTGCATGCTGGCCTCTTCCTGTTTTCTCTGCTATATGTAAAAGATATACTGTAGTAGTAGCTAGGCAACAAGGAGTTTCAAGGTTCAAATTTTCTGATGAACATGGAAATCCTATTTTTTGGTAGTTCATTTTTAATCATCCCCTATCAACAATATGTTTGGTGTAATGGTTAAGATACCAGGCTAAAAACTAGGAGGCCATGAGCTCTAGTCCCACCTTAGCTAGAAAGCCAGCTGGGAGACTTTGAACCAGTCACTTTCTCTCAGCCCTAGGAAGAAAGTAAGAGCAAACTGCTTTTGAAAATCTTGCTGAGAAAACTTCAGAGACATGTCCAGGCAGTCATCAGGAATCAATCCTGACTTGGAGGCACAACATTTGTAAGATGGTTATAATAACTGCAACACTTTAGTGCAGAAAATTGATGTTGTTCAAGTTCAATCAATTTCCTGATGGTTTATTTGTAGCCTATGACTATCATTAAGTGTTGTATCATTAAGTGTTAAATTTGTACCCTATGACTATCATTAAGTATTGTAAGTGTTGTACCTTGACGAAGGTATCTTTTCTTTCATGTACACTGAGAGCATATGCACCAAGACAAATTCCTTGTGTGTCCAATCACACTTGGCCAATAAAAAAATTCAATTCAATTCAATTCAATTCAATTCAATTCTATTCTATTCTATTCTATTCTATTCTATTCTATTCTATTCAGTAAGACTCTTTAAAAGAAGTTATTAGTCATGACTTTTTTACTTCCTCTTTTATCATTTTAGGTGTTAGGGGAGAAACAAAGTTTTGGCTTTTGAGCTTTTGGCAGCCTCTACCATTGTTCTTTGATGCTGTTGTAGTGTATTTTTGATGTTGTCTCTCCATCTTCTTCAAGGTCTGCCTTGTGTTCTTTGACCTTCTCCTCTTTCTGTATACTCCTTGTTTGGCGTAAGACTCCCATGGCATCCTCTCCAAGTGAGCAAGCCACTTTATTTACTGTTTTGTGTGTAGTTGAAGATTGGTTCTATGCCAATTCTTTCTCTTATGGTCTCATTTCTGAAATTATCTCTTCTGGTCATTCCAGCAGCTTTCCTCAAACATCTAATTTCTGGGGTGACTAACTTCTGTTTAAGTTTTGTTCTAAATGTCCATGTTTGGCCCTGGTAACATAGGATGGGGATGAGTAGGCTTTATATGAGATGCTTCTTTGTGCTGATTGATACTGCCTTATGTTTATGTATTTATTTATTTATACCTTTATTTGCACCTTTGATGTATTTTTTTTCTTTCTTTTTCTTTTATGTACACTGAGAGCGTATGCACCAAAGCAAATTCCTTGTGTGTCCAATCACACTTGGCCAATAAAATTCTATTCTATTCTATCTATTCTATTCTATTTATTTATTTGTCGAACATGTACAAGATAGCAGGTATAGATATAAACATAAACATGTTGTAGGAGTGGAGCAAATTGTCCGTTCTTTGTTTGCCTTATTGCATCATACGTGAATCTCTTTGTACATTATACATCTTTGGTGAACATTGTTCCTAGATATTTGATATTTGATACTTCTTTTATGATTGTTCCTTCTATTACTATATTTAGGGTATGTTTTTTTTCTAATGACTAGGCTGCCAAAATATTTGCAAAATCATATGTAAATTAACACATGATACAGAAAAAATGCTGAGGGCATAGAAAGAGTGCAGAGAAGAGTTTGGAGGCTAAATCATCATTTGTCCTAGATGGTATTAAGGAGTCCAGCCTTGGACAGGGGTGGACTAAAAAATATCCAAAGTTCTTCCAGTCCTAGGATGCTATGATTCTAAATGAATTTCTTCATTTTGTCGTTAGATTCTCATGGAACTGATCAAGTTCTCGAAGAAGCTTAAGAGTTCCATGGAACAGTCTAAAAACCCTGTTCCATATGACATTGAGACTTTGGACGACACCTCTACTAGAACCTTTGGTCCAGGGCTTTCATGAGGATGAATTAGGATTAGGATTAGTGAGAGTCAGTTTCATGTAGGGGTTAAGGTGCGGGCCTAGAAACCAGGAGACTGTGAGTTCTAGTCCCGCCTTAGGCATGAAGCTGGCTGGGTGATTTTAGGCCAGTCACTCTCTCTCTCTCTCAGCCCAAATCACCTCACAGAGTTGCTGTGGAGGAAGGGGGAGTATTAGGTGTTTTCATTACCTGCAGTTACTTATAAAATAATATAAACAGGATAAATCTAATAAATAAGTAGTGAATGCCCCCCCCCCAGTGAATGTGTGGATTTTCCTTTCCTATCCTTTTTTGTCATCCTTGCCATATTTTTTTCTTTGTATTGTCCATTATTGCATTTTTTTGTTTTTTTATTGTTGACTTGTTAGAATTCATTATCACTGAACACTTTTAAGAATCAAAGGGTGGTATCTCAGAATTGTTATTCTCTCACAATCTTTATTCTTATACCTGTAAGAACAAACCAGCTCCTCTATTAAGATAATCACCAGAAGCTGTGCTTCAAAGGATAATTGCATGGCTATTAAAAAATAAGCCATTCTGGGAGGCTCCAGTGACGTCACCCTCCTGCTGGGTGCTCAAACAGAGCACTCCGTGTTAGAAGATTGTAAAAGTCAGTGAAACAGAAAATAAATCACTGTTCACTGAGCTTAGCATAATCTCTGGGTGAAAGAGATTATCAGAATTGTGGAAGAGTGGCAGGTCTGACAGGGGGTTTGCTCTTAAGAGCGAATTTTCCTGGATTTATGACCCCACCGAATTCCACTCCTTCCAACTTCAGCACGCCCCTGTTTTTATCAGGGAAAAGGAGAGGAATGTTGCTTCTGCTCTAGAGAACTTATTAAATTGATTGATATTCCAAGCAGACGGGAATTTCACAAGCGTCCGAGCTTTGATGTAGAATCAGCACGGCAAGTACCGACTCCCTTTTTGAAATTTGAAACCTTTCTTTGTCTTTGATTAATTGACTTTTAAAATGGCGTCTAAAAGTGAAAGTAAAATTTTTAGTACGATGAAGCAGCGTTACTTGTGGATTGTTACAAACGGAGTTTTTTATACTGAAAGGAGGGAAGGAGAGTTATTAAGTTTGAATTCCTGATTCTTTTGAAGACAGAATGGCAGCTAAACCTTTAAAGCCTTCTGGGAGAAGGGGATCTGAACCAAGTCTTGAGGAAAAATTGAAAGAACAATTAAAACTTTCTGAAGATAGGCAAAAAGAGATGATGGAGAATTTTAATGCAAAAAAAAGAGAAGATATTCTTATGGCAGTTCAAGGACTGAGTAAAAAATTGAAGGATAGGAAGTGGAAATGCAACAGATCTCTCAGTCAAATAAGTATTTAGAAGATGAAATGAAAGGTGTTCAGAAAAAAGTGGATCAAAATGAAGATCAGGTTGTGATATTACAATATAAACTTATGGAAGGAGCTCTTAGAATTGTGGTATGCGAGAAGAGCGTGAGAAGACTTAAGAAAAATTATATCAGAAGCATTGGCTGAATTTATTGAAGCGGACCCCAAGAGGTAGCTTACCAAATTGATAAAATATATAGAGTTAATTCTTGGATTGCAAGACAGAGAAAGCTTCCTCGGGACATTGTGGTTTATTTTGTGAAAAGGACTATGAGAAATCAAATTCTGCAAGTTTCATATCAGACAACTTTAAAAATTGGAGAACAGGAGTTGAAGGTGTTGAAAGAGATTCCTTCAAAGATGTTAAGAGACAGGAAGCAATTTGCTTTTTTTACACAAGAACTTAAAAAACATCAGATTCAATTCAGATGGGAGGTGCCAGTTGGACTGACACTATTCTATCAAGGAAGGAGATATAGAATTGACACGGTTTTAAAGGCAAAGGATTTTCTTTCTACAGTTTTGAAAGTCGAAATAGAAGTGATAGAAAAACTTCAAGAGACTCAAGAAGGCGTGGTGACCCAAGAGCCTTTATTGCTGCCAGTATTAGAGGAACCACAAGAGCAAAGGGTGACAAGAGGAGCCCTTAAGCGTAAAGAAGAGCAACAGTCTCAAAGTAAAAGTCAGGATCCCATTATGGAAGCTGTGGGAGGAGCTAGACGGAAGATACCGGAGGAGGAGCTTCCGTTGTCTGCTTCAAAGCTTCAGGAGGCCAGTAATGGCAAATAGAATCTTGTCATGGAATGTTAATGGCTTGAATTCAGCTCAGAAAAGAAGGAAAATATTTCACTACTTGAAACAATTTAAAAATGATGTGATTTGTTTGCAAGAGACACATATAAAATTATCAGACCAAAAATATTTAATTAATTCAAAATTGGGTAACCATTTTGTTGCATCAGCTTTGGAAAAGAAGCATGGAATTGTTGTATATATCAGGAAGGATATACCAGCTAAGCTAATTGAGGCAGATATTCAAGGAAGATTTATTGCTATTGAACTGGTGATAGATGCAAAAAGACTTTGTTGATAGGTATTTATGCACCTAATCAGCAACAAGAAAAGTTTTACAAAATGTTACATGAGAGGTTGACCTCTGGGATTATAGTTCGTTTATTTTATTAGGAGACTGGAATGGAGTAATTGATACAAGAAGGATAAGAGAACTTCCTCCAAGAAGATACCTATACATGCAAAATTACCAAAATCTTTTTGAAATGATGGAAGACTTTGAGTTTAGAGATATATGGAGGTTACGGAATCCAGATGAGAGAGATTTTACTTTTTTCTGATAGGCATCAATCTTTTCACGCATTGATTTTATTTTAATTTCTAATGACTTGCTTTCTAGGGTGAAGAAAGCGAAGATATTTTCGAGGTGTTTAACTGACCATAGCCCAGTATGGATGGAATTATTACAAGGGAAAAAAGGTGGTAGAACATGGAGGTTGAATGAAAATCTGTTTAGATATGAGGATAATGTAACTTATTGTAAGAAACAGTTAAAAGAATTTTTTGATTTTAATATGTACAAAGGGACACCTATAGGAACTGTGTGGGAAGCGAGCAAAGCGTTTATTAGTGGATATTGATTTATTAGGACAACAGGCAAAGGAATAATAAACAAAAGCAGCGTAGATATTTGGAAGAAGAAATTCAAAGGAAGCAACAGTTATTAATTCAAAACCCACAAGATCATAAACTTAAAGAGGCTATAAAAATATTACAGAGTCAATTTAATATGTTAATGGCAGACCAGGTGGCAACGAATATACAATATGCTAAACATAATACCTTTTGTAATGCAAATAAACCTGGGAGATGGTTGGCATATAATTTAAGGAAGAAACAGAAAGCACGTGTCATACAAAAATAGAATATAAAGGTAAAGAGACATATCAACAGGATAAAATTAAAAGGCATTCTCAGAATTTTATACTGCACTATATGCAAAAGACAAAATATTGATAGGGACATTTATGATTATTTGAAAGATTATAAGGTGAATATTCTAACATTAGAACAGAGGAGGAGCTGAACCGGCCGATAGCTACTGGAGAAATAGTGGAGGCAATTAAACAATTAAAATGGGAAAACCCTGGTACAGATGGTCTTACAGCAACTTATTATAAAAAAACACAGGATGAAATATTAGGCCCACTTAAAGAATTAATTAATCAGATACAATTAGGAGGGGGAATACCCCCGTCATGGAAAACATCTTTTATTTCACTGATACGAAAGAGGAGCAAGACTGCTCTAAACCTGGTAACTATAGGCCGATTTCACTTTTAAATAATGATTATAAGATTTTTGTAAAAATAATAGCAAATAGATTAATGTTAGTTTTACAACAAAGAATTCATACTGATCAATCTGGTTTTATAAAAGGGAGGCAGATGAGGAATAATGTTAGACAGATTATTAATATATTGGAATATTTGGAAAAGAAGAATACTTCAGCGGCACTTATTTTTTTGGATGCAGAGAAAGCCTTTGATCGATTGCATTGGGATTTTTTATTTAAATTAATAGAGAAAATGCAATTTGGAGACTGTTTTATTAGAATAATTAAAGCGATTTATGGAGAGCAAACAGCACAGATTATAGTAAATGGTAGTTTGACAGAAGTTATTAAGATTGCGAAAGGAACAAGACAGGGATGTCCCTTATCACCATTATTGTTTGTTTTGACTCTGGAACCATTATTAGATAAAATACGAGAATTAATGAAAATAGAGGAATTAAGATTAGACAATATGAGTACAAAGTTAGAGCTTTTGCAGATGATGTAGTGGTTACGTTAATGAATCCTATAAATTCAAGTAGATTTTTGTTGGAAGTAATTGATAAATATGGAAAGGTATCAGGATTTAAAATAAATCAGAAAAAAACAAAAGTGATAATTAAAAATATGTCTATACAACAGAAACAAAAACTAGAGGAAATGACAGGATTTGAGGTAGTAAAAAAGGTTAAATATTTAGGGTCTATATTAGCTCATCGAACAAGAAACTTTATAAGAATAATTATGACTTGCTATGGCAAAAAGTTCAGAATGATATGAATGGCTGGAAGAAATTGCAGTTATCCCTATTGGGAAGGATTGCGGCTATTAAAATGAATGTGTTACCTAGATTTTTGTTTCTGTTCCAGATGATACCTATAATTAAAAAGGATAAAAATTTGGAAGATTGGCAGAGTGGGATTAATAAATTTATATGGCAGGGTAAAAAGGCGAGGGTTAAAATGAAAATAATACAGGATTCACGGGAAAGAGGTGGTTTAAGAATGCCTAATTTTAAACTATATTATGAAGCAGTAACCCTCTCAGTAATAAGTGACTGGTTTAACTTAACAGAGGAAAGAATTTTGAATATAGAAGGTTATGACTTGTTATATGGATGGCATGCGTACTTATTTTATGGAAAAAAAGTGGATAGGGCTTTTAAGAATCATGTGTTGAGAAGTGCTCTTTTGGTCTGGAATAAATATTCCTATAAATTAGATTATAAGATTCCTATATGGGCGAGCCCTAGACATGCAATAGAGAATATAAATATAGAACAGAAACAGGAAATGATTACATATAAAGAACTTTTGTATGCTGAAGGAGGTAGATTGCAATTAAAATCATTACAGGTATTAAATGAAGAAGGAGGAATTATACTTGGTTTCAATATGGGCAAATAAGTGCTAGATGGAAAGAAGATCAAAAATTGGTATAATGCAAAGGAGGAAAATTTAATAAAGCAAATTAGAAATCAGACCCAGGAGCATATAAAGAGATTGTATAATGTGTTGCTTGAAATAGATTCGGAAAAGGATTTGGTAAAGGATTGTATGATAAAATGGGCACAGAATATTCAGGAACCAATAATGTTGGAAACATGGGAGAAAATTTGGGTTAGAAATGTTAAGTTTACACAAGCACAGAATTTAAGGAAAATTTTTATAAGATGTTTTATAGATGGCATTTAGATCCCAAAAATTATCATGTATGTATCCTAATATCCAAGCGAAATGTTGAGGTGTGATTGTGATGATGCTACATATTTTCATATTTGGTGGACTTGCAAGAAAATTAAGGTCTTTTGGATAAGAATTTGGTGGATTATTCAAAATGTACTGAAGAAGAAGATAAAGTTCCTGCCACAATTTTTCCTTTTGGGAATTATAATGGATTGTACAGGGATTGAGACTAAACTGATTTTGAACTTAATAACAGCAGCAAGACTGTTGATTGGACAATACTGGAAGAAAGAAGAGATACCTACAATAGAAGAATGGATATTGAAAGTTATTAACTTGGCTGAGATGGCTAAAATCTCAGCGTTTTAAAAGACAATACGCAGGAAAGATATTTAATTGAATGGAAAAATGGATTGATTATCTACAAAACAGATATCAGATTAAGAAATATCAGATTGCCTTTGAATAATTAGAAAGTTATTTTATGTAATGGGAGGGGTTGGGAGGCGAAAAGCTTTGGATGTGGTTATTTGGATTGGACTTTACCTTGTGATTGACCCGGGAAGCCGGGGTGGGGAGGGAGGATGTTTTGTTTTTTTTTTTTTTTTTGGGAGGGAGGGGGAAAAAAGGGGGAAAATGTTTTTGTTTTTTTTAAAACTTTTTCAATAAAAAAAAAAAAAAAAAAAAAAAAAAAAATAAGCCATTCTCTCTTTTTCACATAACCTTGATTTTTATCCCTTTTAGGCACCCTATGATTTTTTTTTATTAAAGCCACCAGTGGGTAATTTCAGTTTCAATTGATTGATATGGCAGATTTTTTTTCACTTATTTGCTTTGAAATTAGGTTGCTGCACTTGAACTTGGTTTTTCGTTTTCAAAAGAGTTTTGCTTTATTTTTACATTAGCTGCTGTGACATTCAGTAAATGGAAAAGTGGTATTTAAGTTCCCCTAACAATAGCAATAGCAATAGCACTTAGACTTATATACCACTTCACAGTGCTTTACAGCTCTCCCTAAGTGATTTACAGAGTCTGCATATTGCCCCCAACAATCTGGGTCCTTATTTTACCGACCTCAGAAGCATGGAAGGCTGAGTCAACCTTCAGCCAGTCAGGATCGAACTGCTGGCAGTTGGCAGAATTAGCCTGCAGTACTGCATTCTAACCATTGCACCACCACAGTTCAAATAGTCACGACACATGATAAAGGACCTGAAATGGAAGATTATAATGCAATCTGGACACCGAAGCAACATGTTTGCTTGACCAATTTCTCATTAAAATATATATTTATTTTGATTTCTTCTTGTGCAAAAATACATTTTTCTTTTTTGATATACTGGTATATATAAAAAGAGAAGATAAATTAAGTTTGCAGTTAGAATTCATCCTCACTATCATCAGGATGGTCACATGCAGAAAAGGTACAAACTGTTAAGAGCCAACATTGAAGCACATATTAAAACAATATACAATTCCTTTCTTGATGTCATCCCTTTTTAATTTTTTTAAGCAAAGTGTAGAAATGGTAGCTTGATATTAAATCATAGGTGTGCACAAACATCAAAAATAATTCCAAAGTGCCTTGGAACAGAGTACAACCTCTCTCCCATTTAATAAAGCACCAGCACCTTTTACTGAAGCTCACATGGAGTAAAGTTGTGCTTCATTAATGAAAGGAGGTACTGTGCTTGTGCAAATCCAAGTAATTTCTTCCTAATTGTTTTTTAAGAATGCGCTGCCCTAGTAAATATAAAAAATGCATTTTATTTTGCTTTTTTGTGAATCTGAATTTTGTTTTCCATATTTTGGGCAATTTGCTAAATTATACCTGTAGTCAGACATTTACCGCAACAGATACATAAGGGAAAGACGTTTATTTTAATCTTGTTTTTAAGGCACATTCAGTAAGCATGTGTATTCACAATTTTCTTTGGTCCGGGACAACTTTTAACAGTTGAGGCTGTTTATCCAGGTAAGTGAGTATGCAGTTTTCCAAGGATATCCTTATCCTGCCCATAGACGTCTACCGCATATACTGTATGGATGCTCTGTACACCACCATTATGTCCAGGGACCAAATGTTTACCAAGTGCAATACTGGTTTTAGTTGATTTATTTTGTAGGTCGCATTCTCCAGAACAGCGTATTTGTGCCATGTCTCTAATCCAGTCTTCTTTGAAGCTGGAAAACAAAGAAGAGGCATTCTTTTTATTTATTTAAAAGGGAAAAAAACACCAATAGCTTTGGTTTAATTTAGCTACAGTATTGCAATTTTGCCTGGCATCTGAAATTAAAAGCACAAGTAAGAATGCAAAATGCATAGTTAATACTTTCGTAATATGAATAGTTACAAAACTATTCAACAATAGTTACATTAATTAAAAACCAGTCTAAACACCAGATGTGTACTGTTTGATTAAAAAAAACAATAAAAGAATATAGTGAATTACAATCAATTGCAGTTATGTGCATGTAGAAATGCTTAAAATCATAAACTTTATTCCCTGAAATGGCATAAAGCCAAGACGTGTGACAAAAAGCTTGTTTAACTTTATTACTGAATGAATAGAATAGAATTCTTTATTGGCCAAGTGTGATTGGACACACAAGGAATTTGTCTTCAGTGCATAAGCTCTTAGTGTAAATAAAAGATATAAATGATAAATCATGATCACAGTCATCATAAATACATTCATCATGAATCATAAGATACAACACTTAGCTGAAAATGCATTTATTTATTCAAGCGGGACTGGCTTAAATTTTTAAATATTACTTTTAATTGGGGTTGTAATTTTATGAATTTTAAGGGTTTTTAAATTTAATTATTTTAAATTTCGGCCGACTATAGAATATAGTCTTTTAATTAGACTATAGTTTTTTAATTCTTTGTTTTAATTGTATATTGTTATTGTTTTTTATAATTGGCTGTACACCGCCCTGAGTCCTTCGGGAGAAGGGCGGTATAAAAATATAATAAATAAATAAATAAATAAATAAATAAATAAATAAATAAATAAATAAATAGTCTTAGGATACTAAATAAGCAATCAAAATCATACTAGGAAAATGAATGACACAATATAAATTGTAAAGATACAAGCAACAAGATTATAGTCATAAGTAGAAAGAAAACAGGTAATAGGAAGGATGAGAATAATAATAGTAATAGAGTCTTAGTAGTTTGACAGTGTTGTGGGAATTAGTTGTTTAGCAGAGTGATGGCATACGGGGAAAAACTGTCCTCGTGTCTAGTTGTTCTGGTGTGCAATGCTCTATAATGTCATTTTGAGGGTAGAAGTTGAAACAATTTATGTCCAGGATGTGAGGGGTCTGTAGGTATTTTCACAGTCCTCTTTTTGACTCATGCAGTATACAGGTCCTTAATGGAAGGCAGGTTGGTAGCAATTGTTTTTTCTGCAGTTCTAATTATCCTCTGAAGTCTGTGTCTGTCTTGTTGGGTTGCAGAACCAAACCAGACAGTTATAGAGGTGCAGATGACAGACTCAATAATTCCTCTGTAGAACTTGATCAGCAGCTCCTTGGGCAGTTTGAACTTTCTGAGTTGGCGCAGAAAGAACATGCTTTGTTGTGTTTTTTTTGATGACGTTTTTGATGTTAGCTGTCCATTTTAGATCTTGCGATATGATAGAACCTAGAAATTTGAAGGTTTCTACTGTTGATACTGTGTTATCTAGTATTGTAAGAGGTGGAAGTATGGAAGGATTTCTCCTAAAGTCTACCACTATTTCTATGGTTTTGAGTGTGTTTAGTGCAAAATTGTTCTGTACTTTAGTACTTCAGTACTTTAACAGAGGGATCTTTTGAGATGCAGTCATTGGTGTATAGAGGGAAGAGAAGTGGAAAGTGCACACAGCCCTGGTGGAGCTCCTGTGCTAACTGTAAAGGCATCTGATGTGATTTTGCCTAGTTTCACCTGCTGCTTCCTGTCTGTTAGGAAGCTTATGATCCACTTACAAGTGTGGTCAGGTACAGCTAGCTGATTTGGTTTAAGAATTAGAAGAATATCTAGAATGATGGTATTGAATGCTGAGCTGAAGTCTACAAAGGGGACCCTTGCATAGGTCTTTGGAAATTCAAGATGTTGTAGGATGTAGGATGCAGAGCCATATTAACAGCATCATCTGCTAATCTATTTGCTTGATAGACAAATTGCAAAGGGTTTAACAGCAGATCAGTGATAGTTTTCAGGTGGGCTAACACTAGCCTTTCAAAGGTTTTCATAACTAAAGATGTTAGAGCAACTCTGTCTGAAGTCATTCAGTTCCTTGATGGTTTCTTCAGCACTGGGATGATAGTAAAGGTTCTTCAATGCCTATCTTGCAAGTATGACATCTCAGAGAGCTATGGCCTATGATCACCATTTGTGATCTTCCCTGCTAGCTTCTCACAAGCAAAGTCAATGGGGAAGCCAGCAGGAAAGGTCAGAAGT
The DNA here is from genome assembly GCF_028640845.1 of Ahaetulla prasina. Taxonomy (NCBI): domain Eukaryota; kingdom Metazoa; phylum Chordata; class Lepidosauria; order Squamata; family Colubridae; genus Ahaetulla; species Ahaetulla prasina. The sequence continues at coordinate 66,112,925 of NC_080540.1, read as the reverse complement.
TGCTCTGATAAGTCATTCCCACCTGTGCAACCTCCACTGGCTCAGTGTCTCCCCAATTCACATGCAGACTGCCCTGGGCCTTTCAAGTTCTTCCCCAATTTTTCTAGATTCATGCATGGCCTGTGCTGGGCCTGCCAAGCTCTCCCCCTGATTCGCACCCAGCCTGTGCTGGACATCCAAAGCCTAGTCTGGACTCATACACAGCTTGCAGTGTGGCCTTCCCACAGACTCCCACATACCTCTGCAGCACCCTCATCCCTCCCATAGCACCTTGATGTTTCCATGTGGGAGTTCTGCCACTTTCCCATTCAATGACTCAAGAATCAAAAACTAGGAAGCCTATTCCCAACTACACTGTACACCAGCTTTGCAGTCTTCACACTGACCTTTTCTGGAAAGAAACTTTTGCATAATCCACATCTATACAGCCTTCTTTATGGCACTTTCTTCACTTGGATTCTTTGGAATTCTATTAATTTATTGTTTCTGACATTCAAACACCACTTTTGCAATGGCCTTAGGGAGAGTTGAAGCTATGCAAGAGCAATTACAGGAAATAATTCACCGAATACGATACTTTGTGCTTCTGACGTTGTATTAATGGATTAATGACATTGGATAGAGCATTGGATTTTCACAAAATAATAAAAGTCAGAAGTGAAACTGAAAGGGCAACAAGAGAGGAAATGAATGTACAATATAATTTGAAGGGAAAGGTGAGGTTGTCAGCTACGTCTGTGTTTGATTCCTAGCTTCCGGAAGGCATTTATTTATTTATTTATTTATTATTTATTATTATTTATTTATTATTCGAATTTATATACCGCCCTATCTCCCAAAGGACTCAGGGCGGTTCACAGGCATATAAAACATCAATATCAATATACAAATTAAAATAATCCTTAAAAAACTTATTCTAGCGCCCGAATTATTAAAAATAGAAATATAAATATAAAATATAAATATTTAAAATCAATTTAAAACCCCTCTAAATTTAAAAATCTAAGCCAGTCCTGCACAGATGAATAAATGTGTCTTGAGCTCGCGACGGAAGGTTCGAAGGTCAGGAAGTTGACGGAGTCCTGGGGGGAGTTCGTTCCAGAGGGTGGGAGGCCCCACAGAAGGCCCTTCCTGGGCGTCGCCAAACGACACTGCCTAGCTGACGGCACCCTGAGGAGTCCCTCTCTGTGAGAGCGCACGGGTCGGTGAGAGGTATCTGGTCGCAGTAGGCGGTCCCGTAGATAACCCGGCCCTATGCCATGGAGCGCTTTAAAGGTGGTCACCAAAACCTTGAAGCGCACCCGGAAGGCCACAGGTAGCCACAGGTAGCCACAGGTAGCCACAGGTAGCCACAGGTAGCCAGTGCAGCCTGCGCAGGATGGGTGTTATGCGGGAGCCACGAGGGGCTCCCTCTATCACCCGCGCAGCCGCATTCTGAACTAACTGCAGCCTCCGGATGCCCTTCAAGGGAAGCCCCATGTAGAGAGCATTGCAGTAATCCAGGCGAGACGTCACAAGGGCGTGAGTGACCGTGCATAGGGCATCCCGGTCCAGAAAGGGGCGCAACATAGAAGATCATTTTCAATTTTAAGGTCTGGCAGAAGGCAATAGTAATTCAAATAGAAAGTTCCCTCAGTCACAAATTATTTAAAAAATGTTTGGTGTTTCTAGCCACCGAGCCTTCTATCTTTCTATAACTGTCAGTACAGAGTTGTTTTTCCAACTTGGCAACTTTCAGATGTGTGGACTTCAACTCCCAGAACACCTTAGCCAGCATTAGGTTGCCAAGTCTGAAAGATACTTCTCTAGAATATTCTTTGAAGTTTTATGTCAAAGAAACAGCAGGTAGAATACTTTTGCCAGGGTAAAACAAAAGAAATTATTGACATAATTACATGTTACGCTTAAAACACCGGTAGACATTAAATGTCATTAAAATCTGTACTTTAAAATCTCAATAGAACTCCATTTGTCTAAATCAAATTACTTTGACTCAACTTTGATTTTTATAAGAATAAACCATAATTGTGAATAGAGTGGACACTGGGAAATATCAATTATCTCTAGGAATGCTATTAAAACATCAATCACAATGTTTTTAATGGCAACAATTACTGACGTTTTCTCACATCCCACATTTATAGAATTCCAAAGAAATCTCCTGAACAAATCATTTCTATCAGAATACTTATCACTAATAATTTGATCAATTAAATGATCAAATTATTATTAGAACCCACTATGTTATAAGTGAATTTTTTTCTCTCATTTTTCTCTCACATTGCTGATTCTGGATCACCAGATACTCATGACAGACGTTAAAAGAGTATTAACGATTAGATTAAATATAGCTTATTTGTGTAAATAATTCAAGGTGGCAAACACGCCTAATGCTCCTTTCTTTTATGTTTCCACCACAACAATCCTGTGAGATGAGCTGTGTTGACAGAGACTGACTGGCCCAGTGGTGGGAGGCTGCCGGATTAACAACCGGTTCGGTGAGCGCGTGTTAAGGCGCTTGTGTGCAGCGCTGAAAATGGAGCATTTAGAAGCTCAGCTGCTTACCTTCCAAGTCAGCAATGGTAAGTAGAATAGTGGGGGGGGGGATCAGATATGCCACATGATTGAGATGAGCTACAAAGCAGGAAATAAAGGACAGGATAGAGCGGGGGCAGGTGGGCAGGGCCAACTGATAGTCAGTGCTACTGGTTCGCCTGAACTGGTCCGAACCAGCTGAATGCCATCTCTGGACTGGCCCAAAGTCACTCAGTTGGTTTTTATGCCTAGTGGGGCTAGAACTCACCTAGTTTCTAAGTGGTGGCTTAACCACTAGACCAAACTAGCTGTCTATGTTACCTGGAATAGAAGACTTGTGGAAACAACTCTAATGGGAATTTGATCATACAGCAGATTTCGGGGGTGGTACATTTTATGAATATTTCAACTCACTTTGACTTTATTTTCATAATTATTTTCCTTAAAGCTTCATTATTCTCTTGCTGATGGCAACTCAGTCACAGATTTTGTGAAACTGGAAGGAGTGACCCTGATGTTGGTAGGACTTTGACAGAAGTGGCAAAATAATCATAACGTGGATAATTTAATCTTAGTAGAAAAATTGATGCATGAATCAACAGTGCAGAGAAATATAGTTAAACCTAATTCTTAGATACAGAAATTTGAGAAAGCGGAGTCACCAACATTGCTCATTCAATTATATCACATTCATTGTTTGGAAGAATTCATTGAGATGCATTAGATCAGCAATTAATTAAATTTTCACTTTTTATCTAGCTTACAGCAGTCAAGGAATGACTACGGGTTCTATCAGCCCAGTTTTTGGAAGCATCTGTGAGGAATGTAAATTTGAAAGTACAAGTCCAATCATTTCAACAGAGGGATGACTTCTTTGTACTTTTAAATTCTGAGGTATTTTAGATTATAAGGAACGTATCAAAGGTATACATGATATGACAACAGAATGGGCATGTGCATAAATATGCGTTTTTATTCCTACAAATGCGTATGAATAACTGTATTTACATATAGAGTTCACTTGTAGAATCAGCAGTATATTTTGACAGTTTTATTGGTTTCTGTCGTTTTGGTCTTATTTTGCATTGCTCTTTTAGAAAAAAGAAAAAAGAAAAAAATAATAATACAGTAAGCACCAATGGCATTCAGAAAAATTCCCTTAATTTTCCTTTGTTATTATTGCTTTTTGCCAGAAGGGATAATAATGTTAATAGCACTAGCAATAAAAAGATGCCCGCACAGTTAAGACATTATAAGTGTGGTCATATATTTTCTGACAGATGTTAAAAATGGCTTTGCAAATAAATTTCCTCCAAAAGGGAGTGAAACAAAAAATTTTGTTCCAAAATATACATTTTAGTGGCAGTAATAGATTCTTTATGAGAAAATCATGCACAAGAGAACACGATGTTTGCAACAGCATAGTACTATGTAAAGAAAACAGAATTACATTGCTTTAAATATTGTTTGACTTCGTTGTCTTCACCATAAGGAAATTATTAGACTCAAACGAATAACTGCACAGCAACCTGAAAATCACTGATTTATCTATCCTTTAATTCAAAATAGTTTTATGCTACTCTGTATCCAAAAAAATCAAGGGGGTATATAGAGTTTAATTAAAACAAGTCCTAATCAGTGGTTGGATTCAAAAATTGTTACTACCAGTTCTGTGGGCGTGGCTTGGTGGGTGTGGCATGGCTTGGTGGGCGTGGCAGGGGAAGAATACTGTAAAATCTCCATTCCCACCCCACTCCAGGGGAAGGTTACTGCAAAATCCCCATTTCCTCCTGATTAACTGGGACTCGGGAGGCATAGAATAGATGGGGGCGGGGCCAATCAAAGGTGGTATTTACTGGTTCTCCAAACTACTCAAAATTTCCTCTACCGGTTCTCCAGAATTGGTCAGAACGTGCTGAATACCACCTCTGGTCCTAATAAAGTGGTCTCTATATTATATAATCCTTCTGCCTGTATATCTTTCTGCTCATTTTAGAAACAGGCATAGAGCTTTGCTATTTACTTTCAACTCTGTCATATTCTACATTGGTTGTACATGAACCGTCCTAGAAGGACTTCCTTTCTTCATTCTCCTGGTGTTTTGAAACCTACATTCCCCTCACTAACAAGTGGTATGATGCAAAACAGTGAAGTAATTATCTGGAGGCTTCAGTTCTCTCTATTGTTTTTTTCTCTAAGTTGTCCAGAGGCATATTGGAGTTGAGCAGCCTCCCTTAATAAAAATGCTGCTGCTGCTGCTGTTGCTGTTACTACTACTACAAGTAGTAGTAATAGTAACAACAATAACAAACATGAAAAAAGCACTGAAGGAATAGAAGTGCCATATATCAATTGAAGGCCTGGAGGAATGTTGTCCAAGGGGTCGTGGTGGGTCGGACACGACTTCACAACTAACAACCTATCTCAGGGGTCCCAACCCCCTCCCCCAGTCCATGACCCAGCACCAGGCCACGGCATGCCAGAAACTGGGCCGCAAAAACAAGTTAAGCCCTATCTGCGGGATGCAGGAAGAAATGCCCCCTCCAGTCCACAGAAAAATGTCTCCACTGAACTGGTCCTTGGTGCCCAAAAGGGGCCACTGGGGGGCCACTGTCCTATCGTTTTACTTGGATATGAAGTCATACAAACACAGGAAACTCCATTATATCAAACCATTCTGCTGCTCCAACTAATCAAGTACTGTTAATACTTTCTGGTCTTTCAAATGAATATTTACTCCCCTGAGCTCTCTATGGGCTCAAGACTATTCCTATCCACAGGAATAGATGCTGAAAGGAGTTTTAAATGGACAAATGACAGAAATTTGTCCTACAACCTGAAAAAGAAGTGTTAATTGAGGATTTAGAGGGTGAAAAAACACAAGTTGTTAGTTCGTAAAAGTAAGATTGAGGCTTAACAAATGCCACAGCACAGAAAACAAAAGGGAAAAGAAAGAATTGCTTTATATTAGAAAACAGAGGGTATACCTGAGTATATATTTTATTGTCTACTTTTCTCATTAATGTTTTTGATTAAAATCCCAACTACTTGACTATAATATTGGGGAATGATTAAGATTATTTTTAATGTGTCCTCCATTCCTATATATGAAAACCCCAAAGCCTACAGAGAGCTCATAAAGCAGGGTTGATCCCTCCAGTCTAGCTCCTGCAGCCATTAGATTATTTCCCAATTATGCCACTGAAATTGGGTGACAAAACCAACAATTTTGTGATTTTTGTACTTTTTAGTCTCACAAACATACAGAATAAACTTGTCATTTACATGTGAGATTATTTTCCAGCCCAATTTCCCAACAACCCATAAAAATGCAAAAAAGGGGCTAATGTTTTCAGGCCTGGTTATTGCCCACGTAGAATTCAGCGTCTGGAAAAAAATTCCTATATATTTAAAATGAAAAGTTTATCCTATCTTAGAATAGAATAGAATTTTTTCTTTATTGGCCAAGTGTGATTGGACACACAAGGAATTTATCTTGGTGCATACATTCTCAGTGTACATAAAAGAAAAGGTGCGTTCATCAAGAATTCTAAGGTACAACACTTAATGATAGTCATAG